>NC_067139.1:44940299-45540299 GCF_903995435.1 Acomys russatus
ACCTCCTGTAACTCTTGTTTAACACTGCTAGTGTGTCTTTCACTGACTGGACTGTAAGCAATGGCTAATTACACATTTTCTAGGAAGCCACAAAGGACTTAGGATGACCAAAACAATCTTTAAAAAAGGGAATAGCTGAGATCCTAGGTCTGTACCATTTATTTTCATATACTAAATAAAAAGAAAGACAAAAATTGAGGCCCATTAAAACACTGAAGTTCCTAAGGCAGAGTCTCTGGCTCAGCTGGTAGAGTGCTTGCAACCAAAGGGTGAGAACCTGAGTGAATGACAAGCAGCATCCACCAACGGCTGGCCATGGCACTGTCGCATCCACCAACGGCTGGCCATGGCACTGCCAACCTACATACCCATGCTGGTGCTGGGAGGCAGAGAGAGGTGGATCCTGGGGCCTCATACCTCAGCCAGTCTAGCTAGAAACAGTTACTGTTCTAGTGCTGTGAAGAGACACCATGATCAAGGGGACGCTTATGTAAAAAACAATAGAGAACAATTAATTGGGAGCTTGTTTACAGGTTCAGAGGGTTAGTCTAAGATCATTAGAGTGGAAAGCAGAAAAGCATGGTGCTGGAGCTGTAGGTAAGGGGTTTATATCTTGATCAGCAGGCAGCAAGTGGGGGAAGGGGGTGGGCTAACTAGACCTGGCATAGACTTTGAAAACCTTCAATTTCCATCTCCAGCAACATTTCCTCCAGCAGGCCACACCTGCTAATCCTTCCCAAACACTACCATTAACTGAGGATCTAGCATTCAGATATATGAGCCTACGGAGGCCATTCTTATTCAAACTAAACACTCTGACCTTGTTATATATCAAGAAGTTACAGTGCTCTCTGGATATGTTCATACATATGTTTGTGCTCATGTGCATATGTTTCTGTTTTGTTTTGTTGTTGATGGTTTGTGTACTTTATCTTAAAATGAGAGACATTTTAGATTTATTATGGAAACTTTTCCAGTTTTCCTAAATATATTTTGAATCATTTGATCTGTAAAACTAAATGTATGTGCCTAGGTATTTGGCTAAGAATATCATCAATGTTGTGCCACCGCCTTCCACTGTATGCGTCAGAGTCAGAAAGACACATCCAAAGAGGACACCGTCCATCTAGGTGTCCATTTGGCCTTGCTTTGCAATCCTTAAATTCATGGGTAAAGTGCTCTCAAAGGACTTCTCTGTAGGGAGTGACATCCTGCTGGGCAAATATAATGCTTTCATGTTCGGAGGGCAATGCAGCGAAATCAAAACCAGGGCAGGCAGAGTCAATCAATAAAGAGAATTTTCAATACATTTAGCCATATGCTCAAAGGAAAAGCCTTTTGACCAATAAGCCAGCACATATTACACATTAAAAAAAAAGTGGGTGGAAAAGTAGACTAAAAAATATTACAGTAAAAGGTCATTGGATGAGATAGTCCACTTAAAGGTAAATCTGAAAGCCTCTCAACACACACTCTACTTTATCACAGTAAGATGTAGGATCATTTTTTAATTTATCCCTCAAAACACTAAGTTAACAGTCACTACAAATTCACAATAACACAAACTACAGGCAAGACATTTACAAGTTTCTGCAAAGCTCCTAGTGGCAATAGCTGTAAATCCCAGGTAGCCAGGTAGCCAGCTAGAAGCTCTCTTTTTCTGCATTCCTTTTTTATTTATCTGCTTACCTGATAGTCACATGCAAATCAATACACCAAAAGCCATGTAACATAGTTTTGGTCAATTAAGAAATTTTCAAGGAAAAAAAATATACACATGCATACATACACACACATGCACACACACGAACACACACACACACACACACACACACACACACACACACACACACACACACACAGTCCTAGAAACTGAACTAAGGGACCTTGCAAGTGAATGTTCTACCACAAAGCCACACTTCCATATTGTTTTAAAGAAATTTGAAAAGCATGTTTTTTCACCTAACCTATTATTTTCCTTTTTTTTTTGTTTTTGTTATCACACAGTGAGGAGCTCTTCGAAATTTTTCTCCTGATTTCCTCTTTGTAATATTAATACCACATTTTTCCTGTGTTGAATTGTATGTATGTTTATACACTGTCTTAGCTAGTGTAGCTGTGTAGAGACAACATGGCCACTGCAACTCTTACAAAAAGAAAAGTTTAATTGGAGCTGGCTTACAGTTCAGAGGTTTCATCCATTATAGTCAAGGCAGGAAGCATAGAAATGTGCCTGCAGCCATGGTGCTAATGAGAGAGCTGAGAGGTCTACATCTTGATCTGTAGGAAGCCAAGGGAGACTGTGTGCCACACAGGGTGGAGCTTGAGCGAATGAAACCTCAAAGTCTGCCTCCACAGAGACACTTTTCCTCCCACAAGGCCATGCCTCCTAACAGTGCCCCTCCCTATGAGTCATGCATTCACACACACACTCACACACATACATACAGATACACACACACACACACACATGTCTGAGAGCCATGCCTATTCAAACCACCACATATATAAAAAGAGAACTATTCTTCCTAAGAAGTGGTTTTTAGTATTATTTATTTTATTTTTGAGATTATAACTGTGTAATTTCCTCCTTTCCTTTTGTCCCTCTGAATGAACTTGAGGTCATATTGCCCCCACTAAGAAAGTATGCTGTACCCAGCTGTGATCCTGCCTTTTCTCCATATATTTAATGGATTCTGTAGATGAAAAGTCTACTTCTAGAAACTTCTTTCCTGAAGGAATTGCTTTTAGCTTTGTTTTCTTTAGACAATTATTTCCAGACTTTTTTAGGGAGGTCCACAATGACAGACGAAGTAATGCATGCTCTGAAAATGGAAAAACAAATGGACACTTCTGTCAAACAGGGGATGTATTTGAGATTTGGCAGCTTAAACTATAAGCAAACAGAGTAGTCTTGTTGATAAGTGCTCCAAGACAGTGGGCTTTTGTATGCAAAAATTCAATGCTTTCCCATTACACAAACATTAATTCAAAGTGGCTCAATATCCTAATGAAATTATTCACACTATAAAACATAAAAGAAACCATAGCTGTTAATCTTCCTATTTGTGAAGAAGTAATGCTGTTTTTGATAAGCATAAAGAGCATACTCATTTAAAATCAAAATGATAGATAACCTCATCCTCATCAACATTTATTAATAACTATTAACATTTATTGGTAGCCATTTTAACTGGAACCATCAAGAAAGTGGGAACAATTAAAAAATGTAAGAAAAGTATGCAAATGTATTTGAGAAGGTACTTGTATAATAGGAATCCTTAAAATAAGTAATCTATGTTCTGTCTTTTTTTTAGTATATACCAACTGTCTTCATAGCAGGTTTCATTGGGATCTTTTCAAACATGCTTGTGATATGCTTTGGACATGGCCACATGCTTAGATAGTCTGATTTTAAAAAGCAGATGACTAAGCATCTAACCAGACATTCTCCAAACAAAATATGCAACTGGGCAATAAGCATATGGCAAGATGCTCAAGAGCCTCACACAGCAGAAGAATGTGAGTTAAAACCACCAAAACATTCATCCAAAAGATGCTGATACGACAGGTGGTGGGCACAGAGTGCCTGTGCTGGAAGCGAGAGCTCACACCTGTAAAGCCAGTAAAAGACTCAGGCAAGAGGATCCTATGTTCAATGGTAACACTGGTAACACAACAAGACTCTGCCTGGAAGCTACAAAGCAACTAGGCGTCTTTAGTGATGGGAGACAATGTATGTAAACTGGTGCCTCCTCTTTGAAAACCACTCTGGTAGTTTCTCAAAAGGATAAACATGTATTTATCATATGAGCCAGCATTTCCACTCCCAGGTAGATATGAAAGGAAATGAAAACACATCCATGTCTGCATGGAAACTTGCACATGAACCTTAATAACAGGACCATTCATGAGCCCCTGAAAAGGGAAACATCCTTAGACAAGTATAAACCATAATAATATAAGGAAATTGTACTCAACAACAAAAAATTATCAGCAATAAACAGAGAGCTCTGGTGCATATGGGAAGGAGGTTGAACCTTGAAAAATACTATGCTAAGGGAACGAAGCCATGCACAGCTTCCTGTAAGTGGGAAGCATTTGTGGATGGGCACGAGCTGCCTTCTGTAGGTGATGGGAATGGTCTAAAGCCGTGATGGTTGTGCCACATAAAACCTACTGAACCACATGAAGTGAGTAAATGAAATAAGACATATACACACAGTCAGGCCAATAAAGAAGTTGTTCAAGAAATCAAAATAAAGAAAAATGAAGCAGTCAGCCCTTCACACACCCTTCCTTGCTCCTTAGAGTCAGGACTCTGCCATGTCCAGTAAACTTAGGTTTGTTCTGTGGCAGGGAATTAGTGACTGCCACCATAGAACATACCAGCAACAGTCAGATCAAAGCTCCAGGAAGTGCTTCCGCATTGACAGGAAGCTGGTGTGCGTGACCATCATGCTGTGCCAGTCTCGCAACTCCAAGACTCAAGACTGTGATAAGTATTGGCAAAACCATAACATGTGATAAAACAAGAAAGTCATTACATTCAAGGACAGCAAAAGTCAGGCAGGATTGGGACTGTTACAGTAGTTTACTCCGTGGCTCTGCTTCAGACGGCATTTAGATAGTGTACTAAGGTAAATATTTAACACTGGTTTCATTAAGTGCACAGGAAATTTGGGTGTAGATGCAGAGGGAATGAAAATGACACACACATGACAGAGGGGAGGCAAGGCTTCTGCTTCCACATCCGAAAAACCGCAGAGAAAAGACCGACATTTCCAACAGCAACAGTCTACTTAGAAGCATGGAGCTAAGTACTGTTTATACGAAAACAACCCATTAAAAGGGAGTGAGGAAGGGTGGGAGGGACACTGCAGGGGGGTTCTTTAAGTCACCAACCTTGTGGATCTAAGTGACTTTATAATACATCCAACAATAAAGGGAAATGTTTATAAACTGTGTAGTGTGGCAAAGATATCTTACAACTCGGTGAGGATAACATGGAAAATATTCCTATTATACTATATAAATTGGGCCCTTGGTCTTAAAACAACTTGCTAATATAAAGTATTTTAAGTTACTTAGCAGGCAAAATACTCAGTTTTCTTCCCTCAAAAAGTTAAGTAGGATTCCTTCCTAAGATGCAGTGCATTTATTCTAGGAGTCATTGGCTTTCAAAGACAATAAACATGCCAATTGGTTCCATGAAATCCCTGCCTGAAAATCTGAACAGCTTAGCTAGCATTTAACCTTTCATACTTAACTTGTCCTACTTTAAATATTAACTCATTAATTTATTCATTAATTCACTCAGCAAATATACATGAGCTGAAAATGGTCAGTTTGGGTAAAATAAAAATATGACCTTGGACTTGTACTCAAGAAAATTGTATTTTCTTCTCCTTCTCCTTCTTCTTCTCCTTCTCCTTCTCCTTCTCCTTCTCCTTCTCCTTCTCCTTCTCCTTCTTCTCCTTCTTCTTCTTCTTCTTCTTCTTCTTCTGGCATTCTGTTTTTGTTAGAGTGTTGACCACTATGGACATGTAAGTACAATGCTGTTCATCCAGGCCGTGTGGCTTTCAGCCTGGGACTTGGGAAACTTGGACTTGATATTCTATGGAACTATCATATGCACACACTTATTTGTATGCACACACTTATTTGAAGGACATTTTTAAACGTACTAAACCATAAATATTCTGATTCACTTATCTCTCTCTCTCTCTCTCTCTCTCTCTCTCTCTCTCTCTCTCTCTCTCTCTCTCTCTCGTACTAAAAATGACTTCACACAATCACTAACCAGGAGGTAGGTTTTGTATCTCACTGAAAATGTCACTTAATAAATAACCTTCAGATTTAAATGCAAACTATGGGTGTCATTTATAGATACTCAAACTTGTCCTTGAAGTCTACATGGGCAATGAAGTAACTAGGAGGGTTTCTTTTCATTAACACAATATTATATTAACTTCATGAAAATGAGTCTGAACTTTCAATATTTATAAAAGACTTGATTTGTTTTTAATTATGCATGTTGTGTGTGTTGGGTGGGTGTGTACACGACCCAGGTTCAGGGTCCTGTGGCGGTCAGAAGCATCAGATCTCTGGGGCAGCTGTGAGGAACTGGCTGGAACTGAACTCAGGTCCATTTTTGCAAAGGGAAAATACATAGTCCTAACCATTGAGCTATCTGTCCAGGTACAACTTGCAAGATTTTAATATAATAGTCTTATACTTACGAAATAGCATCTCTTATACAGCACTTAAATTGAGGGTGTCAAGTACAGCTTTGGAACAATGTTCAAGTTTTATTTCTCAATCACAGATGGAATTATTACAAGTTTTAGAGGAAATAAGTTTATCTCATAATTTATTTAAATAACTTACCTATTCAAAAAGTGATTTCCTGCATACAGTGATATACCCTAGTGTGTTGATTCTATGTTTTGATGCACACTAGGTGTCTAGTAATTGCAATCCAAAAACGAAAGATGCCTGGAACCCGCACAGTCAGAAACGGCAAAGCAGAGAGTTGTGGAGGTAATTTTCAGAACATATTCTTGAGGTTATTTGACATTAACTTTGTCATTGGACAGCAAGCACCCTTGATGATAACAATTATCAACTTTATACCTTTGTATTCCTCATCCGTATGTGATACTGTCCACAGTGGATTTGGTTGGTAGAATAATGGCTGCCATTGGTACTCATTGCAACATCAAGAACCTTCAGTTAATGCCACCTTACCTGACAACACAGTAGGAAAGGTACAGACAAGCTGCCTAATAAACCAGGTAGAGGAACCTAGGCAGATGAGATCAGTTGAGTGCAAACATATGACTTCTCAGCATGGATCAGAGGGATGAGATAGGAGAAGGGTGTAATCTCTTTCCAGACTATGAAGGCAAAGGTGGAGGCCATGAGCCAAGATTCGCCTTCCAGAACACAGGCTAGCCTATGTTCTGTAATGTTATCCCAAAATAGCCTATTTGTGAGGTTTGAACTTGCAAAAACCTTTATATAATACACTTTTGTTGCTTAAATCTCCAAGTTGTATGGAAATTTGCCATGACACCATGACAAAAATGATAAAGAGGATAGCCACTCATCGTGGCACATTTAAATCTAGCTTCTTCCATTCCACTGACCTACAAAGTAACTTTCCTCCCAGTTTTCCCAGTGTGCTGTAACTGGGCTGTGCATGTCTGTTTAGGCATCTCTGTTTTTGTCCTTTATCATTTATTTGTTCATCAGCCTAAGCAAAAGACTTTATAAATTTGGCAACACTAAGACATATGTGCTCACATAGCCTATATGCTATGTTTCCTCATTCAGCTGGCTGAGCACTTAAAAAACTGCTAGCATCAAGGCGTGAATTGACCATCCTAAGAGTGAACCATGCATCTCCACCACCTTCAGGTTGCTCCCATCACCTTAAGGAGACAGACAGCTCTGTGTGAAAGTGTGAGTTTAGGAAGAAATCCATATAATGTTAAAGGAATTTCCAAGGAAAAATGGGTGATTTGCAAAAAATGAAGCTTACTATAAATCATTTTAAAAGTGTGAATTGCATATTTATAGATGAATATGCTGGCCTTGTAATCACTTATTAACTTGCAGGCTGGTTAAAGACTAGGGAATGAGTAAGCTCACTAGATAAACTTCTCTGAAAATGACCCCTCCACTGTATGCACATACTAAACATACTGAACAGAAGGGACCTAGGCATGCCCCAGTCAGACCCTTACAGCCTGGAGAACGTAACACTGGAATTCAAGGGACCAATTTGCTTACATTGCTGAACAGACGATAGATATTCCATGGTCTAGGAAACCCTGTAGCACCAGGCCATGGAAACTCAGTACAGAGAGACAGAAGGCTGCCCACTGGAGAAAATGCAGCAATGTAGACCACAGCTAAGGCCCCAGTTGCTTGTAGTGCAGGTGAGTTTTTGAGTTTTTGTCAATTTGATACAAACTCAGTCACTTACAAAGCATGCATCTCATCTGTGGAATTGCTTTTACTGAATTCATAGTAGACATTTTTGTGAGATGTTTTCTTTTTCAAGATTTATTTTTATGGTTATGAGTATTTTACGTGCATGTATATCTGTATACCACATACGTACAATGCCTGAGGAAGTCAGAAGAGGGTGTCAGATCCTCAGAACAGGAGTACAGATGGTTAAGAGCCATGATGTGGGTGCTGGGAATTGAACTTGAGTCCTCTGGAAGAGTAGCCAGTGCTACTAACCTCTGAGTCACATCTCCAGCCTCACATTTTCTTGATTATTGATTGATAAGTAAAGCACAGACCTCTATATTACTCCTTGTCAGGGAGGACTGGGTTGTATAAGAAAGAAATTGTTTTTAATGGCTGAATGGTATTCCATTGTGTAAATGTACCACAGTTTCTTTATCCATTCTGCAGTTGAGGGACAACTAGATTGTTTCCAGCTTCTGGTTATTGCAAATAAAACTATTAAAAACAAAGGCATCATGCAATTTACAGGCAAATGGATGGGACTAGAAAAGATCATCCTGAGTGAGGTAACCCAGATGCAGAAAGACATACATAGTATATAGTCACTTATAAGTGAACATTAGCCATATTATACAAGATAACCATGCTACAACCCACAGACCAAAAAAGCCAAGGAGGGCCAAGGGAGGATGTTTGAATCTCATGCAGAAGAGGAAATAAAATAGTCACCTGAAGTAGATGGCAGGAGGTAGCTGTGTAGGAGAGGAGGTGGGTAGGGTAATGAAGATGGGGATCAGGTGTGGGGAGAGGGGAGGAGTGGTCAGGGAAAGGGGAGGACCTGGAAAGAGAATGGAAATGAGTGGGGGAGTATCTCTGGGACAGGGATACCCCTGGGAGTCTAAGGGGTGACCCAAGCTGCAATCCCCAACAGTGGGAGACATGGAGCCTGAACTTGACACCCAGCCACCTCCTGTAGCCAGGTGGGACTTTCAATAGGGCAACAACAACCCACCCATAAAATTTCCAATGCAAAACTTGTCTTGCCTATGAGAAGTGCTAGAAAACTCCTTTCATTTAGATTGTAATGGGGGCAGGGTGTGGTCACGCTCTGAATGATGTTTCATAAACAACTATCTATTTCAAAGTTATGCATTTACATGACAAGCTGTAGCTCAGAGCTTTGTGCTTGTGCATGTGTTATGAACTCTGCTACCTCTCCCTGCAAGGATAAAATGCTCCAATATCCCCAGGCTGCTGTTGGGTTTGGTGAGGCAAATGTCTGGACTGTGAAAATAGTACGTTAGATAGAACTAGAATTATCTTACTGTGCAAGGGACAGACACTCAATCAGAGTAACGTCAAGCAAAATAGGGATTTGATATCAAGGATGTAAGTGTGTCCCTTTGAAATAGAAAGTGAAAGAAAGGGGGGAGGGACAAGTGTCCTGGTCAGGTTCTGTTGCTGTGATAAACACCAGGACCATAAGCCATGTTGACTGTTGATGTTGATTCTTATTTTCCATGTTACGAAGAGCCTAATGTTTTTTTTAACCACCTTCCCTTCATAAATGTAGGTACCTCCTCTCTTCAAAAAAGTTTCTCTTTTACAGAAGGAGAGCCAGGAAAGCACAACTGGATGCAATACCAACATCAGTGGATTGTGAGGAGCCCAGACGCAACAGGTGCATCAACAGGTCACAGCATCTACGGCTTAGAGAACGTTGAGGAAGAGGGGGCAGAAGGATTGTTAGAGCTGGAATATCAGAAGGCTGCTGGGAAACGGTCTCTCCTAGAGATGGTTGCGTAAACAAGTCCAGAGCAATAGCAGTGGACTTACTAACATGGAAGGGAAATTTTCATGGGGTCCTACCCCTAAAGCAATCTACAGGCATCTATTGACTGCTGGGAGAAGAATTAGCCTCTCTCATGGATGTCCCCCCTTATCAGTTGTCTAATGTGATCAGCCTTGAAACCATTCACACACACACACACACACACACACACACACACACACACACACACACACCAGAAATGAGGTCAGCATGTGCATATGCACACACACATATGTAACATGCATAAACAAAGAAAAAGATGCTAAGGGAAGGTAACTGGGAGGAGCTGGAGGAAAGAAAGGAATGGGGAAGTGATGTAACCTACTTCAATTAAAAACATTTAAACATGTAAAAAGAACTAGACTCACTTAGTGTAGACAAAGCAAATACTTCACAGATACTGACGAGGGCTCCTGAGGCCAAAGGACACAGTAAATTTGAGAATAGCATTCCAGGGCCCTGTCCATCCACCACTAAGGAAAGCAGACAAGTGACAACCAGGATTAGTCACTCAGCCCGTTATGAATAGGGCCCTG
Organism: Acomys russatus; assembly: GCF_903995435.1. Taxonomy (NCBI): domain Eukaryota; kingdom Metazoa; phylum Chordata; class Mammalia; order Rodentia; family Muridae; genus Acomys; species Acomys russatus. The sequence continues at coordinate 44,950,653 of NC_067139.1, forward strand.
GAGGCACTGTCAAAATACCCTGTGGCTAAGAGTTCTGTCTGACTCCGACTGACTTGCTCTGTGTGATCATGGCTTCTATAACAGTCAACAGTGCACTAGGTGAATCTACACAGATCAGAACTGATACTGAACACACAAGATGTACATAAAACTTGTGTGCTCTTGAGGTGTAATTTGATTAGTCAGGTAATTTTATCATAGCCTTTTAAGCAGGCAAAGCACGAAGATTTAAAGATTTGTGGAATTTTCTGTCTTGCAAAAAAATGTTAGATAAGATAAAAACTTGCTATGCTTAAATTAATATCCAAGTTTCTCTTAGTATGATTTTTTTTTTCAGTTAGAAGCTTAAATCTTCCTAAAAGAAAAGTCTTTTAGTTGTTTTATTTTTGCTTTTTTTTTTTTTTTTTTTAAATGAAGAGTACACTGATGGTGAGACCGTAGTCATTTTCAATAAACAAGATGACAGGAAATAACCCTCTCAAGGCAGCAATGAACATAATGGCACCTCCCACATCCCGCTTCGTTTATTTAATGTGAAATCACCATTATTGCAGGCTAGAATGTAGATGAGAACGCAGTGTCCCTGAAGGGCACGTGGAAAGGGCTTTCGGAAATGCTTAAAATCACAAGAAGAGCAACGTTCTGAAACACTAAAAGAAATTAATAAAAGATACTCATCTTGGTATTTGTTAAATATTAAAAGGACATTTATGTAACCTTTATTAAAATAATTAATATTTAAAGTAGACCATTTACAGAACACCAGTATGACACATTGTACACTGGCGCTCTAGGGGTCCTTCAATTCTGGTTCCTTCCTTCTCTGAACACTCACACAGCTTGTTTTCTCTGCTTATAAGACACTAGCTTGATATTTTCTATGCTTTTATTTTATTTATCTTTTGTCTTTACCTTCTTTCCACATTCAATTCAGCTGCTGTCTCCTAAGCCTTTCTTTATCTGGTGCCTTACCATGCATCTGGGCCTCAGAGTATCAGAGCACTCCTTCCCATGTGCACAATAAGTTCAATAATGAGTTATGTCTGAATATGAAATAATCCTACCCCATCACAACATCATGTGTGAGGGGCTTGATCCCCAGTGGGTTCACTATTCTCAGATGTTCTGAAAATTCTAGAAGGTGGATGCAGCAGGAAGGAAGGGTTTATGGCGGTAGTTTATACCTGGCCTCTGTCCTGCCTGCTTCTTCTTCTTTTTTTTTTTTCTATTTTTTAAAATATATTTTATTAATTTATTCATATTACATCTAAATTGTTATCCCATCCCTTGTATCCTCCCATTCCCCCATCTCTCCCATTTCCCCTTACTCCCCTCCCCTATGACTGTGACTGAGGGGGACCTCTTCTCCCTATATATGCTCATAGGGTATCAAGTCTCTTCTTGCTAGCCTGCTATCCTTCCTCTGAGTGCTACAAGGCCTCCCCATCCAGGGGACGTGGTCAAATATGGGGTACCAGAGTGCGCGTTCCACTCCTTGGAATATACCCAGAAGATGCTCCAGCACACAAGGACATTTGCTCTACCATGTTCATAGCAGCCTTATTCATAATAGCCAGAACACGGAAACAGCCTAAGTGTCCCACACTAGAAGAATGGATAAAGAAACTGTGGAATACTACTCAGCTATTAAAAACAAGGAATTCCCAAAATTTGTGGACAAATGGATTGAACTAGAAATGATCATAATGAGTGAGTTCACCCAGAAGCAGAAAGAGTCAAATGGAATATACTCACTTATATCTGGACACTGCCTGCTTCTTCTACATCATGACATGAAGAAATTCCTCCTCCACATGCTCATGCTGCCACGATGCTCTGCCTGAGCGCATGTGTCTAAAGCAGACATGAACAAGGAGCCAAACATCCTCCTTTACATTGGCATCCTGAGCCCTTTGGTCCAAGTTACACAAAAGAAATGAAAACCCTAGAAGTGCACATCTCATTCTCTATTCAGTCTCCTCCTTCCTCACAGGGTTAGAGGTCCTTAGGAGAAGGATGTTTCCTACATCTGCTAACATCTGCTCCCAGTCCTCAGCATCATCCACATCTTGCCATGTCCATCTTATTCACTCAGTAACCAGCTAAGGACTAGATCAATAAAAATACTTTGCTTCAGTATTTGCCAAAAATTTATCTTCCATGTAGAATGGATAACCAGCAGTTATGATATTGGTATATCTATGTGTCAGTATAAATGCTATATTTTTTTACTCTTTTGAGAATAATGGTCATTAGCTATGCTTACATTGACTGGGTTTTATGGAAACGAGAGTGAGTAACAAAAATTTACTCATGACAACAACAGCAATGACAAGAACTGTTCCTTGAATCGAGTCAATGATACAGCTATCTTAAACATTTTGAAAAGCAACAGATTTATTAAAAGAGAGAAAAGGTTGTCTGGGAGCTCAATGGAATGAGTCTTGGCATTGTCATGTTTTCAAGCCCATGGCAAACAGATCATTAGTGAACAAACATAGGTAGCCCAACCCAGGCCTGCTCAGCCAGACAAGGCCACATTAGTCAACACCAGTGCAGCCTATATATTGAGCATTGTTAATGAAAACATTCATGTTGTCAAATTTAGCAAGATAAGTTATAAGTGTAAGAAACTTAAAAATGGTTTTTGTTAGCAAGATCTAAAACTTTAGCTTATGGAGCAAAATCTATTTTAATTTCCATTCCAAAAGAGTTATATTAGAATAACAAAAGATATTTCCCACAATTTGTCTAATTATTAAGAAATGGCAGTGGCAGGAACAAGAAAGTCTTTTCCTATCATATAATAGGGCATGGGCTTTTGCCTTTTATTTAATTCCTCATCACAGCTACATATGAAGAATTAAAGTTAAGTGACTCATGACAACTAAAAATCCTTTGTCCATGTGAAAGTTCTAGAACAATGAATTTTACTATGCTCATTAGCAAAAAAAACAAACAAAAGCAGCTTAGCTCCATGTTCCAGGGAAAACTGTGCCCTGGATAAACAACTCAGACCACCTGGAATTGCTAATTCCCCATGGTGATCACCCTACTCTTCCGAGCTTATTTCAGAACCCCACTTTTCAGTGCTGCCAATACCAAGTTCATTTTGTCTTAAACTCCACTCGATTCTAAAGAGCTCCTAACTTGGAATACTTGTTTAGACATCCCTCAGCCAGGCCCTAACATGATCTCCTAGCTCCTCTATTAGGAGAAAAGGCTCTGGTTTTCTCAGTGTGCTGAATTTTCTTACTGCTGCGGGTGTGAACAAATCGTTGTTTCATCAACAACATTTTTGATGTTCTTGAACTAAGTCGAGTGAGCATATAGCTGGTGCCCCATTAATTCAGAAACCTGTGAGCTCACAGATATTGATTTGGCCATAGTCATCAGTCTAATGCAGGCAGAATTACTGGCATATATGTGGCCCCGAATTGTCAACTTAAGATCCAAGGTTGAGTTGATTAGCATTACTTTCTCAGATTATCTGAGTCAATATTGTTACAAAGAAAAACTACATGATGGGAACTGACATTCTCTTCTGTGATGTGTTCTCTCATGGGTAACCAGACAAGGGCTTACAATCTTTAGCTTTGAAATCAGATGACTTCTTTTATGTGCATAAATTAAGGTGCTTCCTACACATTAAAACAATGCAATAACTACTGTTCTTCCCTCAGCTGACCTGATAAGAAGACAGAATGACAGATTTGGTGGATTTAAAAAAAAAAAAACAAAACAAAACAGTATTTCAGTGTCTCCTTTTAGATCTTTTTTACAGCCCCAAAGACATAATCTAAAACATGATAATAAGTCTGTGGAGAGCAGGCACTCAGGAAGTGTTTTAGTTCACAGCTGAGATGAAGGAGACAGAGTATAAATGACAACAGAGTATTCATCTCAAGCTTGTTCTTACCTGCGAGTCTTCACATATAAACTAGTGCAAACTCATCTCGGTTACTAAAGTTGCATCAAGGGTTTATAATGCAGCTGAACAGCGTGGAGCACAGAGAACCACGTGACCTTCTTTTTCTAAGCCACACTAGGCATGATCAACAGCATCTAGACCGCTACTTGCTTTAAACCACCTTCCTACCATTCTAGTTGTCGTCTGGGCAGCTGGGAATGGACAAAAGAGTAGTAAAAAAAAATGCAAGAGGCGATCCACTTCTGCACGAACCAGGGTTTCCCTGGAAACGATTTGCATAAAAAACGTCTGGAAATGGAGCTGAGTGTTGGCTCACTGGTCAGGAACACTGGAAGCTCTTCCAGAGGACTGGGGCATAGTAGCTCATAACCCCCGGTGACTCCAACTCTGGGAGACCTGGTGCCCTTGTCTGGTCTCCATGGTATACATACTTATACATACACACAGGCAAAGCACTCACACATGCACAGTTTTTTTTTTAATTTATAATTAAAACTGTCTGGGGATGGACATAGAAATGTATCAGAAACTGTTGGCCACACAAGAGAAAAAGCTCACAAGGGGAAGAAACTGAACACACACACACACACACACACACACACACACACACACACACACAAGAAATGGCTGTTCTCAGATATTTCAGAGAGTTAGGGTCACAGGGCAAGCCACTACCCCCAAATTTAGAACAGACAAGTAGAAAGAATCAAAGCCAGGAACAGCTAACCTGATGACAGTGGGGTAGAGGATTGATGGACTGTGATAAGTGATCAGAAAACAGAGGGAAATTTGACCAATTTCTGGAGGATGGAGTAGCCTACCCAACACACAAGATGTTGAGTACTAGTGTGCCTTTACCTTGAGAACCCCCAGCACATTTCCCAGTGAAGACTGGAGGAAACTCCTGAGGAGATGGAAGAGGTTATCACTCTATAAGCCCTGTAGGCTGCTCTCTAAAGCACCTTTCTGTCCTAGGGAAACCACCAACACTTCAGCTGACACAGAGTAAAGGTTACCTGTCCCTTCTAGTCTGACAAACAGTATAGGAAATCAGATTCAAGGAATCCGGACAACCAAAAAACCTGCATTAGAAACATGGCACGGTAGGACATGTCCCCTTGCCCAGCTCCTAACCACCGCCTGAGGAGTGAGTCAGGTTGCTTACAGTGGACCATAGCTTAGAGCAGAAAGATGTGGGCTGTGTTTCAAAAACAGTTCTTAGGGTAGTCCAGAGACAAGGAAGGGTGGAAAATGCAAGGAAGTTGAGCACCAGCACTTGCAGTAACTGCCAGCATTAAACACAGCCCAGGTCCTACCTAGAAAAACACTAAGCATCATATAAATCCTAAAGTCTCACTTGCTATGGTCTCAAGCATGATTTCAGGGTTTTAATTTTAAAATTTTATAAGGCTTGCTAAAGAAAATGTCTTAAAATTACTACTGGCATTAGCTTTGAAGGATGAGCATCACTACAGATACGACTGTGTAATAAGGAAACAAACAATCTGTGATCTAATAGCAACAAGTTGTGTAAATTGCCATTAATGGTGGCATATACTTTAATTTCAGCCCCCACGAGCCTGAGACAAGAGGATTGAGAGTTCAAGGTCAACCTGATCATGTTGTGAGACATCTCAAAAATAAAAGAAAATAAGATGGAATAAATTGAACCAGTTCCTTGATTGAAACATTCAGAACTCACATGATGAGAAGTAGATAATATCAACTGTCTTCTTCAGCCATTTGAGAAAGAAAATGATCTACAATCTCTTTGGGGGAAAAAAAGGAGCACCTCCCAAGTCATTACTTCATGCCTAAATCAGTGTAGATCTGTAAAATTGACTATATGGAAGAAACACTAAATACCCCAAATCAATAAATGTAATATATCAATGGGAGGCTAGAGAAGAAAATTCCTATCATATCAACAGAGAAAGTGCTTAATGATGTTCTACATTCACTCCTGAATTTAAAATATCTGGAAAACTAAAACCAGAAACAACTTCCTTAACCTGATAGAGAAAACTCTGCTACCAGCCTACAGCTAACAGAACTGCACAGCTAACGGTGACAGTATAAATGGTTCTTCTTTAAGGTCTGGAGCACCTGTCCAGAGTGCTGGAGGCTGAGTTAGACTTTCTGCACACAGAAAAGCTAGTAGGAGGGAAGAAGTGGGGAAGGAGAGTGAGAAGGAAAGGGAAGAGGGCTCAGTCACAGTAGGAGGTTGGCTAACTAGGTACTCAAAGATGCGAGTCCTGGTTCTTGGAGAACAAAAGGAAATATCAATTTGACAAAATTACTTTTGCAACTATCACTAAATGTAAAACTTTACGATGACATGACTGAATTACATAGCAGGGCCCTACTGATGCCTTGAAGCTTCTTAAAAGAGACAGGCAAGCAGAAATAACCCAGGTTCCCAAAACAGTAGCCAATGTGACTCAAAATGTCACAACCTCAATGAAAGGAATGATTTTGAAGAAGAAATAGAATCAGGAGATGAAACTCTGTCATTACCTTTATTTTTTTTTTAGAATTCTGGCTTTCAAAACTGTAACAAAATACATTTTTGTGTTTTAAACCACCAGTTTGTGGTAATCTGTCATAGTATCAAAAGAAACTAATACTTCTGGGAACAAGACAACCTCATCTTTGCTAAATATTAGTGTTTACCATCATACTAGCACGATAACCAAGTGGCAGGAGACGAAAACAAGAAAGGTATATAGATCTGGAAGGAGTTAAAATTATATTTTCAAATGACATGGATGACTATAAAAAAAATTCAAGAACTGACAGAAATATTTCTAGAAACAATCATCAATTGTAACAATGACATGAGACAAAGTTTGATTTTAAAAGAAAATTACTTTCTAGTATTCTAGTAAAAATAAGCCGAATTTAAAACTAAAGCTATAATGTCATTAACTATAGAATAGAAAATGAAATTTATATTTAGATATAAATCTAACTAAATATATATAGAAGTATGCAACAAATATGCAAAAATTTGGAGAAGGAACTAAATTATGTAGGTTTTATAAAGTAAACATATGCATATGTTTATTATAGTCCCAATCAAAATTCCAGAAATTCCATGAATACTAATAATCATCACCTCATGTTCATTTGGAAATATATAAGATCAGAGTTTCTAAGATTTCTTTCTTTCTTTCTTTCTTTCTTTCTTTCTTTCTTTCTTTCTTTCTTTCTTTCTTATCTATGTATACAGTGTTCTGCCTGCATTTACACCTGCACACCACAAGAGGGCACTAGATGTCATTACAGATGGCTGTGAACTACCATGTGGTTGCTGAGTATTAAACTCAGGATCTTTAGAAGAGCAGCCAGTGCCCTTAACCTCTGAGCCATCTCTCCAGCCCAAGATCAGAGTTTCTAACATAGTACCAAAGAGCAAAACTGCCACCACTCCAAGTCACAATAAATACAGGAATGAAATGGAAGTGAGGCCCAGAAGAGGCCCATACCCATGGGCCCATGTCAGTCTTCATAAAACAGTCATGGCAATTGAATAGAAAAAGCAGTCTTTTCCACAAGCAGTGCAGGAATGTTAGAACATTTACATGCCTGAAAAAGGAGTCAAGACCCAGACTTTCATAAAATTAACCCAAGGCAGATCATATAATTAAATATAAATTGAAAACTTGTAAACTAGAAAACACCAGAGATAAAATTTAGATTTTAAATTAGTAAGAAATTTATAGATATAATTGCACAAGAATTATACTGAAATAAAAAAGTAGAAAAACCCAGACTTCAAATTAAAACTTTGTTTTATAAAAGATACTGGTTTTATTAGTCTATTGAATTGATTAAATTAATTCTTTATAATTTTGTAAATGTTCATAGTACATAATATTTACTCTTATCTCTAGCTGTCTTTATCTCCCTCTGATGATTAAATTCATTCTTTATAATTTCGTAAATGTGATGTCTGCTTCCTCTCTAGGACCCTGGCCTCATTCTTGCCTTCCTGTTTTGCTTTGCGCCTCTCTGATTTTACCCAGGACCGTTTGTGTGACCATGGGTTTGGAACTGTCCATTGAAGACTGATAGGATCATCATCTCATACATTAGGCAATGGCTGCTCCTCTCCCATCAGCTACCAACTGTTCAGCAGAGAGCACTAGGGCTCCAAGAGCCTCTTGCTCACCCATGATTCACTGCCAGATCCTGTCTTGTGCAGACCAGGGTGGGAACAATAGCTCTTGTGAGATCATGGAAGACACCGTTTCCTTGTCTTCCAACTCCTACACTCTTTTTGGTCCATCTTTGAAGTATTACCTGAGACCTGAAGAAGGTGGTATAAATGTGCTATCTGGGCCTGAGCAGTAAAGCATCATTTCTTGTAATTCCTGAGTAACCACGTGTGTCTTTGCATTGCCTACAAAGAGATGCTTCTGTGACTAAAGATGAGAACAGTGCTGTCTATGGGGATGAACAGAAATATTTAGACTACAGTTTGGTGCCATGTCAACTTTGCAAAACCATAGTATCAGGTGCCCTGTGAGATCTATGGCCTCCCTGCCGTGTGTTTTTTTATCATGTTTATAATATTGGGCATGCATTCACTCTTGTGGAGTAGACTTCAAATCCAATCCAAGAGTGTGTGGTGGTTACCCTGTAACATCCACCAGTGCATGTGGCAGGGGCAGGGTGGGGTAAAATTATGACAATTTCAGGAAAGATATAAATGAAAATGATAATAAGAAGAAGAAGAGAAGGAGAAGGAGGAAGAGGAAGAGGAGGAGGGGGAGGATGGTGATGGTGATTATTTGGTTTTTCAAGACAGGGCTTCTCTGCATAGTCTTGACTATTCTGGACTCACTTTGTGGACCAGGCTGGCCTTAAACTTACAGAGACCCATCTGCCTCTGCTTCCCCAAGTGCTGGGATTACAGGTTGTGCCACCACACCTGTCTTGAAAATTGTTATCTTAAGCAAAATCAGAAAGACAAATGTCATGTTTTATCTCATAATCAGATTTAAATTTTAATTTTCATTTAAGTGTGTGTGGGATGGTATATATCACAAAAAATGTAAAAAAAATTAAGAAGGAAATGAAATCTTAAGGGAAAGTTGGGGAGAAAAGAACAAATATGGAGGATGGATGGTGTTCTGGGAACTAATGGGAGAGAAAGTGACCAGCAGGTGAAGAGAAGAGGATGGAAGAGGAAAATGTGAAAAGGAGATCAATAAAAACCAAGTATTATAAATATGGTTTAATAAAACCTGTTAGCTTATATGCTTTTAAAAATAAGAAAAATGTAAGCACTTAAAACTAAAAAGAAAAAGTATTATAAAAGAATGAGAAGACAAACCACAGAGTAGTAGAAACTATTTTTCGTACATATACATGACAAAATCTGGCAATCCAAAATATATTAAAACTCTCAAAACTCATTAATAAGATAAAACATTCATAGAGGAGAAATGGCTTGGTGTGGAAGGGCACTTGCTGCCAAGCCTGATGACCTGAGTTCATCCCTGGGACCCACTGAAGCAAATAAATGACTCTTGCATGTTGACATGGGTATGCCACCTCCATACACACTAGATAGATGATAGGTAGATAGATAGATAGATAGATAGATAGAGATGGATGATAGATAAATAGATAAATGGATGATAGGTAGATAGATAAAGAGATAGATAAGAGATAAGAGAGATAGATTGAAGATAGAGAAGTGGATGATAGATGATAGATAGATAGATAGTAGATAGATAGTAGATAGATAGACAGATATAATTTTAAAGAATTGAAACTATTTAATTTTACATATGGGGAAGTTACAGACACCTCAGTAGAGAGCATATATAAACAACAACAACAACAACAAAAGACTCATAACACCAGAACCACTACATACTTGTCACACATCTAAACCCATACAAACTCACAAGTGTGGGTAAGAGGAAGACTCGGGAACATTCATTCACTGCCAGTGGAAAGGCAACATCATATAGATATTTTAGAAAAAATTTTGAAGCTTTTTGATAACCACCTCAGGATGCCATAGTCCAGTGTCCAGCTGAGTGGAACCTTTAAATCTTGTGAGTCAGACCTTGCATGGTGGTGCCTGCCTGTGATCCCAAGACTTAGGAATGCTAAGAGAGAAGGACTGTGAGTGCTGGGCCAGTTAGGTATTAAAAGAAACCCTGCCCACAAAATCAGAACAAAAGAAAAGAACTACCAGACCATGAAAATATACAATGTTAGATGCACATTGCTTAATAAAAGAAGTCAGTGTGAAATGAATGCCCGCTAGCCGGGGGGGGGGGGGGGGAAGCAAAACCAGAGGTAAAGAAAAGAGATTCAATAAAAAGAATTTTAAGAGCAGTATAGAATCTATATGTTTGTGTGTGAAACTTTAAGGATAAAAATATATATTCACAGAAATCTAAGGAAAATATAGATGTCAGTTTAATGATATGGCAATGTTAGTTCATTAAATTTGGTAGTAGACTTAAAATACTGACACATAAAGTGAAGAAGTGAACTCTGTACTATCTGCCAAATTTTTCTGAAAAATTTAAACTTCAAAAATATAAAACTTTATACTTAAAAATAAATAAATACATCTTTAAAATTATCTGGGATGGTATTGGTGTAGGCGAGGAAGGCTCAGAAACCACTATTTCAAGCACTCAGTGAGATTTTGGATAATTATATATTCATAAAGAATTGATATTAATATCAATTCAAGGCTTGAAGGACACAGAGCTTAACAGTGGCTTAAACTGACACTTGGATCTAGATGCATTTCCAAGAACGGGGCTTGACTGAAAGGACACATCCCTTGGGGACCATGGCTTCTGAACGAAGCCAGGTTTTGGGAGGGCACACTGCTGTAAAGACTTGCCTCTTGTTTCACACTCAACAGCAAAAAAGAAATGTAGATAGTAAGGGGTTTCAGAGTGAGATAAAACTCTTTTCCCCACAACTATTAACAGAACAGATTGATGAGAGTGCATAGTGGGCATAAAACTGAGTGTGTGTGTGTGTGTGCATGGTGGGTGCAATTAGTATTTATAAAGAATAGTCAGCTTCCCCTGTCCACTCAGCTTTAATTCTTCAATTCATTAAGTTCATATATAATGCTTTCATCACATACCATTAGCCCTCTTACAAAAGCATGAAACTCAAGAACTTTCAGTATATTCACAATGACATATATCTTTCACTATTTTCTAATTTAAAAATCCAACTCCTATTTTATTTTACTTCAAATATTCTTTGTCTCTGTGTCTCTGTGTCTGTGTCTGTGTCTGTGTCTGTGTCTGTGTCTGTGTCTGTGTCTGTGTCTGTATCTGTGTCTGTGTCTGCCTGCCTGCCTGCCTGCCTGCCTGCCTGCCTGCCTGCCTGTCTGTCTGTCTGTCTGTCTGTCTCTCTCTCTCTCTCTCTCTCTCTGTGTGTGTGTGTGTGTGTGTGTGTGTGTGTGTGTGTGTGTGCGTGTGTGTGTATGTGTGCCTGCTATGGCCAGAAGAGTACGGGACCCCCTGGATCTGGAGTTACAGGATGGTAGTAAGCCCCAGATACCCAGGCTGGGAACCAAATTCTGGTCTTTGCAAGAACAGTACAAGCTCTTAACCAGTGAGCCATAACTGCAGTCTGATAACTTTTATTTTCAACATTGCCCTCATATTCAGAATACACAAAGGGAATGGTTGGCAGGAGCATTGGCCTGTATAAGGGATTCTTGACTGTAGGAAATGATTATTAATTTTGCAACAAGTCAGTCTATAGCCTGTCAGGGGTGAGGCTCCATTTCTTTGCAGTCATCAGGTAGCCTGAGACTTTGTTACAGTTTCACTACAAAAGACTGCCGTTCTGACCTAGAAAAAAAAATTAAGTGTAAAAATACACATTTGGAATAAATAATGAAAGTGAGGTTGAGAAGGGTGCACTGGAAGAGACAGAAGAGAAGGCTATGGGCCAAAGGTATACAGTGGGGAAAATAAAAAAGTTTTGAGGGCACTGCAGAAAGACAATGTATTCTAATGATTACCTTTATTAGACTCCATTGGATCAGGAGCCAATTCATTAAACCTTAATGGCAGGGGAATGCCATCCATATATTATAAATAGCCATTAAGTTGAGACAGACAGCTCTGCACAGGTCAGTATGAATTAATAAAAAAACTGAGGCTGGCATTTCAGGATCATAAAAGGATAGATTTAGTAGAAAATATTCAATAAGAATAAGGAAGAATGGCATATATTACTCTATTTGTCTGAAGAACAAACTAAAAGTGAGAACAAATTTACCATAAACCTAAAAATACCCTTCTGAATGAAATAAGTATTCCTTAAAAATGGGTACCACTTACATTTAGGGAGCTCAGTGGCTCAACGTGTGACATTGCCTAATGCTGAATGAGAAGACCAAGGAGAAGATGTTCAGGTGTAAATTAGACCAAATGTTACTAAAAATGAAGCAATCTCCCTAATGCAAGTACAGGTGTAGGGGACAGCAACAGGACTAGGCTGCTATCCACACACAGGTCTAGGTCAAAGTTCTTGATAAGGTCAAATGTGGAGGCCACCCCATTCAGCTCTTAATCACCCAAGCCTTGTTCAAAACGATGGCTATTTTGATATCCTTTTTATTAGCTCTTCCACCTACACACTGATTAAAAATAATCAGTGTATTCATGAATGCTTGCATAAATAACTGCATTTATTCATTTATCTTTCTCACCTCTGTCAAACTGCACACATTGATTAAGAATAATTTGTAGGAAAAATTAAGAGACATTCCTGTATGTTGTTCTTGATATTTCCCATGGCAGTGCTGATGACACTGTTAAGACCTGAGTTAACAATTATTAAAAACTCTGAAACACAATGACAGATTGTAGCAGTCCAGTTCCTTTCCCACAGGACTCGTAGCTGGGTGCACAATCTCCACATAGCACCTTTTTGGGGGGTGGGGCGGCATCTCACATTCAAACCATAACAGATTTTGTTTATTGAACTCACTCAAAGATTAGAGAGTTCTTCAAGATGAAGATAAACAAATGTTGACGGTTAAAGTTACTGAAAACTGCAATGTTTAAGGTTGGCATGCAAGTTTTATCTGAAACAAAAGGAAACTACGAGGGTCACACTCATCTTGTGCCATACATTTTTATTAGTTCCTATCTAAAGCAGAAATCAGTCCAAATATTCCTCTTCTTTCCCTCACCTATATTTTTAAACAAAATGTCTAAACATTTAATCTTCAAAATGCTCCCAAATTGCATCAATTTCCTATTAGCCTTACTAACTCGTGTTCATTTACCATCGGCAGAACACTCACATTGTTATCTTTACAATGCTCTGTGGGAAGCTTATCTTAAACTCCAACCCAAGAACTGCACAGAAGGAAATAATACTTTTCTTTTACTAATAACATAAATAACTAACATAAATAACACTTTCTTCATAAGTGTTGGAAACCAGAATCTACAGGAGTTTTCTAATAACACTGTTAAGCTTGGGTCAAACTGAACCTAGGATAAAAGGAGCTGTTTTTGGCACAGCAACAGTTTCCCTGCCTAAGAGACTCCATTCAAAATACAATTTCATAGTCTTTGGATCTGGTTAACTTTGGTATGTGGTTGGTTGGGTTGTTTTCCCAATGTTTTAATAATAAAGTTCATAAACTAAAAAAAAAAAATAAAACTTTAGAAATATAGAATATAAAACTACAACAACTTGCCCAAAGGTTACTTTGGGATTGCCTCTATTTCAGGATGTGAATGACCTTAAATATATGTAACAGTAACAAAGATGGGCTTATGCCGCCAAATTTTCCTGGTGCCTTGCTAGCAATCCCTAAAAGTATGTCATTGAGCTACATTAAAGAACGAAACATGTAAAACAGATGACAAGGAGTGTGTTTATAAACTACAGCATTTCTGCAAAGTCCCTGATGACTTTTTCAAGTGTCAGTTTGACTAAGGAAAACCACACTCCACCTGACTCAAATACTGACCTGGATCCCACTGTGAAGGAAAATCCTTACGGAGCCAAGTCACAGCATCCTGAACAAATGAGGGGTCCTTGACGTGATGCTGATCACCAGCTGAGAGTGTGCCTGGGACTGCAGCTGAACATTGGCCCCTCCTGGTAGCTGGCCTTTCGACATAAAGCCCTGTGACTTGGTGGCTGGATTCCAAGAAGCCCCTCAGGAAAGGGTTGTTGAGGAGACAGGGAGGATGTGGAGAAGAGGAAAGGGAGAAGAAGGCCAGGGTCAGTGAGGAGAGAATGGGAAGAAAATGGATTCTCCATGGCCAGATTCTAGAAGAACACATGGAAAGAAAAATACAAGTACAGTCATTTTTGCAGAGCTTGATACACCACATTAAACTCTGGCTATTTTTCTGAGGGATCACCCATCATTCTCTTAACGGTTTCCAGGCACGTTGGATGATTCAGGACAAGTAACGCTAGAAGGTGATATAAGTCGCAAATACTTATTCCCAAACAAATGTATTTTTCCTGTTATTTTTATGTATCTTTCTATTTTCGAAGTCCCTTGGTAGTATGCAAATTTTACTAAACGAAATTGAATTTTTAAATGAAGTACTTCTAAAGGACATTTTCAATATTAGTGTACATCAATGGTGCAATTTACAATAATTCTCACAGTACCCAGTGTTTTCCTCAACGTGGTGTCTTATGAGTTTAAACATATTTTAATATCAAAGGGAGTTGTGCCTGAATTTTCCTTGTAACTAGCAAGCTAATCTACTATAGCAACCATAATGAAAATGTTGTTTAAAAATCAGACAGAAGAGCAGAAGAGAAAGCCAGTGTCTGCTATTTACATAATGTGTTTATGCCAGCGGACTTAGAACACTGTGGAGGTCCACCTTTTTATTTCATGTTCTATCTTCTGAAGGTTAGTGAAAGACAGATGCATACTCCAGAGAGCAAGTCATCTGCCTTGCCCCACCCCTGCCCACATTTGGAAAATCAGAATAGGAATATAAGTTAAGAATAAAATGGTCTTTACTTAAGGTGGGTTTTTAGATGAACTTTACCTAAGTTGTTTTTTCTTTTCTAATTAAAAAGTCTGTGATGTTCTTCCCAAGTAGACATAACAGTACTTGTAAATAACTGTTGTTCTGGTGACTCTTTCTTGTATCAGTATGGCAAGTCATTAACTAGTTGCAGGCGTAGAAGGCTCTGTCTTTGCTCTTACACAGAAAGTGCTTGTTACCTTATGAACTTCCTTTGTGAGCTGAACTAAGTCATCACTAAATTGGGGACAGGGTCACCAGTGTGACTAAGCTACTGTAAAAATCAAGGGGACACCTACTGCAGCTCCAGTCCCAATCTCCCCCCACTTTCACCCCCAGCTCTGTAGCCGAACATCTGCTATACTCTCCCTTTCCCCTCTGACCCCATCCTGAAGGGCTCACAAAGATCTTCCAACTTTCCTTCCCCCAACTCATTGCTTTATCCCAACCTCCAACACTAACAGGAATTCCCTGCAAACACAGTGGCTGAACAAGCCAGAGAAACAGCCAAGCTAACCAAAGACTTCCCCACTCCCTTCTCTTCTGCAAACCCAGTCCCCTAGTCTCTTCTCTAGCTCTGCAACAGCACAGATGCTTCAGCTTTCAATTTTTGTCTATTCCCTCATATGATTCTGCTGAACAAAAGATATTATTCTGAATCATATGCAAGATTTTTTTCAGTAAGATTGCATTTGACACTTTGACCTCTGTTTAGAACATATATCAAACATTTAATGTTTACTTGGTGTTTTCTTAAGATTTTAAAGTGATCAAGTAAGCTGATATATTTTATCATTTGCCAATACTAGTGGTACATGATATAAGAAAGGGCAGATGAGGAGAGGAAAAGAGAGGAATGGAGAGGAGAGGAGAGGAGAGGAAAAGAGAAGAGAGAAGAGAAGAGAAGAGAAGAGAAGAGAGGAGAGAGAAGAATTAATGATGGAAGAAGAAGTGATCAACCAAATAATGATGATAAGGGATACAGCATTCCAATTTTCTGTACTAAGCTGATAAAATAGCATCCTTCATCAACAGGACTAGGATCTCTCCCTGCTTTTGTCACTCACCAGGGCCATGACCTTGTGAATGACTCACAAGCCCTGACTCAGAGGCCTGTTTTTACTTAACAAACCATTCTCAAAGATCATATACAGCTTTATCTCATATGGGTAAATTTTACAGGTCAGAGATTGCAAAAAGCAGCTTAACTGAATGGTTCTGGCTCCAGGTTCTAGAAAGTAGGCGACTAAGTGACTCCTGGGAGAATGGAGAACAATCTTTAAGTCTGACTGGTGCTGGAGCACCAGTTACGAGATGGTTCCTTGTCAAGGATGTGGAGTTGGTACTGGCTGCTGGGAGGCCTCATTCTTGTCACCGAAGCTCCCTGTGGGACTACTGGAATGTTCTCACTAACAATGGTGACTGACTTTCCTGAGCCCTCTGATTTTCATGACCCAGCCTCAGAATGAATGAACACACACACACACACACACACACACACACGCACGCACGCACGCACGCACGCACGCGCACGCACGCACGCACACACACACACACACACACACACATACACGCACACGCACGCGCACGCGCACATGCACTGGATTTCATTATATTCAGCTAGTCAAAGAGATCAACATCTTACAATGTGAGCCGAGACTTCAAAAATGGAAGATAACAAAAAGCATGCGGGTCAATGGTAGTCACGTGGGAGGTCAGAGAGATTTGTGGCTACCAAGGCAGGTGGCCAAGGCATTAATGTCACAAAAAACATTGCATGACATCATGTTATCCAGGACTCATTTGATGAATGTCAGATTAATAATGCCATCTATAAGCTTTACAGGTTGGAGGATAGTGAGCTATTCTGTGTGATGTGTCTCTGTCTGTCTCCTGGATGTTTTGAGGATGTAATGATGCAATGCTCCCAATAATACAACTTGCAGATAAAAAAAAAAAAAAAGCATATCATGTTACTGAAGGTTGCAATTTTGCTGGAATACAGCACTTAAAATATTTTAACACATATTTTTATTTAACATTTTGTACTTATTTATTAAATAACAAGATACAATGGCAGGCTGTTACTATTATGTTTTCAAAGGAATTAAAAGCTCAAATAATATGTTCAGATGGCCATAATTACAGAATTGGATAATATCATACAGTTTTTCTTATTTATTTTATTTGTACATCCTAATTACACACAATTGGCTTCATTATGGTATGTTCATACATATATAATTTATTCTTATCATCTTTGTTCCCATTACTTTTAGTATTCTCCTGCTGGACCCACTCATCTTCTCAATTCTCCTACTTTACTGTATTTTCTAGTTTGTATGTTTGTTTGTTTGTTGGTTGGTTTTTGGCGACCCAGTCAGTTCCATTTGTAGAGGGATTTTAATCCAGCAACATGGTTATTCTGGCTGGAATACAGAGAGACCCTTAGCTCACACCTTACTCCCTCTGTCTGGAATACAGATACATCCTACACCTTTAATTCCAAACAATGAAGATAAAGGCTTTGGGTTGTTGTTGTTGTTATTGTTATTGTTGTTGTTGTTTGTAGTAGGAAGCAACCATGTTTGAAAGTGATGGCTAATTGAAAGGCAAAGTGACAAATGAGATAAAGACTTGCCAGAATAAGATATGCCCAAATTGTATGAGAACAGCGAGGAGAGAGGGGCGACATAAGGAGAGAGGGAGGAGCGAGGTTTACCTGACAGCAAATGAGAAGGACCCAAAGGATTAGAACAGATTGATAGAGTTAGTTTGAAGCCAAGCAGAGCAGTTCAGTGAGAACCTGAGAAAAGCCCATTTGAATCATTAGCTTGGAGAGGAGTTTGAGCCAGAACAGCTGAGGTGAACCAGTAAGCTAGAGTTCAGAAAGAGCTAGCAAGGGTGAACAAATTCAGCAGTAAGTCTCAGAGGCTGAAAAACATTCTAGGCCTAGATTAGATTGCCTGGAGGCTAGAAGTTTCCAGGACTAGGACTGGGTTAGCAGATGGAGGCAGTAAGCCTTTGAGACAACAGTTACGGCAAAGTATATAAAAGCTACTTTCACATCTATCAGAGTTGCTCAAAGTGCTGGGTGACCTATTAGTAGGAAAGGAGGCTCCTTCCTTACCAATGCTTACACCATCCAAGGATTCACCTCTCTCCCTGATAGCATCATTAACTACCTATAGATGCTCAAACAAGAGTAGTTTCATGTGAGCCCCTTCTCTGTAGGTACCACAATTTTCCTATAGGTCCTGGGGGTGGAGAGTGTCATGGGCACATCCTCCTTGTATGCTTACAGGTCCAGTCTTACACAGGTCTTGTGTTGGGAATCACTACTGCTATGAGATGAAGAGAATGAGGGCAATGACACGTGTGAAGCCCGTAGTTTACCTCAGTCCACTCTTTCCTCTGACTCCCGCACTCCTTCTGCCTTGCCTTCTGCGGTGGTCCCAGAGGTAAGTGGGTGATATGAAAGTTCTATTTATGGCTGAGCATTCAACACAACACTGTCCCTTAGTCTCAGCACTGGATCCTAAACTAAACTTCCTGTTTATCCTATACTTAAGAATAAAGACACAGAAAAAAAAAAAAAAAAAGAAAGGATCCAGCATTTAATTTCCTCTAAAAATATGACTTCCTTCTTGCTCAAATCTCTACTGTACACAGAATCACCCAATGTCTTCCAAGGAATTCTCATTTCAAAGTAATCATTCCTTGGATTATACATACACCTCCATAATACTTTCATTTAAATGTATGCTAATGAATCTTTAAACCTAGATAAATGCATTTATAGAAGTGGTGTATTAAAAAGTCATTTCAAGTTTGGGATCGAAAGGACCTTTAATTTATAGCTCCAGAAAAATATCCATTCCATGGCTCAAAGATCCTCATGGATTATAAAGGAGGAAATGACTAACAGAAAAGGAATTATTCACCACATTATTAAACATGACAAAAAGGTTCTGAATTGGAGCTTAAAACGGGCTATTTAAGATTCCAGCAATCCCTAGGACTTTGGCAACAAAAATGTTCAAAAGCCTTTTATAGCTGCTGTCAGATTTTTGTAAAGCATCTGAGATTCCTGTGAACTTATTTATATAACAAGCTGGAACCTGAAGCCGACTTGAAAGTCTTTCTACTCTAATTATGTAGAATTGGAAATGCCTAGAAACGATGCTCTGTCTTTTCCCAAGAATACCCTGCAATGGCGGCTTCAGAAACAAGCATTTGGAAGCAAGAATGCGCGTGTAGCTACTGCGGCTTATTGCAGGGAGTGGTTACAGAGGATACACAAACTATGGTTTAGAAAAGCGGTTTGAAAGAACTGCTATTAGCTATTCTCTCTGCAGCAGCGCATTGTAAATGGCTGCTCATATTGTTCCCTCCTGGCCTACTATAGCAGTTTATTTCTGAAGCTCTATAGTTCATGTGTAATCATGTAGCAAAATAATTCAGGATATAATGACCCACCAGGATCGCAACTGATTGAGGTTCTTATCACAATACTGTGCCTGCTGCTCTGCATGGCTTCCCAAGCAGACCTTTTAACCTCTGCTCCTCTGCATTCCAATCTGACATAAGGCTCTTCTGTTTCTAAAGAGTCAGTATCTACTCCAAGCTATAAGTACTAGGAGATGGTCCAAGTGATGGTGATGATGATGATGATGATGATGACGATATGAGTTTAGAGCAAGGTCTGTGTTTTACCACTTCTAAAAAGGCTTGTAATGATTCTTCCCCCTGCCAGTCACACCCATGTGTAAGCCCCTCTTGTTTAGTAGGATTGTGGCTATATCTAATGATTACATTTTAACGAGTAGACTATGATTAGTTTATAAATGACTGGCATCCCAACCTTTGTTCTTTGCCTCTGGCTCTTCATGTTTGCTATGCCACACAAAACAAGCTGTCCTGTGGATAATCCCATATGGCCAAAAAGCAAAGAGAAACAGCCTAACATCCCAGAGGCGCTGAGTCCTGCGCCAAGAGTCATGTGAGCCTGCTGGGAGGGAGAGCGTCTGCTGAGATGCAGATGCTGATCTGGGGGACGGTGTTACACAGCTGGTACGAGTTCCAGGCCTGGCAAGGGAAGGGCTATGACGGCAACATGAAACAGCCCCTCCTAGCTCCAAGGCCTCTACTTAGTTCTTACCCCACACTACGTCCACAGACAAATTCTTTCCCAAACACTGGATTGTGCTCTTGCCATTAGGAAACTAGGATGTGTTTGCCTAGAGATGGGGAGGCACGGCTAAAAGAAGCTCAGTCCAGTCAGAGAAAAGAAAGCCCAGGGGAGGCCAGGGCGGAGACCTCCCTGAGGTGCCTGCACTGAGATCCCACTGATCTGCTTGGGCTGAGGAGGGCTGCAAGTGCAAAACATAAGAGCTGAAGCCCCTGAGAAAGTCGAGTGGCCCCCATCTTTCATTTCTGGAACTGAATACCTTTGTTTGACCTTTCAAGTTTACAGACATAAAAAGGCATCTCAAGATGGATCACTAAAAGTGGGTCTCAAGTCCAGTAACTGATGTTTTAAATAAAAGAAATGAAGGGAAGGAACTGGGAAAAGAGGTTCATGTATACTCTTCTTGCTGTTACAGCATGAGGATCTGAGTTCAATTCCCAAAACCTATTAAAAAAAAAAAAAAAAAAAAAAAAAGAAAAAGAACAAAACAAAACAAAACAAAACAAAACAAAAACTAGGTGTGGTGGCCATACCTGTATAATGCCAGTGTAAGGGACATACCAATATACAGATCTTTTTTGTTCCCTGCCAAGATAGCCCAACCTATTTGGCAAGATCCAGGACAGTGTCTCAAAAGTAAAACTGGAACATGCCTGAAATATGAACCTGAGGTTCACTTCTGGCCTCTCTGTGCATGCATAGACACACCGTAACCCAATCACCATCTCTACATACACGCAAACGAATGAGATATTGGACACAAAGGCATTTTTCGGAGACCGTGTGAAGACAGAGCCAAAGGCAGGAGCTAGAATGCCACAAGTTTAGAAGCATAAGAGCCACTAGGAACCAGAAGAAACAAGTAAAGATTCTTGCTAAGAGATTGTAGATGGTGTGTGTCCCTGCCTGCACCCTGGCCTCTAGCAACATAAGAGAATAAGCTCCTATTGTTTGCAATAATGACTTTTGTAGTGGTTTGGTACAACAATTTAAGCCAAATACCTGATAAAATTAAACCCAACAAGAGACAAGAACCACTACCTACAGCTGCCATGCCCACCTTGCCAGGGTCTAGGTCAAGGTAGGACCAAGGTAGAGATCACTTAGTAAAGAAAACATTAGCTGCAGTTATTACTGAAAAATCACCTTCACCTGCAAACCAAAACCAACTGGAAGAGGGGTTTGTTAAGTTCATTCTCTATAATATGGTATACAATTTATTTTAAAATAGTAAGTATAAATCAAGATGTATATTATAGTTAGGAATATCATATGTAGATTAAGATACTGCCAGGCATCAGCAGAGCCACAAAAAAAAAATATGAAGGGTTCTTTCTAATTCAAGAGCAAAAGTCAGGCCAGCAAGATGGCTCAGCAGGTACAAGTCCTTGCCAGGCTGTCTCGGTTCACTGGTTTATACTCTCAGTGGAAGAGAACTGACTCCTAAAAGCTGTCTTTGTACCTTCATATGAGAGCCACAGCATACATGTGCCCACTCCCAACCCCACAATAATAACAAATATATATGTAAATATATATACTTTTAATTGATGTGGCTAGAAAAAGCAGGTGGAATTCATCCTAACTTAGAAGTTAGCTGCCTTCTATTTCTTTTTAAACTTTAAAACCAAACCAAATAGATTGAACTAGAAATGATCAGAATGAGTGAGTTAACCCAGAAGCAGAAAGAGTCAAATGGTATATACTCACTTATATCTGGACACTAGTGCAGGGGGCATGTCCCATGAAAGTCTTCACTTACCAGGAAAGTGGGACAGAGGGGAGGACATCCTATTGGGACTTTAGGTGAGAGAAGCATGGGAGAATGGGGAAATAGAAGGATCCAGAGCATCCTAGAAACCTACAAGAAGAAAATTATGACGGGCAGATCTGGGCCCAGGGGTCCTGCTCAAACTATGGCACCAGCCAAGGACAATATGTGCAGTAAACTTCAAACCCCTACCCAGATCTAGCCAATGGACAGGACATTCTTCACAGTTGAGTAGAGAGTGGGGACTGACTTTCTCACAAAGTCTGGTGCCCCATATTTGACCACGTCGCTGGATGGGAAGGCCTGGTGGCACTCAGAGGAAGGATAGGATAGCAGGCTACCAAGAAGAGACTTGATACCCTATGAGCATATACAGGGGGAGGAAATCCCCCTCAGTCACAGTCATAGGGGATGGGAGTAGGGGGGAAGCAGGAGGGAGGAATGGGTGGATACAAGGGATGGGATAACAATTGAGATGTAATATAAGCAAATTAATAAAATATATTTAAAAAACAAACAACCTATGTGGTAGGTTCTACTCCGAGGAAGCCTTACAAATTAGTGCAACATATGAGAGATGAAGTAGCAAGGAACAGCAAAATTATTCTATGATGTGACAATAGACAATGCATTTAAGTGGTGGGTTAGAATTTCCCACACCTGAACAACTATAAACACTAACTGGTAAACACAGGAGGTCAAAAGATGAAGGTCAAATCTCAGGCAACAACAGGAAAGCCTATCCGTGAAAAAAGCAAAATGTAGGATGCCTTTGTGATAGGACTTACCTAGTCATAAAATGAAATGGAATGTGTAGTTTTTGTTTATTGGTTTTGTTTCAAATGTCAATTATTAAATCTAGATAGTCAATTAAGACGCCTAAGAGATCTGCTGCATGTGTAAGTGTGCATAAATATACATAAAGTATTGATTGAACTGAAGCATAAAACATTCTCCACAGCAACCTTAAATTAAACTGAGACTTTTTTCAGCTCCCCTGATGCCAATGCATGTAGTACATTAAACCCATAATGCAGTCAAAGCATAAAACCATCTTTGAAAACATAAGTAATTTATGGGTGATAAACAAATATAGTATAGTATGCACATCAGTTATTATTTTTCTTTTTTACATTACATTTCTGTGAAAAAAAATTAGCATTCTAAAATGACACGGGGTGGTTATTTCTAATGGTGGAGAGTGGAATTTTTCACTTTCCAAATTCCGATCACTGAGGTTTCTGTGCTTGTATTAATGGAGTGCTTCTATCTAGTTTGCAAAACCCCGACTGAGAGACCGCAACTTTATAAACAGCAGAAGCTGAAAGGAACCAAGAAGTCTAATCAGACAATCCCGGTTTTAGCTGTAAGGTCACTGTCGCTATGGTGGGAGGAGAGCATCTATTTCAGGGGCCTCTTCCAGCCAGACACTGCCTAATCAGCGTTAATGGAAAGGAGGTCAGGTGTGGACTGAAGGTCATCGAACTGTTTGCTTTCTTCACAATAGGGCAGGGGAAAAGAGGCTGAAACAGACCTGATAGCTAAGGTTGGAAAATGAAGTAGTCCCTTGTTTAAAGCCATAAAATTCATCCAGAGAAAGTGTAATTCTCAGTCTGTTGCCCTTGTAGAATTAAGGGAAATCAACCAGTGCTCACTGGAAAGAACTGATTGAGACGAAGAATATGGAAGATTTAAGAGAAGGGTCTCGAGTGTGCTTCTGAGCTGAGAAGTTGAGTTTTCAAACTACGCTGGTCACGTTTTGCATGAATTAAATCTCATAGTGGGTGGGATAAATCACCATGGACAGCAGACCTAAGTCTTTAAAAATGTATTAGTTGAGAAGGTGAATTCTACCTCATGTGGTACCATGGAATTCACTGGAAGGTAAAACCACTGCAAATTACGCTTTAAAAAGCAATTTCAGCCATATGTTCTACTTTGAAACCACCAATTCCCTTTGAACCAATGTTCATTACAAAGTCTTCAACATCTGCCTAAGAGCAACACAACCATGTCCTCAAGAGCTCAAAAGGGAAACTCTGCTATACAAGGACGCACAAGGGGTTGGGGGTGGGTCATTAACAACTGTCATTGTTGAAGAGAAATGCTGGTCAGTTTTATGCATTAAAACGGCCCATGCAAAACATATTTGACTAAATAAGATAAATAACAGACCTGATCTTCCATGACCAACTGTACTTTGGAGATGCCGAAATGCATTTGACACATCAAAATATCAAACCATCAAATTCTACAGCTGGAAGGGACTCACCAGATGAATCATTCTCAATGCCCCAGAGAAGACCAAGCTTCAAGAGGTTTGAAAAACGTGCCCAAGGTCACAGGACAGCTGCTAACAGAAGTTGGTCCACAGTATGGATTTAATTTCATTATTCCACACTTTTGGTTTCTATACACTAAAGAGCATGAATGCATCGTTAAATGAGCACAATCAAAGGTCATTCCTAAAGTAACAATTGCATAAGTAAGTCACTTTCATCAAGGGGCAAACAGCAAGATGGAAAGTGGAGAAGGCAGGGTCGAAAGGCTTATGGAAGGACTGTCACCTAATCTTGCAACCATAAGTCACATAAACATTTCTCCTTGGTTTTTTTTTTTTTTTTTTTAGTAACATGAAAGGATTCTTGCTTAGATGCTTCTACATAGTTAAGGTAGTAGCAGTGACATATCAGATGGTGTTTTGTCAACTCTTCATCCAAGTTAAAAAGCAAGGCATCATGTTTCATCAGAAGATGAACTCATGCTACCTTCTTCCTCCAGCAGAGCTCAGCCCTGCCCCATTTACCATGACTTTCTCCATTGACTCAGAAACCATGGGTCTACTAGTACAAGTTGTAGATACTGAAGGATTCTGAATGGCCTGACTCCTCTTAACTATCAACCCTACTGCTAGACTTCAGAGCTGTCTCCAACATAGTCACTTTACTCTATGAGCTAGCTGTATATTCAATGTGGTCCTCTGTCACCTGTATTCTATCACTCACTTTGCAAATGGTCCTGATTTCAAGCTCTTGACTCAAGAGAAGTCAGATCATCTCCCCAGAGCCTAATTCTCATCTTCTAAGCTCATGCTGTTCCCCTGGATTCCCTAGGTGCCTTGTGCTTTTTACATAAGGGAATATCCCTGTTGTGGTTTGGGTGTGAAATGCTTCCTACAGGAACTTATGTTCATGGTTGACCTCTCCTTAGCGTGCTATTTGGGGAGGTTATTGAGACTTTGTAAAGTAGGATCTGCGAGGAAGAAGTGAGTCATGGAAAGCATGGCCGCCCATCCACCTCTTTGTCCTTTGTTTTCTGTCCACCTTGATACAACTGCCATCCCCCACCATATCCTGCCACTATTATAATGCTCTGCCTAAATACCTGGTTCCAAGTGACCATGACTCAGTTGTCTTAAACAAATTATTTCCTTCTTTAAGTTGTTCTCTCAAATATTTTGTCCACAGCTATGTATATGAAACTAACACTATCACCCATTCATTCAAAATACTTGAGTAATTCCCTTTAAATGATTTCTTCAAAAATTTTTATTTGAAACATTATTATTAAATTCTTCTAAAGTCTTATAATCACCAATGAACACCAACACCTTAAAATGGAAAAATATCTTTGTGGTAAACAATATTGTTATATCAGATGATGAAGAAAAATTAAACCTGGAAATACAAAGGGCAGTGGGTATATTTTAGTCAGATGGGTCATATGACTTGAATTACCAGATGTGTCATATGACTTGAATTAACAAGACTAAGTACAGGTTGGAGCGAACTACACATGCTCATGCACTGAGTCTAATTATTCGGTCACAAACACTTTCGCCCCGTGTGTCCAACTCAGAGACCTAGATGTCTGATCCAGAAACTGATAAATTATGACCTATATTTGTCAAGTGTAGCTCAATGCCCATTCTGGCTTTCCAAAGCTTCTGGTTGTTTTCTAATTCTTTTTCTTGAGGTATCCCATAGTTCTCTTTGGGCAGGCTCATGCACGCAAACAAACAAATAAAAACAGAAGCCATCAATATAATGAAAGCAATCAACTGAGCTGAATTATTCTTGACTCTTCTGTATTCCCTGGAAACATTAAATAATAAAACCATACTCACATATTACCTATGTGATTTTAAAAACATTAAATGTGAACTGTAAGTCCTGGCAATTAAAAACTGTAAGTAAGAATCTTATCACAGAGGAAAGATGTTGGCTATCAGGATTAAAAGCTCACCTTGGCTAGATGTCTAAAAGGTGGTCATGAGCCAATGACACACTAATCTGTTTCACATTTATTTTAATTACTTTTTAAAAGAAGGATCAAGAGGTTCCAAATAGAAATTAACTTAAGGCCACTGTGAGTCAATATATTATGGGTATGCAATGGTATGTACCTATTT
Source organism: Acomys russatus (assembly GCF_903995435.1). Classification (NCBI taxonomy): domain Eukaryota; kingdom Metazoa; phylum Chordata; class Mammalia; order Rodentia; family Muridae; genus Acomys; species Acomys russatus. The sequence goes on from NC_067139.1 coordinate 44,976,987, forward strand.
GTGTGTGCATGTAGGTATGTGTGTATGTATGTGTGTGTATGTATATCTGTGCGTGCACATGCATATGTGTCCATGTGTTTATGTGTGTGCATGCCTGTGCACAAGATTCCTAGGTGTGTGTGTGTGTATGTGTGTGTAACAGAGTATAACAGAAGAAACTATTTCCAATCATTCCTAAAGCGATCAGTAATCATGATATTCCAATTTCTCCTGAAATAGGCATTCTCATGGCTTATGAGTGGGCTGTGATGGTAGATAAAGGGTTTCACTTCTCTTGCCAGGTTTGACAGCCTGACATACAAGGAAGGGCCAACCTGAAGCTGCTTCTGGATCCTTTAACAGAGATGAATACAGTCTACCAGAGACTGCCAGTGTGGTGAGTCATCCTCACAACCTGCTTTGGTCTTTCCCCACTGCTGGGCATATGCAGAGCTCTGTTTCAGAGCCGACCTTGCAATCGGTGGGATACCCAGTTCTGGACTGGTTTTGATGTGTAGGGATTTGTTTTCAGTTTCTGGACCATTTGTGATTGTCTGTATCTCCCTGCTCAGATTGTGATTATGCTACAGAGCTTTAGATAAACATTCTAAAATACAGCATTAAACAACAATATAGTACCATTCTTCAGAGAGCAAAAGTCCTGGAGAGTCTGCTAGAATCACTGTAGTATTGGCAAAGATTATCAATAAATAAACATAGAAAGGACAGAGATTTTCTTATGAGTTACTACTGCATGAGACCTCAAGCTATTCTGACTCCTAGACACAGGAAGTGCACACAGGGCAGTTCTTAAGAGGCTTGTATGTGAACAGTCAAGAATACTGGCTGTTCTTACATTTAAACCAGTCGCCAATACTGCAATGACTTTCCGCTTGGTATAATTGGGACTGCCACACCCTCACACAATGTACTGAATGTATTGTGACCTGCATGTTGGTTCAGGATTGCCTCTTTTATCATTTATTCTTTTAAGGTAACAATGTAAATACTCAAAGCATGCCTAGGATAACAATGGTACATACATTAAGTGTCTTTCTGAAAACTGAAGGGCAAAAGCCACTTTTGCTGGGTCTTTTCAATGACTGATAACACACCAGCAATTTAAAAATATTTCAAACTATGAGTTGCTAACTGAGCCAGCCTACATTTTGATAATACCAGCTGAACATGGAATTGCCATCACCTTAATCAGGGAGACTCCTTTACTTTCAGCAGATCTCTGCCAAAAGATTCTGGTAGAAAGTAAGATTTCAATAAATGGCCCATAAGAACAGAAATTTACACTTCCATAGTGCTTACTGAGGACCAGGGACTACACAAGCTTTGCTGGGATCAATACACTTAATCCTCCCAATAACCTTGGCAATCGTTGTTTCTACTCCCATCTTATAAAAGGAAATGTACTGTTTCTTCACTGTGGTAACTAGAACAGAACCCTCAGACAAAAATATACTACTAGGCTTTAAACTTCAGACTATGAAAAAACGTTTAGCACAAGTTTTGTGTTATGTTACAAGTTACGTGACTTGACTGTGTATAAACACCTGGAGAGGGTGTGAGAAAGTTCATTGTAGATGTTGACTTGACACAATGTTGAGTCTCTTGGGAGGACAGCCTCCATGCAGGCTTGTCTAGATCATGTTGACCTGTGCACATACATGTCTATAAGGGATTGTCTTGCTTGCTTTCTTGATGCGACAGGACACAGCCTAAAGTGAACAGCACCGTTCTCTTGTTGCAGGCCCTGAGTTGTGTAAGCGTGCAGAAAACTAGCCAAACACCAGCCTTGTACACATGTATTTTCCCTCCCTGTTGTCAACCAGTGGCTCTAGTTTCTGCTTTAATTCTTCCAAAATGATAGGCTATAGCTTAGAGCTGTAAGCCAAACAAAATCTTTATCTCTTGAGTTGCTTTCGGACAGGGCATTTCATCACAGAAATGGATATAGAACAGGGTGGTATTTGGGAGACTGGAATCTTCAGGAGGTGGGGCTTAGCTATAGGCCACGGGGAGAGAGACGGGCAAGGCTACCAGCCTGAGAGTGTTCTCTCTCTCTCTCTCTCTCTCTCTCTCTCTCTCTCTCTCCTTTCTTTCTATGTCTCCCACTCTTTCTGTCTCTGTGTCTCTGCCTCTCTCTCTCTCTCCTTTCCAATCAGCTAAGACATATCAAGTGCACCATTCCTGTTTCATGAACCCCACCAAGCTTTCCTCACAATGATGGGCTGTATTATTTTAAACTGTGAATCTTGATAAACTTTTGTCCTATGAGCTGAGTTTGAGAGAAATATTATCAGGAGGATGGGAAAGTAACTAATGGAGAAAATTGCAACAAGGAGTGGGAATATTTCTGGGATCAATGTGGTCATTGAACTGGCTCTTAGGAGGAATGTGAACAAGGTTGGGACTGTGGGCTACAGAGGTAACAGAAGGCAGCAGGTGACAAGAGGAGGCTAATTGGGCCATTCTGATAGGAGTTTGCACAGTGGCGGAATGGACAGAAAGGTGGACCATGAAGGCCAGGTCATGAGGTAGCTTAGTGAGAAAATTAACTCTATTGGGAATTGGTTATAAGCCCTTTATTTTATATTCTGGGAAAGTCTCTGGCTATGTTCACAGGTCCAAAAAACAATGAAGGTCATTTCAAAAGTAATGCACCAATGTTTGGCAGGTGAGATTTTTTTCCATTTTATTATTTTATTCATATTACATCTCGATTGTTAGCCCTTCCCCTGTTTCCTCCCATTCTTCCCTCCCTCCCACTTCCCCCCTTCTCCCCTCCCCTATGTCTGTGATTGAGGGAGACCTCCTCCCCCTATATATGCTCTTAGAATATCGAGTCTCTTCTTGGTGACTTGCTAGCCTTCCTCTGAGTGCCGCCAGGCCTCCCCATCCAGGGGACGTGGTCAGAAAAGGGGCAGAGTTCGTGTGAGAGTCAGATCTCACTCTCCACTCAACGGTGGAGAATATCATGATCGTCGGCTAGGTCTTGGTAGGGGTTCAAAGTGTAATGCCTATATTCTTCTTGGCTGGTGCCTTAGTTTGAGGAGTACCCCAGGACACAGATCTGCCTGTCATAAAGTTCTTCTTGTAGGTTTCCAGGACCCTGTGGGTCCTACTATTTCCCTATTCTTCCATGTTACTATCGCCTACAGTCTCAATAGGATGTCCTCTCCTCTGACCCACTTTCTTCGTAAGTAAAGTTTTTCATGGTACATATCCCTTGGACTAGTGTTTTGATAGGGCTTCCTCAAGACCCAGCTATCCCACTCCTTGGAATATACCCAGAAAATGCCCTATCACACAACAGGGACATATGCTCAACCATGTTCATAGCTGCTTTGTACATAATAGCCAGAACACGGAAACAGCCTAAGTGTCCCTCAGTAGAAGAATGGACTAAGAAACTGTGGTACATTTACACGATGGAATACTACTCAGCTATTAAAAACAAGGTATTCCCGAAATTTGTGGACAAATGGATTGATCTAGAAATTATTATAATGAGTGAGTTCACCCAGAAGCAAAAAGAGACAAATGGCAGGTGAGATTTTTAAAACAGCATAGCATCAAGGTTGTGGTAGAGCTGTTGTTCTGTCTTTAGCCATATTAACAGTAAGAATTATGAGCAGGAAGCAATGAACTAAGATGTGGAAATGGACAGCTTACTGATGAAAATAATGAGAAGGCCTAGTTGAATGCTCCTGCTGCCATGATATGCTGCCCTCTTAGACCATTGGCCAAAATACATCCTCCTTCACTTAAGTTGTGATGTCAGGTACTTTGTCACAGTGACCAAAAAACAATAAATATGTTTCAACAGCAGCATGGGACACATTCTAAACTTTTAGTTTGCTTCTTTCAAATTCAAATTTAACTGCCTTCCTTTTTTAAAGAATTAATTTGCTGAACTTGACAACTCTGTATTAGAAACTTTATTTGAACCTCTTATCAATTTTTACTATCTTTAACCTAATAGCCAATCAAACTATAGCTGATTTTACAAATCTCCATTAAAATTAAAGATGGAAAAAATTTTCTCAATGAAGTCTTTCATAAAACCAAAATGTCACAAAACATTATAGAACAAAATTTGGCTTCTTTTTTTCCTACTAGGCAGCCTGTTCTGATAGATCCAGATGTATACACATCAATTACGCCAGCTGCCACAGTTTATGTCTAAGTCAGGGAAAATCCTACCTGTGAGTCTCTAAGGCACTGGATTCATTTGGATTTGGCATTAGGTCTACAAGAAAGCAATATTTTATCATGATCACAACACAGAGCTTGTTAAAACAGCAGCATGAATATTCCATCTCTGGTAGAGATCAAACAACATAATAAACAGGAAACACTGTTTCCCCAATGTGTTCCTTGTCAATTATTTTCAGAAAAGTTAATCAAAAGGCATGTTTTCCATGGGAAGAGAGTCTGCTGAGTAGAACAGTCTGTGAAGAGACAGGAGATAGGAATATGGCAAGACTGAAAATCTTGGGAAACTAGAAAAGTGCTTCCAGAGACACTCAAAGACCTGTGTGTGTGTGTGTGTATGTGTGCGTGCGTGCACGCGCACACACACACGCGCGCGCGCACACACACACACACACACACACACACACACACAGAGAGAAAGAACACCAGTTTAAACCTTCACTTTCTGTTGCAGATTCTGCTTCGTGGAGAACCATGAGCTATTGCCAACATGTGAGTATCTACTTTCAGCCCAGACACAGTGCATCTTCAATCGCCATTCATCAAAACATGTTGATTTTCCTGCTTATTAAGAGTATTAATAAATTAGAATCTTTAAGCTGTCTAGAAAGAAGTAAGAAATAACTGCCATGAGCTTTGCTACCAATGACATATTTACGTACATTAGAGGGGAACCATTAACAGTAATTAATGGAGCTTTTACATCTCAGAATGCATTGCAATTGACTGTCGATTTGTTTTGGAGGTATCTGCAATCATAAGATAAATCTCATTCTAAATGGCAACTTAGTAATTTTTAATAATTTTAAACTCTAATGCACTATTTAATGCCTTGGCAATAACACACTGTTTTATGAAGATAGTTTTTAAATTTAGAATTTTTATTGAACTTTATTAAGTTTAATGAGGTTGCATTGCTTATGTTCTGCCTTGTTTTTAAATGTTTATATAAAGGTCAGAATAGCTCATTTTAAAAGTTCTATTTTTAAGAACGCAAATTCTGTTAGTTAATGACTCCATAGTCAAAATATAATTCTACTACTTTCTCAAGACAGCACTTAGTGCCGTGTGTGTGTGTGTGTGTGTGTGTGTTTGTGTCTGTCTGTCTGTCTTCATGAGAGTTTGTGATAATGCACAAGTTTAAGTGAGCTCTCTTTTCATCACAGTACAGCATGGGCAGAAATGGAGACCAAGTCCCTCACTCTAGATTCCTTCCTTGGCTTAGTCTGATTTTGAACTAGAGTACACAGAGGCTGGCAGACTCAACAGAAAGCATTTACATCTACCAAACTCCACAAGAAGTTAAAATGAGAGAATATAGCTCCCTTGAGTCAATATATTCCACAACATTCCACTGGTGACTCAGGACCCATTCTGCTGGAGGAAATGGAGAGTAAAATAGAAACTGCTTTTGCTATGAGAGAGTCAAGGATATGTGGAAGAGAAATTTGTGCTAAAATACCAAGCCCAGCATCTAACCTTTGCATGAATGACCGAAAACATCAAACAGATTTGGGGAAAATGTTTAAACCAGTTATGTAGGTATCACTGAGGCCTATCATGCCTCTGGACTGAGAGGTTGATCGACCCCTCTTGCTTGCAGTCCAACTCATTTCCCCTGAGAACAACCATTGAATCTGCTGACAGGGTTCTAGAACATTCCCTCACAAAATGGACAAAAATCACAAGGGCTTTCTGGTTACTGATTTCAGCATGGTAGCAGAATTTATAAGGCAAAAATTGTAACTACAACACACAACATAAATATATTATATGACTTAAAATTTTAATAAAAATATGAAAGAATGATACCAAACACACTTGGTGTGTCTAAAAATATGCTTGGTGCATCTTGGCTCTCAGAGTATAGACATGGTGTTTGTACGGAGTGACAAATGAGACATTTTCCCAGCTTCATGGCCACTATAAGATGGAAACACTGTGCTTCTGTTTTAATTAGACATTAGTCTAACAGAAGTCCAGTGAAGGCAGATTCTGTCATTTTAACGGGTTCCTGAAGACTTCCACATCAATGAACCACACCCTTGTCTCACGTTAATACTTCATTGTTCTCCAAACAACAAAGGTAAGAACATAAAGAGAAATTATTCATGTAACGGAACTATCAAATTCACATGTGCTGAATTCACAGATAGGGGGGCAAAACAAACCTGTGTTTCTAGAAAAACAGCTGTTCTAAAAATTCAAACCTTCTTACCGTCTGCAGGGAAGTCTCATTTGAACAGTCAGGAAATTCGTCAGCCACAGGCTACTTTGCCGACTCACCCCTGATTTTCAATTTTAAGTATCCTCCCTTCCTTTCATTCCAAAAGACAAGATTCCTCTAGACGCCTGTATTAGCTGATCTGCCCAAGTGGGATTGAGGTACTACATATAGGCGACCGTTAGTGCTACAGAGATGACTCGCAAGGCAGCCATGCCCAGCAGGGGAGAGAGGGTAGGGGCACTAGTTTAGACACCTGTGGCCTCAGCATATGCGGGGAGTTGTGCTACTATGGTGATTACTGCTACTAGGAACAGGAGGCAACATCTACTGAGTGCTCATTACAAGACGAACCCACACACACTTGGCTTCATGGATCACATAAACCAATCCTCATGATGTCACTCTGAGAGACTATTCACAACAGTACTTTCCAGAGTTTGAAATCACAAAAGCACAGTGGCTAGATTGCCCACATCACCTCTTTTTCACTGGTGTAGCCAACCAATGTCCGTCGGTAACTGTTGCAATTGTTGTTAAATCACCTTTGAGAACTTACTCAGTCTTAGGAAGCTTTTTCATTTGTAATGTGGATTAGAGGCCACTGTCAGAAACAATCTTCCTTGGGGAAGTTTGGAGCAATTGCTTATCCAATACCAAATAGTCATCCCTGAAAACGTATACATACAGGTCTATGGACTGAGGAGGGTTAGACTTATATGCTTATGAATATATATATATATATATACATTATGAAGGTATATTCATAAATATGTAACAAAATTTGTAGATTGTATATAAATATATAAAATAAAATTTGTATTATATAATACATTTTGTTATATATATATATATATATATATAAATTTACGTATATTTTATTATAAAAAAAGAACCATAAATTTGAATGAGAGCAGAGTTGAGGTAGTTGCAGGGAAGAGCGGAATTTTATAATCATATTATATTTCAAAAGAACATAAAAATCTTTTTAAAGTCGTCTGAAATCTGAAAACAGGCAATTGAGTTTGCTGCACTCCTATCCTGTAGAGTTCCTTCCCACTGAAGGGAATGGCTTCTGTCTGAAGGGTTCTTTTATAACTTTGAGCAGCGAGAACAATGCTATTATGGGCTGCTACAGGCCAAAGGAAAATTCCCCTTCCATATCAAATGCAAAAATTTATCAAACTGCACCTGCATATATGCCTGTCAATGTTCTTTGGACCAATTGTAATTTTGCACCAGGTCCTCCATCAATCAACAAACTGTAAAAAAGCTTGACACTCATTCATAGTACATTTGCACAGATGGCTTTCAAATGGCATTGTTTTGAGAACTGAGACAACACACTTGAAGTGTTCGATGCAGGACCAGCATTAGATATGATCCAATGGCTAACATCCACCTCCTAAGAGCTTTCTATGATTGTCTCAGTAATTCATCACCACAAATGTTCTACTTAAAATCTGCATATTAGCCATGGTTATCTACTCACATTCAAATATTAGCTGAGAGGAATTATCTCGGCGTCTCTGAGAACAGTTGCAGAATGCTAGACTGTACGTGACATCTGAGACTTGAGGAAATCTTGGCCTTGGGATTAAATATTCACAAACTACGCAGCCAGCACAAACACTCTTTCTATGCAAGAAGGTTGTGCTCCAGCTGGGCTGCTGGAAGCTGATCCATCATCACCTATGGTAAGGAGGATTCATTAGAGTGATGACTGACAGCTGCCTCTTTTTCTATGCGAGTGTTCTGTACTTCCATGAGGCTTTGTCTGGGAGGTGGTAGCACTTAATTACCAGTAAACTAAATACCAGCTTCGCTTTCAGGGGAAGGGTTGGGATCGTTTGTCTTGGGGTAAGGGAGGTATCATGGAGAAGGAGAAACACACTTACGCAGATACATGATCCATTTTCAAAGAACATGCTACTGGAGCTATGTAGTCATGGAGAAAGTCTCTAGAGCAGTGTTCTCACCTTTCCTAATGCTGTGACCTTCACTTCAGTCTCTCATGTTGTGGTGACCCCCAACCATACAATTCCTCTCATTGCTACTTCATAACTACAATTTTGCTACTGTTATGAATTGCAATATAAATATTTGATATGCAGGATGTCTAGTATGGTGATCAAAGGGGTCATAATCGACAGGTTGAGAACCAGTGCTCTAGACGGTCAAGAAAGATCTCTGCTGCCAGTTTTGAGGCTGTTGGTCCATTTCTTTTTAAAGTCACACACCAGAAGGTCAAAAATAATCCCATTACAACAGAAGACACATTGAATCGTAAAAGATAGAATGTAGATTCATTATGATATCTCTAAGACAATACCAATTTTCTTTTTAAATTCAAAACACTAGGCTGGTGATACAAAGCAGGCTTTCCCCATTTCCGTGAGAGCGTCCCTAAGTCTTCTCTCTCAGTACCACAGCAGAAGCCTCAGCTGGGCCTGCGTGATCACCCAGGCTGAGATCCTAGCTTTACACACTGACCTGTCTCACATTCCCACTGTCTCCCGAGAGCCCACATCCGTCTACATCTTCTTTCCTTGGGAGTTTACCCACTCCAGAGCCACAGGCTAACATAGCTCCTTGGCAGACACATTTCTCAGACTTCCCCAGTCATTTCTATCCTCTCCCACCGCCATGATAGTTGATCTCCTTGATTTCCACCCCATGGACTCTGTGGAAGGCGGTGGTAAGTTCTTAGTGTCCTTAATCACACACACTTCCAACCGCCTTCATAATCCAGTGTCTCACTTACCAACAGGATGATGAGCCCTGAAGAACAAGGACACATCCTCACGAATAGTTAACAACCTCTGAGGTCTTTTCCTCTGAATTCTGTACACAGGCAGAGCACACACACTCACAAAGCCTAGCTTTCATTACTCCCTCTAACATTCTGCTACCAAGAGAAAGATGCAACGCAGACTTTAAAAACAAAGAAATTTTGTGAGGCTTTTCTTTATTTGTTTTGTTCTTTCGAGGCCCACAGCCCACCATTTAAAGGTTTTTGACATCTGGTACATCTAAATTTCTGTTGCTGTCTGATGTTCTCTGGTAGTTTCAGGATATTCAAGATCAAAGCATATGGTGTTCTCGCTCAGATATCAGTGTTGAAAAGTGTGAGGGTTCAGGCAACTAACTGGGCAAGATGCAGGCAGGACTAGATAGAGGTGAAGGCAAGTCTATGGCCCAGGCAGCAAAAGAAAACAGATACAGCTGTAACCTAGCTTAGGCCTTGGGCCAAGGACAGGTTAGACAGAGGAGGAAAAAGCCCCAAAAGCGAAGGGACAGAGGCAAGAGGCACAGGAACTGACCTAGGCCACTCGCAGTGACTGGGGTAGTAAGACAACATTGGACACTGCAGTACAGTGAAGGGACAAAACCCCAAGGCACAGGCACTCTCGGTGTCTTCCCTGACACCAGACACTGACCAGAGAAAAGGCAAAGAAAATGAAGAACTCACTTTTGAGACTTTTATTTTGAAATTAACCTCAAGCATATCTACATGCCCTGACAGCTAACCCCATGTGCGGCCCAAGTCACCACCTCCAGCCATTCCCTTCCTGCTTACCTGTGCCCTTTATTTCAACTTTCTCTCCTTGTTACCATCTTTCCCCCTGCCCCAGTGAAAAATAAGTTACACCAGGGCATATTTCTCAAGAACAGGGATGTTATTCTCTCTTATCTCCACAGCACAGTTACAAGTTTGCTAAACGTAACCTGTTACAAACTATTTTATCTATTCTGCCACTTTGTTTCTCAATTTTGTCAATCTAATGATGTCCCTATGGCATCCCCTGCCACAATAAAAATCGAGTCTCTAATCTAGTCTTCCTTAGCCTTCATTTTCCTTTAACTTCAACTTTCTTCTTTAACGTTTTCTTAAAACCCACCCATCCTCACCTTCAGATAAATTTTCACAAAGAGAACTAATTTTATTTAGAGTTTCTCTGCATTATATGGGGATCTGTCTTGTTTCATATTATTTTTCATGTGACTGGTTTTGTTGTCGTTTTGTTCTTTGTTATATGGAGACCTTTTATTTTTCTTTCAAGGTAACAACAGAGCATCTATAAATTATAAGCCATATGTTAAGTTTTGCATGTTTCAGCTAAATTTGGCTCATGATAATGATAGATTTTTCTGATCCACTTGTTCACTTTGTGCAGTGGAACCTGGAATTAGGCATTGCTGAAGAGGCGGGCCATTGCACTTGTGTTTCAGGGACATTTTGGGGGTGTCGTTTGTGCACCATTGTTTCCTTTTAAGATACAGCTCAGTTAGTCCACCCTGGCTTTGAATTCCATGGGTAGCCAAGGCTGTTGTTGAGCTCTGTGTCTCCTGGCACTGCCCCTCACATGCTGGAGTTACAGTCATGCAGTGCCATGTGAATTTATCTCATGTACGCCGAGGTCTTCTTTTTAAATTTTTATCACATTCATTGATTAGGTGTGTCAGGGGAACACAGTGCCTTAGTATGCATGTGGAGATCAGAGGACAACTTGCAAGAATTCATTCTTTTCTTCTGCTATACAGATCCTAGGGAGTGGACCCGGGCAGTCAGGTATGGTAGCCAGGGCCTTGACCCATGGAGCCATCTCGCCAGCTCTGTTTTGTTTGTGACATAGGTCTCAGTCTAGTATAGGCTGGTTTCAAAACTATTCTTCAGTCTCCACAGTGCTGGGATTACAGTCTTCTGCTGCCCCTCTGGGCTTCTGACAAGCCTTTGGGATTAGATTTATAGATGCGTGCCATGTAGTCTTTGTCTAAGACTATCTTGGTCATGGTGTGTTCCCCTCAGCAAATATCATACAGGAAAATGTAAGCAAGTATCTGCTCAGAACTCTCTATGGTCAAGATGCCATCTGATTTCATGACTGCATAGTTGCCATTATTTTTGCCCACTTAAGACAGCTTAATATTCTGACTGTGTATTAGTCAGGAAATGGACTTAGCTCATTATGTTTTAGTTATTTATATGCTAACAAACTGCACATTAAAAAAAAAAAAAGCTTACAGTGGTGTTTTGTTTGTTTTAAGTAACAACAAGTGTTTAAGATTCATGTAATTGCTCGCTCCTGTTGTCAGCCACTCAGAGCTGCAAGCTTCTATTATGCAGAGGCTACGGTTTATGAGACGCTGTTGTCCTTGCTCCTTTTATGGCTTTCTCGGAGAAACAACACACAAAATAACCAATAAACGTGGCCTTTCTTAAGAATGGTCTGGCAGCTCAGATTCCTCACACAGAGAGGCATTTTGAAGCAACTGGGTTTCAGAGAAATGACATGGTGTATAAAATACCCGCTGAGAAAGCCGGGAGACCTGACTCTGGCTCATTAGCACCCATGGAAAAGCTGAAAGTTGTGGAAAAATAAGGAGAGAGCAAGAAATACCCAGTGTTAGCCTCTGACCTTCACGTGCACACATATGGATGTGCACGCACACCCATACACACACATATCCAGGCACACAAAGCAATGAATCCAACCCTAACATTTGTCCAGTAAAGAAAAGCCTTAAGGAAGAAATTATGTCTTTCCTAAGGCCACACAGTAAAATAAATCTTATCAACTCTGTTATTAGATCCATTCAGTGGATCATAACTGTAGCACCCAAGTCATGAAACCCCAAAGACCACCAGAAATTAGTTGGATGCAAATCATGCAGGGTCTCATTTATTAATCAAGCTTAGAGCCTGGACCATCAGCCCCCTCGTAAGCAGGAAAGATGGCGGCCCCTAGTGTTAGGGGAACAGGGTTTTTAAAAGAAAAAACTGCAAGTGGGCGGCAGGGTGGGTGGGAGGTTTCCAAGCCCTTTCCAAGCCTTGCTGTTACAGGATAGGTTAGAAGGGTAAAGGAAAGTTGCCCTTTAAACTGATTGGCTGGGGGACCAAGCAAGGGGACCAGGGCCAGAAAACAGGGGGGATTTTTTTCATTTGTTCTGGTCACTGTGACCTGTAGCTCTGATTGGTTGGTGCTGGGTGTATGTTTGTGGCTCTCCCTGGAATTTCTGTGGGGGTCAGGTGCTCAGGCCCTGAATACAAAACGGCATTGCTTTGGTCTCTACAATGACCATGGTGCTTTAAATCTAAAAACAATTTTTGAAGTTCTGAATATTTATCCTACAGCATGCTATACGTTCTACTCGAAAAAATATTTCTTATTTATATATGCTTGTGAATGCATATTTTCTCCTGCGCTGGGTGATTGTATAAAATACACTTCCCAGCGAATGTCATGATAAAAATATTTAAACAATTCTGTTAGAATCAATTCCCGCAAACAGTAAGCACCTTCCCAACCCGGTGCTCTGCAGACTTTAGCCAGTGAACAAATAAAGGCAGAAATATCCATTGTGATTTAGCAGATCCCGAGAGGGCACACACTCGTAAGTGATTCCTGGCACAGATGTAACCTGGGTATGCTAGCCTGTCCTCACACAAGGCCTCTGAGTGAGGGCCTGGCTGCTTCTGAACAACAGGTAGTTAGTTGGCATCAGAATAGAAGGATGGATGGATGGCTTGATACACGGATAAACACATAAGCACCGTGAGTGTGGACGGTGCTTGAGAATATGCTTATAAATTCCTGTCTTCTCAGAGCTTCAGCCCAATTCAGTGCCAATTTGCTAGCTATAACAAATAATAAGGATATTGCATTTTAAAAAAATATTCATGACAGAATACATATGAGACAGCAGGGTAGAAGTCACTCAGTACAAGTTGGTATAGCTTCCCCCAAAACAGATAAGAACCAGAATCCATTTACATTACTCAAGGTCATGTGCTTTGAAGCTGGAGGCAGATGGATTAGGTCCCAGCCACAGCCTAAGGCATTGCTCCTGGCGTAGTCACTAGTTCCCAGGTTATGTCAGCCACGCACACACACATATAGGATAAGTACTTGTGCATATGTGTGTGTCAGCACATACATGTCATTAGCACCTTTGCCAAAGTCCACTTCCTTAAAATTACATGCTCATGGCACATTCGCACATCTAAATTACAGGAATCTCCAGAAAAAGAAGGAAGGAAAGAAGGAAGGAAGGAAGGAAGGAAGGAAGGAAGGAAGGAAGGAAGGAAACAAAAAACAAAACAAACAAGCAAACAAAACAAACAAACAAACAAACAAACAAAACAGTTGCTTGTGCAGAACATGGCTGAGTTCCAGGCCTCAGTGGCAGGAGAAGAAGCCGGCAGAACAGCAAGAGATCCACACGAAATTCCATCACCTATAACTTCCACAGCGTGTTATATTTAGCTCGGGCCCAGTACTTTACACAAATAGGTTGTCGTGTAAAGTGCAAACAACTCTCTTTTGACAAAGTGATAGCACTGTGGTGTCGCTTTGATGGCTTTATACATAGCAAAGCTTGTCAAGTGACAAATGAAAGCAGAGCCTTGAAAAGTATGGTGATATGAAATGATTGCAGAAACCCTCCCTGGCTTCCTAGGGCAGGAAAGGATGGCATTTTGCAATTAATTAACAAGAAAATCTGAGATGTCAAGGTTAGAGCTTCCTCAACCTGACTCCGTAAAATGAACTTTGAAGTTGCTGGCACAAAATTGAGATGTGACCTCACAAAGTTCTTCCAGTGAGATGTACAATCTTGTTTAAAGAACTGCGCTGAGTCCAAATTATGCCAGGCAAGAGTGCAGTAATTATCTGTGCTGGAGATGTCTCCTGCACTGGTGTTGAAACCTTTTTGATGTGTTTGATAATGCAGCTTTTTGTGTGCACACACTGCTTTCTGAAACTGTCGACATCAGTGTCATGTTCGGGTAGAGCTGGGGAGTTTAAAAGGCTGTATGCTCATTCTCGCTATATTTAGCTGGAATAAACATTTCTAGCAAATTTCCTCTTCGTTCTGCTGCATAAACATGGCTGCGGTGTTCTCGTTTCTTGCTAAGAATGCTCACAAAGAAGCCTATTGGGAACAGATTCCTAGTAGTTGATTAATAAGAAATACACTTTCTTTTTGAAAACATTATACTTTGACTACAGAGGGCAAATTCATTACCCATGAATCAAAAGGAGCAAAGGATTTCCACAGCATCAGAACCCTGATTTGGCTTCAATCTGACAGTTAACTCTGGGCTGTAAATGATTAAATAAAAGTCCAAGCTCACCCAAGCCCGGATAAGATAAAGCTCAAAGCCAAGAAACATCAAATGAAATGAGAAAAATTCATAGGACCTTCCAACTCAAAAGGAAACAGTGAAATGTGGGGTGCATTCTGAAGAATGTGATTTCAAATGAAATTCCCTTTAACTGTTGGTGTTTGTCAGAGCCTGACTCAGCTTTCCTAATAGTCTCCAGCAGAGAAGAAAACTTTGAGAATAAGACCACCATTCTCACTGAGCAACAACATGCCCAATGTGGCCAAACAAAAATGTCCCCATTCTTGCCCCTGAGAAGCACATATAAGGGCACGTGTTTCCGCTCCTTGAGGATGGTGAACCAGTGAGTGCAGGCATGCTGTGCAATGCAGGTTATCATGAGCCCATTGCTCTTCCCGTCTGCTTTGGGAATTGTAAATGTATCTCTAAGTGTAACTGTTATTCCACAGAGGTAGTCACCATCTTGGAGGCTTACTGCTGAGTAAGCTCACCCTTTCTAGCTCATTCTGGCTGACTCAATTCCACTGGTCTGGCTCAAACTCCTCTCCAAGCTGACTGATTCAATCTGGTTTTTCTTGGCTTCACCCTGAGCTGCTTGCACTGCATTCAACTGAACTCACTTCACCTCACCTCACCTCACCTCACCTCACCTCACCTCACCTCACCTGTCTTTCCCTAATTTCTCTTAAATAGACTTTCTTTCCTGTGCTGTGCTTGTGAGCATTGGGCATATTCTATTCTGTCAAACTTTTCTCTGATTTGTCATTTTGTCTGTTCCTCAATTAGTTGTAACTGCCAGACATGGCTGCTTCCTTCTACAAACTAACTTTACCTTCCTTGTTTGGAATTTAAGGTGTGTGCTATGGTCAGATCTGCATTCCAGTCAGGGGGACTAAAGGCGTGTGGCACATCTGCATTCCAGCTGGATCACACAGACCTAGAAGGCCTTTGGAGGTGACTGAAGCAGCCAAATTGTCAGATTAACATTCCTATACAGGAAATGATATGGCAAGTCCCTCAATAGAGTTCTTCTGGAATTCACCACACCCACTTTGTAACAAACTCATGCATTTCTACTTATTGTCTTAACAAACTATGTAAAATTCACATTGCTCTGGGGTAATTAGTCTGGTCTCTGTGGAGGTACTGTGCTATAAGGAGTCCAAAGAAAGTAAAGAGCGGGGGGGGGGGGGGGGGGGGGGGGGGGGGTGGGGGGGGGAAGCAGCGGAGGGAGGGAGGGAGACAGGCAGGCTAGCTCAATGTCATTCACCTGAGTCATGAGGACATGAAACTGGCGTCAGCTTTGCACTATTTAATATCCTGTCACAATTTCTGATCCATGACTTTATTAAATACAACAACAACAATGATTAGTTTTCAGCTTTTCTGTTATTTGTTGAGTGACAGAACACATGAAAAAGAATATTCGTGTACATTTTACATGTACATATTCACACGAAAGCAGACATGGAGTTCACAATGCATCATGTTTCTATCATCTTTGAAAACCTCCATGGTTCCTAGATAACAGTACCCTGAGTAAATCCTTTGCACTACACACAGGTAACTACAATCCTGACTTTCATCATTGTTAGTTAGGTTGGCCAGTTATTGAATTCCACGTGCAGGAGATCACTTAAGTGTTCACTTCCAAGCCCAGTCTCTTCCAATCAGATTGTGTCTTGGATGTTCTTAATGTTCCTCAAAGTGCAATAGAGTATGACTTTGTTGCGGCAAAGTGTTCACTTACATAAGAACTCTACAACTGTTCATTTCTGTTGATGGACATCTGGGTTACTTCCAGTTTAGGAATGTTATGACTTAGGCTGTTAGAAACATTTCATACATCCTTGAGTGGCTAAGTGCAACCATTTGTCTTAGGTATGGTCCTCACTATGGAGCTGCTAGATTGCAGGTCCAGATATATGTATGATAAAGCTTTGACTCAGATTCTGATGACCTATGAATTTACTCACCAGGGTTATGGCACAGTTCTCCCTCCCCTGCATCAGGCAGAAACTGAGAAATAACCAGGCCACTTAAAACTGTTTTTGTTTTGTCCTTCCATATTGACCTTTCCTGACTAAGCATGCAATGTTACTGTCTTCAGTAATGTCTACTGTCACCAGCTTGACATTGTTCTTGAAAAACCCTATAAGGCAAAGTCACTCTTTAAAACAGCATTGCAATAAATATGCAGAAATGTCACTTTTTTCATTAGCCAAAAGGTTTTGTATAGCTTAAGGATATGTGGAGTAAGCTAACTATAAAAATAGAAACTTGACAGTGGGGATGTCTGTGTATGTGTCAAAATAATATTAGTCTTTCTGAGTGTGTGGCAGAAAGAGTGACACCGTATCCACCAGCATGATTTTTATGGATCTGCCTCTTTGCCAGATGCCACCTTTTATAAACTGCTTTATAAAAACACGACAGTCTAAATGCAGTAGTGTGTTTATTACTTGATAAACTTTGGTGATAAACTAAGGATTGGCTGAAAATTAAAGCCTTACAGCCTATTCATTAAGCATTTAGGACTAGTGAATAAGAAAAAAAAAAATCCCTGCAAACTATTAAATCCCAAAATATGCTGATCAAGGTACGAGTAGCATACACCATTTCTCACTGAGCTAAATGCATTATAGTTACATCCAAAGGCTTCTCTTTGCATTGCTACATGTGGGAGAGGAATCTAGGAAGTGATAATAGTAAAAAAATGCACTCAAAACAAAGTGCCACCTTTTTCAGAATGTTTGCCATCTCAGCATAGTACATGTTACCTTTGACAATTTGTTTCTTTTTTTTTAAAGATTTATTTATTTATTATTATATATAGAGTGCTCTGCTGGAATTTACACCTGCACACCAGGAGAGGGCATCAGATCACATCATAGATGGTTGTGAGCCACCATGTAGTTGCTGGGAACTGAACTCATGACCTCTGGAAGAGCAGTCAGTGCTCTTAACTGCTGAGCCATCTCTCCAGCCCGACAATTTACATTTCTAATAAAGAGTTTTATGAAAAGACTTGAAAGGAGCATCTTAAAATAATGTCATGGGACACACTTCCTGTTTCCATTATTGACGGACTATAAATGGCAATGTTTTTTATATGAAGCATAATTTTTTTACAGCATCAACTACTTTGTACCAATTCGCCTTCATCTTATCCTTATCAGTATATATGAATATCCACAAAGCACACTTTAAGAAAGGACTTCTGAAAACCGACCCCTGTAACAGACACATCCACAAATGAGCTCTCCTGAGCATTCTAGGTCTCCTGAAAGGTCATTTGTAATCTCTGTAACTGATATGTGATTCAGAGAAGCAAATATCAAGATGAAGCAGGCCTTTACCCTGTGATCAGTTGGGAACACGTGATTAGTTGGGATTCCTCTGCTCATCTCTCTGTTCCTCACCATTTACTCCCAGAGCCCAATGGAATTCGTCAATGGTTATCTATTCTGAAGCTAGCAATGTGTATGGTGTGTTATGTAGACTCTCACAAAAATGCTGCTCAGAAAAGTAGCAACGTGGTGACTCTCTACTTACCAATCAGTGTGCCAAAGCCACAACTTACAGGCTGTCAGATTGTCACTGTCACTGAACATTAGGGCTAGAGGTTATGGGCCCAAGATCTGTTATGGCACCTAAGAAAACTGCAAAACAGTGTGGCCACTACAGCAATAAAAGGGATTTTTTTTTTTCTGAACATGAAAACACTCAGAACTGTTTTTGGATGTCCTGATACAAAGCAAAGTGTGCTGCCTCTTCCTTTGGAAATCACACAAAAGAACCGAAAAGAATAAAGACAAACTCAAGTTCAGATCCCTTTCTTTATTGTACCCGAAGGAAACAGCATTGAATTAGGAGTGCAATTAAAATAAGCTGGACAGGACGGAAAAGGCTGCAGGAAAACGCATGGAGTGGGAACAGACGTTCTTGTAGAGAACTAAACAAAGCAGCAAAGCAAACAGAGAAGCAAGCTCTGTCAAGAATTCCCAAGTTCCTGGCCCTTCGATCCTTGTCACAAAACATGAAGCTTGTCAGCAGGGTCATGGCCTCTGTGACTGGCTTCCTGGCCATTTGAAGGGAAGTGGCAAACATTAGGTGTTACCCACTGAGTCTTGTCTGGACTCCAGTACTGACTAATCTACATTTCAGAGGATCTCTGTTAGCTTTTGATTGCTTCTGAAACGCATAAATCTAATAACTTAAAAGGCCACAGTTACCATCTTCCTGTTCTGCAAGTCACAAACCTACAGTTTCACCAGTCTAAGCTTGAGCTGCCCTTTCCTGTGACTAGTGCTAGAGCTTTGTGTAACAGTTTCTTCCAAGATTACAACCTTCGCTCCTGGAGGAACCTCAGCACACAGGATGCTAAGGGACGGTGATTAAACAACAGTGGTCTAATGGTGAAGCGCTTTAAGATGCAAGGTGAAGAATTCTATCCAGTAGGAAGGCTCTTTAAACCCAGAACATAAAAAGGAATTCAGGAAGTATATAAAACTGACCAGATTCACTAGACTTGTCTCTCTCTCCGTGTATATAAGCAGTGAGGACCACTGAGAGACACTCTATGACAGGCTGAGATTCCTAAATTGGCTCACACCAGCAAGGGAAGAAAACCAGACAAGGAAGAAACAAGTGCTCAGCCAAGCTGCCTAGATAACACAAAGAGTACTGAGCTGCCAGAAGAGGCTTAGGCCAACTGAGCTACCTCAAATGGATGCTCTGCAACATGTTGAGCTGTCTGCAGGTTGTGCAATATACTCAAAGTTCCTGTCTGCTGTGACTTGTCACCCATGCTGGGTGGACTCTAGTGATACAGCTGAATTTGATTCATTTCTGCTCCTACCTGAAATTCTTTGCCTATGTTACTGTAAGTAATATAGCTCATCGTTTCTCTGAGTTGAACTTTGGTAGTGTTTTTTAGTTCATTGTCGATTCCATCCCTCGGGTTAGTAGATATTTGTTTAGGTCTCATTAGGAAAAGTGTCACACAACAGGCGCAAAGGGGGAGAATTCACTTCTGTGTTCTCTAGTTGTACTCTGTAGCCCTTGACTTGAAGCACAGTCCCCAGCTTCAAAGAGTTCCATCTTATGCTTAAGTTTTCAGTGGCTTCTTTCCAATGGACTCCCTCTTGGCAAGATCCTTGTCATTATATTAAGCCTACCAAAACACTAGAGAATTGTCTCTGGGCCTCAAAACCCTTGCCTTACTTGCAGCAGATGCATGCCCTCTGCTGTAGAAGGTAACAGCCACAGCTTCCAGGAATTTGGCTAAGAGCATCTCTGGCAGCTACTACTTGGCCTCTCACAATCTCTTTTTCTGCTAAGCCTAAACCAACCCACTCATTTGTTCATGTATTCACTCTATCCCTATACTGGAACCAATTTACCACTGGTTACCAATTATTGTAATAGAAAACAACAGCAATAACAACAACAAGAATAACAACAGTAAACCTTAAGCATTTGAAGAATAAGCCAAGAAGTTCAGGTCACTATGTAAACCTGCTTTTTGCTGAAACTGAGACCACATTGTGACAAGGTGGTGTTTCTCAGGGTGGGAGTGGTGAAGCTGGTAGAGCAGGGAGATGCTAGATTATGCTATAGCTCAGAAAAACTGACTGCCAGTGAAAGAGCAGGGCTTTCCACTGGCCCTGGGCTAGTGCTTGATACTGGGCCTGACACTGAGGTGGAAGCAGAGGACTGTATCAGTTACTGGAATCGTCAGACCTGGGTTTACTGCAAGATAAAGGAATTTGCCCAATAAGGACTTAAAAGCAAACAAACAAAAAGCATGACCAGTACAGCAAGTGCCTCAGCCCTGACAGCTGCAAGGCTACAGGAAAGGCAGGATGACTAACTAAAGGGATTGCCATGGAAGATTCCAGAGAACTGTGGAAGATGCTCCTGGTACTAGAGATGGCGCCGGTACTGTGAGCAGCAGAGTAGCTGACATTGGTCTTCTTGTGCCACAAAAGGTCCCTGATTCTAGAGAGGAATTCACATTTCATTAGCAACATAGGAGATCCCCACGCGGCTGAGGGTTCACTAGCAAAACTTCATTGGCAACAGTGTGACAAGGACACTTCAGGGTCCCCGATAGTTGAATACATCACCAAATCATGCACCAAATTAAAGATCTAAAGTAAACTTTCAGAATCCTAAAGAATTTATCCAAAGGTTTTCACAATTTTGTTGTTGTTGGCTGTTGTTGCTGTTGTAAGCAGTTTTACATCTTAAGATGTTGTTCGTATAAGGAGATAAAACTACAAGTTAAGATTCCCTTTTATTTTATGTGTGTGTGTGTGTGTGTGTGTGTGTGTGTGTGTGTGTGTGTGTGTAAAACTCTAGAAGAAGGCATGCTTGATGAAAGAACAAACCAGGTAAGTATATGGCTGTGAGGGGTTATAGCAGTACTGATGTGAAAAGGTTGCAGTTAAGAAAATATTTTCAAGACAAACCTGAAAAGGAGATTTAAGTGCCACAAATAAGCCAAAGAATCAATAACAAGTTGCAAAAGAAATAATTAAGTAGAGAGAAAAAATTAAGATTTTAATTAGACAAATTTTTGATAATTAAGCTATATATGAGATAACTACTCCACTCACTATAATACCATTTGCACTAGCTTGATTTCAATTTTTTTTCTCTTAATTTTTTCTTTTCTGACTAGGTCTCATTTTATAACAAGTCCAGGCTGTCCTGGAACTTGTATCAGTTCTCCTTCCCACTACTCCCAGAGATTTTAATTCAAATATTAACCTTTGTCTAGATACTATATTCATGAGAAACAACATGACCTGCACAGTACATTTGAATTGGTTGGGAATTATCTTTCCAGCATCAATTCCAGCCAGTAACATAAATCTCAAGAGAATAATAAAGTTATTGACCTAAAAACACAAAATCAAATTTTAAAAAAGATTTTTATAAAACATGTGGTATAATTTATTTAAAATATCAGCTAGCTTAAAAGAAAGATAGATAATTATAATTAGAAAGATATAAATTTGAAATGGAAGAACATATTAATATTTTAATCTTCTTGATAATTCTTTTCAATTACCCAATATTTTTATACTAGCAAATATTGCTTCAAGGACTCAATTGAAACCCACATAATAATGATCACCATTTAATGGATTTATTAAATAAAACATTTTCACTTGCATAGTAAATCTAATGAGATGGCCAGAATAAAAGCAGATCTACAAATTTTAGTGAGAATGAGGCAAATAATAAATGGTTTGTGAACTTCTTGTCTGTGATTAAGGGCACTCAAAGCATGTTTGCTTCTGTCTTTTCGGTAAGCCAGAGCAGATTACTCTGCGAACCCCTCCATAAGGAGAAGGGCAGGCCAGACCTCATTTATTCTTCTAGCAACCTGGAAGATTATCCTACTTTAGAGGGGAGGAATCAGGTGTGGAGAGATTAAAATCCTTGCACAAGATCACAGAAGTGGCCAAGTCCTCAAACATGGGAGAACTATAGGCGAGCCCTATACTGAGCAACATCCTCAGGCATGCCCTATTCATATTTACTTAGGTTTTGGGTGGTTGAACCCAAATCACAAAATAGACAAGTACTATACTAGAGATCCACATCCTGCCAAATCTAAGGAATTCCTAAAGGACTAAAGGGACTTTTGTCTTGGCTGGTTCAAGATGCTGTAACAAAATACCTTTGACTGGGTAACTTGATATAAAGAAGAGAAATATGTAAATCAGTTCTGGAAGTTGAAAAGTATAAGGTCAAGAGTCAGGAAGATGCACTGTTGGAAAGTCTTGTTCTCTTTCTCTTGGTGGTGCCTTCTTCTTTCCACTATGGGAGGAAAAACAGCCCCTTTGAACATCTTAGTAAGGTGGTCCATCCTGCTGGGTGGTGGTGGCACACGCATGCCTTTAATCCCAGAACTTGGGAAGCAGAGGCAGGTGGATCACTGTGAGTTTGAAGCCAGCTTGGTCTACAAAGGGAGTCCAGGACAGCCAAGGCTACACAGAGAAACCCTGTATTGAAAAACAAAAACAAAAAAACAAACAAAAACAAAAAACAAACCAAAAAGGTGGTCCATCCTATCCACAAAGGCAGAGCCTCCCATCATTAACCCTCTCTCAAAAGGTTCTGCCACTTACATCTTTCATGTTGGATACGAGGTTCGTACAATGAATTTTGTAACAACAAGAAACAAACAAAAAAAACAAAACAAAACAAAAATCCAACCCACTATCTAATATATATCACTGCTTTTCAACCTTGATTTCAGATCAGAGTTACAGTGTATGTATGTGTGTGTGTGTGTCTGTCTGTCTGTCTGTGTCTGTATTTGTGTGTGTCTGTATTTGTGTGTGTGTGTACTGTGTGTCTATCTGTGTGTATCTGTGTGTTTGTCTGTGTATACTGTGTGTCTGAGTGTCTGTGTGTATCTGTGTGTGTGTCTGTGTGTACTGTGTGTCTGTCTGTGTGTGTGTGTGCCTGTGTCTGTGTGTCTGTGTGTGTGCCTGTATGTGTGTATGTGTGTGTGCGTCTGTGTGTGCGTGTCTGTGTCTGTGTGTGTGTGCATGTGTTTGTGTGTGTCTGTGTGTGCGTGTCTGTGTGTGTGTGTGTCTGTGTGTGTCTGTATGTGTGTGTGTGTGTGTCTGTGTGTGTACGCTCATTCATGCAGGGGATGCATATCCCTGTGGGGGAGGGACTGATATCGGGTGATTTCCTCAATTACTTTCTACCTTAGTTTTTATGTTTATACCACTCAGCTGGTTAAAGTTTTTAAATTTTGTTTTATTTGTATAAGTGTTTTACCTACATGCACATCTGTATATCATGTACATGTTTGGTGCCCTTAGAGACCAGAAAAGGACATCAGAAGCCCTGGAATTGGAGTTACAGATTGTTATGAGTTGCCATGTAACTACTGGGAATAAAATCTAGGTCGTCTAGAAGAGCAGCCATTGCCCTTAACCACTGAGCCATCACTCCAGGCCCTCCATCTTATAATCTGAGCTCCATGGAACCTTGTTCTGACCAACTCAGTTGCACTGGCTGGCTACAATCCCAGGAATCTCCTTCCTTCTGTTTCCTCAGTGAGATTACAGGTGTGATACAGGTCTGTGTGGGCCCTGGGACCCAAAATCAGGCCCATGTTTGCACAGTGAGTTCTTTATTGGCTTTGTCAACTCTACGGGGGGGCGTGTTGGTGATGTTATTTGCTCCTTGGTCTGGTTTTTAGAAGCTGTTTGAGATAAGTTCTTGCTGTGTAGCCTAAGCTGGTCTCAAGGTTGCAATTCCCCCTCTTGCTACCTTCCAAGTGCTAGGACTCCATGGCTTCATAGCACATGCAGATTCTCAGGAATTGTTTTTACTGTTTTCTTTTTATAGATTTTTTTTTTTTTTTTTTTTTTTTTTTTTTTTTTTTTTTTTTGATTCCAGCATAGCAATGATTAGGTTGCCTGGCCATGGTAAGGAAACCTTGGTGTTTGTATTGCAAGAGACCCTTGAGAGCATTATTATGGAAATGTATTTATTAACCACAGTATATGACAAATACCTATGATGCATAGAACCCCTACAAGGTTAGGGTACTTTCACACATGTCACCATGTGTGGCATTTTATTAACAGAGGTCACAAAGAAAGAATGGTAATTATGTCAAATTAAGGTTTAAGCTAACAAGCACAAAGGAACAATTAACTTCCTGACCTTGTAGGCCACTTCAAACATTACATTACCTAGTTCTTCTGTTTTATTCATAGTAAGTCTAAGGACAGATACAGGACTTTTCTACAATTGCCCAGTTAGTAAATAAGAGCAAAAGGCAAGACTTTGGCTCCTGTACTCCTGACACAAAGCCTTGCTGGTGTCCACTCAGCCTACTTCTAACCTTCTCACTTGGGAGCCAGCAGGATTACTGCTAAGCACAAGCTGATGGTGGTGGGGAGATTAATAAAGTCACGTGGTCAAAGTCACATGGTCACAATACCACAACCCCAGAAATTTTCACTGCAGTTTATATGCAAGTGGCAGAGAAGGAAGTGTTATTTTGCCCAGTTGATTAACACACTATGAAGACAGGAACCAGAACAACTACTACTTAACGCGATTAGAGGGACAATGGCCCACACCCAGACCTTCCAAGTCAGGAAGGAATAGAAGGTATCTCTGGACTCATCTCTATATGTGTGAAATATGGAGTAAAAGGGATGAGCAAAGAGCCTGGCAACAAAAATGTATAAGAAATACAAGATTCAATATTTATGATTGAATTGAAATTTCTTTTTGATGGAAAAGAAGATGTCCCCATCCCCTTTCACACCTCCAACTCCTGTGAGGTTGTAAGTCTACAAAGCACATGAAATAACCTCAGAGCAAGAAATTAAGTCTCCTCCAGGCAGCTTGGAGGCAACTCCTTAAAGACATCAGTGGCAATGGCTGCTCCAGGTTTGTTACGTAGTCACTTGATTGTTTATAAGGTATGCACTTGATTGATTATGACGTATGCAGTCCATCGGTCTCCTTACACATGATCAAACATCTTGCTGCCTGCTTGCAGCTTCCCACTGCTTTCCATCTTCCCACTGAATGGAGAATTGCAGGATGAGAATTCAGGAGCCATAAGATCATTGTTGGCCAGCTCTGGGTGCTTCCTTAGAGCAGGGCTCTTTGACATGTCAACTTGTTAGAAAGACTGCCACAAATCAATGTCCCAACACAGCCTGGAAAAAAGAAGTTCACTTGGGTCAATTGACCTGTCCTGTGTTACACTTCAGATGGGAAACAAGACACTGAGGTCTCCGGATGGAGTGGAAGGGCCTGGGCTCACATGCTGCTGCCATCTCCTACACACAGAGGACTAGCTCATTTGCCGTAGTTTCCTGCTTGCTGTATCAGCTTCTCATGCGCTCTTATGATTGAAAAGGCAACAGTCAGTCCACTTCTACCACACCAGGAAACCCTCAGTACTGTCTACGGACAGTTAACCTTGTTAACCTAGAAACAAACAGACACTAAATGTCAGCTGGAAGGTGCCTCTGCCTGAGGCTCTGAGCCTGGGGCTAGCATGCAGCCTGTTATAAGGAAGATTAGCAACAAAGGTGGTTAAAAAAAATTCTCCCCCTGGCTAATGAGAAAGGCTCAAAGAGGTAGTCGAAAGAACCCCAGAAGCTTGCCAGAAAGGCCAATATCCACAGCTTTACAGATGTGATCTGGGCCATGGACATTTTGTTCACATGGAATTATACTAACAACCACAGCAATGATGAAGATAATAATCAAACTATCTGTATTAGACCAAACCAGCATCCACATTTATAAACTATACACTCAGTTAGGCCTCAGTGAGCTCAGGAAGCAAAAGGGAGGACAGGCAGTTACCCATTCTCTTCCAAGGCTGGGGCAGTAGGATTTGATTACTAGAAGTGTGACCCCAGAGCCAGTGGTCCACACAAACACCCAATGACCGCCCCCCCCCCCCCCCGAGCTTTCCATTGGCTCTGTGTTTATAGAATGACTTCAGGAATGATTTGCATTCAAGGAAAAAGGGAAGAAATTTAAATCACCTGACCAGCACAGCGGCTGTGATTATTAAATAGGAGCATTGCCAGTCAAGTACACTGAAGAGAGGTAAAGTGGCTTGCTTTCTTTCCCTTTTTATTGTTTGAAAAATGAGGTAGAGAGAGAGAGAGAGAGAGAGAGAGAGAGAGAGAGAGAGAGAGAGAGAGAGAGAGAGAGATCACAATGCTTACTGAAGGACAGGCTGACACTTCATGGAAAGAAAGAAAGATAGGACTGAACCATAGTTTCTAATACAAAATATATTGCAGAGGAAGACAACCCACTTACAGCCAGCATGTAGAAATCGGATGGCATGCAACATATTTCACAATTACATTTTACTGCATCCTATTAAGTGGCCAGTGGGTTTTCACAAAGCAAAGAAGATCGTGAGCTAAATTACTATTATTGCACCCCTTAAGCCTCACAGTGAGTTCGTATGTATGAGTGGTGGATCTGTCTACATCAACAGATGGTGCTACTTACGAGGAAAGAGATTGCAGAGCAGGGTGTGCCTCCACCCCATCCTGAAGGTGCTCTGGTAGGCATAGTTAGAAAGAAATGGCAGGAAAACAGCCGGCATATCTACCATTTAGTTTAGTCAGATGACCTGGAGAGTACTCATTATTTTACAGATTAGTCTTTTGCTCAGCAGGTAAAGGCAGTCTGCCAAACCTGATGCTTTGGGGTTCCATAATAGAAAGCTAACATTCTATCTTCTGTGGGAACCACAGGGTAATAGAAAAGGGGAGAACCTGCTCCCAGTGATTCTTCTCAGCACTACACACACACACACACACACACACACACACACACACTAACTTGTTTTTCAAAAAGTTTAAAAGAAAGAAAGAAAGCCACTTTACCTATCTTCAGTGTACTTGACTGGCAATGCTCCTATTTAATAATCGCAGCCGCTGTGCTGGTCAGGTGATTTAAGTCTCTCCCCCTTTTCCTTGAATGCAAATCATCTCTGAAGTCATTCCATGCCCATGGACATTCCGATATTTATGGTCAGGCTCCATAAAAGGTCATATAGAGGTGACCGGATTGTTTGTACTGTGTTAATGTATCCAAGCTCTAATTTTCATTACCAGTGCTTACTGAAGGACAGGCTGACACTCTATGGTAAGAAAGGATTGAACTATAGTTTCTAATACAAAATGTATGGCAGAGAAAGAAAACCCACTTACACCAAGAATGTAGAAGTGGGAAGGCATGCAACATATTTCACAATTACATTTTATTGCATTCTATTAAGTGGCCAGAGGGTTTTCACAAAGCAAAGAAGACCGCGAATTAAATTACTATTATTAAACCCCTTAAGCCTCATAGTGAGTTTATGTTACTGGAAACTTTTGATAAATTAAATAACATGCAGTATATAAGTATTAGATAAAATCTGATATATCTAAAATGGCTTTCTTACATATCTATAACCACAATATAACACTTGAAATGTCTTAGATACATTTTTCCTGCCGTGAGAATATTTTATTTAAATTCATTCTTGTAGAAATCTCATTAATGAGATCCGCAGAGCAATAATCTAGCATATAGAAATGCCTTGAGATGTTTTTTTCCTCTCAAATTTCTTCTCTAAAGTAATTCTGTTGCTAAAAATGTACTTTTATTTTGAATCTAATAGAGGTTTTGGTGAATAAAATAATAATGTGGATATGAGGCTAAATCTCCAGTAGTAAAAGAAAATTTAAATGTAAAATACCCTGGCAACAAGGAGATTAACAATACAAAGTCAAAGCATACTGGACTCTTCAGGAGAAAATTGGATCAATGTCCTCTGCTCCTGAGCAGGACATCTTCTGCCATGGAAGAGATGGGGCAGATTGGCTTTCCCCAGATAACTGTGTTATACTTCCATTGAATGCACTTACACTGTGGACCATGTAATAGCTCTTGAAATGTTTCCAAATGTATGTAATTATCAGCCACGGGAAAGCACAGTTCTGCTTAGATTCTGCAGTTAATGGGAAATCACATGCAAGCATGATCTGAGGACACTTCCTATCACTGATACGATGCAGATAAGAACCCGACCCTGAGCTGCCAATGAATTCAGCAAGTTCACGTCATATACACAACCAACCATACCTCACAGCAAGTGATGGCTATGATGTAAATGATAAACAGTTCTCCTTACTAGAACTTCTCGCCCTGCCTACAATTATCTGTATTAGCAACCACTAACAGAAGGGCAGAGGGCACCTCTACATTGTGACTGACACCTTTCAGCTGTCCACTTGTCACCTGGGGAGACCCTTAACTGAAGAACTGCCTTGATTGAATTGGCCTGTGGCGATGGTCTACTGGTGGCCTCTGATGATGTCTATGGGGCAATGTCTTCACTGTTAATGTATGTATGAGGGCCCAGGCCACTGTGGGCAGTGCTTTTCCTAGGCCTGCACTGTAAAAGAAAGCTCTCGGTGGGAGCCAGAGAGGCAGCCAGGAAACAGTATTCCAGCATGCTTCTCTTCTCCAACTTCCTGCCTGACTTCTCTCAGTGAGGGATTGTCATCAGGAAGTATGAGCCACGTAAACCTTTTTCTCTCCAACTGTGTTTTAGTTATGGCAATTGTCACAGCAACAGGCATGAAAACTGAACAAACAACAATATAAGATATATTCCTGAAAGAATAATTTAACAAAGCTGTGTTTTTCCGATCTTTCTATTACAGGTGTACTCAGTAATAAAAAAAAAATTTAAGAAATAAAAAATAAATTTAAAAAAAGAAAGAAAGAAAGGGAAAAACTTTTTAGATTTCTGAAATTTTAATTCAGTAAATCTTGGCAATGTCAATTACATGAATTAAAGGATACAGGAGGTAAGCCATGACAGAGATGAGAAGCTGTACCAGAAAGACAAGAGAAAGGCTTTCTCATGTAGGTGCTTCCGGGAACGCTGGCCCCACCCCCACCCCCCTATCATGGTTCCTGTGTCTCTTCCTTGAGTCATTTTTCTCCACAGATGTTACCACTCTACAAGGGAACACATTTCTCCGTTTGATCTTCTTTACAGCCATCTCTTTCCACTGCAGGAAAAGTGTTCTACAAAGGTGGTTAGGGTGTTTTTTTCACTGCTGGGTCCCAGTCATAGATGATGGATGGTCCCCACCTTATTTGCCAATACACTCCCAGGATCTAGTCCAAGGGTCTGCCACCATTATAGGCAAGGTGTCACACCAGCGATGCTTTAGGCTTTGTGAACCATACGATCTCTATTTCAACTGCTTCACTCTGACACAACAACTATGGGCAACATGTAAATGAATAGGCTCGGCTGCATTTCAACTAAACTTTATTTTCAAACGTAGCAGAGGGCCAGACATGGTCCAGGAATGGAATTGCTAAACTTGATCTAAACACTGCCTTGCTTATGGCGGGTACTGAATAAATATTTGCTATTATGGACAGGTATGAACCAGTCAGCTCTCATCTCTACCACCCTGGAGTACGTTCAAGCTGCCTGGGTCACAGATGTACAGTCATTGTAAAGCACAGTGGAGGAAGAAATGCAGTTTTCCTGAATGACTAGGGAGAGTCTGTGGTAAGGATGACCCAACAAACAGTTGGACTACATTTCATGTAAGTATGCCCAGTGGACGTGCAACATGTGGAGAGTCCCGACACCAGAGAAAACCCAGCACCCTGGCTTCTACAGAGGCCAGGGCTTTCTTTACAATGCAGATACTGGGCTTTACTTTTGAGCGCAATGAGGTTACAATGAAATAATATGGAATACTAAAGTGTATTCAAGTTTAAGACCAACTGCCATGTGCTGGCTGAACAGCCAATTACATTGTATTAAGGTTTCAGAGGAAATTTAACCCAAGTCAAATAGTTCCAGTGAAGGGACTGTACAGAAAGGGCTCATTTACAGAGGGTCAGGCAATAGGACGCAACATGAAGTCAGCCAGAGAGCAAAAGCAGGAAGGAATGGCATCCCTGGGTCTCCCTCAGAGGGTGTGGGCAGGGCGGGATCTATGGTGCTGAGAGACCAGTAGTGACTGGTGCAGAGAACAGTGGCTACTGAAAGAGATGTCACTGCCACTGCAGAGGGAGAGAAGGGATGTGGAGAGCAGAGAATCTCCTATTTCTCTACTCTGAGTTGCTGATTTCCTTTCTAGGTACCACACTGCTGGACCAAACATCCATGAAAGTATGAGCGGCACAGTCTACAGGACAGAATTAACAGAAACCAGGTACGAGCAAGGTGGGAAGGCTGGTGACAGTGGCGTGGTTAGCAGCTATGGGCATTTGCTGTCAGGTCTTAGGACCTGAATTCAATCCACAGGAACCATATGCTGGAAGGAGCTAACTAACTCCAACCAGTTTCCACACACATGCCATGGTACATCACACACACACACACACACACACACACACACACACACACACACACACACCATGTTGTAAAACATCAAGTAATTGGCTAGTTATGATCAAGAGGAAACCAGTCTGGCTAGGTAAGGATGGATGTACAAACTTCAGGTAGAAGTTTCAGAGTGAATCACAGAGAGCTCCTCCAGTCATGGGGTTCCATTCCCTCATGTTGCACCCACACACCAGGACTTAGACCAACCCAAAGCTTTGTTGTAATTTATGCCATGGCTTTTTGCAGGGGAAGTTTCTCACACCTGGGTAACAGTGTTTATCTTTTTTAGTGGCACTAGTATTACCACTAGAATCCAAAATAAATGGAAAACAGCAACTTTAATTTTCAAATTATAATGTAACACACTGACAAATAACCATAGCTTAATTAGTTAATTCAGAACCTCAGCACACTATGGAAGAATCCATCTGTTATCTACTCAGCGTAATTCTTTCATCCTAGCAACCTTAAAAATGATCCAGGAAAATTACTGTCCCTTACTGTAAAGCCGTTTGAATTTCATAGGCATTTAGTTAGGTAAGTGTCAGCTCAGGCACAAGAATCATGACAAACAGTTGTTCCCTTCAAATTAGAAAAACATACTGTTTGATGGTCCATAGTGACATTTTGTACACTTAACTTTACACTAGTTTTGTACAATTTTTCTTTTAGTTTTGCTAACAATCTAATATTTAACAACTCTGTGTGCATGTGTGTGTGTGCATGTGTGTGTGTGTGTGTGTGTGTGTGTGTGTGTGTGTGTGTGTGTGTGTGTGTGTGTGTTGTTCCTTAGCTGGGGATTCTAGCCATTGGCTTGTTAAACAGCTAAAACCGCATCGTTCAACCTCTGTCATGACTAAAAAATTCTAACATGGCCGTATCTATGGGCAAAGAGAAAAGCAACTAGTAGATATTAATTTTTGCTCATGCTGGCAGGCCTTCAACCTGTAGTCATGGTCCCAGCCTAGCTGCTGGCAAAGGGGGTTAGGTGGTAGCTAGCTGCAGGAAAGCACAGAACTGTGCTCATCTGCATTTTTGCCTTTGCTCAATAGAGTGTCTGAGCAAAGAACATTTCTTTCTTGCTTTTCTGTCTGTTTGTCTGTCTTTTTAGAAAGATATGTTTCCATGCTCTTCTATATGGCCTGATTTTTTCCTACCTGGAACATTGCTTGTCCCCGCCCCCCCCCCCCCCAATTTAAGTACCTCAGAGGATAAGACAGACTCACACCTTAAGACAATGCTCGTCTGTAAGTGTTTTCAGTCTATATGATAAGCAGATGTAGCTGCTATGGACAAGGCACTAAAAGGAAAGACATCAGATCATTTTACTTGAGATTAAAAATCTTAAAACCTACTGCCCAAATAATTACTTGGAGCAGAGTGCTGTAAGCTAACATATCGAATGCCAGTTCGGTTGATAAAATCGAGGCATTTATCTAGCATGGCCTCAGCACAGAGAAACCGTTTCCATCTCCAGGTCTTCTTGGTAATTCTCTCTGTGTTTCACAAACAACCAGGCTGCTAGTTTTCTCGGGAATTCTGAGCACATCATTCAGACTGACAGAGCAAGTATTCCACACAATTGGTTCCCTTGGGGTCAAGACAGAGACGCTCCATCAGGATTCAAACGGGTCATAAACCCTTCACGGATCTCTCTCAAGTGGGTGGTGATGGCTCCCGAGGGCCCCTCATCATTCGCTGCGACAGTCAAGCACTTGTCATTATAGACAAACACTGCCAGTCTTAGAGACGCATCCAGTTGACTCTTACAGCAACCAGTGGAGAAAGAAGTCCAAGGAGAGAAATTAGGCATGCGTGCCTGGCCAGGCATGACTGCTCGCTGCATGCTGTTCCTACACCTGTGCCGTCAGCTCCACCAGGAAACTCAGTGGCTGTTTATCTCCTATGATTGCAGGCATCCAAGTCCTCCTGGGACGGTAGATAGTTTTCAATAGTTCTAAAACACAAAAGCCACCGCTGGGAATTTACACTAAGGAAAAAACTGGGCGAGTGCTGAAAAGATGTATGTACGAGGTTTGTGTGCTGCTGTGCTCCTTACAGAAGATTGGAAACACATCAGTATCAATCTTGGTTTAGTAGTCCACGGAGCTAGACTGTACATTCGTGCTTACACCTGTTATAATGATGTCATGTCACCTACTGCCAAGAGTCAATCAACTTCATGTGTCTTTAGGCTAAAGAAATTCCATGGTCCAGGCTGCCTTGGAAAAGAGACAGACAGTGCAGTGGGTGTCTTAGGCTGAAGAACCCACACCCGCACCTGCTCACATTGCTCAGTCGTCTGATAGGCAGCCAGATTTCATCTTCCAGTATACAGATGTGGCCATACCTTGTTCTGCCTTAAAATCCTACAGGCATCTTCTTATTCACACCAGGATCCTCTGGATGTCTCGGCATTGAGCGAAACGGGCTGTAAGATCTTAACTAAGTTCAACTCACACACGGCCATGGCTTCCCTTGCCTATGTGGTGCTCAAGCTCCTCAGAAGCCACACGTGACAAACTCCACATCTGTAGGCCTTCCCAAGTCCTGCCGAGAATTTTCTCCTTTACTCACGGGCCAGAGGGGCTGGCTGCTACTCCTCTTCGCTTCCCGCTTTCTCTTCCTTTCTATAGGCAAAGCCCACCCATGTGGTCTTAGGCAGCAAGTTCCATGTTTCTTGGCATTTTGCACAGCCTACCTACTCTAAACATGTGCATCCATATCTTTCTTCCCCACCATCATGTCCATCATCTTAAGAGAAGGACTAGAGGCTCGTCCAAGGTTCAGGTTGTAAATAGTCACATCATTTCCCCTTTCTGCTGCTTCCCCTGATGACTTTCCTGGGGCGGGGGGGTGGAAAGCCTGTGTGGCTTCTTCCTCACTCCCAACTCATTAACCCAGAAATATCCCTAAAAGATAGTATAGACAGTGCTTCACACATTAAGTTGAAACTGTTCTGAATACGGTCGCTCCCTCTCAATAGTTCTTTATACTAAAATGCAGATGCGAGACATAAAGGAAATGTACAGTGGAGCAGCTGGCACTGAATTCATTTTCTTTTCTTTTCGTCTACTTCTTACTGCTTATTAGCTGCTGACTACACGCTAGGTACCATCTCAGCCATTCTTTGACTCTCTGGCACAACCAAGAACTTGCTCCCCACAAATGATGATGACAGAAACAAAGTCGGGGAAGCTGAAGTCCTACCCTAGCCAACACAGAAGAGCATTTCTACCCTTCTTTATCACAGAACCTGGCTTGGCCGACAGTATGTCTGCTCCTAGACATCATTTCACAAAAGACTTCAGAAACTTTAGGAACAATTCATTTAAAGAAAACTCCATTTCCAGGATCCCATGACTGTGTTCCAAGGTAATAAAATATAAATGAGAATAAAGAACAAGCTAATAAACTGAATTGAAGGCTGCATTTCAATAACAAGGTTTGGGAGCCATTTACTAGCCGCGTGGATCTCACTCTCATGACTTAGGACATCAGCTGAATTACTTAACAGAAATGAAAGCTCATATTGCTTCTGCTATCCGATATAGATGCTTTTTGGAGCTGAGCAATGTGACATTTGCTTCAGAGCACTTGTATCTAATCAATACGTAATACTAAATGTGATTTAAAATCAATTTAATTGTACTCTTACTCTCCCATGAGTCAAGAGGGGGGAAACAAAGGTATCATTTGAGCTATAAACCATTCAGCTATTTCCCAAAGAAACCAGACATTCTGTGTCCCTGGTGGAGGCCAAGTAGGAGATGCGCTGAGTCTATACTAGAAACATTTAAAGGGGAATATTGCTGAAGCAGCTAGCACAGTCCCTTCTAATAAAAGAACAGCTCTTTTAGTTCCAACCAATTTAACTGGTAAAGCTTCTTTACTTGTTATAAAATTTCTCCAAATTATGGGAAATTTAAAAAGAAAAAAATGTAACAGACCTATAATACATATAGTTGCTCTATTTCCTCCAGTATTTTACAGTTCTAAACAGATATACTCCTACATATATTTTCTCTCATCATGATTCTATGCAATTTATAGCAATTACACACATACACCGAGCCAATCTTGACTGTACACAGTGCAGTGATTTAGACTCAGAAGTTCCCTTAGCATCCATCTACTCAAACACTAATTACTAAGTGCCAACTCTCTTCAAGGCTGAATCATTTTTTTTTCCCAAAGACAAACTAGGCTGACAGATTTTTAAAAGGAAGAAAATTAGGACGCAAAATGCCTAGAAATATACCATATAAAGGAATATACACATTTCAGGGTAGCCAGTAAATTGTGCCTAACTTCAGACCAGAGTTTAAATCTTTCTTTTAAAAGTATAAGTTGGGCCAGCAAGATGCCTCAGCAAGTGTAAGTACTTGCATCCAAGTCCCAAACCTGTTGCCTGGAACTCACAAGGTGAAAGGAAAGACCCACATCCTACAAGTTGTACTGTGACTTTCACACACATGCCACAGGGTGCAAATAATGTAATGTTTTCGTTGTTTATGCCAGCTGACTATACTGCCTGCTTATACTCTTTTTCTGCCAACATCCAAGTAATTGTGGATTACACTAAAAAGTTCTAAAATTCTTTTTCTGACAATAACTAACATTGATCCTAAGCAAAGTGGCCATACAAAATTTGTTTTCCAAAAATATGGATTTGATGAACAGGATTATTACACAGGGTGGTGTCACATTTAATGAAGATCAAAAATGCTAATCAAAGCTAATTCTACCACAATTGCTTTGTTGTGTAATCCTGTGCTGTGTGGCCAGGTATGGTTGCACGCATCTGGAGCCCAGGTACTTGGGAAGCTAAGGTCGGAGACTCAGGTAAACCAGGGTTTTGAGATGATGCTGGCAATAACCTTTCCCTTCAAACCACACACACACACACACACACACACACACACACACACACACACACACACACAGAGAGAGAGAGAGAGAGACATATACACTGACACACAGAGACATGCACACACTTTATAGTCTACTTCTAAGTAAATGATGGATGTATAAAAATTTTAGCTTAGTTTATAAAAGTTGGCTTTAACAAGAGACTAACAAAATGAGGTTATTCACATAGGATAACCCAAGGTTAGTATAGGAAAAGTGTGCAGGAAACCAGAAATCATCAATTTTATGACATAAATAATTGAAAATACATAATGGCAAAAAGGATTTTAAATGTCCTCAGAAGTTGTCACAACTTATGAAGCCTTCAATTGTACCAAAAGTCTAGACAAACTTTTGGGTGACATACAAGTGCAACAGGCCATAGAATGGATATTCTAGGCACAGGGTTTTACAGTACTTCACTTCTCTTTTGGCAAATGAACCTAAAGATTCAAACACAATTCACTGTGCCCGAGAAGTATCTACAATACTATCCAGCAGTGTAATCATTAGCTACTTGTCATTATTCTGCCCTTGATAGCTATCCCAAATCACATCCTTAAAGCATAAAATGCACCTTTGATTTCAAAGACTTTTCACAGTCAAAAAGAAGTCAAGCTGTCTCATTAACTCTTTATAGTAAAGTAACTACATACTAAATATGTTAGATGAAATACATTGAATACATTAAATTTAATTCTCCCTTCTTTTACCTTTTTAATGTGGCCTCTGGGAAAATTAAATTCTCTGTGACTTGAGTTCTATTCCTCTCTAACGGTTCTGGTACAGAATTTGTTAAGGATAGTGTTCTTGCAGTTCTAGATACCATTTTTGGGTATGTTAAATTGGTAATTATATTTTTCTCAATGAAGCACACTCATTTGAACCTAGGATGTAATGTAACAAATCATACAGAAGATGTGGGAAATGTGGGCTGTTTATCATACTGATTATTTTTTAGATAAGGGCAGCTGTTGGCCTGTATGAGCACGGGTCTTTTTTTCCACATATCACCAAGTCCTAGCATTCAATCATGAAAGAAATTCTCCCTGGGCTTTCCCCACATGCTTGACATCAGTGGCAAGCTGTGCTTCCATGTGTACTCTGAGAATCAGAACCAAGTCAGTTTGCTTTCCGGCTGACTGCTTGTCACTGCTCCTGCAATATGGCAAACACAGGAAGCTTGTGTTTGGAGAATTCAGAAGCAAATAAAGCAGACCAGGCCTGGACAAAGCCCTCACCCAAAGGAGCTTTCAGACAAGGATTTCTTCTCCTTGGCAGTTACAGTGTCGACATGTGATTAGGCTCCACCTGTAGAAGAGCGTCTTGAAGATGAAGAGATGCTCTTGCAGGTAAATGTGCTTGCTCCACAAGCACGCTGACCTGAGTTCAATCCCTAAAAGCCACCAAAGGTAGAAGGAGAAACCATCTTCACAAAGTTATCCTTAGACTTCCAGATACATACTATGGAATGAAGATGTCCAAAAAAATCACACATAAACACACACACACACACACACACACACACACAGAGAGAGAGAGAGAGAGAGAGAGAGAGAGAGAGAGAGAGAGAGAGAGAGAGAGAGAGAGAGAGAGAGAGATAATGATGATGATAGGAGGAGGAAGAAGAGAAGAAAAGGAAGATGAAGAAGGAGAAGAAGAAGAAGAAGAAGAAGAAGAGAAGAAGAAGAAGAGGAGAAGAAGAAGAAGAAGAAGAAGAAGAAGAGAAGAAGAAGAAGAGGAGAAGAAGAAG
Source organism: Acomys russatus (assembly GCF_903995435.1). Taxonomy (NCBI): domain Eukaryota; kingdom Metazoa; phylum Chordata; class Mammalia; order Rodentia; family Muridae; genus Acomys; species Acomys russatus. The sequence goes on from NC_067139.1 coordinate 45,014,164, forward strand.
AAGAAGAAGAAGAAGAAGAAGAAGAAGAAAGAAGAAGAAGAAGAAGAAGAAGAAGCCACCCTATCTTGAACATACTTTTAGTTTTCTCAGTGATTTCAAGATCCCATTTGTTACATTTTGTGCTCAAGGATCAACTCAGCTGTGAAAACTAACTAGGTCTTGCTGCTAGTATGTTTTCCCCAAGTCACACGTGCCTAGTAAAGTTAAATAAAGTTAGCGAAGATTAGAAACGCACCGCCCCTGCACCCCCACCCCACCTCCGTCCGGCCTGCAACTCTCAACGATCATGCACATGCAGACAGCAGATGGACCACTGGTATCATTGCAACAGTTCTGATGGAAAACACTGAATTACAGAACAGCAGACAGCAAGTTAGCAACCCAGGAAATATGCAAAGAAGCCCATAGGGTTGAGGAAGGCATGTGACTAAAGTAAAGATAAAGAGGTGGATTTAGAGGCAATCACATCAGTGCAGTTGCATTGTGTCAGACCAAACATATGGACACTTTCACTGGCCACTTGGCAAGTTTTTCTGTCAGACTTGGAGGTGTAACTAGACAGGAAAACAGTATATCTCTCTTTTTCTCACCATCTTTCTCTCCCTCCTCCCCTTCCTCCCTTTCTCTTTCTCTCCCTTCCCTCTCTCAGTATCTCTCTCTCTCTCTCTCTCTCTCTCTCTCTCTCTCTCTCTCTCATGTGTGTGTACATATGCATGCATACATGCACAAGTGCACACCTGATATTTTCCATATACAACACAAAATTTGGTAAAAAAAAAAAAATCCCCAATGAACTACAGTTTCTCTTTTCTACAACGGGGTGCTATGCTCCACAACATTTATCTTTGGCCTAAGTTCACAAAGGGGAAGAGTAGCACCTTGACGTGCTAAATGATGATGCTTTGTGTGAGCATACAGTGGTTCATTAAAGAATGGGGAGATCATCATCCATGTACTGCCTACTGGTTTCTCTCACTGAAGAGATGACACTATTGCTTGGGACCAAAGAGGACAACAGCAGTTCAAGCCTTCTCCAGAAACTGAAGGACTGGGCTTGGTAGTCTCACTACTTCCTGCCTACGCACACTTATTCTCTGTTAGAGTCTCTTTCATTTTAAAAGCTTATATAGATAATGTTGAAGAATTCTGCTGCATACAATTTCTAACCAAAGATATACCTAATGATACCATCATTATCCTTTTCCCCAGTACCTAGAAAGTTGTTTATTTACTGATTGTTTTGTCTGAGAGTAGGTGTCACTCTGTGGCCCAGTTTGGACTCCAACTTGTGGCACTCTTCCTGTCTTAGCATTCTGAGTACTGAGAAGACAAGCAGGTGCCTCTGTGATGAGCTCTCCCATTCTCTGCTACTCTTCGCTATTTCAGACTGCTATGTACACTTTACCTTATGTAAGAGTAACTGAAGCACAAAACCTCAAAACTATGGGAAAATGCCACCAACTTTCCTCATCTCCAACAGGATGTTTCTACAGAGGACAAGTTATTAATATTCACAGTGTATATTGTCCAATAACAAGAGTCACTGACTATGATACTGTGAGAGAATATTGAAATGAAAGAGAAACATTCAAAGCTTTCTTGGAGATGGCATGAGATTGATTTTCAAGATCTAAGAAATGGAAAAAAACAAGCCATGGGGCCTTGAATGTTGAAAGACCCCATAGACAAAACAGCTTGTGTTCCTGGACACCGTACAACCAGATTTGGAACATTGTAAGAGCACTGCAGTCTAACCCACAGTATGTAATCACATATTACATACATTGTCAAGCCTGGGCAATTCTACCAGTCTGTTAAGAAAAATAAAAACATAAAAAAAACTCAAATTTTTCATTTGCAAGACAAGCTTTCAAAATAGTTATTTGCTCCCATTTGCGTAGATCCCAGGAGAGAAGTGTCATTCCCAAGATGCACTGGGAGGCAGATAAAATGTATTTTCTAGAGAAGCTTAAAAAAAAAATAAAAGCATGAATGTATGCTGCATTAATAAGATTAGCTACAGGAAACTTCCAGAATTTTACCATACCTCATTCCAATAGTATAGATGTCCATTCAATCAATATTATCCAAAATCTTGCCTAATATTACACATCAGAAGTCATGTGTATGATTCTACCAAAGAAACTGTGCAAACAAAATTCAGTCTCCATAAACTATCAAACTATATAGAAACTACAATATCTTAAAAACTCAAATACATTCAGGTTATCTCTTATACCTGGAAATGACAGGAAGCATCTTCATTGCATGCTACATTTTGAAAACGAGTACAAAAAAAAATTGGCAATCACGCACAGGCTTCTAGTTTCCAGAGCTCTCAGATGGTACTGAAGATGACACAGCACATGCTATTTCTGAATGATGCAGTGCCTCTGAGTAGTTCCAGTAAACAAGGAAATCCATGGCACACAACAGAGGCTTGAGATGCTAAGAAGATAACAGATAGAGCACACGTGGGACCACAAGGGCCATGAACTATGGGAAACACATCCAGCCTTCATCTCATCTCTAGAAAGGGCGGTAAGTGGGATCAGAATCAGTAGGACCTGCTCCAAACACCAGCATATCACTAAGAGCTGTGTGCACCATGACTCCAGGACTCCGTCATAGAGACAAGACATCTTTTGTCAACTTGCTGTAAAGGACTGGACTAAGGAAGGACAGAAGCCACCATGTGGCTCATAAGAGAAACAAAGAATTCCTGTTCTCCATGGACCCATATTTGTATTTGCTATCTATGTGATATGTACGTTCATGAATATATACACTTGGCTTTATTGTGATATATAATGTTTCAATGATAAAAGCATAAAATAAATACAAATGTATGTATTTACATATGAAAAGAAAAAAATTTTGCTCTTTGTCACATTTTTCTTCAGATTTCAACCAATCTTCCTTTCTACCTCCCTTCCTTCATCCCTTCTTTCTTTTCCACTCTTTTTTCTCCCTCTTCTTTCTTTTCAAATTTCAATCTCAGCATTGAATTCTCATTTTGATTTCATTGGCTTTCACTAGTATATTTTTGACCCATATAAAAAAACGTAAGGAACTTCCTATATGGGAATACATTCATTTCCAGTTTTCACCTAACATAACTCATGGAAGATACCCCCTTCCTAAACACCAGGAATGTGTGGGAATTGCACCCTCTTCCACATTCCCTCCTCACAAGCCTTTTGTTGACATCAGCTCTCAACACCTCAGAATAACATCAGAGGGACTCAAGCCAATCTGTGCCTAAGCTAGCTCCTTACTCTCCTTTACCCTCAGGAAGAAGAACCCCATCTGCTAGGAGAAAATATTTGCAGCCAACATGACAAAAGTGGAATCCTTGCTTCTAACAGCTGTGAATAAAAACTCCTGTGACTGAAATTATCTACACTGCGCTTCCAAACAGATGTGAGTGTGTAGGTGTGGGTGTGTGCACACGCACGCGTGCGTGCACGCATGCAAAATCTCACTCGAGCTCTTTTATTTCCTGAACCTTGTGCAAACCAGGCACAGAGGACTCACAGAGGCGGCCATCCCCTTGCTGTGACGGTACTCACGCTTGGTCTTCATGTCCCCTGAAGCACTGTAGACTTCCAAATCTAAAACAATACGATAAAGGTTCTGACTTCCTCCTGTTCCTGGGAGGGAGACTCTGAAACTTGCCAATCACTCACTGGAAACTGTGACTAAACAGATGGGTTTTGACACCTGTGGTTTGATTTTAAATGCAAACATGTCAATTTAAGCTCCAGCACAGGTTCTTCGCTCTCCAAATCTTTTTTGAGGCTGTTTAGTGTTTTTATTTAAAAGTTCTGTTCTCTGAGTTGGGTTGTTCTTGCATACCAACGAAAGCAATAGAGCTTATGACTGTATCTATACAGTTGCTTTATCTAAACCTCATATTCTTAAAGGAACTTAAATCATCACTAAACATTCCACAAAAAACTCACATGCAAAGAGACACTGGCAATAAAGTTGTAGGTGAATCTGTGTGTTGTTTAGGTGTGTGTGTGTGTGTGTGTATGTGTGTGAAGGCAGAAGGACACATGTGAGTATACTGTCTAAGCACTTGTTAGATTTCTACAGTCGGAATCAGCAAAATCCGCGTCCTATTGCCACCACTCTGTTTTCTCAAGCCCTCTCACAACTTGTTCCACGCTTGCCTTTCACAGGCAAAGGGCTATTCCTTGCTCTTAAGAGACCAAGGCCAAGGACAAATTTGAACTTCAAACAATAGATTATCTAGCTAGAAAGATGAAGTGTACACAAAGGAAATCACTTGAGAATATTTTAAGCAAAATGTCAAAATACATACAACAATGGACTGCAGATAATTACTCAATTATCGAGAGAGAATATTTGCTTTTATTCCACCATGGACTTGTGTTGTTTTGAGCTCGTTATGTCCACATACCACATTAATTTGTAAAGCAGGTATCAAGGTTTGTTTTCTTTTGTAACAATACATTATTATTTTTTTAACATTTTAAAGTATTGTGTTGAGTTTAAAAATGGAGTAATTAAAATCGACTCAACTTCAGTGCTCTGTTTTCAGCCCCAAGATGCATGACCTCTGTTGAAGCCTATCAACACAGAGACAAAAGCTGTTATCTAAGCATAATTAATCAAATGGAAAAGAACCCCTTCTTTCATAAATTATAATTATCTACAAAAAAATCTTTAGTGCATTCTAGATTCTGCGAGCATCCATACAGTGGAAATAGCATGCCCTTTATTGTTCATCCCACTTTTCAGATATCATCTTCCTAGATGAAAGGTGCTTAAGTCTGAGAAAGATGCCCCTGTTCAGTTTGTTTTATAAGGAGTATACATCCTTCCCTGACTCCAGAGTTAGTTTGACTTCTATCTTTATCACAGTGGGTTAGAATGATGTGTCCTCTGTCTTTGTATGTTAGATAACAGTAGGCAAAGGCTGCATGGAAGGCTACTGGGAAGATGCTTAAGAACTGGCTGGGTCAGTCTCTTACATGTGTCCTGGCTCTTACCAGTTATTGAATGAGTAATTGCAAAGTCTAAAGAGCAGAAATAGCTCACTGTATATCAGAGCAGACAGCTGATCTATCAACAGAATTGGAAGGGCACTAAGAAGATGAGCTAGTCCCTTCATCCGGCTGTGAGAATACCATCTGAGAGCCTTACCTTGGGTTTATGAATACTTGATGTTCAGGTAACAAATGCTAATTTTTCTTCTTGGTGTTGAAAATCAAAACCAGGCCTCACACAGTGTATCACCAAGTTCTATTCATGGATGATTTTTAAAAAACAAGTTTTATCTTTGTAAAATATACTAAGTAACATGGAGGATTCCAGAGAAAGTTTGAATCCCACTAAGCTAAGAAGTGGGAATAAAATAAACATCAGCAGTGGAGGAAGAGGGGAAACTGGGTGAGAGAGGAGGGATGGAGAGGGCAATGGAAGAGGGGTCAGGTGTTGGGAGAGCAGATATGGTGGTGGTGTGAAAGGGCTGGGAGAGAGAAAGGAAGTTGGTGTTGGGGCATCTCAGGGACAAACTAGACACCGGGAATAGGGGAGGTTTCTGTGAAGATATGGGGGTGATCCTAGCTGAGACTCTTAGCACCGGGGTATACTGAGACTAAAGTAGCCACATCCTGTAGCCAGACAGGACTTCCAGTGGAGGGAGGGAGACACCAACCCACCCCACAAAACTCTCAACCCAAAAGTTTTCCTGCCTACGAGAGGTGCAGGGATAAAAAAATGGAACAGAGATCAACAGAATGGCCAACCAATGACTGCCCCACCTTGAAACCCACCCCATGGGAGAGACTATTCTTGCAGACAGGAGCCTAGCATAACTGTCACCCGAGAGGCTTCACGCAGTAGATAATGGAAACAGATTCAGAGACCCAGAACCAAATATTATGCAGAGTTTAGAGAGTCTTGTGGAAGAGTTGGGGGGGGGGGTTGAGGGAGCTGGAGCAGTCAAAGACACCACAAGGAGACCTATTGAGTAAACTAACCTGGGTCCATGGGGGCTCATAGAGACTGAACCACCAACCAGAGCATGTATGGGCTGGTCCTAGACCCCTACACATATGAAGCTGATGGGCTGTTTGATCCTCAAGTGGGTCCCCTAACAATTGGAACAAGGGTTGTTTGTCTCTGACTTGAACTCTGTTGCCTCCCCATGAATCCCATTTCTCTAGCAGGGTTGCCTTGTCTTGCACTTAGTCCTGATACAACTTCATGTGCCAGGGTAGGTTGGTACCCCAGGCAGTAGGAGATGGGGGTGGGAGGGTGGGACCGGAAGGAGAGGAAGGAGTGGGGCTGTGATTGGGATTTAAAATGAACAAATACATAAGTTGATGAAAAATGTTAACCAAGTTTTATCTTTGTGAAATGTACATGGCAAAGGATTGCAACCATACCTAAGTGCAGATGCTCCCTGATTTATGAGAAGCTGTGTACCACAGAAATCCATTCTTAAGTTCAAAGTACTGCAGACAGCATAACCGACTAAGCATTACAGGCCATTAACAGCACAGTCCGCTGAACAACAGCAGTTTTTTTTCTGGGAGCCAAGCTTACTAATATTCCTGGCATCACAAGACCTGAACTCATACTGCAGATTCCCCCAGTCTGGGAAAGCTCAGAATTCCAAGTTCCAAGTGTAGTTTCTACCAAGCGCATACAGCTTTTGTGGTGTCCTAAAGCCAATCCCCTGCCAGTTAGGGGCAAATGGACTGTGCAGCCTCGAGGTGCATTCCCAATAGATTGGACATCCTCATCAGAGCTACAGCCACGTGAGCCACATGAGTCATTAAATGGTAGCTTTTCAACTCCCATCAAATGACTCCGGAAGACCTGAAGCCAATGCAGATGGCAGTAAAGGAAGAACATGGAGGCCAACGAAGTCATGGCTTTGAATGATGACTCAACAACTTAAGTAAGACTCAGAGGGAGTAAAAAACACCATCTGGTGGCAGCGGAAATTGATAATTAGACCAATTTCATTTAACTGAAGAACTTACGAGAACTGGGGAGTAGGCCGGAGTATGCTCAATTGTATTAGCATCTTATGCAAGTGAGGTTTGTCAGATCTCTTGGGCAGCCCAGGAAATTCAGCAGCATCCTTGTCTTTTTGTTTGTTTTATTTTATTTTGCATGGTGAGTTTCACGAGAGTTGTTTTTCTTTCCTACACACTGATGCTAACATATGGTGAATTGTGTTCTCCTGCCTTCTCACATGGAAACAAGAGTGATTCCCTTCAGAAGAGAATATTAATTAGTGAAGGTGTGTTTGCCATGATGGCAAAGGGGCACCCCAACAGATCCGCTCTGTCCTCTTTTGACCTTACACCTTATTCAGGAATCCGGATCACACAGAGGACTTTGTGAAATATGGCAAGAGAAAAAAGTAGTAGGTCCCACTAGCATTTGTGGCTTAACAGGAAATATTTCAGAAAATGAGCTGGGCTGTCCTACCTTCCAAAACCAAGAACAGCTGTGAACTGACTGAAAAGGTGGCTTATCGATATTCCAACAACCCTTGCTATCTAGATATTGGAGACTAGAAGTAGAGGAAAGGGACAGAGATGGTATAACAATAGTGACAATGAGCCTGTAGCTTAGCCTGGAAAAAACATCAGACATCAATGGTCCCAGTCTCTTCCTAGGTCACCAACTTCAGGAGAAAAAACAAAACAACAACAAGATAAAAGACTTTATATACATGTATGCATGTGCATGTGTAGTCATTTGGGTCCATTTGAATGCGCATGTGTGCCTGTGTGCACAGGTGTGTGTGTGTCTGCATACCTGCACACTCTTGTGTGCTGTTGCGCCAACAATGACCTCCAGTATCATCAAGAACACTGGCTTCCTTCTTTTGAGATAGGATGTTTCATTGGTCTGGAGGTCACCAATTAACCTAGACTGATTGGCCAGCAAAACCAGGGACTTCTGTCCTCCACCTGCACTGTGATTACAAGTGTGTGCCCACAGCACCCAGCTTTATCACAGGGGACGTGGTCCTCAAAGTCAGGTCTTTATGCACCAGCTGAGATATTTCCCAGACCGACTCTTCTGGAGTTTTAAGATCAAGAGTGTGTGAATGTCATGGTCATACGTTAACTCATCCTAACATAGGATGAAAACAAGAGCTACAGTGGTCAAGGACAGTACAGAAATCTCCTGATCCAGAGGTTGTGTTGATAACAGCAACCTGGGGACCCACAGCACCTGCTACTGAGTTCACAGAGAAGATGTGAGGAAATTGGCATCTGTCTCCTTGGATGTCAGGGTGGACAGTAATATCTGGGACCAGGTTTGATATCTAGAATACATATTGCCACAGGGAAAAATGAAGTGAAATTCACAAAATAACAAAAATTTCCTTCCATTAACCTGACAGCATGGGTTTCTAAAATAAGAATTTAAATTTCAGCAAGGGAATATAATTTTTATATATTTGGCTTTGTGTAATTAATTATACCTTCTATAGGGTCTGTCAAGATGCAGCTCAACGTCCTATAAGGTCTCACAAAATGCAGCTCAATATACTGGAAAAACAGCAAAATGGCCCAATTTAAATCTCTCACTGCTGGGGACACCCAATAAAGCGATACTAAAATTTGTGAGGAGATATTTACCTTCTACTCTCTATTGAATTCTGAAACTTAGTGGCAAGTCTGTAAGTATAGGAGACAGGGTATAGGGATGGGCAGAGAGATGGCAGGGGCACCATATGCATCTAAAAGTAAGCTTCCTATAGCGACTAAGCTGTCCCCAGCCCTCCCTAGAATTAAGGGTGGTTGGCAGGCAGGCAGGCAGGCAGAGGGAGACACATCTAGACAGCTCACACTTACCCCTCCCACCATGGGATTTGGTTTCATCTGCAACATTCGAGAAAGACAAGCCTTTGACCTACTGTCTCTGATAAATTACTAATGCTATTCTAAGATTCCCGATACTCCTTGTCATAATTTCTGTCTCAAAATTCATACTATGTCTTTTCTTTATGACAATCTAAACTGCAATGTGAAATGTGTTGCCCATTTTCTTCATCTATAGTCTAAGTCTTCATGGATAGAATTGTCCTTAACAATAAACTTTCATTTTCTGTTTTAGCTTCCTTTGTAAAAACCCTGAACTCTGGTAACTTTGGACAGAAAATATCTTTTAAGAATGGTGGACACCTAGAGCAGTATTGGGTAAGCTTTCAGTGGCTTCTGTTTATGCAATCCTGTATCACTTTCCCTTGTAACCTGTCACCAAATGTGACATAATTTAACGTGACAGCTCCGATTTTTAAGGATGGCATTTTGCACTTTGCTTTCAAACTCCACAACTCCAGTTTTCCAACAGGAGCTGGCCAACTTCAATGGAGCAGACGGGGAACTGTTAAGAGGTTGCCAACTTTAAATTACTGTTGAGTGGCTTAGCAGATCTCTAGAATAATTCCTAACAACTAATTAATCATTTCAAAAACATCCTGGCAAAGTGCACTTTCTGTCCCTACTCACAGAGGCAATTTTACTAGAACTGCTAACACTTGTCATTCTTTGTCCTGTAGTTATATTTTACTGTTTTCAGCATAGTGGGTGTGCATGGTGCATGTGTGTTCGCTTGTGTGTGGCTGACATGCATGTGTGGTATATGTACGTGTATGTTTGTGGTGTATGTGTATGGTGGGTGTATATGTGTTTGTGGTATGTGAATGTGTATGTTTGTGACATGAGTGTATGTATTTGTGTATATACGGTATATGTATATTATGTGTGTGTGTGGTGTGTATGTTTTATCATGTGTGTGTGTGAGTGTGTGTGTGTGTGTGATGAGTGGTGTGTTCCACAAGATGACTACTAACAATCCCTAAGAGAGTGTTAGGCCCATGCCTTGAAACATGTCTACTTCACAGCTATTTCTCTCTCTGTCATCTGGAGGTTCTTACCTTGTGTTGGAACAGATTGAGAAGCACACCCATGGCAGCACAGCAAAAAATAAACCCCACAAGTTCGTATCTTTGGCAATGTGTGTGCACCCTAAACATTATTTCAGGTAAGCTATTTCTTGAGGGTGTAAAAGGCAACCGTCAAGAGTGAGGAAGTGAGGAGAGACTACAGAAATAGCAGGAGGTTTGATTTTTTCTTTTTTTTAGAGAGTTCTCCAAACTTGTGAGAAGAAAACATGTTGACTTTTGTGGCTTGTCGGGGAAATTGGGGGTGGGGGACTAAATTCATATGTATCTGAAAGACTGTTTTTCTAAATGAAAAAATAAAGCCACTTAAAGCTACATTTTTAACTCTCCTGTGAAGCAGCTATCAAATCACACCACCACGGCGTTCAACGTTGCATTTTAATGTTTTAACCATAAAATGAGAAGTACATAGAGAACGGTACCACTCCTACCCCAACCGTTATGTACTAATTATCTCCAGGCAGATCCCAGACATTATTTAAGACCATGCCATTGGCTAACGTTTCCTGGCTTAAATGCCACAAACTTCTCTAGAGTTGATTTTTCTCAACACAGTATGCTGTGCTCAAGTTCAAGAGTATTTTCTATCCCACCCCTAAATAATAAAGGTTTTAAATAATTAGACTCACTCTGAAGGTCACCCAAGCTTCTTACAGTGTCTAGCAGAGGTTATCAGTGAGTGTTCCTATGTCCTTAACAGGCATCCCTCTGGAAAACGGATTCCTTCCTGTAAAAGATGAGCCTGAGGCTGGGGAGTCAGAAGCTGAAGGGCAGCCTTTGGCCTCACTGACAGGTAAAGGTTGGCCTGGGGGGGTATGTGCCCCAACCTCAAAGCGAACAACCATCAAAATGCAGTTAGTTGGCTTCACAGATAACAGAACTGTCAATGTGGACTTCTATTTGTTGTTTGGAAGCAGTATCATTCTGTATCTCAGACAGATCTCAAAGTAGATGTTCTCCTCACTCGGTCTCTTGAGTGCTCGATTCCAAGCACACACAGCAAAGCCTTCCTTCCATCTCTCTTTATATAGCTTTTCTCCATTGATCTCTGCATTTTGTTACAGGATAAATTTTCTCACCTGAAGGTGTGATAGTCATTTCTGAATAGGAAGGCTACTTGTAGAATGAGAGGCTGTCTTTAAGTTTCGTTGTCTGCAAAGCTTTGTCTCACATCCTCTTCCTCTTTTTCCTTTCTGTCAAGGTGATTCTGGGCCCAGAGGGTTTGATGCAAAGGAGAAGGTCCTGGCTGAGGAAGCTGAGCCTGGCCTAAGCTTCTGTGTACAGACAGACAGACAGTCAGACAGACAGACAGACAGACACTCATTGGGGAGTGCTTCAGAAAATGTCCATAAATCTGTATACTTGATCCTAATGCTTGTATCCTTACTTCCTGTGGGAACCTAGCAAGTCCACCAGCTCAGGCAGGCTACTCTGACTGGTCACACAGAGGTGTCTTGTTTTCACTGATACAGAGCCAAAGGCACCATTTCATTATAAATGTGAACAATGAGGGCAATACAAGTTACAATCACTTTTGTCAACAGGACACTGTAAGATAAAGGTACCAAACATTTTTCTGCAAACAAGGCAAAAAGATGGGACCAAAGGGGGATGGACAGTCACAGCAGTACCCTACAGAAGCTACATGTAGAAGAGGATTCTAACGCTGATGTTGCCTTACAGGTGAGAAAAAATCAGAGCTCACACTGGCGCTAAATCACAAGTGATGGAAGTTTAGCTGTTTCTTTTTTTGGGTTTTGGTTATGGTTTGTTTTGTTTTTGATGTAACCAATTTTGTAGATGTTGCTTCTTAGAAATCTTTATTTTCCCTGGCCAGGAGAGAGCTCAGGGTATAAAGCAGGAGTGCCAGAAGCCCATGTAAGTCAGATGTCTGTACCCAGTGCTCCTGTGTGAGATGCATTGTGACACAGAGAAATCTGTAGAAGGTCAAGGTCCAAGCAGACAATAGCAAAGTAATCTTCACTCAGTTAAGGTGGTAAGTACTGATATCCAAATGTATTTCTCTCTCTCTCTCTCTCTCTCTCTCTCTCTCTCTCTCTCTCTCTCTCTCTTTCACAGACACATTCATAGGCACATGCACACATTCATGGATGCACACATGCACCCAGGAATACACAGAGAGAAAGGAGGGCGGGAGAGAGAGAGAGAGAGAGAGAGAGAGAGAGAGAGAGAGAGAGAGATATTTTCCAGTATATTTTCTTTTCCTCTTTATTACAAAGAAGCACATTTCCTATGGATATGTGCATACTTAATGTGTTCTATGGCCTATATCATGAACTAGAACATCTGAAGTCAAAATTCATTATCTCCTGATTAGTAAAAAATAGAGTTGCAACTATGCTTTTATGATATTCCTCATTTTTTTTTTTCATGCAAAGATTCCCAATCTGCCTACCAATTGAACTGTCCTGGTCATGAAACATTACCTTCTCAGCATGTGGTATGCCCATCAGCAAGAAAGTATCAAGATGCACAGACTAACTTTATTTATTACATTTGCAATGCCTACAAAGCCATTTAGTTAATGGATGAGTCTCATTAGCAGTCCAACCAACAATATAAGGAATACAATGATGTGTTCATGGGTTCATTAAAATAATATTTCAAAGGAGTCATTAGAAAAAAAGAAGCAGAAGATTCAACAGACAGTAAGTTGTCTGCGAATAAATGAGATGGAACCAACATGTTTTTCTAGTAAGTTAGAAACATGTTTACAAATATATTACAGCCATTAAAACAGGAAACAACAACTTAGCAAGTGCTGGGGGGACGATTACTCATGCAATTTACCAAAACAAAACTGTAATACTTTCATACTAACTTTACTGTAGATGCAAATGGCTGCGGGAACAGGAAAATGGGTATTAAGAAGAAATTTTTGTCCATAGCACCAAGAAAATTCTTGCATTTGTAGTCAAATTTAAAACACTGAATTCTGTGTTCAGATCACCAATTTTTCCCCTATATTTGTTTGTGACATTTACTGAACCTGCTCATCTTTCTAGTTAGTTTGTAACTTGTAACCTCCTAGAAATTGCAAGAAAGTGGCAAAATCAGTCATCCTGAAGAAGCAGAGTACACACCCCCACCGACCAACCACCAACTTACACCCATTACACCACAAGCAGCTCCTATTCATCCCTTGCATCAAAGATACAGCGTCTGTAATCTCTTTCCACACCTGAAGATTGAGCAGCACTTGTCCAGCAATGACGCACAATTAAATGGACAATGGCTGTTACATAGCAAGAAGAGCTTTTAGGATGGACTGTAATTGCTCCTTCACTTTTTAAAAATCTAATATATCCCAAGCAAAACAGCAAACACCCGTGTGTGTCACCTTTCCAACAATGCCGGCAGCTTTTCACATATTACTGGGAGTATAGTTTCTAACCATGGTTACAGAGACTATATTAAAACCAAAGACGTCTTTTTTTCCACACATAAAATAAGAAGCAAAGTAAAATAGAAAGCACTGATGGAAAAGAGAATGTCAGCTTTCTAGCATGTAATTCTTTGGGAGAGCTTAGTTTTCTAGTTCTGAGAAATCCACCTAATGCATGGCTATATACTCAGAAGTTGACCTCAACCAGCATTGGGCTTGGGCACGTCCACACAGATGAGGACCCATATCTCAGGACAACTTACAGCGGGTGTTCTTGCACTGTGCTTTCTGCCTCAGCCTGAGCACTTGGATCAGACATGTGACTGATTGGCTAGTGTCACTCTAGCCAACACAATCCCGAAGAGGCCAGGAAAGCATTGGAATGTCTGTTTGGCTTCTCCTGTCTCCCTGACCAGCATGGGAGCATGCCTGGGCCAGATTGCTGCAGGATGGGAAATGTTTGGAGTATAGCTAAGGCAGTTCATCCAAGGACAACAGTCTAGAACAGCTTAGATCATCACCAGGCAGTCAAGTCCCAGACACGTGAATGAATGTAGCTAACTTTGAAAGAGTTGCCCATATGACCTCGGGCGACCCCGTGCGCATGGCTACTACGACATTATGCAGCATCCAGCAGGTTCTTGCATCACCACTGGGCTCTGTAGGGAGACTTATTCTCTTCAAATGGAGGAGCAAGTTGTATAAAAACCAAAGTAGCACTGTGTTTTACTAAAGCCATTAATAAAGCATTATTTGTGCCTTATGTTTTAATGAGAAACTATAAATAAAACTTGCAGGAGGGGCACCATAACTCAGATAGTGGAGCATGTGATTCCCATGCACAAACAGACATGGTGATTTATGCCTTTATCCTGGCATACATTAGTGTGGGTAGGAGGATCAGAGGTTCTCAGCTACACAGCAAGTTTAAAGGGTGTAGGAGGAGCTTTTTCGCATCTAAGAAAACAAAGCAGAAACAGACTTATATACATGGTGTCAAAATTAGAATGTTACAGAGTAACATGAAAGCAATTACCAGACTGCCAAATCCAAGCTCTAACCTCCTAATTGTCTACACCTTTCCTACATATTTAGAAAGGTACAGGATTGTGTGCAGTGAGCAGATGAAGAAATAAATCAGTGAGCCAGGCCCAGTGGCCCACTCTGGTAATCCAGAACTCAGGGAGGCAGAGGCAGGTGCATGTCTGTGAGTTTGAGGCCACCCTGGTCTACAAAGTGAGTCCAGGACAAGCAAAGCTACAGAAAGAAACCCTGTCTAGAAAAAAAAAAAAAAGAAGAAGAAAAGGAAAGAAATATAGTGTATCACATACTAGAAATGACACTGGCATATCTTAGTATTTTTCATGTGGACAAATGGAGAAAGTTTGGTTCTCCAGATGAGTTTTAGAATATATGCCAGTTGTTTCTCATAGATAAAATTATGACCAGTTCTATAACTGAAGGATTTCATAACTAATTTTGGAATATATAAGCTATAAGCAACAGTAATTTTAAGATAGTTACCACAAGTGTAACTTTTACTGGGGCACCAAACTCTAAAATATAAATGTATCCCAGAATAAACCATGATAAACCAAACCCTTCAACAAACAGTTTCTTTCTCTCTTGTTCTTACATGTCTTCCTTCCCTCTTTTCTTTCTTCCTTTCAACAAAGTCTTGCTATATAATTGACATTGTAAACTGGCTATCCCCCTGACTCAGTGTGCTGGGATTACAGGCATGCACTACACCCAGTAAATGTGGCTTCTTGTGACAAAGCAAAAGACATTTCAAAAGCCAGCATTTCCTTTGACGTTTTCTCACACTATGGATAATGTTTTCCAAAGAAGTAACAGTAGAAAAAAAAAAAACATTAGAAAGCCAGTTGGGCTGTTAAACAAACTTTAAACCTTATCTTGTCATGTTAATATTTAATGGCATGTACACCTCTCAGGGTCATCCACTCCCTGAGGGTAAGAAGCTGGCAATGCTGACCTTTGTTCTCTCAAGGACTTGGCCTTTCTCAGCTGACTCTCTTATATGGCTGAAAAAAGTAAAGGAAAGAGATGGCGACTATCATTCTGAGAGGACAGAGATGGGATTGCTGCTGCACGACCTACTCAGCAAGAATGATGTGCAGCAGTGGCTATGTTCCTTAAAAATAAAATATATTATTCCACTGCCTACTCCTGTACGGCCACCAGAGTGGAAAGAATCAAAGGCAATAGTCACATTTCCAATGCCAGCTGAAATAGGGTGACTGGAGGTCTGGGGACACTGACCTTACAGAGCAGGCTGATCCCCATACATGCATGCACATGACTTCTGAGTTGTGGGTATATGTCTAGCAAGAAGACCATGTTTCTGATATGAAACACCAGTAACTGGAGATCTGGTTTTGATTTCTCACTATGTGGTTCATACCGGCCTGGAACTGAGAATCCTCCTGCCTTAGCTTCCTGAGTGCTTGGATTAGATGCACACTGCTGTGCCAAGCTGGAGTTTTAAAATTAATTTAAAAGGAAACAGAAATTTTTAAAAACTCCCTAATTTTAAATGATGCCATAATCTATCATCTACAGTGTTGAATAAATAACACACAAGCTAAAGCATTCATGTTTCCAGAATACAATGTCATCTTTTGCTCCGAGCCAACCTAACAAAAATAAGAGAACAAAACTATAACAAACCAAAAACTGCAATAAACACAGCTGCTTGCCTGCCTGCCTGCTTGCCTTCTATCCTTCCTTCCTTTGCTTCTTTCTTCTCTCCGTCCCTCCTTCCCTCCCTTCCTCCTTCCTTCATTCCCTCACTCTCTTCTTTCCTTCACCAGGGTCTTGCTGTATAGGCCAGGTTGCCCGCAGACTAGCTATTTTCATACTTCATCCTTGCAGTGTTCTAGCTAGCTAAATATGGCTACAAGTGCTGGCATCCTGCAACCTATCTTTTCCTCTGGATTGACAATGGCAAGGGGCGGGGAGTGGGTAACCTTTGGCATTCTTCCTTGCAGTATTCACAGCCTTGCATATGGTTCTTCCTCTTGGGTAGGAAAAGCAGAGCATACAAAGGATAACATGGTGCTACTATAACTTTATGTCAGGCCCCAGTTGATGAAAAACTCATGGTACAGTTCTCCCTAGCACAGGCAAGTGCACTTGAGTGCCAAACTCACAGGGGGAATGAATGTAACCAGTGACCAGTGGAGCTTTGAGGACTTTTACCCAGCCATGCAGCTTAGTGGTCCCCCTACCCCAACCCCTGTGGAGACACAACGTAAAGCCTGAGAATGTGGGTTTGATTTTTAGCCGGTGGGTGTTCCTACAGGGTTTTATAGTATAGGCAGGCTAGCCTCAAACTGACGTCAATCTTCCTACTTCAGCCCCCGAGAGCTGGGATTAAACACCTGAAGCTGACTATGAGTAAAAGTGTGTCCTGCTTTACAACACTAAATGTGGGCTCTTCCATAGCAAAAGAAACTAACACAAGGAACCTTCCCCTAATGGCAACCAACTCCACCACTGCGCACATTGCTTAGTTCGGCTGACTTTTCCTTTCCTAGTAGACCTTGGTTAGTGAAGGAAGTAATCATTGAGTGACATATGACACAAGATCTTAGGTAACAGGAGACTGACATTTTGAGTTGTGATGTCACCTTGTATAACAGGAAGAAATGGCTGGACTAACTACATTTGTGCTCAGGAGGAGCGGCGCACGTTCTCATTTCGGTTTAGCACTTGTATAACGATATGCCCAGCAGAGGAAGAGAGAGGCGGGGCTGACAAATCATTGATGATGAAGGAGTCAAGTCACCTGGCATATTCAAAGACGTAATAAAATGTGACATTGTTAGAAATCAAGCAGTGGAGGAGATAACAATAGAGCTCTAATAAGCTAGAAACACTGCCACGTGAGGAGAGTCCGAAGGCAACACCTATCGACTCTTGTAATACTCTTTGGACTGGGACACTCAGAGCCGGTGCCCCATCACTGCCCTGTGTGGCAGTGGTGCTCTAGTGATGGCACAGATCATCTGCCCTCTTGTAGTGGACTTTATGTAGGGCATTTAGTCTAACACTGACACTTGTCAGAGAAGCTACCGATTATCTTTGGCCTTCTCTGTTCATAATCTAACTTACAAAACCAACAAAATGGCATGTACGAAAACATTCGCTCTATTTTCTAACCTTAAACTGGACCAAGGTGTATGCCCTGTAAATACTTTGCTCTAAAGACCTGACCTTAAGGCAGTGGGTCTCAACTCGTGGGTCACAATCACTTTAGTGGTAGAATGACCCTTTTGCAGGGGTCTCCTAAGGCCATCAGAAAACACAATGTTTTCATTATGATTCATAACGGTAGAAATTGCAGTTATGAAGTAGCAACGAAAATAACTTTGTGCTTGGAAGTCACCAGAACCTGGGGAACTATACTAAAGGGCCACGGTTGCTAGGACGGTTGAGAAACACTGCTTTAAGGAGACTTTGGAAACTTGCCAACCCTTGCTGCTTTGGTAACAACCGGTACAGCTGTCACTTTTCTTCCTGCCCTGTGCTGTAACTACCTCTTCAGGACACTGTCCTATCCACTGGAATAACTGCAATTTGACACACACAATTATACCTCTCATTTTCATATTTCTAGCACTTGAGAGTATTCTGCCTACAGAAGGTGCTTGATAAATGCTATCTGAAGAGAAAATAAAAGAAATCTGTTACCTGATGGTGTCTCCGAGCTGGGAGGGGAACCTGTAACTATAAACTTGGATAATGAAGGCAAAAATATGCTAAAAGCTTCTAAACACTAAATCCTTTAACTCTGAGCCCGAGGCAGGGGTCTTCAAAGATAAGGGATTTACACAGAACAATTGGAAATGAAAAATTTTACAACATGACACATGTTAAAAATTGGAAGAAATATCAGAGGTCTCCAATCTACCCAGCTGTTAATATTTTCATATATTGCTCCAAGCAGTGTGTGAATATTATTACTTTAAATTAAAGAGAAGTGGGTTTTTTTCTAAAAACATTTATTCTGAGAAATATACTAACCCAGTTTCTTTAGGTATTAAAAAATAAGGGGTGTCCCCTGTGATTCATTTCCTCTGGTCAGAATAGTCCAGCAATTCAGCAGCAGACACTCAGTACTCCGCTTACACTGCTCGTCAGTCGGGTCTATGTCACACAACAGGTGGCTCACCAAACAGCCATCATCTCCAGTGAAGCACTTTGGATTGTTCGTGACATTTCAAGAGTTTAATAAGATGAGCCTGAAACATTTGTACTGAAGAAACTTCAAGGGAACTGATTTTATTTATGAGCATGTGTGTGAAGTATGTTTACGTGTGTGTGTGTGTGTGTGCGCATGCACATGGAGGCCTGAGGTTACACGAGGAGTCTTTCTGGATGTCTCTCCACCTTACATTGAGGGATTCTCAGTTGAACCCAGAGTTTCCCAATAAGGCTGTTCTGGTTGGCTAACCTGTCCCAGGCATCCCCTGTCTCTGCCTTCCTTCCAACTGCCAGGTGCCACACCCACCCAACAATTGGCCTAGGTTCTGATCTGAGCTCTGTCCTTCACACATGTGCAGCAACCACTTAACCCCCTTAGAGCCATACACCTGGCCTAATTTTATTCTTGAATTTCTATTATGACCTCATCTTTCAGAGGCTTTATATATCATTTCAATGATTAAGAAAATATAAAACCATTTACTAGGAAATTAAATATTTTCTGCCTTCTACACCCAACCTGTCCAATTGCTCCTGAACTTTAGGATGCTGGCTCACAAGGGAGGGGCTGCTGGTAAGGACTTCATTGTTTGGATGATGGTGACCCACCCAGAGAATACTGTGGCTCACATGCTTGGTGGAGTAGAACATCTGCACTCCGCCACTCGCTGCAAAAGCTGAAGGTTAAAAGCCACCAAAAGGAGTTCCCATTTCCCCCAGAGCCCAGAGGTCCTGGACATCAGAACAGGTATGGTGTATATCCTGCTGGCCAGTCTAAGGCTGAATTACTCTCCTTTGTTCAATTAATTTAGACAACAAATTAGACATGAATATTGTTTAGCATAATAGCATTAATCAAACAAAGAACCAAGCACTTTTTGTTTTGCAAACATATGACATTTTGCAAGCCTAAAAGCTTTCATATGAAAAGAGAGTTACAAATTAATACTAAAATCAACTCTACCTATAAATGAGCAAAAAAAGTGGGCAATTCACACAATAAAAATATTGAAATGGCTGAAAAGAAATGAAAAAACTGACAATCTTACTAGAGAAATCATTCAAATTAAATTGAGACATCATATTCATGGTTAAAGTCAAGGTTTTTTTTTTAATAGATACACTAAAAAATGTGCAAAGAAGACATTCATAGCACAATGAGGTTTTCTCTTACTGGAGAAGACCAACATAATGTGCAATTAAAGCTTTGATGAACTTTATACATGTATCACGGCTAGTTTACCTACTACATCTCCATGGAAACATTCAAAGATGGCCAGAGATTTACATGCTAAGGTTGTTTTGTCATGATAGAATGTAAAGATACCATGAGAAAGAACTAGCAATATTCAAAGGGCACATGATACAGTGAAGTGTGTCATAAATAATTATATTTTTAATGATGTGGCCATACAGTGAAGTAGAAAAGAAGCTGGCACCAAATCTGTTTAATATAAATTGTTTTACTTTTAAAATGCCTAAGTGCATATCAAAATATTCTGTACATAAAAATGGCATAAGTCATTCATAAAATGCAGATGCCTTATTTCTTTTTTCTATATGTCTCATACCCACACATGTGTGGTCCACCAGGTCAAAAAAATGTTAAAGAACATAAGATGCAGGACTGAAAGACATAAGGTTCTTCTTCATGTCCCTTTACATACAGTCTTAGTTTAAAAAAATCTCCTGTCACAGTTATCCTGAAGTCTCAAATCCTGTCCAACCTCAACACATCTCACTCTGTGAGTATCAGTTAGGAAATGGTGGCTCTAAGGGCATGAAGAAACAGATGATCAGAATTAGAATCCAAATCCAGAAAGTCACTCACCAAAGTTAATTCTAACAAAAGGACCATTTTAAAGATCAGAAGTTAAATCCACCTAGTGTGATTGAGGTTAGTCTACTGCTGAGACCATAGTTTCCTATGAGAGCCAGCTGATTCTGTCTGGTTTTTGATAGTAGCCATGCATTCCCTCAATAAATTAGGTGCATCTGTATATATCCTGCCTGATTTGTTGAACTATACTGAAAATATGCCATTATCTATAGAGGATCCACAGCTGTTTGCTCTTGTCATTGTTTGGTACTTCGTTGGTGAATATAAAACAACTCTACTGTGGTGATAGTAAGAGCCCTGTGCGGCCCCGTGGTCCTTTCACTTCTATGCTTCTGTGATTATTATACCTTAAACTTAAACCACTCACAGGACTTAAGGCTTTAAGGATAAATCAGTTTTCTGTAGCCTCAATAAGAGGCTTGCAGGAAATTTATAAACCTTTGAAACCAATAACACAGCCTAACAAAATAATGGTGAATTCATCAATGCACCAATGTATCTCTTTTCTGCATCAGTTGAAACACAGAGAAATGGCTGTTCTCAAAGCACTTTCTTAGAATGTCTATTTACTTGTCATACAGTACCGGGACAAAACAGTTGCACTGATTACCCAACATCCAGTTCGACTTCTCAATTTACAAGCTTCCCATCTTCTTCTATAAATTCTTTCCTGTCATGAACTCGGGAGATGATCACTGTCATCAATAGGAAGATGGCTTAGTAGCGCAGATGGCTGTCCTTTTATAGGCCAACTTAATGACTCGTTCTTATCTAATTTGTCATCTGTTATTTAGTTGTCATTATGAACTTTTTGGGTTTCATATCAATCAATTTTCCATGTTGACTAAACAGATGGCTTTAGTTTTCAAAAAAAAAAGGCAAAGCAAGAAAATTATATTAAATGATAAAATGTGAAGTCCACACACATGCTTAAATATACCTACGTGAAATGAAAGATTGAAAGACTAAATTAGAACGCTAAGTAAGATAGATTCCAAACTCAATGGACATGCAAAGATACAATTAGGAGCAGATGCCTACAAATGGACAAGTTGATTCAAATATAGGAGCACTACATTTCCTTCCATTTATCACAACCATTAAAGA
This sequence comes from Acomys russatus, assembly GCF_903995435.1. Classification (NCBI taxonomy): domain Eukaryota; kingdom Metazoa; phylum Chordata; class Mammalia; order Rodentia; family Muridae; genus Acomys; species Acomys russatus. Next base: position 45,035,719 of record NC_067139.1, read on the forward strand.
ATTCATCTTGACAAATAGAGATGACAAATTCCCCACCAGGAAATTCTTTATGATATAAGACATGAGTGTGTTCCTTCCTCTGCTGTTTATAATTCTTTTTAGAAAGTAGGGAATATATAGATATTTGTGGGTTGTGTAAACCATGACACCAGAGGAACCTACCCAGAGCAATCTCAATCTTAGGACTGGCAGGAGTAAAGATTGAGCCCTTCCTGTTCTGTGCCTGCATGCCCATGCACATAGTCTTTCAACTCCCACCTCTGCCATCCTCGAGGTAGCCACACAGCCTGATGACCAGGACATGTCCAGATAGCACTTGGAATTCTTCTCCATGTAAATGAAACATTCCTAGCACCTCATCTCCATGTATACTGTACACTCACCCAGAAACCCCAAGGTTTATATATTCCTCACCCCTGCTCCCTTCCCGTAATACAGAGACTGTGTCCATATTCAATCAAGATCCTGCTGACCAATCTGCCTGGCTAAGCCTCATTCCTTCAAGTCTAGCACCTGTATGTATCAGTCCTTGGATGCCCTGTAGAGGAGAAGCAGCCCTCAAGCTCTGGAATTCCAGATATTTCCTTATTTTGTTTTTTTTTTAACTTTTCATCATTCTCATGGCTTTCTTTGATCCACAAATTATTTGCTAATCAGCATCTAAACTCCTAATGTATAAAGGCAAATTGAAATAGCGTCCAACAATGAGCTCAAAGTTCAGAAAATAAAACATGCCATTGTGATGCCTAAAAGTATTGCGGTTCACACTCTATCAGAGAATGCAACTGAAAGTTATAGGAAATTAAAGACATTATGAAGTAATAAGCTAACATACCTGAGCGAAGGTGCCACACGCCTTTGATCCCAGCATCCAGGAGGCAGAGGCAGGCAGATCACTGTGAGTTCAAGGTCAGTTCTGGTCCAGGATAGCCAGGGCTTTATACAGAAAAGCCCTGTGTCAAAACAAAACAAAACAACAGAAAAAATGATACGTTTAATTTAGCAACAATTAAAAGTTTTGCCTCATCAGCCCCTAACAATGATGAAAGGCAGTAAGGCAGAGCATCTTGGGAGAAATCAATGTACCCCAAATAGTTGCTCATATAGAGCACGCCTTCCATTACTGAATGCATACAATTACATAACTCAATCACTAACTCAAGTTCTTTCTCTTCTCTGGAACTAAACCAATAATGACAAACAACACCAAGGTTTGATTCTTCCTCTATGTTTTCCGAAGTAGAAGGTGCTAACGTAGAGACAAGTTTAGCAGAGAAGACAAACGCCTTGCACTTTTCTTCATATCTGACAACAGTTAAGAAAGCCCACAAAAGCTTTGATAAAGCAGGAGGCAAATTCTCAAAAGGAAACTGAATTCTAGACGCTTGTATACATCTAAAGACTTGGAATGAGACCTGGAATCGGAACTTGAGCCATAAACAATTCTTTCAAGTCGTTTGTACAAATGTTTTACACAAAATATGTACGTGACGGTAAGGCTGTGCCTTCCTAAAAACCAGACCATGGGCTTGCATGTAGCAGACTGATAACACACAACTGAAGAAATCCGGCAACATGGTACCACTGAGGCACACAAGTAAGGCAGAAACTGTGTAGAAAGAAACCATGTCACTCAGCCTGGCCTAGATTCAAGGTTTTTGTTTGTTTGCTTGTTTGTTTGTTTTCTTTCTTGTGACCCACAGTAAGTCCTGATCTGCCCAAAATACTCAGAAGGCATTCTTAACTGATGTGTCAATTTGAAACTGCTTCAAAGGACCTGGTCTCCCACAAACATTGGCAAAGACCACTTTTATGGTCTTCCAGTATTCTAGTATAGTAAATGGTGTTCTGAGGACAACAGTTTTACATGCTATCTGACCAAGAAGATTGGCCAGGGAGTTAATACAATATGGAATTACATATTGGATGTCTCACTTAGTCATATCACTCCACGTACTATACATTTTCATATTCATATATATTAATCTATTTCAAAGTAGATGTTGTAAAGCTGTGAGCTATGGCCCACAAGCAATTTTCACAAAAGGAACCCCAGAGCCATCCCAGCCTCTGGGAAAGAGCATCTTTTGAGGATAACTTGGTGTCCTGTACCTTTCCATCTCAGTGGTTCAGATATGAGATATGACCACTTCCCAGCCAATGAGTGGCTCTCAAAATCTGGTTCTGGAGGAACAGCACCCACCTTATCTCAGAGCGCGTTAGGAATTAAAATTCTACAACCACCTTCCAGATCTTCTGAACCTCAAACTCTGGAGACAGTTCGCTAGTCTGAGCTTCAAAAACCCATCTTGGTGTTCTGATAATATTGTGTGAGAGACAGGGCACTGAACTGTAGACTTCTTCAGGATGAAGACAGTTTGCTCAGCTCGCTATCTGCACTGTACTCATCAGTACCCTTGGCTTTCGAGCTGAGATATCCTGAAGACAGAACTCCGAGCACACACCTTACTTTGCAGGCAACAGTGTCACACCGTCTCATACACCAGGGGGACTCTAAAGGTCCAGTGAATGCAGGAACCCATCAACATTGAACCTGAAATAAATACACTTCCTTCCTATACATGTGTATTCACCTTTGTGACTGGAGTATAGCTTCCACCCTCTAAGAACTCATGTGAAAATGGCATCTTTATCATGACGTATTAGGTGGGGAGGGGAGTTAAATTGAACTGTGATGTTGGAAACTTTGAAAAGTCATCAAAATTTGATTAGGCCATAAAAGTGGATTCCTATGATTGAGTAGTAGTGATTTTAGAACCCAGCAAGGAAGGTAGAGGGATGGCACAGTGGTTACTGCTCTTGTGGAGGACCCAGGTTTGGTTTCCAGGACTCATAACAGACAGCTCACAACTGCCTGTGACTGTTCTGGGAGATTGTATGCTTTCGTTTGATCTGGGGATTTGCCAAAGAATACATTCCTTAACCAGGCATTACTGGATTCTGTGATCTTGTAATGGACCAAAACCAAGGAAACATTTCTGTCTCAGTGAACGGAGGTACGGGTCAAAAGCAGAGAATGCTACTCTATTCCTTTCACCCACTTAGTATAAATAATTGAGATGTTCAGTGTGTCTTTAAAATTAAAATGACAACAAATATAAGAATTGAGCAAATGCTAGTGGAAGATTCAGGACACGACAAAGATCACAGTATTCTAGTGTAATAAACAGCTTAGCTTCAGGGACAATGCACAGAAAAGGAAAAGCACCCATTTCTTAGAAAAGAAAGGGAAGAGATTGAGAAAACAAGCACAAACCAAGAGGGTCTGACGCCTGCACTCATGCCTTGCTCTGCTGGCCCATGCCTTTGTGACCTATTAACTGGTAACCGTGCTCTGGGCTATGATCCACCTCTACTCTTTGCCATTGCAGGTCCCATGGGAAATTATTCACATGCTTGTGTCTGACTCCTCTGTAAAATGGAAAACCCATGTTAGCTAACTCAGAATTGATGAAAGCTTTAAGTTAAATAGCGTACCCAAACACATGTTCGGCTTCTTTGTTCCGTCTTGAGGGTCTCACAAGACAAAGGTGCACTCGTTACTTCATTTAATGTGCTTGCAGTCTATCGGTCCAAGCGATGGGACATAAAACAAAAGATAAACAGATCATTAAGTTGGGAACAGTGTCCCACTGGTTTTATTCGGCATTAGGACACATCAGGTCTCCAGGAGTGCAGGCAGGCTGGCTGGTTTATCACAGTACTAAGGAAACTGCTCCCAGAAGCATAGTTGAGAATGACAGGGTGGAGACTGTGGCATTACACAGACTCGAGTAGACTAGATGACTTTATGATCACGGAATAACAAACCTACAAAAACAGTAAATTTCCCAAATGTGTTGTTGCTTTGAATATTGAAATGCCTTTTCATAATTCTCTGGTAGCCTCTCTCCCCCCATAGCAACCCGTGCTTGTCACTTGTCTTTAGCTAGAGAAGCGGAAGCAGAAAGTTATGATGCTGATCACAGAGTACCTTCTTAGTGACATTTGAAATCCAAGGCTATTTTCATAGAGCCCGTCACTCAGCAAAGAATCCCTACAGGGATAGGCTCCGTCAGAGGCCAGTGCAACCCAATGTTAATGAGAAATGCAAAATGAAGTGACTAGGCAGAAACAGGGATGAAATCTACCATGCAAAAACTGAGACATCAAGACCTTTTTGCTCCAGGAAATAACAGTAGCTTGCACTGAATCAAACACGCCCAAACAAGCAAACGAATAGAACACATATACAAGGTTTTGAACGTGTTGTGAATAGGCAGCTTCTAGCCCCTCCCCCTACACATACCTTTCTTAGATGTTGAGCTTTTGGGGGTTTATACTAGACTTTGTTGTCTTCATATTCATCACGAGTATACCCTAGCCGAGTAAGCAAAACACTAAGCAATAGAAGTGCTTGAGATTTCACTAGAGTGCTATGAGAACTAACCCTGAGAGGCCATCTTTACAAGGTATACATTTTTCTCGAGTTATAACAGACAAATACCATCTGAAAAGGTCAAAGGAATAAGAGGGAGGACGTTGAGGTTGGGGACAACATGTTCAGTCAGGCAGGGGAACAAGAAAGGAGAGAGTGGAGACACAGAGGGGGAAGTGATCATCTCAGTCAAGAACAATGTGTGGTACAAGAGAAAGATCTGACTGCTTGGCCTTGCGATGACTGGGTTTGAATTCTTTTTCTAACCTGTACCTAGAAAGACTCTCACTAAGATCCACATGGAGCACCGACGTGAGGGCAACCATAGCTACCACATGAAATTGTAGGTCAGGAGAATACACATGCCCCATGCGCATGGCAGCATTACACTAGGCTCATTGCCTCCTCACGTCATCTCAAGACATTCTTATCTTCAAAGTCACTACACCCAAAGGAACATTGCTATTGTATCACAAGCTCTCATCTTAGTCAGTCGGCTCCATCACAGGGCCATGTTTCCTCCAACTAAATGTTATTACAAGAGTCTCTTCTGGCCTTTTTGATTCCTAGTTTTCTTTCCGGCTCATCCTTATACTCTGCTCTCTGCTTTATTCTGTTGGACCACTTCTGCAACGTACCCCAACCATGGTACCCAATTTCCCACTATTCAGTTATTCATTCATCCATTCATCCCATAAAGAGTTCCTAGAGACCCACTAGATATGAGTCCTGTGCCGAGTATTAGAGATGCAAAATGAGTAAATCATGCCTTAAGAGTGCAATGGGGAGAAGACAGACAGACTGTAACACAGTGATCCAAAACAGAGATAAAAATATATGAGCTAACTTTGAAGGGCAGATACGAGTAAGCCCCCTAGAGGCAGTGCCTTCCCGTTATGGCAGCACAGGCAACGAGATGTCAGCAACATGGAGAGCAGTCTTTTTCACTCTTCCAAGATATGAGACAAAAATAAAAAAGGTTCTTTGTACATGTATTTACTTACCTTGTGCACATGTGCAAGAGTCAGGGAACAGTGTCAGCTCTCTCTTTCCATCATGTGGGTCTCAGAGTCAGTCTCAGCAACACACACCTTTTTGCCCTGTGAGTCATCTTACTGGCCCTCAAAAAGTCCTCTATTTTATGCATAAAAGCGTTCCTTCTTCAGTGTACAAAGTTAAATGGATTCGATGCGGCAGTATGTAACTAGGTGATTATCCAGGATGCATTTTAGCTACTTCGTTATATACAGTCACAAGAGGTTTAAAGTTACTTTAAATGACTATTAGAATAGATAATAAAATCCCCTCCACCACCCCACTCACATGAAAACACACACACATGCACGCAACCATGCGCACACACACATACACGTGAAAATAGTAATTTACTCAAACATCTTAGTATTCATTAGAGAGACTCTTTACTGTTGTGTTCTAATGTATTCCTTCTCCCACCCATAATTTATAGCCATTTGTTTATTTCCAAACAAGAGTGTTTTACTGTCATAGACACATTCTGGCCTCAGAATTTAGAAGATCATCTCTGTCAGTCAAAATATCTAGTGCTCATTTGTAGACTTCCAAAGATTTAACACTGTTTAGATTCTTCAATTTCATTTTTAAAATAAATTTGCTAAGAAAGTTGACTCCCACTATATTTTAAAATTATTTGGCCTTGCATGTTCAGTAACTTAATTTAAGTCCCCTTCCATTTAGATACAGAAAATTTTTATATTTTCCTGAAAATATGTAACAAAAACACGGTAGTTCATCTGTTTATTCCACATAGCACGCAATGTTCGTGGACAGTTGCTAATGCCTCTTTAAAATGTACATGACAGTTATGAGTCATTTGACCCACAATGAACGTCCAGAACACTGATGTCTAAAACAAAACACTTGCCTATCGACAGGAAGGTGGCCAGTATACACTTGCCAAGGAGTAGATGTCACTCTCTGGACTCCATTCTCACTTTAGAAATGAGTGTCCTGCAAGCCCCAATTTCCCTTTCCTACAGAGATGAGTATGAAAGGATACTTTTGTTACCATGACATAAGCTCAGCCTTTTCCATATTGTCCCCCTCACGTGATTCTATAGCAACCCTCTTAGACAAGCTCTGGAAGGCTAGTGACTGGCTGATACCACACTACTTACCTCGTGTTTGCCTTAATGTGGTGCTACCTCCGTGTGTAGACTGATGCTATACACACACAAAGTAGCTAAGTGCAGGTGCGCACATGCAGGCTGAGCTCTGAGGAGAGGTAAGGAGGAGGGATCTCTGCATTAGTCCATTATCACCCATCCTCATCAGCAAAGCTCTAATCTGTAATGTGAACTCACTCTGCCTCTAACAATGCCCTAACAATGGCTGGACTGGCCATTTCAATTTCTTTCTCAGAGGATATGGGTTGTTAATGTTTTAACACCAGTTCCTTTCAATTAGGTCAGTTCATAGGGCTCCTGGCTGCTCATCACCCAGTCTGATGGCTTCAATTTTCTAGGGTGGGTTTCTCAATCAGGAGCCCATTTCCTGGATCAAGCAGCTAAAATTCCCGGATGTCCTTTCAGATTATTTTATGAAAAAATTCAATGAATATTCCATTTTAGTGCACTGTTGGAGAAAGATATTAGTTTTACAAGAAGAAATTTTATTATTTAAATAATCCCTGGAAATCTTAAACAAACTTTTACCCTTAAAAAAAAAAAAACACAAGAAGTAGGAAAAACCAAACCAAATCAAGTAAGTAATAATAAGCCCTTTTACTTATATTCTTATTTTAACCTTATTATTATTGTATTTGGTGTGTGTGTGTGTGTGTGTGTGTGTGTGTGTGTGTGTGTGTGTGTGTGTGTGTAGCCATGTCACACATATGGGTATCACTTCTCTCCTTCAATCTTTCTGTTGTTCCTGGGGAACAAAGTTAGGTTGCTAAACTCCTGCAGCAAGTGCCTTTATGTTGAGCCAAATTGCTAGTCCTTTTGATAGACTATATTCATATCTAAAATGTACTCTGTATGTTATCAACACTTGATAGTTTTCTGAACACATTGGCCTCAGTTTATTGTACAAGATTCCCATTGATTAATTTGTATTCTTTATTTCAGTGTTCATTGTTTAAAAAAAAAATCAGACAGCCAATCACAAGGCCAGATAGATTGCTCAGTGGGTGAAGATATCAAGTCTGAAATTTTGAGTTATATTCTATGGGTATATCTTCATGGTAGAAAGAGAAACAAAAATCCAATCTATGCAAGCTGATCTCTGTGTATGTGCCACCCGTGCACATACCTAAAATAAGAAATCAGTGTATTTTCTCATTTTAGTTTTAGATTTATTTTTTATTTTATGTGGATGAGTACTTTACCCACATGCACGTCTATACAGCTCATCCATGCCTAGCACCACTGAAGGCCAGAAGACAGTGTCAAACCCCTGGAAGTGGACTATAGATACTTTGTGAGCAACCACGTGGTTGGGGATCCCCAACAAAGTTGAACTTGGGTCCTCTGAGAGAACAGCTACTACTTGTCACATCATGGCATCCCTTCAACCCAATAAATGTAATTTTAAAAAATTAAATTATGTTTTAGGTAATTTAAGTAGATTTTTTTTTAATTTAAGTAGATTTTAAAGATAATTAAACCTCTAGACTCCATAATGGAACTCTTTGACAACTGTATAAGCACATGAAATCAGAACTCACAGGAACATTTGCATAATCCTAAGAAGCTTTCCTGGCATACACATGTTCTCCCCCTGTCCACTACTTCTACAGCAGATGCTGAATTTCTGTTGCCACAGATTCATCTGCTTCTGAAATTAATATAAATATGATGGCAGGGGACATAGGCTTCTGTATTGATGCTATTTCAGCTACTACTATATGTATCTATGCTTTTCCGTGCATGCATCAAGCCCCTTTTGGAAATTGGGGGATCGTATTTTATTGTGCAAATAAATATTCTAATGTTGATTGACTTGTGAGCTGACTGGGATATGAGAAAAGTGACTCTGAGAATGTGGGTAGAGATCTTCTTTGAGAATCTGCTTCCCTTTTGACTTGGCAAATATCAAAGAGGAGACCTGTTAGATCATAAGGGGTATCTTTAATTATTAAAAAAAACCCTCAGGAAGTGCTACCCAAAATGTTCTCACTCGCCAGGGAGACTATAATGTTATCTCTTAGAATGATAGAGAGCTGTATCATATTTCTAATTTATTTTTCATTATTTTGTTCTTTTATGATAATGATGCTCAGGATCTTAATGAGCTTATTGGTAATTTGAATACATATACATACATTTTAATTTTTAATGCCAGGCACTATCTATCGTCAAAGTTTTTCCTTTTACATAAAATTGGTTGTTTGATCTCTATCATTAAACTATTAGAGTGTAAGGGTTATATTCAGCTGAACACAAACCCTCTGTCCAACACGCATGCTTTTGGTGCTGTCTTCAAGTCCGTAGCTTGCCTTTATGTTTCTACTCTCTGAATCCTTTATTAGCAAAGGACTTTACACGTTGAAGCAAGTCCAGTCTATCGATTATTCATTATAGAGCCGATGGTTTTTATACGTCCAAGTAAAGCTTTCTTCTCTAAGACATGATCCTACATTTTGCTAGAAACTTCACAGCAGCATTGGCCCTAATCTGTGACCTTGACCTAAAAATAATTCCATGTTTTATTCTTCTTCCTTTCTTCTTCTTCTTAAATTGGGAAATCGCAAGTTCTACAGCTCTAAGTGCACTGGGTCCTCTGACGCCAGTTACTCATGGATAGAAGGAGCACTGGTCTTACATTTCAGAAGCCGATCTCCTGGAACTTGTTCTTTATTTTTTGGTACATTTGCCTATGTTTGTACCTGGGTGCGCCTTGTCTAGGATCTTAACCAGTAGTCTAAGCTGCTCAGGATGATCTCCCTACCTTGGCAAGGCCAGACTCCACATGTCTTAAGCATCACTCTGTGTGATCTTTCATATTCCTCAGACCTGCAGAAGCCACCCTCTCGTGGGACTCATAGAGTCCAAATCTGCACATTCTCAGCTCAGTGAAAAAGGCCAGCAGCATACAAGGACCCCTCGAGAGAGAGAGAGCCACTGCTGGGATTGCTCAGCAGAATTCCCTCCTCTGTAGACCCCTAACCCTTAAACTGCAGCTTCTTCAGCAGCTCTGACCCCAAACCCTACTGAATGTCTTGATTCCATGGGCTCTCTGCTGTCTCCCGTGACCCTCCCTCCTCTGTGTCATAGAATCTCATGGACTTTCTTCCTCCAACGATCATGCCTATGTTGCCCACCTTCCACTTATGTTCAGCTTTACTGTGTTTCACTGTGGTGTGGCTATTCAGTAAGCCTCATTTGATCACATCAAAGATACCGAGTCTTCTCAGTAAACTGATTAAAGGTTAGAGGACCAGTTACATACGTTTCTTTCTGTTGTCAATCTTAGAGACAGTGCTGCTCACAAGAAAGCCTAATCAACATGACCAACATGAAAAAGCCAAAATCCTTTTATAGAATAGCTCTTAAGGCACAGATGTGCCTCATGCCGCAATGATCTTTCATTTTTGTATGTTTGTATCATATCGGTATTATCCTAACAAACAACGGTTTGCTGTAACAACACAATTCATCACCTGTGTCCCAGAGCTTGGTACCTTCATTCTCTCCACATAAGGCCTTCCTTTTTCTTACATTATGTGTAAGAACAGGAGGCATTAGAAAGCCTTATGTCATCCGTATTAACTTTATGGATGTAAGCTTGAATTAACAACACTTTTGGCCACGATTCAAAATGACTTCATGTTTCTGAAGCCAAATTCATTCAGAACCTGAGCTCACACAAAGAAATCAGGTATACGAGTTGACATTAAAAACACATTTCCTCTCTGGAATCCTTCAGGGACTATTTAATTGTCTTTAATGTTTTTCTCCTCCTTCTTAGGAATCTTCTCATCTCAGGCTTTCACTAACAGTTACTTCCCCAAGGGTGCCCAAATCACAATCCCAAGGTCTAGCCTCTCTAGGAGTTTTAATATCAGCCTAGCTGTCCATCCATCTACTTGATGCTTTTCAGGTGCATCAGGTTTATAACTAATTTGCTATTCTTCTATGGCCTACTACAACTTTTTGGTCATTTTAAAAAATAGTGACAATGAAAATCTTAGAGCTTGGATCTATCCAAATGAGTATTTTTGATAAACCCAGCGTTAAAAATTATGTTTTATTCTCCTTTGGACTTTCTTCTAAGTTTTATACTCATTCAATATACAGAACAGAAAGCAACTAGATAGTTTACCCTTGTGAAGTACTGAAGTCTATAAAGAGCGTGGTGGAAAGAGGTCAACACTGTTGGACCAGGTCCCATCTTTGAAGTCTATAGCAGATGTTTAATAAAGATGTGAACAGTTGATGATGTTCATAATTCTAATTTTAGAAGCTATTTAATCAGCATGTCCTATGAGAAGCAAAGAAGGAATATTTCACAGGCATGGTGTCACTTAGCAGCAAGCTCGCTCTGGAATATTTGTCACTGGATCCCTGGAGACAGAAGGGAGGAAACGCACAGAGCATCCTGCAGAGAGCCAGCTTCTGTGCTGCCTCTGACATTACACTCTTTTCTTTCTTCAAACCAACTTCCTGTGCAGAGAGCACTCTCTCTAATGCTGTCCAAGGTTTGCAACCGAGTGATACTAGAATCTACTTGTTAGAGAAACAACAACAACAAAAAAAATGAGTCTACTTCATAATAAAATATCTGTTAACCAGGCATGACAGCCCACTCTTGTAATTTTAACTGCCAGGAAGCCAGGACAGGAAAGTCACAAGTTAAAGCATAGCCCACATCATAGGGTGAGATTCTGTGAGAAAATAATAAATAAATAATAAATAAATAAATGGTGTGCTCTTTTCTAATAGCAGTTATCTACACGAATGAGGGTGATAGCCAAGAAACACAAAAGAACCACAAGCCCAACATGTATCCGAGCAGATTCTTCAAAGGGCAGTGGCTGTTAGCCCCTTCGTTTTGCTTTCCAACCTGACTGGGATGGAATGCAAAAGTTATATTTCTCATGAGCCACCATTCTTTACTCTAATTTCGTTCCTAGAATATAGTAAAGTTGCAGCATTATTCCCAAACTGCATTTTTAAAAGCCCCCAGCAGTTTACACTGCTAACAATTGACTTCACGGTCTTTTACGAAGATAATGACAAGGTTGATGGAACAAGTGCATGGAAAGCAATGTCAACTTAAGTGAGCATTTAGCCTTCTCATTCTTGGCAGGTTAATGTTCACTGAACAGGTAAGACACAGGGCCATAGTAACAACCTTAGTTTCCTAGCAGGAGCCTTACAATAAAAAAAAATCATCAAGGTACTGCTGGTCATAAGGCCTGTCCTTTGGGCTTAGCATTTATTATATCAGTCATTATATCCTGAGATAAATCTGATTGTTTCTGAGCCTTATGTAAATGGTTTCTGAGCATGTGCTAGAAGAGATGCCAAGGCCTTGACTATGACAATGCCATTTCCAAGCCTGAGATTGCTGAATACTTGGTCTCCTTCTCTGAAAGGTCATAAAATGAATACAATGTTAATCTTAGGTTAAACCAACCTCCCCACACGGAAGACAGAGTCGCAGCCATTCAACACCTTCACCTTTTCTCGCCCTGTAAACATCTGTGAATAGTGGGTACATTAGTGGAAAGTTAATCCAGGGCTGTGTCACATCTTCAGCTTGCCTAGTTAGATGAAAAGTCAGCAGGATGTATTCAGTTGCTTCTTTCCATCTTGTTTTAAGGTCGTTTTCCCTCTGGTTTCTTTCCCTCTTCTACCTCTGACATGGTCATATTTGAAGATTCTCGATCATTAGTCCAAAAAATGTTTTACAAGTGCAAATTGAGACTGATATACTTTACTGAACAAACAACCTGAAGCTCTTGGCTTCCTGGTAGCTAAAATATACGAAATAAGTGACATCTACTTCCATATGCATTAACCTCTTTATAACAAGCTGCGCCTTTTATCTTCCATTCTGAATTTACTTTAGGATGCCTTTTATTTTTTCCTTATCTAGAGCTCCGACTTTCACACAGACTCTTTAAAAACTGTGTTTGGAGTCGGATAAGATCAGTGCACTTCCTCTGAAATTAAAGTTTCTTTTGATATTGAGTTCAGTACATTCATAGTGGAAATCAAAGGATTAGGCTGGTTATAAAGATTTAAGTCAACAGAGAAGAATTTAATCCACTGGTGTTGAGTTTCATAATCCAACAGTGAAGAACTTGTTTATATGCTAAAAAAATCTACTAAACCAAAAATTCAAAATATCTCCAAACCCCTATCCAGCTTGTTTATTTACTGAACAGACATTGAATAAATATTTTTAATGTGCCAGACACAGAAAAATGTAATGGAGTCACTGATATAAACTGCTTCGAAGCCAGGCTTGCATTAGTATCTTCCAGTCAAGTAGACACTCATCCTGGGTTAGGCCTACACTCGCCTGACTGCACTTGTGGTACCAGTCACAGAGTGATTATGGAACTGACCAGATCTAGCTGTGTGGGGGAAGACGGAAGAGCACTCTGTGGTGGCAGGATGGCCTGAGCATGCAGCACTGAAGTCAAGACCCTATGAATGCTAAGGCCTTGGGAAGAACTCAGGTAATCAGTATCACAGCATTGGGACATCAGAGTCACTCTTCAGAATTTACAACTTCATGTAAAACCACAACAGGATGCCCTGGATAGTTTTCTAAACCAGAAGGTAGAGGTGATGTGCAGACTTTGCTGGCTGGTGGATGCACCAAGGTTTTCTGGATAATAAGCGGGAATGCTGTGCTTACGTTCATACTGCCCACTGCTTACTAGGAAAAGGACCCCAAATACTAATAGGCTAAGGGACATATCAGAACCTACACCACAGTCCAACTGAATGGCCTGTCCTACGTCCCAAATGCTTCCTGTTCTCCTGCAAACAGCTCTGACTGCCATCGGCTAATAGGTTAAAAGCAGTAAGCCACAAAGCAAGGAAGGTTAGCCAGAGGGTAGCGGTTAGACAGCTAATCCTGCTGATCACAAAGGAAATGGATATAGTCTTTGGTAAATCTGTTCAGTTGGTGTTGCTATTTATCATTTTTGAAAAAAAAATGAGCGACTGCTTTCCAATGTAATTAATGCAATACTAGAAAGTGCCTGATTTGATATGTGTGTACACATACGCATGTGGCATATATGTATGTAATAATGTGAATGGAGCCTCTATCTGTGTGATAGCCAAGCACATAACCGCTTAGCTGAAGCCTCAGCCATGGAATTGTTTGGTTAACATAAATAAAAATAAAATTTCAGCATATTTAATGATTAACGCGAAGAATTAAACCACCAAGGACTGCAATCTATCCAAAGTCCTTTGGACACCTAACAAAAGACAGCTGAGTTTAATTATAAATGTTTCTGTCACCCAATCATTTTTAAAAGGCCTCCTGATGATGTGTGCTGAAATACAGCATCTTTGTTACCTAGTACAATTGAAAGTAGTAATTCTCTGTTTCTTCAATAATATTCCATCATTTGGCACAATACTAAATTAATTTCCACCTCCACTAATCCAACTTTATGGGGTTTTCTTCAACCTTACTCTACATGTTCAAAATGTGCTAAAGCCTTAAATGTAATGAGAACATTGCATACCATTTAACAAAAGAAGTTAATGTGAATCCCAACAAATTGTGGACATGAAAGACTGGGGCTGTGGAATCCTCCATCCCAGCTCTCCTACTTTTAAAATCCTAATAAACAAGAAAAACTAAAGAAAAAAATAACACAAACACACACATACACACACAAATACACGCACAGACATACACACCACATTGCCTCCACTGAGTCATGTATATAGAACAATGGCATTCTTATAAAGAGCAATCAAGAAAGGAACAAAAATAATACACATATCCAAGTAATAACTCGATTCAAAAACCCTATGTAGCCCAAAGTCAAGATCAAATAACATAGTCAATTGTCTCATAAGCATTCAGGGTGTTTCTTTAACATTGAAATGAGATAACTGGTATACGGCTGCATCTTCCTGCGATGGCCTATTAAACAGAGGAATTTACTAATCACTGGATCAACCCTAGCAATTTGCTTTCTGTACTCTATACTCAGTTAATAGGATGGCAGGGAGGGGGAAAAGGCAAGGGGAGGATCAGTGTCAGGACTGGTGTTTGATTCCAAGCACCCACATGGTTTATAGTGATCTGTAACTCCAATTCCAGGATATCTGATACCTTCTTTGGCCTTCAAGGGTAATACAGGCATGTGGTACACAGGTACACGTGCAAGCAAAACACAAAAGCAAAAGCAAACAGCATTCTATGGCCTCAATAGCTTGTGTTAGGTAGCTTTCATGCTCTACTGACTGACTACCCAGACTGTTCTCCTCTGGATTCCAAGTGTTCATTAGGTCTGTTCCCACTCACATGTCATTAAAGAGTAATCTGTTCAGTAGAAAACCCATTACGGTCAGCCAGGTGCAGTGGCACATGACTTTAGTCCCAGCACTTGGGGAGGCAGAGGCAGGCAGATCTTTGTGAGTTCAGAGCCAACCTGGTCTACAAAGAGAGTCGAAGACAGCAAAGGCTACACAGAGAAACCCTGTCTCAAAAAAACCAAAAAGAAGAAGAAAACAAAAGAACCTATCATAATCTTAGGGGGCAGGTCTGTCCTGGTTTCCCTCTGGTAGTCCACACCTGATCCCTACTGTCTCCAGAAAACACTGCACATAGACTTATTTCAATGAAACATCAGTATTTGCATCACATGGTATAGATGGTCATCTGTTATTTCATGCATAACAAAGACTCATGTAACAAATGAAAATATAAGCTGTTTCCAAGGTGTGTACTTTCTAGGAAACTACAGAAAATGTCACCAATATTTGTCAACATCCATGTGAAAATGGGTCTGCCACTGATCTTTAACATATATACACACAGCATACAGGTACACACAGACAACTGTGTTCAGATGCATATACATATAACATAATTGGCTTCATAAAAAGCAATTTCAGTTTTCTCTAAAACCTGCTCTTGATTCTAAAATGATGGCATTTTCTGTAAAATAAAAATACAAATGCAAAACAAATTTGCACTATAGTTCAGAATAGCATAAGAAATATGATGAAAAGGTAACCCCGCCCCCAAGATCGCACTTTGGATCATGGGAACTAATTTTGTAAATCTTTAATAATACATGAACTTTGCCAGAAGCAAATACTCATAAAGTTATTTCTTGCCATCTTTGAAAAATGAAAGCAAATATATGAAAAATGAAGGTATATATTAACATAATATGATATGCAATATAGACATTTTAATACCCCTCACTGAAAATGCTATAGCACAGAAGAATAAGCAGTGCCTGTAAAGATGAAAGTTCAAGAAAGCAATGCTAGTTAACTTTCGTGAGCAACATGGTTGGTCTGTTCTTGGATCACACATTTAGATATCTGTCTCTCCATGTACAGTGTTCATCCTTTATAGTTGGAGCATCTTCCATCACAGAGGTGCTAATCTGTTGAGCAAGTCAGGTAAGCACAGAGATGACTAGCAGCCTCTAAGTTACTAAGAGGATCTACTTATGATAGAAAGGGCTAAAGAGGAGAAGCATCAGCGAAAATTCTTCCATTTAGAATTCTCAATATAAGGTCCTTTCTATGTAATCTTAAAAGGTTGGAGAATAAAGGAAAATTACATAATTCAAATGTCTTGTAACCACTCATAGACTAATGACAAAATTAATTGATGAAATGTTTAAATGTGTTAGAGAAAACCTCATTGTATCAGTATTCTGAAATACCGTGACAGACAGGCATAAAAACAAAACAAAACAAAACAAAACAAAACAAAACAAAAACCAAAAAACAACCACAGTTTCAATACAAACAAGTCATCTATGAGGTAACAGAAAAACATAAAATTCTAACACTTGCCTACATTTTCTTTTTAGATGGCATGGCACATGCTTATGAGTGCTATAAACCAACACTATATGGGGCATATGCTCTTTAAACTCTTCTCGTGAAAGGTCTAGAGTCCTTTAAATGTATTATTTCAACATTGAGAGGGCAAGACATTTCCACCAAAGTCAAATGCCATTTAGCAATAATTTAAGGGAGGAAATATCTGTCAAAAACTTCAGAATGACCCATACTCACTGAACATGTCAAACTAATGTGACAAACCTAGTTTACAGTTAAAGTGATTTCAAGATGGATGCCACATCTTCTTTTTTGTCTCTAGAAAAGCAAGCTGTATCTTAAGCTACTAGCAGTGGCTGACCTTTGGGCTGGCCATGCCAATGCTGCAGAGCTCATTACGGTTATGTCGTGAATTTAGGCTTGAAAGTTTGTTTTATCCTCATGAAATAACGTGGAGACCCAACACACGTGAGGCATCAGAGGAAAGAGAGCCCATCCCATAACTCTAGCACATGGTGTCTACCTGTATCCCACAGGGAGCTGCTTGTGCCTACCTTGAAAACTGGTCAAGCAGAGACTGACCTTTGTCTCTGGCTACACAATGAGCAAAAGAAATCCATTTACTCTAACAGTGAAAACAAAGCACATTCTTGCTATGGGAAGATTGCCAAAGGTTAATTGGGTTTTAGATACTTGTCCCTAATTGTTCAAGATTTTATCCTAATATCCATTTCTGCATTAATGCACAGACACCCTCAGGCAGAGAGAGAGAGAGAGAGAGAGAGAGAGAGAGAGAGAGAGAGAGAGAGAGAGAGAGAGAGAGAGAAAGAGAGAGAAGAGAAGAGACCGAGAGACAGAGAACAGAGGACAGAGAGACAGAGACAGAGACAGAGACAGAGAGGACAGAGAGAGGAGACAGAGAGAGAGACGAGAGGGAGAGAGAGAGAGAGAGAGAGAGGATGAGAGAGAGAGAGAGAGAGAGAGAGAGAATTGAGAGAATTCTAAATTTAAACATATCCCTCCCCCACCATGGAAAAAAAGAGAAACACTTTTCTGTAGAGAATTCCATGAATCAGAATTCAACTTCTGAGGTGAAATAGGGTAAACTAACCAAATATATCCAAAATATTCACTCAAGCCAGCGACTGGTTAAGGTGTCTGTCTGGTTGATTCTGACACAATATTCAAAGAGAGACCGGTCAGAGTATCCCCTTACATAGGACACGTACCACGTAGTGTCTGCTAAGCAGCTACACTTTAAGGCCACTGACAGTTCAACTTAAGATGTCAGAGACACTTCTGCCTGTAGTAGACACTGAGTATCTCAGACTCAACAACAATTGATTTAGTATGCCATTCCTTCCTCGGTATTCAGACTGCATCATTATTTAATGATGGTTTTCCTCTGGACCTAACGTGATGCCAACATGATACCATTGTGCTGCCATCTTGAACTTTGCCTCAGTAGGCAATGGCAAGTAGAACAGAACAACACAGTGGCAGCTAGGTCTGTTGTTATGGTAATAAACTTACCAACACTCACTAGTAGAAGGCAGTAGAGAAGGGTCATAGAGGAGACAGGAAGTAGAAGTTTAACGAAATATTAACCTAAGTCTATGATGCAGTTTCTAGAGGGTACTCATGCATGACATGGTGAACCTTTATAGTGTTGGAGCTATTTGGGGGTAGGATGTTAGCCTTCCTGCTCAGATGGAAGGGTGCCGTGGAACCACAGAGCTCTGAGGGGACAGGATAACCAAATGGAAGGGCATGCTGAGACACAGGAGCCCAGGAACCACACAACTCTGAGTGGTATTGCAGCTCCCCTGGGAGAGTATCTCTAGCTGAGCTCAGGAGCTCAGGAGCCTCAGTCCAACTGCATTTCCTTGTTTCTTCTCTTCTCTTCATTGCTTCTTGGCCTCTGCTGATAAGTGTCATACTTGGAAACACATCTCATAAAAGAGATTTAATGGAAGGGTCCAGGGTGTTGAGAGAGGAATCCAGGATTGGCTGCTCCTGCTCCAGGGAGAGGACATGGAGGGGACTGAACAAATACAACCTTCATACAGGATTTCTTAGAGGGTGAAGCTTTCTAGGGCAGAGATATCCAGGGTGAGGATTGGTAGGCTTTCAAGTCCTGAGCTTAGGAAAGCTCAGAGGTTGGTGGGTTTTCCTGCTTATGGATTGGTGGCTTTTTGTTCAGACTGTTCACCTAAAATTAGGATAATCTGGGAAGAGTTTTTCTGAGGGGCTGGAGATGACCTTTGTGACAGTCACAGAGGCTAGAAATGCTGTTATGACAGTCAGAGAGGTCTGGGGAAGGAGTCTGGCTGCTGGAGTTCCTTAGTCAGGAGCCTGGCCACTTTCCCGCCTTGAGGGTTTAAAACGTTTACAAAGTATACAACATTTACAAAGTTTATAAAGGGAGTCAAGGGCAGGGAATTAAGTTGGCATGAATAGCTACTGTGGTCCATGGCCAGTACTCCTATAATTAACCCATTACTTGTGCTCTGTCATAAGGATAATAAACTCTCCAGTCTCACCAAGTTAGACTATGGTAAACTGTACTTTGGTTCACCCTTAGCGGCCATCTGAGGTGAAAGGGCATTTGTTTGCTTCTCCCCAGGAAGTTAACACAGTAATCATTAACAGCTAGAAAATTATTCTGTATTTTTAAGTCATTAGGGAGTAATTTTGTATAATCAGACAATACCTTAGAAGACATTTCTACTTAGTGATACAATAATCCATCTGGTAAGTTTTAAAGAGCCATTGTTGTGAGGAGAGAATGCCCACAGCTTTCAGAACACCTGGTGTATAAACACTTAATTTATAAAATAAATGAATTTAACTGGGATTGATTTACATTGCAAAAGAATACCCATGTTGCAAGCAATTTTTTTAAATGATAACAATAACAAAACACACCACCCAGGGACTCTTTGGCCTATAGAATATCCAGTGCCTTTTACAATTGGACTTATAATAATATATTTTAATATATAGCCTTTAAGATATTTAACTGCAATAGTGATAACAAAATGAATAAAAGATTTATTGGGCCCAGGTACTGGTAGGGTCCATACAATGATTTGTCTCACTTAAGCCTCTCTCTGAAACATTGATATGCTCCATCCATGACAAAATTTAGTTAGCACATTGCATGCATATTTGGAGACCCATATTCAGACATATATTATAGATACAAAACCAAATATCAGTTGTTATTTCTAGAAATTTCCAAACAGCCCGCACATTTGACCTGGTGAGACAAGGACAGGCAGATACTCCATACACTATTTCCCTCACTGTTGGGTATCCTATAGTTGACATGTGACTGACCTTGCCTTGGTTTAAGAAGGAAAGGAGCTTTACAGAGTACGAATAAACCCCAGAATAAGCAGTCTCTCAGGCTATTCCTGCCTCTCCATGTCAGCAGGCTGGCAACCACACAGGAGGCTTTTGAACACTTACTGTTAGCACTGAGGTCCTTCTTCTTCTGAAATGTCACGATTAATAGCAAACAGTTCACAAACAAGACTGTGGTGTTACATGCCACACATAAATGATTCTGTATCACACAAACATTGTGTTCCTGTGAATCTTCTGAACATACCTCCTGAACCTGACAGAGTTATATTAAACTACTTCAAGGGGAGCAGAAGGAGGAAAAAATATCACTGCACATAAGACAACAGAAAACACACATGGAGCTTCTTCACTACTTAGATAAAATTTGAGAAGCAGAATAGGGAAAATCTAAAAGCTATTTCTCTGCATTGATTCACATGCTTCCTGTCAATATTAGCCATGCCTAGGTTTGATATTAGGTCTCTGTAAGTCAACTAGGCATTTGCTGTTTTATCTTTCTAGCTGCTATGCACAATAAACAGTTGGACATTCAACATTATTTTTACCTCTGTAGACAGGCTTGGCTGTTCGTGTGCTTGCTCTGTAATTCCATTCAGAAGGTCTACCAGCTGTGTTCAATTTGAGCCTCCCGCCTCCACACTGCCCAGGCTTCATGGAGCTGTTCAAATGTGTCCCGATACAAAAACATAAACTAATTTAAAACTTTGTTTTCGGGAATTTTGACTGTGCAGTTCTGAAGCATGAACCCTGTCGTAACAGTTGGATGTACCTGCCACCATCCATGAACCTCGGCCCTAGAACATGTTTCAGAAAATGAGTCTTAATGACCTAGACCCACGCTATACAGTATGGCTGCTGGTAGCCACAAGAGGCTCTTTACGGTGAAATGGAAATGAGATAAACTTTGGATTCCTTTGTCATAGTAACCACATTTCAAGTATCCAATAGCCATATGTGGAATAACAGCCACGCTATTGAATAGTGTAAGTATGGTTATATGATAGTGTTGGCCAAAAATAGACTTCCTAACTTGTATCCTTGGACAGGGTTGAAATCACAGCCACCGTGGGTGCTTATTGCCACATACCAGCATGGGTCAGATGGAACGGGCTTTCTTAAGTCAAATAACTATACAACTATTGAAATAGATACACAGAATATGGTCATGGAATTAGGGGAGCTACTTGTGATAAATATAGACCAAGAGATCTTATATTTACGTCAACATAAAACTGTCCAAAAGGAGGCTGGGGATGTAGCTCCCTGAAGGAGGACTTGCTTAGCACATGCAAGACCCTTAGCTCAAGGCCCAGTACAGCCAAAATAATGTCAAAGGGGAAATAAAGATCTATATGTATAACATAAGACATCTTTCAATGTGCAGTCTCAAAATGAGCCATGGAGACAGTTTTCCATAGGCTGTCAGATATGAAATCCTTAACAGCAACATCTTTCAGACCAAGAGACATCACTCTTTTCATTAATTACACCTGGGAAATAGTCTCTGGGCAATAAACATAACAATAAATTTGAGTTAATGTTTAACTGCATGGGACCACACCCTCTGAATGTCACTCCCCTCTTGGTGTTCTCAACTATGACAATGTAACACACGAACACCGAATATGCATTCTCCCCTATACACTTTGACAGTCCAGTAAGAAGGTCTGCTCCCAGTAATCACTGATTTCTCTGACTCTACAATCCAAACATCATCCCTTCTCCCAGGTGCTGAAGGGTTAGCCTGCATTTCTGGATGGATGCCTTGGGCGCTCAGCAAGGGCATGGAACTGCTACAGAATGAGGTCATATGCCTGGAGCTTTCCTTAGCAGTCACCTCCTCTAGATATTGCTCCCCAGCTTCTGCCTCCCAGAGACCTCCTGCTGACGTCAGGATTAGCTTGTCAGCTCAAATTCAGCAGTGTCCTGGGATCCGAAGGGATGTTTTCTCCTCTGCATTTTTATTTACTAGGAAGACACGGAGTCTATGAGGTAAACCCACCTGTCTATTATCTGTCTTGATCTAAATGGCTTAGTTACGTTACTAGAATGACCTGGCACTGGAAACAGTATTGAGGCTGATTATTATGAGACAAGTAGGTATGGCCAGAGGCTGCTTTCATGCTTGCTTTCCAGGCATTCTGAGTTGTCATGAGGTGGAGGGGTAACAGGGTTCATTTAGGATTTCACCAGTAGCTGAGATCTCATTTCATAATGGTCTTAATGGTCCTGCTAATCATGCTCATGACTGGTTAAATTCCCACCTGCCCCGACAGGGAACTTTAATTAGATATGCTTTTTTCAAACTCCTAGAGCAGTGGTTCCTATACATGGCACAATTTTGTCCCTTCCTCTTCCAACAGGAACATCTGGGGACTTCAAAGTTGAATGGGTAGGTATTCCTGGCATCCATAGGTACAGACACCAGGCATGCTGCTGGACGTGCTGCACTAGGCAGGAGAGTCACCCCAGTAAAGAATTATCAGGCCCGCATTGGAAGACGAGGAGGATTAGCAGGGGTGGAAGATCTATACCAGAAGGTAGCAGTGAGGGGTGGGATAAAAATGATCAGAAGACATGTAAGAAATGTCAGTAAACCAATCATTCATGATATATACTAACAAAAACCATGAAAACAGAAATGATCTTTAAAAAATTACCTAGTCCAGAATGTCAACAGAATCAAGGTTGGTAGAAAACCTTCTCCAGAGCTATGAACTGTTGTGTATTTGATTATTTGGGACTTAGGTTTTGTCTCTTCATAGCTTTCAAGCTTAAGCTTAAGCTTAAGCAAGTCAGTGTTAGTGATTGGCTTGGCCTGGTGGCACCTGAGGCCTGAAAGCACATGCACTTGGCAGGCTGAAGCACGCACATGACCCCTTGAACCCTTGAGCTTGCAATCTACCATCAGCCTCTATATACTGCCGGATCAAGTTTTTACTTAAAAAAAAAGTAATGTCTCACATTAATTGCCCCCCTAAAAAATCAGAATGCATTCATCTTTATTCATCTTTATTACGTTTAGTCATTCTGGAAAAGCTTTTGTGTCAAAAACTGGCTTAATAATTTAGAAGTAGCTCTTAAAATTTCATTCTGTGGGAATTATTACTAAATTAATAGCTAACTTCATTAAACATCTGAAGGAAAAGTCCACAGCAGACAGCACAATGTGGAAGTGAGTGGTGGTGGTGAGACTGTCTACTTATCACACATGTTCCTTGGGTTCCAGAGAATTCGTCAACAACCTGAAGGTTTGGTGTCTTTTGCCTATGGTACACCATGGGTAGTGTCTTTGATAATTTCTCTTTGCTGCGATCAAATACTCTGAGTAAGGAAAAAAGTATGTTTGTTTGTTTGGTGTTTGATTTGGGGGTGTGGTGGGGTAGAGATGACAGCTTCAGAGGGATGTTTTCAACCTTGGAGGAGAAGACATGATAGCAGGCAAGGGTGGCCTGGTAGCCTGGTAGAAGAGCAGGAGGTACGCAGGTCACATTGCATCTGTACGCAGGAAGTCCCACCTCCAGTGACATACTTCCACTAACAAGGCTCCTTCCAAGCAACACCAACAGCTCGCGACCATGTGTTTAAATATGTGAGCCATGGGAGAGATTTTGCTCTCAAATCATGTGCTATGGGGGGTTGCGGGAGAAGAGCTGCAGTAGTTTTCATCTGGTGGTTTCCCAAATATTTTCTTAACACTGACTTGTCGGTGGGAATAAGCTTATGTGTGCAGGATGGGAATTCGTGTTGCTCAGCTCTTTTCAGCTCTTTGTGTTTTCCAACAGGACAAAATGCTGTGCTCACCTGTTAAAAATGCCTTGCCCTAAGATGTTCTTAACATTACGAATAAAATAAAATATCAAAATCTACTGTTTTAATAATATGGGAAAATGCTTGTGCTTCTAAGATAAGGTCAGTAACCTTGGTGTAGTTGAATACAATAATTTCAAGTAGTATTTTTTAAATGATCAGCAACAGTTAAGGGTTTGCCTGACATCTCCTCCCAATGCCCTGATTTTTGCCTTCTAATGTTCAAGTCACATGCTTTTTGTGAACTTTAATCTTGACTGAATAAGCATAAAAGATCCAAAAGTCACCTCCACCTGGTTTCAGAAACTGGTATGTCTATGATATGGAATTATTTTTTTAAATTATGATCTCCCCCACATACACCATATCACCTGTGCTCTGCTATCTCACCACTGCTTATGAGAAATTACTACTATTTTTACTAAAGGCATCAAACTGACTTCAGAATTCCAACCTCTACACTCAGAAATGAGTGTGTATATCTCAGGCTTCATCAGAGAAGTTTTCTGCAGAGGACAGAGATTAATATAGAAACCCACAAGTGGTCCAGGTTCTGAGAGGAAATGTCTGTGGAGTGCTCATCTGTAAATAGCATGTCGGTATCACATCCCCCCTCCCAAAACTTCAGGGATTGTTTTGGCAGAGGAGGGCATAGAGACTGTAAGGATCAGAGAGCGGAGTGTGGTGGAACAGTGTCATCTGGGCATGACAGGACAGTTGCATGCATGACCTCACAGTAGCTATGGTTCCCTGCACAGAGTCAAGACAGCACTGCAGCATGAGGGAGGGTACATGAACCCCCAGTACTGACTGGGGAGCTACTGGCAGCTCGTGGCCGCTGTGGTGGTCAGTTTTCTAAGGACACACCCCTGGTAGGTGTCTTATGCTCCAGTGGGTAGCCCCATGCCCATGAGTGTGTGAGGTAGAACTTGGGCTCGATGGGTTATTAAGAAGAAACAAGGAGCCCTACAGGAAGAGGAAAGACTGAGTTAGGGGGTGGATCTAGAAAGAGTTAAAGGTAGAAGTCAGAGGCTAAGATCATTAAAATATATCATTTGCATGTATGTTACTCCCAGAGAAGTAATAAAAATATTATATTGAAAAATATTAACTACATGTTTTTGAAGAAATCTTGAGCTTTCCCACTTGGGGAAGGGAGGACCTGATTTCTGGTTCTGAAATGCAAAGTGGCAAATGTGAAGGAATAATGCACTTGCCAGCTACCAATCTAGAACTGCTATATAGAGCACAGTTACAACATTTCGGAAGAAATTAATCAACATCGCCACTTTGAGTGATGGTAGGTCATCAGCAGACATAATTATGTAAAGAAAAAAAAAGAGGAAGAGACAGAGGAAGGGAGGGACAGAGGGAAAGGGGAAAGGAGGAAAGGAGGAAAGGAGGGATAAGGAGATTGAGATTTTATTTCCCAGGTACATATTAAGCTTTAGCAGAAACAATGTCTGGTAAAGATGACCAAAGCTAGAATGTTTTTACGCATTAGCAAAATGAAAATCTCAGAAAATATTTCAGTGAAAACCTTTCATGCAAAGTCTAAATTTATATGCAATGTCTTCCCTTCTATACAGTTGTGGGTTTTATTGTGTTTTGTTTGTTTGTTTGTTTGTTTTTGTTTTGTTTTTTGTCTAATTGTATAGCAATGGGCATGGCCTTCTAAGTAAAAATATATTGTTAAGGAAAATAAACAACAGATAATTTGCTCACACAACTGATTCTTGGAATAATTTTTTTAAATGCTGAGTAGCTGAAGTTTCATGTCCATTTCCTGGCCTGTTGCAGGGTCCTAGTGGGTTCTACTTGATTCCATTTATGACCTCGAGGGAATACGAAAGATTTGCTACGATTGACTAAATCTTCAAAACAGTAGTGACTTTGGGGTCACCGGTCAATGACACATCATGAAGCAACATCCACTGTTGGTTTGGTTTTCAAGTGCTTGAAACTTTTGAAAATGCCTTCGACCACCCACCTAGTGTGCACAGCTTTGGTGTAAATCAGTTATCATCAAAGGTAAGTATCCACAGGGTTTGGTATTAGTGTCCATCTAAGTGGGTCCCCCTGGCTATATTTCCACACCCTGAGGAATCAATGTCACATGTCAGGAAAGGGGACTAGAGAGGTGGCTCATCAGCAAGGCACACTGGGGGCTCTTCCAGAAGACCTGGCTTTAGTTCCCAGAGTACACAATGGCAGCTCACAAGAGTTCAGGAGATCCAACATCCCCTTCTGGCCTCCATGGGTACCAGGCATGCAAGTGGTACACCAACAAACACACATCCATGTATATAAAATAAAATGTAAAACGAGTATCTTTCCCTTTGAAATAATGGAAATTATAACTGATCTTTTCCTGAAAGAGGAATAGTTTGTGGTATTCAGTGGTGGAATAGTTCCTAGCAGCCAGGCTTGGTGGTATACACCTGTAATCCCAGAATTTAGGGATGCAAAGGCGTTGGGGGGGGGGGCAGGCGGGAGATCTCTGTAAGTTTGAGGCCAGCCTGATTTACAAAACAAGTCCAGGACAGCCAAAGCTACACAGAGAAACCCTGCCTAGGAAAAAAAAATAATTTCTAGCTATTTATACATTAATTAATCTGCATGTCACACAAGAAACTAAGGCACTGGTCATGAATAAAACTGTCCAAGCATGCAGGAGACCAAGATTCAAGTCAAGTCCTTGTGGATACACAGACCATACCAACAAGAATTTCTAGCCTCTGGAAGGTTCTTCTCTTCCCTGCTGTCCTTTCATTCTCCTCTCATCCCTGGACTACAACTGCACTGTAAGGCTCTGACGTCAGATATCTGCGACCCTTGTATGTGAATGCACCCTTCTGGGGCTCTGACTTCAGATGTCTGCGACCCTTGTATGTGCAATGCACCCTTCTCAGAAGAATCACCTGACAGCACATTTGAGAGATTCAAGGACTTATAACAAAATGAGAAGCTTTGGCAATAATGACAAGGCAGTGAGTACTGAGTTATGGCTGCATTGTAGGGATTGGTAAAAGCATCATGGTAGTTCACTGTTCACTGTTCCTCCTCTTCCCCTGCCACTGCTACAGGAGAAGCCACTGGTCTTCCTGTCCCCTCTCTCACCAAGAGGACTAGGTCTGTTTGTGTCCTTGCACCAGCGACCCTCATGCCTGAAGGGACTCCATGCTCCACTGCTCACCCCTTCAATAATCATAGAGCCATGATTGAAACAGCTCAACTATCCCTGAAACTCTACGTGCAGTGGCAGTGCCTACACAGCCACAGCAACCCACATTGTCAGTAACATGAGGCCTACTGTGTGTTCCAGGGAGTAAAGGCTCAGGCTACATTCCATCCATCTTTAAAGTAGATCTATGACCTATGTGCAGTACAAATATGCTGAGGACTTGAGGACAATGAATCACCTGAATAAAACACATGGCAGTTAGTACATGAGCCAGGACTCAGGAAAGTGCCAGCTTTATAGCATTTTCCTTTCTGCCCTTTGGTCTACAGGAATCTCTGTTTTCCTTTTCTTTCAGTGTGCATGTGTGTCGTGGCATAGGTACAAGGGGAAGAGTAGGAGTCAGTTCTTTCCTTCTGGGGACAGAAAAACATTGGTCAGGCTTGGCGGCAGGTACCTTACACACTGAGCAGAAAAACCGTTTTGTTACTCGGGTTGTCTCCAGAAGCCACACTTACCTACCTCCAGTTCTGTTAGAAGAAGAACCGGGCACTCTGGTCCTCCTGAACTAATCTAAATCTGAGGGACCAATGCCTGGCACAATCTGGCATCTTCCTTCAGTGGTCATGGTGAAAATGAGCAGAACAAACTGGTGTCATTAAATCCTGAGAGGGTCTGAACACACCTGGGCAGAAGCATTTTAAATGCTGATAAATATGAGTCCCTCTTCCTCTCCCTTGCCTGGCCCTCTCTCAGCTCCCTTCCTTTCTCCCACTCGGTTTCTCAGTCTCCCATGTCCCACCCATTCTCCCCTCTGTTTCTATCACTCTGTCACTGAAGCCACCATACCCATCACAATAGCATACACAGCGTCATCAAACACACCTGAATACATACAACCACTATGGAAATAAGGTTCCACCAAACACGTATGACAAAGATGACAAAGAATCCCCTGCGAGTCTCCTCCATGTGTCCTTATGCACACGTAAGGCTAAATTAACCAGCCCCAAATTGGACGACCCCATCTCAGAAGCCAGGTAGTGCGTGGATCCCTCTCTCTTACGCATTTGTATATCCTCACTCTGCTCTTGTGGGCTCCCATGTCTTCACATACTCATGCAGCTCTTTATACTGAATATATTGGCACATGGTAGCCTTTGTTCTGCTAAGCTATCAGCCATAACCTCATGAAACCCTCTTTTTAAATATTCATTCATTTACTCATTTATTTATATTTTATGTGTATGGGCATTTTGCCTGTATGTGTGTCTGCCCTACATGCACAAGAATGTTTGGTGTCTCTACAGGAGCAGGAGGGAGCATCAGAGCCACTAAAAATTTAGAGTTAGGGATGGTTGGGAGCCGCCATGTGTGTTCTGGCAATTGAACATAGGTTCTATTGAAGAGTGGTCAGTGCTCTTAACCACTGAGCCATCTCTCCAGCCCAACAATGGAACCATTCAGCTCCATTGTTTAAGAACTATTTGCTAGATAAGAAAACAAATCAATAAAGCTCCATAACACAGAGAAAACTACAGTGAAAGCAAACAGAAGAGGTTGTCTACAACTTTGGTATGCTTTCTCAGAAACCAAAATCACCTAACACCAAGCCTCTCGTGATGGTCAACACTACCCTGACTGCATTCAGTTGGCCTGGTGGTCCTTCTCTGGAAGCTAGTTTCTAGCTCAGAGTCACCATAATTTCTTAGGATTAGAGAAGCATCTTCCAAGTAAAGCCTTTCACCTTCACTAGATGGCTCTTTCTTCAAGCAGCAAAAGCCATATAACTTGAAGCTCGATAAAAATGCAGATTCTTGGGCTCTACCCCAGATCTGTCAAATCAGAAACACTGAGGCTGGAGGACCTGCCTGTGACATAACAATCTCCAAGGTTATTCTTAGAGTCACCATTACACACAGTATTCACCAAAAGGTATAGATAGTGGTCCTTTTGAAGACTCCCCACCAGAAATAGAACATAGGAAAAACATGGTAAGGATGGGAGATGGCTCAGTCAGTAATGTGCATGAGAACAGGACTTCACAACTGCAGGACTCACAAAAATAAGTGATTAAATGAGTGATTTAGTTAATAATTAATATATAAATAAAGCCCAGCATCACTTGTCTATAATCTCATCCCTCGGGCAGGTATGGGCATTGGTCAGCTGAATCAGTGATCTGCAGGTGATATGAGAGACTCTGTGGATTTCTTCAGGAGAGGAAGGGGCAGGAGAGAGGACAAATGTTCAGACCTCACTATAAACACATATCAAACTGTCAGAGAATATTTTTAATGGGAGAGTGATTAGGATAGACATTGTACTTTGATCTCTGGCCTTTATATTCAAGTGCACATGCAGGAACGCATAAACACAAATACAATCCAAGGAGAAGGAGGAAAAAAAATGCATGGCAAGGCATCTTGTTTCAGGAACACCCAGGGTACATTCTGTTGACAATTCATCACCGTGTTGTCTGTCCTCAGATACAAGCTTTCTGTCCAGAGATGCTTCAAATTATATTAATCTAACACCTTCTGAAATGAGTGGCCTGAATGGTTTTTAAGTGCTAGAAGGATTGGACTTTCAGGATTGGACTTGTCCAAGACTAAGAAGTAAGACAGGGCAGCAGGTGAGCCATCACTGCACCTACAAGAACTAGTTAACCATCCCTAGACAAAAGCATCATGTGTATATGTCAAGTGCGGCCTATAATGAGGTCTTTATCATGGAACCATATTTCAAATGACTCTTCACTTATGTAAACACGTTTTAATTACTATTGTTCTTTTATCATATATTGTCTAGCCTATAATACACATGTCAGAGGAAATCATTCTTGTATGATGGATCAGCTTCTCCTTTCCTTTTCTCTGGGCCCTGTGCACACTTGCTCACCCCTTTCCTCCAGTCTGTACATTCTTCCCTTTAACTCACATATCAGTCACTGTCCAAGGCCATGGGAGCTCAGAGGCAAGTGCCACAGCTGACCACTGCAAACAGCTTACAGCCTTTCATCTGTTTCTTTGAAGATGCTTTTCAAATGTTCTCAGTGCATCAACTCACTGCAGTTTAAGTCCTCCAAAACTGCTGCTGGTGAAGCCACATCTACTGTATGCATCAGTTCTTGGAAGAATACCCGAGCAGGAAAATCAAAGTCAATATAATTGCAAGTTATCAACCCCAAATTTCATTGATTTGCTTGCTTCAGAACTGTAAAATGAATCTATCTATTTGCTACTCAGGTAAATAGATTCTCACATCTTAAAAAGCTTAATTTAAAAAAAATCTAAATTCCTAATATTAAGAACCAGAAAGGCACTCACTGCAATTTTTCCTTATTAGAAAAAAAATCTATTAACAAAATACATGGGGACAAAGGAGTTGCTTGATAATTCATCATAGTATGCACTGGAATGTGCATTTAAACCAAATGCTCACTAAACTCCAAATAAGCTGTTACCTTTCCCTGCTGGTTGTTGTTCTGTTTTAAAACTCAGATTGCAGCTGGTAAAACGCTTCACTAGGCAAAGGAGCCTGACGGCTTGAGTTCCATCTCTGAGCCCCACAAGCCGCAAAGACAAAGCTGACTCCCTCAAATTGTCCTCTGATCACAAACACATACACAGACTCACACTAAATAAATAAAATGTAGTTTTAAAAATTACTATTTGGGGGAGAGAGCAACATCCAAACAACCTATCACTTGTGACTGATTGATTATTATAAAGGAAACTTTATTTGTTATCTGTTACGTTTTTATACTCCTCAAACTTTTCATACAAATTGGTGAAGTGTGCATGTGTGTGTGTTTGTGTGTGATTTTTTTTGTTTGTTTACAAAAAGAAAACAAATGAGGGACAGTTTGTTTGATTGGTTACTTGCTTTGGTTTGTTTTTCCAAGAACTTAGAAAAAGCTGGCCACATATAAAAGCAACTTCTGGGTCACACAACATGAACAGATGAGGACATGAGATAGAAGAAACTAGTTTGGCAGCTTAGGCAGGGACACTCTAAGGCAGCAGTTTGGGGCACCTCTTGCTGAAGGCCAGGAATGTGGACAGAGTTCTGCTTCTATGGTCCCTTGATCTCCTCCTAAAAAGCCACTCTGCTCCGAAGCTCCATGAACTTGTAGGTTGAAGCGCCAGCAGACTCATCCTTTCCAGTGGACAGTGCCGGGGTCCTTAGATGTCCATAGTACAAATGTGTTCTATCTACTTCACCTTCTTGAAGGAAAACATGTGATGGAGGCCTTGGAGAACCCTGGAGCACTGCTAAGGACTGTTAAGGGAAAGCTCCTTCCTTCTGGTCAAAAGATTGAAATCTACCGGATCCTAGGTGGAGACATAACATTCTGGTCTGCCCTGAAGATGAGCACATTATATACCAGTAGCTTCTCCATTAAGAGTTAATCAGTGGGGCTGGAGAGTGGGCTCAGTGATTAAGAGCACATGTTGCTCTTTCAGAGGACCCAAGTTTAGTTCCTAGCATCTCCATCAAGACTCAAAACCATCTATAGCTGTAATTCCAGCTGATCCAAGTCCCTCTTCTGGCCTTCATAGGCACCAAGGAGCATGTCGTACTCATCCATACATGTGGGCAAAACACATATATACATAAAATAAGTAAATTAAAAAAAAAAAAAGGAGGAGGAGGAAGAGGAAGAGGAGGAAGAGGAGGAGGAGGAGGAGAGGAGAGGAGGAGGAGGAGGAGAAGGAGAAGGAGAAGGAGAAGGAGAAGGAGAAGAAGAAGAAGAAGAAGAAGAAGAAGAAGAAGAAGAAGAAGAAGAAGAAGAAGAAGAAGAAGAAGAGAATTATAATAACTAGGTCTGACCTGGCCAAGAAAGCACTCCTAAGTAAAGGTGATTCACCTAGAGTCACACTAGAGAGATGCAAGGAACCCACATACTTTTCCTTCCCAGAAACCCCATTTCTAAGCAGTTGCTTACAGAAACAACCATGCAGGACTTCCACGTCTGGCCACTCATCTGAGCCAAACTCAGAAAAATGTAACTTTTCAAACTTTACCTCTTCATTTCAGATACAAGCCAAAGCCTGGGCATGTTTCTTCTGAGCCTTTGAGCTTTTTCCACCAGCTGCTCCACACGCACCACAAAGCTGCTTGTTACCATTTGGTTGCTTGCTGACCTTCATCGATGACCATGCCAGCCCAGCTCAGAAGGGGTGGCCTTGTCTCTTCTCTGCATCTACTCCTGGCAGCTCCTGGCATTTGTAGCCTGCCTGCCCTATGCTTTCTCCCCCACTCTAATAAAACCGTTCTTATGCTTCCTGCCTAGTCCTTTTTCTTAATTCCTTCATAAACAACAAAAAAGAACACAAAAGTGGAACACCCATTTTCCCAGGATGAGATTCTTCTCATTGGAGAAAGTGGACGACACACCTCATATCCAGAGGTTGAAGAAACTAGTAGCTACCCTTTAAAAAATTCATTTTCCAGGGGCTAGAGAGATGGCTCAGAAGTTAAGAGCACTGACTGCTCTTCCAAAGGTCCGAAGTTCAATTCCCAGCACCCACATGGTGGCTCACAACCATCTACAGTAAGATCTGATGCCTTCCTCTGGCATGCAGGCAGAACACTGTATAAATAATAAATAAATAAAAATCTTTTTAAAAATTCATTTTCCCAGCTCATTTTTATCCATATCAATGGCCAATTATGAAAATTCAGAGGCATGCATGTAAACGTCTAGATCTCTGCTGCTCCTTGAAAAATGAAGGCATCTAGCAAGCTTGAACTCAAGTCCAGTGCCATGAATATGCAGAGCTATGGAGGAAAGCCCCTACAACACGCTTGTATCCTCCCGCTCTCTACCCAGCTGGCTCCACTCCAGCCAGGCAGCTCCTCCAGGCCTCTGAGTTTGTTTGCTATTCTGTGATATAAGATGGTTCCAAGAGAAAAATCCTATGACCCTCTGGACTCATTTGAAATGATGTATAACAGAGGAGGATCCAAAAGTAAATATTGTTAAATGAATAAAAAAAGAAGTTCTCTTTGGGCATGGCTATGGTGTAACAAAACTTCATGGGCCAGTTTGGGAAGAAAGATGTGTAAGGCAGGGTAATATGGCTTATGGACTAGTTGGGCAGAGGTAGAGCGCAAGAATGGGAATATTTGGTGAAAAACTTCAGAAAGTGTACAAACGAAGACAAACTTGAATAGTTTGAATAGTTAGAAATTCTCTAAATCACAGTCATTAAGGAGTTCCAGGACAAATGTGCAATCTAGGCCAGATAAATGGCTACCTCAGGCTTGAATGTGACATGGTCCCCACAGGCTCAGGTGACTAGTGGTATTGCGAAAACAGTGGGAATGATCTGTGGTTAAGAAGCCAGCCAGTAGGTGCAGAGCTTTCAGAGTGACAGCTTGGTCCTGTTTCCAGTGTAGCTTTCTGCTTCCTCATGCACTGACCCTGCATATGGAGTCTCCTCCACACACTCCCACCCAGTGAGGACTCTGCCAAGCCTTCCTGGATGGGGAGGCCTGGTGGCACTCAGAGGAATGAAAGCAGGCTACCAAGAAGAGACTTGATACCCCATGAGCATATATAGGGGGAGGAGGTCCCCCTCAGTCACAGTCATAAGGGAGGGGTGTAGGGGGAAAGCAGGAGGGAGGGCAGAATGGGAGGATACAAGGGATGGGATAACCATTGAGATGTAATATGAATGAATTAATAAAAAAAAAAAAAAAACAAGAAAACAAGAGAATTAACACAAGTAGCATGCCCAATTTCCTCTAAACGTCAAAGGGTGGGGGAAGCATTCATTCTGCCTTCATTTGGCAGCCATGTTATCCTAAGCCTAGATGATTCGTGCTGGAATCAAAATGACTATTTTAGCAAAGGAAAGAAAAAGAAACATTAAGGAGCCATTGTGAAGAAGGATGTAACCCTAGCCACACTGGCTGGTCTCACATCCAGAGCCTACTACATGGAACTACAAGTAAGCAGCCCTGCTTTCTGCAGGGCGTCAGACTTTCCTGTCCAGGGAGGCCAAACATAGGACCTATGTCAGACAGCTGTGAGAATTAAGCAGAGTGCTGCATTCTTAGGATAATTCCTGAACAAGAAAAGAACTCAGGAAGCATGAGCTTTGACACAGTTGTTATCTCTACCACTTGCTGCAGCCAGCATCGACAGTTCGGTTGGCAACAAACAAAAAAACTGCTGAGTGTCAAAGATTTCATCTGTGGCCCTGACCAAAGAAATAAAGGCAGACACATGACAAAGACGCAGCGAATGAAGAGCTTAGAGGACATGGAGGCTTTAAAAGTACGAAGGAGCCAGAGCTCACTATACAACTCTGAAGCTGGCTGGAAAGAGGAGACCCTAGGCGAGGAGAGGGGCAGAGTCCCGCTGAAGAGTGGGCACCATGCGGTAGGACTATTCAGAGCAGCTGTGAGACAGAAGCAGCTATGACAGCTGGTAACGCTTTGTGCAGCTAATGATTCCTCCCAGGCAAAGGGACTGGGGACAGAGATGAGCCATGTC
The DNA here is from genome assembly GCF_903995435.1 of Acomys russatus. NCBI lineage: Eukaryota > Metazoa > Chordata > Mammalia > Rodentia > Muridae > Acomys > Acomys russatus. The sequence goes on from NC_067139.1 coordinate 45,070,023, forward strand.
ACCATGACCATCATTTTTAGCTGAAATTGACTGGGCATTTTCTCTATGCCAGGATTCTTCATACGCTTTTTGTGCAGTTGTTCTCATTAAGCTCCCATGATAACCGCCTCTCTGTTTTATAGACAAATACATTACAAATCAAAAAAGCTAAAAGTCTTTATTTGAAGGCATCCAGCTTTTAAAAATCAATGTTTAATGTCAGCATACAAAGCAATGAGTCCCTCTGCAGTAGGCAGACGGTCTTTAGGCAATCTGGATTAAATGTAGTGGCCAGGACTGGGGAGCTGGTTCAGTCAGTGTGCCTTGCAGACATGGGTACCTGGGTTTGATCCTCCTGAGGAAAGCCAAACACAGCAGGGGTGCTAATCAGTCCAATGCTCTCCTGCAGTGGAGGCAGGAGGTTGCCTGGGAGTAGGGATGCTTGGTAGCCAGTCACTCTAGCCTACTCAGCAGGGTTCAGGCCAGCAAGACACTCTATCTCAAGGCACAAGGTGGGCAATGCCAGTTCCCTGGCATCAGAGGCTGACCTCTAGCATCAATTGGAATTTGCCCACATGTGCATGCCACTCCCATACATATACATGAAATGGAATTCTGAGCCTCTACTCTTGACTATTTGCTATTCTTTGACCCCCTGATAAAAGGAAGCACAAAGTTAAGGTCAGAAAGATGACAAGAGGCACATGTAAGCCAAGGCTCGGCTTAGGAGGAACATAGAGAGCCTTCTTGAAGGCCTCATGTACTCTGAATATAGAGAAAACCTTCCTCAAAAGATGGGAGAGGAGATTTAAAAGCCCCAAAGGTACCACCTGATCAAAAACCACACAAGAAACTACCAAGAACCAGTCTCAATGTCAAAGAGCAAAGCAAATAGTCAGATTTCATCTGCTTAGTTTCACTAAAGAAACAAACTCCACCATTCTGGATTTGACATTAATTTACACTAGGTTTTGGAGGTAACAACCACCTTTCCCAGGTTGGACAGAATCATTATATTTTGCTTTGGAAGGTCACCGGTGCTCATTTTAAAAATGATTCTGGCTTCTAAGGGGTGTGTCCTATGAGGTAAATAACATCAGCTCTACAGCACTTGCTACAGTGTCTCACTAAGAGATACCACTCTGCTCCACAGAGCCCGCTCCCCAACTTCACCATGCTAACTAGCCTAACCCTGAGAAATATATCCACACACGACACAGGGTCTCATTATGCAGCTGTGGTTGCCCTGGACTGAACTCACTCTATAGACTAGGCTGGCTTCCAGCTCACAGAAATCTACCTGATGTGGCTAGAGAGATGGTTCAGTGGTTAAGAGCATTGTTTGCTCTTTCAGAGGTCCTGAGTTCAATTCCCAGCAAAAGTATGGTGGCCCACAACCATCTATACCGGGATCTGATGCCCTCTTCTGGCATGCATCCTTACATACAGACAGAGCACTCATATTCATTTAAAAAAAAAAGAAAGAGACACAGACAGACAGACAGACAGAAATCCACCTGACTCAGCCTACCAAGTGCTGTGACTAAAAGCTTGTGCCCCAAAAGGCCTTCTCGATAATATCAAGAACTGTCTCTTAGAACATGAAACATCTATTTACCCTACTTGAAAGTAAAGAATTACTTTTCTGTGACAGCTACTGCTACACTACACCACAGACGCTTGCTCTATGCCAACTCTCTGTCCCTCTGATATGGGGATGCAGAGAAAGCCAAAATGGTACGTGGGAGTAGGCAGGGGAATAATCTCCTTGCTTCTGGTAGTTTATGAGGGAGGTACAAAGAAGAAGAAAAATGAGAAAAACCACAGTGACAATTCCTTTGTGCTTCAAAATAAGATGGTATTGAAAGAAAATCACTTCTGTACAGGGTAAAAATAATCATTACTGCCAAGGACATTTTTGATGAGAAAATAAATGAAGATTAAATCATAGGTGCTAAGCGAAAGAAGCATTGGCACAAATGGAGTTTGTGCTTTGTAACTCCATTTCCATGAAACATCCAAAACAGACACTTCCACAGAGAAGAGCCCAGATGAGCATCACCTGTGGCTGGAGTGAGGGCTCCAGGTTAGAAACTGCTTGCTGAGTGAGACGCATTACTGCGAAATGATGGGAACATTTTGGAAGGAAACCAAAGATAGCTCCACAACTTTATAAACTGCTACATTCTACTGCATGAGTTCTACTCCATGAGATTTCTTTCACACTATCTGTTTTAAATGTTAAAAATATAGGAGAGGAGCCAGGTGCTACAGGCCTGCAGCACAACACCAGGGAGGCTAGGGCAGAAGGCAGCTAGGCCAAGTAATGAGGCCCTGTCAAAATGGTGGGAGGATATTACACTGCAGAACACATGCGAATGGATTTCTGACTTTTCTCCTAAAACATTTATAGAATCATTATGAAGAATGAACGCTTCATTCTCTTTACAGAGGCTTTGTTCTGGAAAGGGAGGAAAGGGAAGCTTTGTTTGTATTTGGCTTCTCGTTCTTCACAAAAATCACATACAGAAATGTACCAGGAAAATAAGGAACTACTTCTCCATGGCAGAGACGGGAGAATCATTAGTTTCCACACCAACCTGGGCTACAAAGCAATGTTTTTCACACACATAGACATACACACATACACGCGTGCGCATGCACACACATACACATGCACACACATGTATGCACACACACAAGCACACATGCATACCTGCAACTTCGGGGGGAAAAAGAGCTAATGTTAATTTGGAGGCACAGTTCAGGTGGCCATTTGTGTCAGCTCAGCATCTGTGAGCAGTTGACATGGAGTCAGGGTTAGATGTGTGGATATTACTGAGAATGAGAGAAAGGCAAAAGAGCAAAAGCTGCAGTACTTGGACAGAGAAGAGAAAAGATGGCAGGTTTAGGCAGGAGGAGCTCAGGTCCAGGTCCATGGATGGTTCTAAGAAAGGGCTGGACAAGTAGGTGGAGAAATGGAGAGCTGCCAAGGTAGAAGGTGTATTCTAAAGTATGGTCTCAGCAGGACATGGTGTCAGACCCCACGCCAGACAGCTGGTCTCTTCAGCCAACACTGCTCCTGAAACAAAACATCTCAGAGGCACAGTTTCATGGCACTTGCCATTTCAAAAATGTACACTGTAGATCAGGCACTAATCATACTGACTCCCTCAATAGGAAAGTATAGCTAATTGGAACCTGAGGATGTTTGCCTATTTCATTTGAGGCAACAGTTTCTGTAACCTCTTCTCTTAAACCTAGAAGAGTCAGCACTAGCACATATGAAACTGCTAACAGCCATGCTCAGAATTCTAGCCGTGGGATAGGAAGTAGAAGTCAGGGGTAAGGGCCACAGACAACAAGTCAGAGCCTGAGCAGGAAGAGAGGGAACTTATCAATAGTTGTAGGAAATTTTACAAGGAAGTGCATACTCTTGCTTGTTAGTAAGGCCATTCACAGACATGCCAGCTCTACACAATCCCCTCAAATGAGCTGCATATCTGCACCTGTTCTGAGGAACAACAGGGACATAATATAATTTGAGCACAATGGTTTTGTGCAATTGTAGTTTTTTTTTTTTTCCTGAAATACAAGACACTTCTTCATAAACCACATGCTTGATATGTTAGACAATATTATCATCACTATAGAAGCAAATAAGTCACATTTTTACATAGGAGGAATCTGATACCTAGAATTGGTCTATTTGATTTTATGAAAGTTAGATAAGAAAATTATCTATAATCCAGATTGGTGAAAATAATCTATATTCGGGGGAGGTGTCAGTGAAGTTTAACTATGCTGCACAAAAGGCCAAAACCAATAAAATTAGAAACATTTCTATGAATATATGCATCTATACATATATCTAGGACAATTTTAATAATAAGAAAAATGAAAAGGGGCAAAGACTGCGCAACAAAATAAAACCGTATCACATTTGAAGAGCATTATAAGAGGGAATGCTAACCTAACTATTTGGGGGCAGACAATCAGCAAGCACTTTTAGAGTAAAATGCACTCTCTGTCAGGTATTTTTTGAGGGTAGGGAAGTTGTTGCTGTAATAAGTTTTGTAGCAAGACCTAAATAAATGGCCTAAAAGCAAGAGTACATCTTAAGGTATTTCATTTATAACCAAAGAATCAAAGAATCTCCCCTCTTTGTTGCCCGTTCTCTTTGCCATGGTCCTCTCTCCTTCTGGGATGAGCATCCCCCTTCCCCACACCCCAGCTCCCAGGGTGGAGCAGCCTCCTCCAATGAAGTGTTAGCACACGGGAGCAAAGCTAAGAATGCCAACTGCCTGTGAGTGACATGGACTGCCTGTCACTGTGCCCAGGAAGAGAAAGGGAGCACAGTATGGTCACGTGGCTTCCGATTCATACTCCTGGGATCCAGAGTGTGGAAGCACTTCCCTCCCTCGGGGCCAGTGGGCAATCTGACAATCACACACACAAACACACAATGAAGCAATCAGCAGAGGTGAGCAGGTGAATAGCCCCCTTTCAGGGGATAAATTACCTTTTTCCTGGAAAATGATTATTGGCTGACAATGAGGTGGTAATTTACCTCCTTCCAGCCCATAATAAACAAAAATACAAAGTAGGACACCATTTTCAATAGCTGTGTGGGTGATTGTAATCACCTTTTAGCCTTGACACCAGTTCCTACCTCATCAGCTAGGATATATAATACTTTTTTTTTTTAAACTTCTACGGAAAGAAAAGGTGTTTTTTTTTTTGTTTGTTTGTTTTTGTTTTTGTTTTTTTTTTTTTTTTTTTTTTTTGTGAGGTTCAGCTTGGCAAGCTGAAGTGTCACCTCTTACTGTAATCCACAGAATGTTCAGTTTCTTTTGTAGTTCATCCTCCCCTCACTGCCTGCCTTCAGGAACTAGTCTCAGACCGTTGGTTCTGATACAGAAGGAAAACAAAAGGAATGCATTACGTAAGTGAGCCCTGGCCGGCTGGCTGGTCCTGGACAATGGCAACGCTCTGGCTGAGGGAAATGGTCTTTAGATAAGAAGGGCTGTTTTAGAGAGTCATGTGATGATCTAAAAGCCAGGCCCAGGATAGGAGTTGCAACAGAGCTCAGCACTGATTGGAATTTAACAGGATGGCAATGTAAATGTTGTCTTTATATGCTGGATCAGGGTATGGGAAGCCTACCATGGGAGACATAGAAAAGAGAGGAGACAGAAAGGTTGTGGCCAGATGCAGGGGACAGAAAACCCCTGACAGCAGAAACTCCACAGGAGACTGGCCAACCACATGGCATGAGGACCACTCTTAGACCACTCTGTCATAAAATTACCTGTCTGCTATCATCATGTCACCAGAAAGAAAGAAAAAGAAAAATAATTTTTTTAAAGGCCAGCACAGGACACTAATAAGCTTGGGAAATTTCAGACTATGAGATAAGACTTAATCCAAACTCAGTCTTTAAAAATCAGTAACTGTCAACAGGAAAACAGGAGATGGTTTAATTTTCCATTAAACAAAACCAAAAACAAAACAGATACAATGTTTCTTGGGTGAGAGAAGAGAAAGGGGCGGGGGGGGGGGGGGGGGGGGGGGGGGACGACACGAAGGGTGAAGGGGATCTAGGGTCGCCCCCTGGCTGCATAAAGGGGCTGAGGTTAAATAGTTCACAGCCTACTCCACCCTCTACTGCTGTCACCAGATCAATCCAATCATTCACATGGCCTGCCCACCTGAGCAACTGATTCGCAGAAAGCTCTTGCTATGACAAGGTTTGACGGACATCCATGAGCAAGGGTATTTTCTGTTGCAGTTATTTTTGCCTTGCCTACAGAGGTTGCATAAAACTACTTTTAGTGAATCCCTTAGTTCTGTGCGTTGAGATCAAAGGCAAGTCAGTCTGCTGGGACTGTGAGTGAGTGATTTCTTTCCTGGTTCCATGTACATGAAAGGCAGATGTGCTGGTTTTCTCCCTTTGAGGCCAATGCATGCTGCACAAGCCCATACCCTGTGGTAAGTCAAACACTTACCAGGACAGAAGAACTGGAAGCAGCCATGTTTCCAGCAGGCTGCTTCTAATGATGAAGACCTGGAGTCACCTTACTCAAGGAATAAGTTAATTTTTTTTTCTTTTTGAGGCCAGACTGGTGTGAAAGGAACGACAAAGGGCTTTAGAATTCATGGAGTGTGGCCCAGTGGTTAGCACAACCAGAATGGGTGCGCTCAGAGAGGCAAAGGCCCAAGGACTATGTGTCTGTGATCCTTCATGCTCTTCTGCAGTCTCCACACCCTTCCTAGTCTGAGCTGTATGAGAACTCTAAGGGGGCTTCCAGCCCCTCGCTGGGCAGTACCATTGGCATTTATAGTAATAGTGCTTAGTCTTTTTCAAGCATGGCTGCTGGAGCTGATTAATGTTTCATCCAGCACCCTCATAAATGACTTAGAGATGTCGACTGATAGTAAAGTTAGGTTAACATGTTTTTATTAGTGGCTCTGATATAGAAAATCATAGGCAACAACCTAAAGTTCAGAAAGGTACATTCTTAATAGTTGCCCAAGGGATTGTTTGAGGTCGGGGACAAGAACAATGGCAGGCCAACCAGTACTAGCGACTTAACTCTCTTGCTAAAGCTGGGCTGGTGATCAAAGTGATGATTAATTTCTTATATCCATTTTTGCCTTCAGCTTCGTGATATGATTTAATAAAAAGTTATCAATTGAGTAGGTGTGCACCTTGAGGATTTAGAGTAGAGACGACTGACTGTTTTTTATATAAAAGTTTACAAATGTGATTCTTTTAAGATTTTTTTTATAAGATTACTTTTGAAGATAAATAATAAAATAATTGATTCTCTCTTTGTAACCACAAATTATAGCCTGCCAGTAAGAAAAACTGGTTGAGAAAAATCACCTTGCTTGCTTACACTGTTAATCTATAACAAGTTGCTTAATTACAAATGTATGGGGGGTTCTTGAGAATAATTAGTTTTCCACCCATAATACATACAGCGTTTGATCATGTGAGGGTATTGGGTAATGTGTTGTGTTTTTTTTTTCATTATGTATACTCATTGTAATTATTCACTAGAAGAAAAATAGAAGTAATCACATTGTAATTTTTATACTACTTGAGAGATTTTGCTGAGATATATAAGCTAAAACAAAGTTATTGGAGCTTTGCTGCATCCACAAAATATGTATGTATGTATGCGTATGAGTGAAGTTATTGGAGCTTGTTGAAACTTGTTTTATTCACTGTGTTTGTGTGTGTGTGTGTGTGTGTGTGTGTGTGTGTGTGTGTGTGTCTGTGATTTACTTCCCCCTCTTTTCTCTGGCCTGCAAAGAGTTTCTTGCTAGCCACAGGGCGTTCTTAGCTGACCTCAGTGAATCAAGCTTTGTTCCCTCAGAGAAAAGTCTGCTGAGTGATAAGTTGCCAACTCTACATCCTGCCTCAGTTTACCCTAACCTGTTAAAGCTGGCTCTTGACACTATCTTGTTTTATTACTCAGTGTACCCTTATGAGGAAGTAATTATGAAATGAATAATAACATTTTGAATTCTTGGGTTTTTTTTATGATTTCTTCAGCCCTTTCTTGATGATAAAAGCAACTACTTCAGGGCAGTGGAGGCACAGCACTCAGAGGCATAGGCTGGCAGCTCTTGGAATTCCAAGCCAGCCTGATCTACAGAGTGAGCTCCAGGAGAGTCAGGGCTACACAGAGAAACCCTGCCTTGAAAAACTAAAATAAGAATAAAAATAAAGCAAAATAAGATTAAAAAAAAAAAAAAAAAAAACCAAACAAGCAAAAATAGATAAAACATACATAAAGGGGAAGAAAGAGCCATCTCCCCTCCCCCACCTCCAAAGCAACTATTCCCGCTCAGGCCTCCAGAACCTTCTTGTTTGAGAGAATGAAGGAGGAGTGATTCAAAGATTGGAAGTTAGCTAAAGCTAGCAAAGATTTTCAGATTAAATTGTTTAGGGTGGTTTTTCCCCTGCTGAGACTAGCTAAGTGTCTTCTTTCTTTCAAAACAGAATCTGGATATGTAACACAGAGAAGCCTAAACCATACAATCTTCCTGTCTCATCTTCCAGTGGTGGGGTGGCCATACCCAGCTTCATGGAATCACTTACTTCAGTTTTTGAGACTCAGTTTCCCCAGACTTTTGGTTAGGTTTGGGCAATGGCAGTCATGAGCATCAAGATGGGGCCAAGAAGGGAGAGAAGAGAGGAATTTACTCCTTTCCTATTGCCTTCTGAGAACCTCTTAGTAAAAATCAGCTCTTGGTGTCTCTCCTGGCATTCTACTCCCCAGGTGTCCAGGTGGGCCTGGCTTCCCTCCACTAGTATCCAGTCTGTAGCTGGCCCAGCGGTAGAGCTCAGCATAGAGGAAGCCTTCCACTGCAGCACAGATGATAAACAAGTCAAAGACAATTTTGCTGGTAAAACTCCCTTCTCTTAAACCCTCTGAACTCTGTTTCTCACCAGGACCTTCCCTGATAAAACAGGAGTGTGTACACAAGAAAGAGTAGATGGATAGAAAAGACAAACAGAAATGATAAGTAAGAGAGATTTCAAATGAGTCCTAAAAGAGATTTCAGACAAGCACAATGTCACAGATTGGTCTTGCCGAGGCTTGCTGGCCTTAATCAGATACTCAAGTGGCTGAGCACTGTGGGCTGTTTCTTCGCTGAGGCCTTTCATTTCATGTATAATTAGAAATGTGCCGCTCCGTGATGATGACTACCTTCCGAATGGTCAGTCTGCCACTATCCATCTCCAACTACAGACACAAATGCCTCCCTGATTACTGAGAGTCTTATTAAGGAGCTATTGTTTCCCATGTCATGCCAGCTCCTCCTCTCTCCTGATCTTTATCATCTTGCATTCTACTTAAAGAAGGGTTTTCAAAGAAAAAGAAAATCCCTGGACACCCACATCAGGCTGGATTCAAAACAGTGGTAAAGTGCATCTGGTCTTGTCACTCATAGACTTTGTCTTCCTATCTAAATCTAAGAATAACTTGAAATCAGTTACAAAAAAGAGAGAAGAAGTTTTCAAAAGAGTACGCTGAGACAGAAGTCAACTGTGAAGCAAAGCACAACACTACAAGTCGGCTCTGGCTCTCCTGTGGCCTCTATTTAACTTGCTCAGATTTTTTGACCATGATATTCATGTTATAAACATTAGCTTTAGCTACTCTATTTGGTAAAACTACTCAATTTGGGCCTATGATGTCCCTCAAAGAGGGTATTAGTTCTACAATCTGCCTGAGTCCTCTACTATCAAAGATAAGGTTAAAAAACAAACTCTATTTGCAAAAGTGATTAGTAATTTACTCTACCCACCAAATCCTTCTGCCTATAATACTATGCAACATATTTCTTGACAGATTCCTGTCTTCAAATCATCTAAGTTTCAGAGCAAAACACTTGGTTCAGAAGTAACAACAATTTACCTTTAATAAAATAGCATGAGCCCCGGGGACTAAAAAGAGGCTAAAACAAAGCAACAGTTTCAGTTCCCTGAAGGCTGGGGAACTCCACTGACTCTTCCTTGGCAAGTGTGGTATGTGGTAAGGAGAGGGTGTTCAGTCAATGGATTGAAAAGAATGGCTCTGTGGCCCAGGGTTTTGGCAGGTTTCACCTACTGTCATGTCAACACTTGGAACAATTACCTGCTTTCAAGGACCACCTTTGTTTAGGGATGCTCGGGCCCAGATCACTGTTCTGATATTGCAGGCATCTATAGGACCATGCAATGGTTTAGAGAGGATTCCTGATTTAGCACACAAAGGAAACGCTTTCATCTACAGAGAGCATAATGGGAGCCTACCACTAAGACTTCCTCGAGAGGTACTTAGAGAGGTACTTACTGCCTTTCAAAACAAAAGCTGAGGTAGACAAAGACAGGGAAAGTGGCATTGAAGTGACAGTGTGAGAAAGCAGAATTACAGCCACAGAGCCTGGCAAAAAAGAGAAGCAATTAGAAGGTTAGTCTCCAGGCAGTTTCAAGAGCACTGGTTTTAAGAAGTTATTTCACAACCTGAAAATGCTTGGGTTTGCTTTCACGGGCCTTGACCTTAATGTCCATTCCAGAGAATCATCCAGTGGCATCATGGAAATGGACATGGGCATCATGGCTGGACAACCAAGGGCACCAGTACTTAAGTCTCTGGTAGCACTTCAGAAGCCATGCTGAAAAGTGGAGGTAGTCAGCTACTGAGGACCCGGGGAGCAAGGACGAACGGTTACACGGTGGCAAGGAATTCTTTACAAGAGGTATAGATAAAAATTTGTATTGGAAATCTACCTATTCAAGAATACTAATTTAAAATCAATAAAAGTGAATTAAAAGTATCTTAGACTACTCCAGTTTACCACTTTAAAAAAAAAAAATGTGTCCTGAGTAAGTATTTCTTCTGATAAGGTAAATAAAACAGAATAGGGCTCATTTGAGGGGCTATTTTATTCATATTGCAGAAGAACAATTTAAATTGTTAAATTGCACTTACAAAAGGAATGATGACAAAGCTCAGAGCTTCGTGGACAACATCAACAATCCCAGCAGTGATGAAATTGAGTCTACTACCAAGAAAAACAAGCTCCAGCACATGCCAAGCCTTTAGAACAAGAGAACTTATCCAGAATTTCTAGTCTTAATCTTAAGAATTTATACAGAGCTCACAACAGAAACAAAAAACACAAACATGCACATTTTTAAGGAAGGGGAAGAAAAAAAAATGAATCTATCACTTTGGTCACCAAGTACTTACTGTAATTCGTGTGCTTGATAAAGCAGAACCTAACTCCTTCTTCCTGACATAGACAAAATGTTTATGTTTTAAAACAATGATTAAGCTGATGGTGGCTCTCCTTTAGCCAACTCAAATGTTCCTATACTGAACCTTTACACACAGCTTTTTTGTTTTGTTTTGTTTGTTTTTCAAGACAGGGTTTCTCTGTGTAGCCTTGGCTGTCCTAGACTTGCTTTGTAGACCAGGCTGGCCTTGAACTCATAGTGATCCGCCTGCCTCTGCCTCCCGAGTGCTGGGATTAAAGGCGCACGCCACCAAGCTTGGCCTTACGTATAGCTCTTTGTTCCTTTCCTCCTTATAAAATGGGTGTCTTGCTTTTTCCTTGTGGCCACCATCGAGTTGCGCAGAGGCAGAGGCTCCGTATGGTCAAGATTCAGCCTCACCTGTAATTCCCCGTCATGGCGAAGGAAGGCATTGCTGCTGGAGGTGTAATGGCCATTGATACTGCTCTACAGGAGGTGCTAAAGACCACCCTCTTCCATGATGGCTTAGAACGTGGCATACGTGAAGCTGCCAAAGCCTTACACAAGCACCAGGCCCATCTTTGTGTGCTAGCATCCAACTGCCATGAGCCCTTTTATGTCAAGCTGGTGGAGGCACCGTGTGCTGAGCACCCGATTAAGGTTGATGACAAGAAACTGGGGGATACGGGTAGGCCTCTATAAAATTCTTTCAAGAGGGTAAGCCATGGAAAGTGGTTGGTTGCAGTTATGTAGTGGTTAGGACTATGGCAAAGAATCTCAGGCCAAAGATGTCATGGAGGAGGACTTCAAATGCAAGAAATGAATAAATTAATTTTTAGCTCAGTAAAAGACATGGGTGTCTTATGGCCTTTCTCCATGACTGTGACAGGGGGCTCCACTGAGCTAAGGCCAGATCTTTCCTCTGCATTTCCAATACCTGCATTTCTAGTACCTTCCAATACTGGCTTTTAGGAAGACACTGGAAAGGCTCTCAGATTTGCTGAGTGTAAGAGGCCTTTTGTTGAATGTAGGAGGCAATGTTGTATACTGCCTGTATGAGCTACTTCTCACCTCTATAACAAAATACCTGCCAAACTTAGGGTATTTTACTATTTATTAAGGTATAAAATCAATTTAAAGAAAGAACGGGAGGCTTATTTTGGCTCACGGATTGATGTCTGACTCAAGGCTGGGAAGGCACAGGGGGACGGATTTGAATGGCTGCTCACATGGTTCCTAGTCAGAAAACAGAGAGAGATGAACGTGGGTGCTCTGCTTGTTTTTCTTCATTAAGTCTGAGGCCCAAGTCCATAGGTGTAACCCCATCCCTACCTGTGAGTGAATGAGTGTGTGTGTGTGTGTGTGTGTGTGTGTGTGTGTGTCTGTGTGTCCGTCCCCGTCCAACTACCTAGGACAGAGTTTCTCAGGCAGGACTGCCTTGCCTCTGCCCTCATGCTCACAGGTATACCTGCTGACCTTTGGAAATAATTCGTATGGTCAGAGTGGGAAAATGGCATTTACACAAAATAAGTAGAGGTGAAAAATGCAAGCCTCCCTGAAACATGTCAATAGTTTTAAGGTTAAAAGATGATGATCTTGACTGATCTCAGCCGTCTGCAGCTAAAGAGGACGCTTTTCACCATTCCGAACCCAGCCATCAGGAGCCCAGGTTGCAGGTGTTACATCGGGAGAGTTAGGACATCAAAACACAAACCTCACCAAGACTGGATCACGGTAAGTACCTAGTTATTACCAGATGTTTGTAACAGTCACTTTTATAACAAAAGCCAACATCAACCCGCACATATTACAGCAAGGGCAGATACTGTGTTAAATGTCCTAAAAACTGGTAATTATTGTTATGCATCCTCTGGTATTCAGAATATGCTGGAGAATGACGAATGTTCATATAGCACTGTTCAGTAAATAGAGGCATAGGAAAAGCACAAAAATGAGACAGAAAGCGTGGATATCCTGGTATAATGCTACTGCCAACAAACTAAAGTCCTTTTATCCTGTTAAAATTCTGTCCTTTCAAAAGCTTCTAATTGTAACAACCAGGTGGTCCTACATGCAAACGCAAATGTGTTTCATTTTTCTTCCTCTTTGTACAAAATGCAGTAAAACAGGCCATGATTGAAACCTATTGCCGCAGCCTGGGCAGACTGCTGGAGCCAACGCTGCCACTAATTCTGTCCTACAGAATGCAGGAAAGTGAAAGAGGGGCACAGAACTCAAATAAATCAATTTCCTTTATTAGCTTCCTTTCTTTATCGTTTGCTTTTACTGTATGTTTTGTGGATTGAGTTAATCATTTTCATGTAAAGATCAATTTCAATATGCACTTTCATTTCACCATTGTGGCCAGATACTTAGAGAAGGCAAGTCTAGAGAAACAAGCAGAAGTGTACACTCGTGCTGCTGTGTCCAGTGACCATGTCACACCTCTCCGACGTTCTCATGAAAGTCTCCAAATGTCTTCCCCTATTGTTAGCAATGACTTCAGTAAGCTATGTCCTGGGCAAAACTGAGGGTATGTCCTAATTTAAGACAAATGAATCGCGCCACCCCCCCCCCCGCCTCTCTCTCAAAAACAGTTTGGACGATGGTGCCCTCCTATAGAAAGCCTCAAGTCTGTACCTGCTTGCCATCCACCCTCAAATCTCTAATCACCTTAACTGATATTGCATCAACAACTTTATTTCTTCCTTCCCTTTCTTTCTTTCTTCTTCCCCCTTTTCCTCCTTCTTTTCTTTATGCTTTACGTAGGTGTAATCTATATGTTTGCATATACTCAAACAATCTTGTCACTAGTAAAATGTCAGATTACTATTAAAATCACACTACCGAGACACATCTCTCTGTTTGATTTAACTACTTAACTACTTTACATTTGAATTAATAGCACTGAGGAAGTCTAAGAATTTGAGGTGCTAGGGGAGGGGGCAGTGCTGCTACGTCATCCACATCAGTTTACCTGATGCTTCCACCTTAAAAAGAAAACCCCTCATGCGTATTTGGATGGGAACTAAGAAGACTCCTCTAACTTCTGAGCTAAGGGAAAGAACCAAGTATAGATAATAATCCAGGGCAATATACATACAGAAACATATTGAGTTGTGTGTCAATCCACACATGTGTATATGCAATATAGCACCCTGACATTTCTCTTTCCCTTGGTGAATTCTTGATTGGTAGAAGTGAACACAGAAGCAGCTCTGGGATTTGCTGAACCCACTGTGAGGTCCTCATTCCTCACCTCTCAAACTTCAGGCTCAGGCCAAACAAAGGGATTACAATGGCAGCACACACACCCTTTTAAAGAGCACCAAAAGACCTTCCCCCAAGTCTTTTCAAGGCATCTCCCTGCGACACACTGCACTTTTATTCTAGGAACATTCACTTCAAGTTTAAGCCACTGTGTTCCAGTCAGCTAAATATCTTGGACACGCTATCAAGTTTCAAAACAATTCCTGCTTTAAAATGAGGGCAGACTTAGCTTTCAGATCTGCATATTGTTTTTATTTTGTGTTTTATTTCAAATAAGTTCTCTCTTCGAACTGCTCCTGTAACGCTCAATCCACACTTGACTACTGTATTAAATGGTAGCCCTGTTTCATAGAAAATGCAAACCCTACAAGTCTACTGCCTGTAAAATCCAATGGTCCGAAAATATAAAAAGAAGAACATTTGAAGATTTTTAAGGATCAAAGACAGTAAAGGAGAAACCAGTTCAAGGAAAAGTCACAATATGATGGAACATGAAAGAGATTAAGCCAGGCAAGGCTGTGGAAGAAAAGAGAGGCTAGGGGTTAAGATGAGAGATAACTGACAATAGAAAGTGAAGGTCAGTCTTCTGGGCCAAATGATCATCTGTTTATCAATTTGGCATTTCCTAAGATCTAATGGTGTTATAGATACTATAGAAATTGGAAAAAATATGACTTTAATATTGATCCAGTTCTAACCTGACATCTGACCTCAGAGGAAAGATCAATTCCCATTATCAAAACATAGGCTTGAAAAAAATATATATATATATATGAATGAGAGTCATCCTTCAGAAAACTTATTTCACAGGTAACCAATATATTAACATAAAATATATTAATAATGTTAAGCCTCCAGTTTTCACTACAAAGCAATGTATTTGGCGATCCTAGGTACTCCTATACAGCACTAAACTTCTACTTTTTAGCTTTTCTCCTCAGTGTATATATCAAAGATTATCAAGAATATTCATTATGTTTCAAAACAAGCCAGAGATAATCCATCAGTTTAACAGTATAAAGAGCATTAAAAATGAAGCAAGCCTCTAAACTCAACCTCAAATCCTGGGAAATCTTAACAACAATGACAAAATGAACAAATAAGAAATAGCAAAAATACCATTTTAATTCTTAATAATTCTAACAAGAAGTGGGAAATCAATGGCAGGAGAGCAAAAGCTCCATAGAACAGCAGGTCTGAAAAGCATCTAGCTCTTTTCAGCCTTCGGGGAAGGGGAAGGTGTCTCCAGTCATCCCAAGTCCAGGCTCATCCCACACCAGTGGCCTCCGCCATGCCACCCAAGTTCAACCATAATGAAATCAAAGTGATGTCCCTGAGGTGAGGTTGACACGCCATCTGCCTTGGCCCACAAGGTAGGTCCCCTGGGTCTGTCTGCAAAAAATAGTTGGTGATGACATTGCCAAGGCAACCAGTGCCTGGAAAAGTCTGACTACAGTCAAACTGAGGACTCAAAACAGACAGATGTG
The DNA here is from genome assembly GCF_903995435.1 of Acomys russatus. Taxonomy (NCBI): domain Eukaryota; kingdom Metazoa; phylum Chordata; class Mammalia; order Rodentia; family Muridae; genus Acomys; species Acomys russatus. Next base: position 45,085,518 of record NC_067139.1, read on the forward strand.
GATGAGGTGGTACCCTCTGCCTCTGCCTGATCGTCAAAGCCCTCAGAGAGCTGCCGAGAGGCAGAAAGAAATGGAACATTAAGGTAGTACAGACATCATCTTTGATGAGATTGACTGCATTGCCCAGCAAATATGCCACCAGTCTTTAGCCAGAACATCTGGAATTATTAAGGAGATCCTAGGTACTGCACAGTCTATAGTCTGCAATGTGAGCCTGCCAGCCTCATGATGTCATAGATGAAACCAACAGTGGTGCAGTGGAAAACCCAGCTTGCTCAGGAGCAACTACAAGAAAATACTTCAATAAAGGACTATCTGATTAAAAAGAAAAGCAGAAAGGAAGGAAGAAGAAAGAGAGAGAAAAGTGGCTCTAAAGTTCAGACATACAAACAATCCATATAGAGAATTCTAAGAAAACACATAAGGACAGCTAAAAGAAATCATGAAAACAATACATGCATACATTTATAAATCTGATAACAAATCTGAAACAGGAAGAATGACTAAAGGAGCAGACAGAGATTCTACAGCTGTAGAATATAGTAAAATTCAGTAGGGCTGCATATCATCCTGTAGAAGAGAGAATTAGCAGAGGGGCATGCAACGCCAGGCAGCTTGAGGGAACAGAAGACAGACTGAGTGAAGGTGAGGGAGGATATGAGGTGCGTACAGCACTACCTTCAACACACACGCACATGCACACACACACGCGCGCACACATGCACACGCACGCACACACACGCACACGCACACACATGCGCACACATGCACACACACACACACACACACACACACACAGGGGTGGGGGAGTGTGTGTATGGGAGTCTCCAAGGATAAAAGAGAGATGATGAGAAGAAAACTTACTTTATTGTAGGAAAATGTCTCCAATTGTTGGAGGCATATGGCTTTTCTTTGAAAATGTAAACAAAATTAATACACCTTCAGTCAGAATAATTATAAACAGGAAAGTTAAAATCGGAAAGACTGGGCAACCGAAGTAATACCATAGAAATAAAACAGATCTTAGTAAACTATTAACAATTACACTCTAAAAAAAATCAGATAACGTCTGAGAAATGGACCAGTTCCCATAAACATGCAACTCACCAATGCTGCATGAAGAAGAAAGAGACAATCTGAACCAACCTTTGGCAAATTAGGAAATGAATCAATAATAAAAGATATCCCAGGGCCAGGTGGTTTGGCTGAAGGATTTTATCAAACATTTGAAACTAATGCTAACTTTCTCAAGCTCTTCCCAAAAGACGGAGTTTGGGGAATACTTCAAAATGTACTTTTACAAAGCCAGCGTCATCCTGCTACTTAAGCCGGACAAAGGCAAAACAGAGAAAAATGATGGCTGACCGATTATTTGTGATCAATACAAATGTAAAAAAAAACCTTAACAAATTATTAGATAACAGAATTCAAAACATCCATCTGTTAAAAGAATTATACACTATGGCCAATAAAGATTATCCCTGCAGGCTGGAGAGATGGTTCAGCAGGTAAAAGCCTCTGTCTTTCTTCCCAGTAGCCATGCAGGGTGACTCACAAGTGCCTGTAGCTCAGTCCCGGGAGACTTCGCCCTCTAGCCTCTCCTGTACCCTCATACTCATGGCATAGACACACATAGACATGTTACGAAACATAAAATTAATATTTTAAAAATATCATACCTATGGAATGTAAAGATTAATTAGTTTATGCAAATCAACTTACGGTGTGCTTCATAGCATCATTTCAAGAGATACAGGAGAAGCACGGACAGAACTCAAAATCCTTTCATGATTAAAAAGTGTTTTCAATAAAACAGACACAGAAAGAATATACGCCAACACAATAAAACCCGTCTATGCCACTTCTAACATGTAATGAGCTCAGAAAATGAGAGTGGCCACACTCACACATAACACTAAAAGATTAGACCAAAATAACTGGGGCTGGAGAAAAGGTTCATCAGTGAACAGTACTTGCTGCTCTTGGAGAGGGCTTGGGTTTGGTTTCCAGCACCCGCATCATAACTCAAGCCATCCATAACTTCAGTCTCAGGAATCAAACACCTTCTTTTGGTCTCCAATGGCACCAGGCACACATGTGGAACACATGCATACATGTAGGAAAGCATTCATACACATGAAATCAAATAAGTAAGATAAAGTAAAATAAATCAGAATATAAAAGAAATAAAAGGGATCCAAAAAGGACAGGAAGCATGATTATTACTTCTGCTTGTTGATATCATGACTTTATATGCAGAAACTTGTACTCCACCAAAGAAACTGGACTATAGCTGAGCAATAGTTTTTACCCATATTTCCAGCCATGTGAAAAACTGATGCAGGAATATTGTAAGTCCAAGTACAGTATAGACAACATAGCTAGACCTCATCTCAAATGTAAATAAAAACTGTTTTAATTAATAAGTAAATTCAATAATGCTACAGGTAACAAAGTCATCGTATAATCTTATATATATATATATATATATATATATATATATATATATATATATATATATATATATATTAACAGAAAAATAATAAGATAAAATAAGCAGACAACACACCAAACACTAAATTTAGCCAGTAATTTAACATCAAATTTTAAAAAAGCTTAAAGTCCATAAAACAAATTGTAGTTCATATAGATATAAAAGAATGCTATTTTATAATAGTGTTAAAATATCCATATTGCTCATTGTGTTCGACCGATTCAGTGACATAAATTACCTAAATCCCGAAGTCATTATTAATGGAAATGTGAGACTAGAAAACAAAAACTTTAAAACGTATAAAATACATGCAAAATAACAAAAGACCACAAACAATCAATAAAACAACAAAAACAAAATGGGTGTGTGGGGGGGCAGGACTACAGACATCCAACTATATGGTTACAAAATCTATTGCAAAGCTGTAGTAATTGAAGCAGCAAGGTACTGGTACTAGAGCAGAAAGCCAAGGGATATGTCAAAAAGTTTTGGGCAATTAACTTGTGACAAAGACTCTGTTGTTAGTTGGAATGTCTATTGCTGTGATAAATACCATGATAAAAAGCAACTTGGAGGAGGAAGGGTTTCTTTGACTTCCACCTCTGGGTTCATACTCCAGCACTGGGAAGCCAGTGCCAAGGAGACAACAGCAACATGGTTCCAGTGCATTGATCTCGGGGAAATGTCTTAGCTATCATGCCAAAACCACAAACAAAAGAAGCCACAATGAATGAGAGGGATTGCATCCAAGCCTAGCAGCTTCTTCAGGCAGAGATAAAAGTAGTGAAGGGAAGAGGTGATGCATAGATGAGAGAAATATTTCAGAAGTGGAGCTCAGATCCGAATTATGCAAGAAGTGCATAGAAGGGAATAAGTCCAATCAATAAGAAACGGCTGTGTACCCTGCATGTGAGCACTCCAAGGTAGGCACACAGATGGAGACCACACAGCAAAAAAAAAAAAAAAAAAAAAAAAAAAAAAAAAAAAAAGCATCAGCATTGCTGTGCATCTAGAGATGCGCACTGAAGCTGCAAGGGGACATTACTTATTACAATGACTTCTACACAATGCTGTTGGGAAAATCAGTTACTATAGTCATTTTGACAGCCAGACAACTTAAAACAGAGTTCTACGAGGAACACGAGATCACTTCTGTAGATACATTGAAAGGAACGGAAATGAACCTGTGAAAGCAATTCCTGAACTTAATGCCCACTGCACACTAAACTACTCTGTGTGTCCATCATCAGATGAACGGATATGGAAAGTACTCATAAATTTGTACCACGTAGTGACATATTGGCATTTGTGACTATTTGGGTGAACTTGTAGTGAGGTAAGCCATCCACAGAAAGACAAATATACATAATTTCATTTATAGATTGAATCTAGAAAAATCAAACTTATTGAAGGAGCTATTAGAATGGTTATTACCACGGGCTGTGGAGGGCATGAATGGGGAAGGAGAAGCTGAGGGTCAAGGCCACATGTCAATCCCATGGGAACAAGCTTTCACGTGTTTGGCCGCAGAAATGGTGCCTGTGTGAACGCACCGTGCATTTCAAACAATGAACCTGTTTTGAATAAAGCAAATTAAGTCTGAGGTAGTAGATTCATCAATCAGGCTGCAAGCACCCCGCATTATGAATATGTATAGAAGCTTTATGCTATACCTCATAAACATACGTGATTATTTTACAATCAGATATAAAATTTTCAAAATGGAGGCTAACTCAGAGTACTTAGAAATTGCTATTTAGCTGAATGTCTACCTAAGAGTAGAGAGAGAACATGACATTATGTTTTCACATTACTTTTTACTAGCAACATGTAGAAAGAGGCAAGTAGATATATTTCTAACATACCTAGGGGAAGCACACTAAGAAGCTAACAAGAGACAACCATAATGGAAAGTCATTTAAAAATAAATGTAAGCTCTGAGGAGCTCTACAGAAGAGCAAAGAACAGTCTACATTAAGAAAAAAGCAGAAGAAGACAGACAGACTAGCTGGCTACATTGGACATTTTTATATTCAAGAATGACAGGAGATAATTTAATCTCTGTCAAGTAATTATCAGTAAATTGTCACAAGGCCTTAGGGAAAAAAAGCTGCAAGAAAGCATGTTAAATGTATTATTGGAAGAGAGATAAACGCCTAAAGTTTCCAGATCATGTTTTTATTTTTTTTTTTAAATAGATGACATATGTAGAACACATTTTGCTAGGAACTTTTTAAAAATATATGTTGGTTGCTATTTACAGAATTGTACAAAAATAGTAGAGCCAATTTTTCATATGTTAAGACGAACACTATAGCTTTTAGCTTATTTTAATAATACAGTGCAGTAAATTAAATGATTGTCTTGGGAAAACCACCAAGTAATCAGAGGATTCAAGACCCTGAACCTCACTTTTCAGATGTTAAGAAGTTTACTGCAGTTTATCACGCAAACTCACTCTTTTGCTCATGTGGATTGTTTTTGATTAGGAGCTCTCTCCAAGCCAAGACTTTTCTCTTCCCAATATGGAGAAATCAGAGGGTAGACTCAAAAGTGGTAAAATGTATCCACCATTCTTTCGTTCATTGATTCTAGAACTCAGAGGCAGAGCGGGAAGCTTTATTAGTGTGCCAAAGGTCATTCGGAGGGACTAAGCTGACAAGAGATGACAGGGTAAGCGTCAGCTCCATACACACACATAAAATGGGATGTTGTGCTTTTTTATATGCTCATGAAGAAATTTAGGGGCACAAGTACCCTGCAGGTCATGACACTGATGCCTGCCTTCTTTGAGGACTAGTAAAGGCTTCCACCCACTCTTAAGTCCAATGTGTTCCCCAGTTTACTCCATATCATATTTGATTTCTATTAAGAAAGAAAGCTATTCTTCATTCTCGTTTCCACTTGAACATTATTAAAGAGCTCAGCATTTGCTGCAGGGGAAAACTGCACATTATTTTTCATGACCTTCTCTCCCCTGACTAAGAAAATAATCCACTTAATGTGTCCAGGAGGACAATAACCCTACTGCTACATGAGGGCAGTACAGACTTCCAGGGAACAGAGCCATTTACAAAAACACTGAGGAATCTGCCAAACACTGTAGGGTTTACAGGGCCATTGGTAATTACTGTGTATAATGCATTCTGAACCCGCTGGCAGTGAGCTGGCTGATCTTTCTGGGTTGTGTCTTTCAGCTGAATGCTGTTTATTTTCTACATAACAAATGACAGAGAGGGTGTTGGTCTATTTTGTAGAAAAACTTAAAAGTGTACTTTAGGTCACAACAAAATACTCCAATCAGCCAATTATAAAACACAAAACCATTTCAACAAACCTCACACATTATATAATTTTGGGCAACATACGAAGGATATAAATGTCTTGCCACTGATAGATGTCTTGTCACTGACATGCTTGAGCTTGGAGAAATGGCAATGCTGAATCCTCTAGTCCAACTGCTCTCAACCTGCAGATTCTGACTCCTCTGGGGTCAAATGACCCTTTCCTAGGGGCTACTGAAGGCCATTAGAGAACACAGATACTTACATTATGATTTATAACAGTAATATACTATAGTTGTGATATAGCAAAAAAAAAAATTATGGTCGGAAGTTGTTGCTGTGAAGAGACACTATACAGTGTCTCTTAATAAAGGAAAACATTTAACTGGGACTGGCTTCATAGATTCAGAGGCTTACTCCATTAAATTCATGGTGAGAAGCATGGCAGGATGCAGGCAGCCATGGTGCTGGAGAAAGAGCTGAGAGTTCTACATCACATCCATAGGCAGCAGAAGCAATTGTGTGTCACACTGGGCATAGCTTGACCATATGATACCCCAAAGCTCGCCCCTACAGTGACACACTTCCTACTCCAACAAGGCCACACCTCCTAATAGTGACACTTCATATGGACCAAGCATTCATACACATGAGTCTACGGGGGCCACACCTATTCAAACTATCACAGGGGTCAACACAACACAACACAACACAAGGCAAGGAGCTATATTAAAGGGTCACAGCATTAGAAAGGTTGAAAATCCTGTAGAAGCTATTTCCAAAGTTGTATAAATCTAACTTTTCCCTCTGGAAGACTGCTAGATTGATTCTTAGGAAAAGCAGGAGGAATCTCTTTCCTCATGCCATCTCAAAAGACCCTCAAACTGAATGTCCCTTCCTTCCTCTCCCTGGGGCTCTCTCTATCCACCTTTCTCACTTCCTCTTACTCTCTATGGTGATTTTTGTTCCTATGTTCACTCTCTGTCAACTGGCGGATTGCTCCTCCACTTCACCTATAGTTGACTTTATTTAATCCAGTTTACAATAAGCAGAAAACTCTTGAATTGAAGGTGTGTGCTAGGGCTGAGCCACGCCGCAACTGGAAACAGGTTTTTCCAGTAAATTACAACCTCAGGGTTCACAGTGTGATCAAATATCCTGCAACACTCACATACTGTGTGCGTACGTGTGTGTGTGTGTGTGTGTGTGTGTGTGTGTGTGTGTGTGTGTGCGCGCGCGCACATAAGTACACACACATATACACACTCTCGTGTTGGAGACTTGGTCCCCAAATGTTGGTTTTCTCTTCAGAGGCTATAGAATCTTTGAGGCAAGAAGCATAGTTTCGGAGTGTGTCACTGGAGACAGGCCCTTCAGAGTCATAGTCCACCTTGCTTCCAGTCTTGACCTGCTAAGACGTAAGGTGCTGCATGTCACAGTAAGCTAAAACCACCCAGAAGCCTCGCCTTCCTCATGGTAATAGAAACGCCAACTGGAACTCTGAAAGAAGAGTTGCAGGATGCAAACAGCAAATAATTCTCTCCAGGCTTTAAGAAAACATTATGAACAAAAGGGCGAGGGAACACATTACACAAGAAGCGAAAGGCATCAAGGGCACATAAGTTCAGGAACTCTGCACATGGGCTTGGTGGTGAATGACCGTGTCAGACATGAGTGAACAGGTGACAAAAGAGAGAGGGAACACTGCTAAGAAAAGCAAGGCAGAACCAGGTGGTGACTTCCCTGACATTAGCTCCAGCGACAGGAGTAGCTCAGAGAGCTGGAATGACTTGGCTAGTGGAGTTGAAGATCTCAGTGACAGACGCAGACTCCACTCCTGGCTGCCCGACCCTGCTCTACAAGTTAGCTCCTCACTGAGAACATCTTAGGTGAATAAACTGTCTCCTCTGAAACTGCAGTGTCTATAATGGTAAAGCCATTGCCACAGTATTTGAGAGGTACAGAGCAAGTTAACTGCAGGGAGCTCCCTCTCCTGTCGGCCTCTCCCTCCTCTCCCTCAGTCATGTAGCTTGTAAGTTATTCCTATAAACTGGTGATAAATTAGTTATGAAACTGGTAGTGTGTGGTTGTCTACATCAATAACGAAAAAGCAAACAAGCAAAAAAAAAAAGTGAAGATCAGAAGAAATACAGCCTCAGTCGCTTTCTATTAACTGATCATTCACTCATCCATTTGCTTAAATATTTATTTAATATCTGCCACACGCAAAGAACTGTGCTGCATGCTCAGAGATACGCGGCAAAGAAAAGGCCCAAGTATAAGGCTGGCTGGGAAAATAGACACTAATTGAGTGTCACAGAAATAAGTATGTGGCTATGAATTCTAACGGTGCCTGAGGAAAACAAACCATGAGCAGCAACAGAGATCTGCTGGCTAGGTGAGTGGTGAGGCCAGAGAAGGTCTGTGAGTGCAACCTTGAGGGCCTCGATGTGTGTCAGGGATAGGGACACCATGCTAAAATCCATGGCTGACACTGCCCCTCACCCCTCCACCCACCTTCCCACTCAGTAGTTCTAGAGCCCTATGAGGAATCTGCAGTTCTGACAATAGGCTGATACTGTTGCCACCACTGCACTAGGAAGCCTGCTTGGAGAACCACTGGTCCAGAGCACAGCCCTGGAAGGAGATGATGGCAAGAGCTGAGGTTGAAGGACAAGGCAGGAGCTGAACATCCTCACAAACGCTAGGTAGTGATAGTCGCATCTGTTCCAGACTCAATCTTGCCCAGGTCTTGAAGTAAATATACATGGTCAATTATGAATTTGTGTGTGTGTGTGTGTGTGTGTGTGTACATGCATGCATCTGTATATATGTGCATATGTCTGTGTGTGTGCATACATGTATATATATATATGTGTGTGTGAATGCATGCATGTGGATGTGTGTTCATGTGTGAATGTGTGGACAAGTATGTATATGTATATGTGCATACTGAAGGTGCATATATGTGTCTGCTCATTGTATATATAAATATAGATACACGTGCACCTGGATGTGCATTGAAACCAGAGGCTAGTATTGGGTGTCTCATGCAATTGCTTTGCTTTTTTTTTTTTTTTTTTTTTTTGAAAGGGCTCTTACTGGAGCATACCAATTTGGCTAGGCTGGCTGTTCAGGAAGGCCCAAGAATCTGCATAGTTCTACTTCTCTGGAACTAGAACAACCAATATTCATCAGAACACCTATCTTTTTATTAGGCTCTGGGGATCTGAACTCTGCTCCCCATGCTTGTGTGGCAAGCGCTTTACCAACTGAGCTGTCTCCCCACCCAATATCAGCTGCTCTCATGTTTCGCTAAAGACGCCCCCTGGTACCTGTTTCTAAGCCAAGAAATTGTAAGAAATTCAGTCAGGGACTATTGAGAGCCAACACCCAAATCAAACACTATTTCAGTAAAGTATTCCTGAATTAACACAGTATCTCATGCAAAGGGTTGGATGCTATCATAACACATTTAACAGCTAAGATAAAAGAGATTGATGGGTCAAGGTGGCCACCAAGCATATAGCATCATGAAGACTATGACGGCAAAGGCATCTCTGTCAGCAAGTGGAGGTGAGTACATAATTGCTGTAAGAGGGGCTAACTCACATAGAAATGATTTTTTTCTTAGCCTAGTGTGGTTTGAACTATTAAACTGGCTCCCAAAGGAAGATATCTTTACTAGAAGTTTTCATTTTTGAATAGGCAGAAAGCATAAGAATGCTGATACTTTTGACCAAGTCCCCTTAATGGAGAGAGCTGGTGGCACGCAGAGGAAGGATAGCAGGCTACCAAGAAGAGACTTGATACCCTATGAGCATATACAGGGGGAGGAAGTCCCCCTCAGTCACAGTCATAGGGGAGGGGAGTAAGGGGAAAATGGGAGGAAGGGAGGAATGGGAAGATACAAGGGAGGGGACAACCATTGAGATGTAATATGAATAAATTAATAAAATTAAAAAAAATAAAAATAACAAATAAAACAACAACAACAAAAAGAATGTTGATACTTTGATAATTCTTAAAATGCATCCTTCTACCACGTCATCTTACTGCTGGGAGTGGACACTCCTAGAAAGCTGTGTCCTGGAACATGCAACCTAAGTGGAGTAAGCAGGCATCGCACTGCTGGTGGACTAAAGATCACAGTTTGAGAGGTGCTCATGGAAGGCCTGGCTCCCTGTTCATGGAAAAACCCAGGTGGATGATCCTACACAGATTTTGACAGGGTACAAGTGTATTTAAGGCTTAGTAGGCACTGGGGACTGCACTGGACATTTCTTAAAAGTATCTCCTTTAACCTTTAACAGTGTTGTTAACCATACTTAAGTGATAAGGAAAATGGGATCCAGTGACATAAAATAATGTGTCCAATGTCACTTATACAGGAAATTAATTGTAGATCTAGAGTGTAAAATTGAGGATTTGGCCACAATAACAGATTAACTTTACTGTGCTTGTGGATGGTAACCTTTGCGGGGTATTTATCACAAAATGATATCCTGGCCTCCATTGGTTCTCCTGAAGTATTGAATGATAAAGGACTTAAAAACAAAGCTCAATTATGTCCTAAGATGTTTGAACTCTTCGGATGCCTGATAATATTCATGCATTCTAGAAAACAAGTATACAGATCAGTATGCTTGACAAAGCTATTATACATTTGTCTCACAGACAGAATACGAATGGCAGAGACCTACATTAACAAGACATGTCTCTGGAATGTAGGTGCAGGTCAGTGGTGACATGTTTGCCTATCATTCCATTGTCTGCAATGCAAGATTAATTGATTGATTAATAAGTAACTGGGTGATTAATAAAAGCTTAAAGACAGATCTCTCTAATGGGTCAGCTACATAAATTTAGTTGATGTAATCTGTGAGCCTCTCTCATCTATAAAATGAGGAATAGTAATACCTAAAGAATTGAATACATATATGGTACATATATACACACATATTTATAAACATATATGTATATGAGAGTATAATGTTTTGCATCATTTTTAGCATGGAATCTAGCACCTGAGAGATGTTTGATATATATTAACTTTCTCCTTCTTTACTAATTATAACCTTTAAAAAATGTAATATATTTAATAAAATAGAAAAAATAAACATTAAGAACCAGTAAACACATGCAAAGATGGCTAACTCAATTACAATCTTAGAACAATGAAACTAAGCCAAGACACCATTAAATGCGCCAGAAAAAAAAAAAAAGCCCATGATAATCCAAAAGAAACTGATAATATCAAAGGGACTCAACATCTAAATGGCCATTTGATAGGTTATTTACTTTTTTTAAATGCTGTGATACAGGAATAATATTTCTTCTCACTTGCCTCTAAGATTAGCAGGTCAAGAGGCAGTAAAATTATCTATAAAGGGTATTGCTTGTCCTTGGCTACTTTGTGGGTTCTTTCTTCCACACTTCTCCACCCCTTTTTCTTCTACCCTTTCAACCTCGTAATACCACATAAGAGAGAAAAAAGAATAGAGAGGAAAGGAAAGAGAGTCAGAATAATGTCAGAAAGGGGGCAACATTACCGTTAGACTGCTTCCTGCTGATTAGGGACATGGAGGTCTTCAGGGCAAGTCTGACCTTTGCCTTCAGGATATATAATGTCTCCTTGCTGTTGTTTCTCCTTTGTGTATGACTACTTAGACCGTGTAACAACCACCACCACCAACAAGCCACCAACATTACATAAACCTCTTGGGACTCTAGCGTTTATAAGACCTCTGAAAAGTCTCCAGAATCCCAAATGTCACACTATCACAGAAACCATCTGTGGCTGGAAAAATCATGCCTCTGCTAGAGCGTGAGGCAAATCATAGTCAGCTGCCATGGACAGTCTGAAGCAGGCCCATATCCCACACCTAGGATTAAAATGAAAACACGGTCTTACAATATTTCTTCGTTTTTTTAAGAAACCAAAACTCCAAAGCTATCACTTAAAAAGGGGGTGGGGGGAGTGGGCTGGAGCAGTGGCTCAGAGGTTAAAAGCACTGGCTGCTTTCCCAGAGGAGCTGGGTTCAATTCCAAGCAACCACATGGCAGGTCACAACTATCTGTTCTAGGGGATCCAACACCCCCACAGATATATATGCAGACAAAACAGCAATGCATATAGTAAATTAACAGTCAATTGGTTTTTTAAATTGTCTATAAAGGAACCAAGAGTTAGGGATATGAAAGCCTTGAATCTCACACCACCTCAAGTAGGCAGGATTGCTTATAACCAGAAACAGACAATACATATGTGGGCATGGCTGAGGGTTTTTTGGTTTGGTTTGTTTTTTGGTTTTTGACTGGTTGGTTGGTTAGTTGGTTAGTTGGGTTGGGTTTTCTTTGTTTGGTTCCTTGGTTTTCCTAGGCAGGGTTTCTCTGTGTAGCTTTGGCTATCTTGTAGACCAGGCTGGCCTTGAACTAACAGAGATCTGCCTGTCTCTGCCTCCCAAGTGCTGGGATTTATTTATATTTATTGAAATGTATATTCCCCATAATTCCCTGCTATCAAGAAATACTTTTTGAATATGAATTATCCCCAAATAAACAGTATCTGATATTCACGTACCTTGTTTATTTTGGAAGCACTGATTACTCTCTGAGGCTCAAGCACTCCTTACAGTGCTCCATGTAGGGCAGTTCTGATGGCCTTCCACAGCCTCATGTGGGCATGACGGAGAAGAATCATTAACTTAAATCTGGACCTCATTTTAACAATCTTACTGACAAAAAATAAATTACACATTGGCATAGCATACATAATTAGCCACCTCAACAGATTGTTATTTAAAAAATTAAATAGTGGTAAACAGTATTTTAAAGACATTTACTGTGAAATCTAAAAGATTTATAAAATCTGAAGAGAAACAGTTTACCAGGTGTCTGACTCTTGTGCCTTCTCTTGGGCTCTTTTCCTTCTGTTGGTTTGTCTTGTAACTCCAGTGTAATAGTTTTTGTTGTATCTTATTATGCTTTTATTTTGTCATTTGAAAATATTGAATCAATGAATGAATAAAAATGTAGCCACTAGGGTAAAGGTTTACAAAAACATAAATATCTTTCATCTTTTGACTTTTCCCAAACATTGGTAAATGAAAACAAAACAAAAATCTTATCAACTGTTGGGCTGTGTGCTAGAAAATTTGTGTATTTGACTTAGTTAAGAGGTTGAATGTAGTTTTGCAGTTCCCACTGAGAGTGGCTCTCCCATGTGTGTGCAAGGAGGAAGGAGGGCAGTTAAGACAGCATGAAAACTCTGGGAATACCCATCAGTTCTCCATCACGGAGAGGGCTGACTGATGCAAGGTGCATACTTAATCTTTCATATGATGTCCATGAAAATGAGTGAAGTAATTTGTTAGCTATTAACATAAAACTATGTTTTGTAAACTGCTCAGGACACTTGTAAACTACTTAATGACAACACAAAATGAGCTGCACACAGGTCACCACTTAGTCTTTGCACTGACCTGGCAGTGGGGAATGAGAGAAAGCCACTTTGGATCCACCATTCTGAGTTCACAGAACAGCAGAGTGGCCCATTCACCTTACCACAGCCAACAACCAAATCAGACACAGATCTGGATGAGGAAAGAGGCACAGAAAATAGAATAAAGTGAAAAGAAACACAGCCATTGAGAGTACTGAGAAACGCAGGGATAGAGCCTGCTGCATTTGTTCTCAGGCAATTCCACCATCCTCGGTGATCAAGAGGCCAACGGTGGTAAAGCTGACGGTAGTATCAGGAAAACAGGATGTTAAGTCGCATTTCTGAGTTTCCAGGAACTCTGATGGACATCAGGTTACCTAACCAGATCAGGAAAGAATGTGGTCACAACAAACACCCCATCTCAGCTCATTACTCAACACCTGTTAAGTGTGATTAACAGCCCTGGCTAATTACATGGTAAGAGCATCTCTGGCTATAATGGATCCCAAAGGTCTGTGAAGCTGACTTCATTTGCATACGGGTCTCCTTTTCCAAGGTCTCAGCCAAACACCACCAAAACCCACTGAGTGTTTTATAAACCGCCAGGCAATCAACTCAGAGTCCCCAAAGCACCAGTGTCTCCATCCTCAGGGCAAGGAATGGCAGAGATGAGCATTTGATCTAGGAAGAAAGCTTGCAGGTCACAGAGGGACACCTAATTGCAATGAATATTCTAAGCGCCTATTACCTGTGTATTAAACTGATTATTACTTTTTGTATTCTTGGATACAAGATGGAGAATGTACTCAGATGATAAGTGGACAGAGTCCTTGCTCTTCCTCTCCTTAAAGAAAGTTAAATGGTCAAAAAAGGAAATCTAAAAACTCTTCAGAAAAAAAAATTCATAAATTTTAATTTAAAAAACATCAAATAAATGAATACATTTTAAATATGTGATATTTAAATAAAGACTAGATATATAATATACTTAAGTTGTTTAAAATAGTTGTTCAACATATTGTTGAATTACATAATATGTGTATTATTTCTATGAAATGTTCAATATGGATGCTCACATACACACAAACATGACAAGAAAAACTTTTTACAGAACAGTGATAGTGCAACTAGTCACCCCCTCTGTTTTCAGTGCCTTGCTAACTTACACTCTATCATGTGTACTCATCCTCAACAGATACACACAATCCTTAATAATCTCATAGCAACAACACAGCTATGCACGCAACACTCTTTTTAACTCACTTCCATGAGCAAAATTAATATGACTTCAACTCTAGGGCTGCAATGGATAATCATGTGTGCATGCGTGTGTGTGTGGGGGGGGGGGGTAGGTGCATACATTTACATATATGTGAATAGATGTATATAATAGATTTGGATGAGAGTTCTCTGTAAAAGGCTATGTGTATTTTAGATATATACTGACATGGCCAAACTGCTCAGCGATGAATATGGGTCCTGACATTTTTCTGCAGTCTAAGAAGCACTGGTTCCTATTATGTATTTTTAAGTGGATCTTACATCAAAGGTGAGAAAAGTCTACCTGATTTTACCCAGCCATTCTCTGAGATAGATTTTCCTTCTTGCTGCCTGTTAGCAGCTCTCCTTTTCTGAAAGCCACTCGTCCCTAGCCAATGCCCAATTTCCAGGCAGTTGGCTTAAAAAGCCATCCTTTAAGGAACCTCTTCTTTTTGAAGGGCTTTAACTGTTGGTCTCCCACGTAGGCTCTACACAGCGGTTCTGCCTCACTTACTTCTGAAGGGACCAGCACTTCAAGCCATCCTTATGGCCACCTGAGCCTGCCTCACGCTTCTTTGCTTGGCACCTGAGGGTTCATCTGCCTGACACACACACGTTATATCACCATCACGTCTCATAGCGATTTCTCTTGTCTGCCCCCCATCTCCTGTTATTACAGCTACTTCTATAAAGAACTAAAATTTCCCCTCACCCTTGCCTTTTTTTTTTTTTTCAAAAAGAGAATAAAGCTTGGGCTGAAGATCGTTTTGATGAGATGGCTGGAAAAGCTGCTTTTCTTCATTGGCGTTTTGGAAATATTGCTCGGGTGTTCGGGGACTCATTTGTTTCTACTGCTTCCATCTATCTTTGCTTTATGGCTTTTGGCTTCTGCTGTTTTAAGTCTGTATGTGGTTCTGCTCCACGTGGACTGTGTAGCTGCCAGTCTGGGTCTGGTTTCACAGATTTACTGTGCCTAACCTCATTTCCTCTCTGGATTCCGAACCCTGTCTAAATCAGACACGTCCAGCTCAGAGACGCAGTTATTTATCGATTGAACAGAGTTTAGTTCAATAAACATTTTAGCCTAAGTGGGTTCATTTCCAGTAGCACGGATGTTTTCCAAGCAGTTCAGATGGCAAAACTTGGGAATGTTTATTGTTTTCCATCTACCATTAGATATTTAAACAGGTACCTTTGTACTTGGGAAAATCACAATGCTAATAAGTATAATTTGGCATATATAATTGTTTTGTTTATATTAAAGTAGTATTTTTATTTAAATTATGGATATTATATTTATGACATAGAGCATTATAATAGAATTTCAAATAGCAGCTGTAAAAAGAAAGAATATTTTGTTGTTTTGTTTTGGCTTTGTTTCTTTGGGATTTTTGTTTGGTTTGGTTTTGGTTGGCTTGGTTTGTGGTTTTTTTTTTTTTTTTTTTTTTTTTTTTTTTTTTTTCAAGACAGGGTTTCTCTGTGTAGCCCTGAGTGTCCTAGAAGCCTCTGTGTAGATAAGACTGGTCTCGGACTCACGGAGATTCATCTGCCTCTGCCTCCTGAGTTCTGGGATTAAAGGCATGCACCACCACACCAGACAAAGTTTTTGAAAGAAACTTTAAAAAAAATTTTTTTTCTCATTAATGCCAATTTGTTGTGTTTTGCTAGATAGCATCAAATATTCAAGAAAATATTAAGGATGAAACAAGACATGGGACATTCATTAAATTAACTTTCCCTGGTGAATTAGTGGAATAAACTATGTAGTCTAGGTGGGTGTAAAAATTGTCAGGAGGCACTAGAGTGATGGTTCAGAGGCTAAAGAGCACTGGTCTTGGAAAGGGCCTAGGTTCATTTTCAAGACCCCACGGTGCAGCTCAGAGTCATCTGTAGCCCAGTTTCAGGGAATCTGATACCCTCTTCTGATCTCCATGAGCACCAGGCATGCCCATGGTGCACATACATACAAACAGGCAAATCACTCATACACATAAAACTAAAATAAGTAAGTGTTTTATATAAAATGTCAACATAAAGAGACTGGCTTAGAAGCTGTTGCTATATTCCTTGGTATAAAACTCCTGGTCTACTGCACGTGGCTGCGGGGTGGGGGGAGGGGACAATAGGCAATAAGGACGAGCAGAATTTGCTGGAGAAATGTGACACAGCATTAAGTCTTACCTTGACATCTCAAAGCCAGTGCATTTTAATTGACAATGCCGCGCATCAAAATCTTAAGTTGGATATTTGTGTACATGTGCAGTAGACCTTCTGATTATGACTCCAACTTCCAAAACTTTCTTATTCCTTATACATCGCTAAATCTTGGCAGCATGGCAATATTCTGAAGATGTATGGAAAAAGTGGCATGCCAAATGTGGAGAAAATAACCAATAGATTGGCTAAGTTCCAAAGAATCTATAAAAGAATCAACTCTACAGAAGCCTGATATGGTATGGGATCCTGTAGAACTCAGACAAAATGTCTCTGTGGTCCAACCCAAAGCTTCGAGGCGTTTCCCCTTTAAAGCTGCTTTGGCATTTTCAAAGCTCTTCTCATGGTTTACCATATTTGACATATCTAAAAAAAAAGACTCAAAATTAGACTTCTAAGTATTACCTGTTATTTTTGTTGTTGACGCTTTTCTGGAAGGACAATCGATTGCGATTTGCATAAATTCAAGGGCAACTTTTAAAAGACAGTTGTCCTTAACTAAGACTAAAGCTGGCGATTCTCCCACACGAGGCATGAGGTGCAATGGTGGCTTCCATTCCACAACTGAGCAAAATGCTAAGTCTGCCAGACACCTTGCCCCTCACACCTCTATTCTTTCCTATAAATAACAGCTTGGCTGATGATTTAATAATGAGAATCAGAGTCCCACACACTAAAACCTTGTGTTGGCTTCCATTTAAAAAGATGGGGACAAAATTCTTGAATCTGGTTTAGAGTAGTCTTCACTTAAGGACTTTCAGCTAAGTCTCCCTTCTTACTAAAAATATTTTGTTCTCTCCCTCTTTACTGTCCTGAAATTCATCTTCTATTCATACATTCTACCTAAACCTATAATGGAAAAGATGTAAGACCTTTACTTTAATGTCAAAGAAAATTTACTGAGGAGAACGAGAAGACAGAAGCTCTCATCACCCTACATGGCCTTGGAGAACATGCAACATCAATCACTGAAGGTTACACCCATGACTGGGAGGGAATGGCCCAAGGTGAGCCAGTTCTTGTGCAGACAGCCATAGATAGGCAGGCAGGCAGACAGACAGACAGACAGACAGACAAAAGTCAGACTATGGCAACTTCAGCACAGGAAGGAATCAACCAGTCTCAGGACCCCCACTACATTCATCATCCAAACTAATAAATTTCTTTTATCCTCAAATTTACTGTCATTCACATAAAACATTAAAAGTGACACACCAAGTCAAAACAACACATAAGGAGTGGCTCCAGGAACTTCTTTTTTAACCAACTTCTCTATTCCTCGCACTTAAAAAACAAAACAAAACAACAACAACAAAAAGCCCTCTCCTTTAAAACTTTAGGAGCCACACTTGGGTGATTATCACTGTTATCCTCCTTTTTCTTGATGAGAAGACTTATTCTCAGGCAGGTTAAGTCACCCAAAGACACCTGCTAACCAGTGTGGTCAATTCAGCAGAGACAGGAAAGGGTATTGAAAATACTTACGGCCCATGAGACCAGAACTATCTGATACCCCAGAGCTCGTAGATAAAGGCACACAATACTTCTTTCTAATTAGAGCAAAAATCAATGCAGCATTTTTAAAGAAGAGCATGAAAAGCTAAAACTAGGAGTACAGGTAGAGGTGCTGGAGAGATGGCTCAGTAGTTTAGAATAAGGGCTGCTCTTATGTGGGATCCAGGCTGCTCTTGTGGGGGATCTAGACCCACATGCCAGCCACACTTCTGATGCTTTAGCCTCTTCTGCCTCCATGCAACCTGTACTCACATGTGCATACCCACAAAGAGGTGCCCACATACACATGATTACAAATAAAAGAAATAAGTTTTAAAGAAAGAAAAATGCAGAGTATTGTGCTTAAGTCATAATACAATTTTTTATGGAAAAGTCCTTCTGTAACATATGACCTGATACAATGAATGTACATAATTACATTTTTAATGAAAAAGAAATTAAAAAAAAAAATGGAACTCTGTATTAGCCAATCTTGTCAACTTTAAATACTTCCATTTTAAAGTCTAGGCTTTGGACATCCACTGTTTTACAGTTTGATGTACTCATATTTACACATGCTTATGCATTTGCTCATGTACTCAGACACCAAATACTTACAAAAATGAAACTGGCCCTTAGTGTTGCTGATGCTGTGTAGCAACAGAGTCAGAAGAGGATCAGCATCCTGTTGCTTCTATGGATGCTCCCACTTAGAGGAACATAAACAGTCACTTTTTATCTGACATCTCGAAGGGCAAAAGGGCCTCTTTTAGTTAGGGTCTCTAACGCTATGAAGAGACACCATGACCACAATTCTTATAAAGGAAAATATTTAATTGGGGCTGGCTTACAGTTTCAAAGGTTTAATCTATTATCTTCATGGCAGGAAGCATGGTGGCATGCAGGCAGACATGGTGCTGGAGAAGGAGCTAAGAGTCCTACATCACATCCATAGGCAGCAGAAGCGACTATGTATCATACGGGGCAAAGACTGAGCATATGAGACATCAAAGCCTACCTCCATCATGGCACACTTCCTCCAACAAGGCCACACCTACTAAAACAAGGCCACACCTACTAATAGTGCCACTCCCTATGATCCTATGGAGGCCATTTTTACTGGAACCACCATAGAGCTGTATAATCCACTCACCATAGAGCTGTAAAACCATATACGTTCCTAGCCTTGGTTAACCCAATATAATAGTTTCATCTTATCTCTCCCTATCATGGAAGGACACGATATGCTTCCTCCTGTTAGCCCCTCACTCACATCCCTGGAGTGTCAAGCGATGAGATTTATTCCTTTGAGTGGAGCAAGTTTATATAACAAAATAAAAAACAAGGGTCCACAAGCTCTTGAGTGATTAATCAACTTTCATATTCACAAACAAATCAAAAGTTATTTTAATGTTATCTTTCCTTTAACACCTAACTTCATAATGAATATCTTTGTAAGAGACACAAGACAAATGGGACATTTATTCAGTCAGCTACTGGTGGCTATGTGAGAACATTCACAGCTTGTCAACTTGACACAAATCTCTACATTCCTGGAAGGAGAGAGTCTCAACTGAAGAATTATCTCCATCAGAATTGCTTGTGGACACGTCAGTGAGGACATTTTCTTAATTAAGTGGGAGGGCCCAGCCCATTGTCAGCTGTGATAACCCTAGGTAGGTGGCCCGCGGTTACCTAACAAAGGTATTTAAGCAAGCAAACCAGGGAGACCAAGCTAGTGAGCAGCTTCTTCCATGAGCTCTGCTTTATTTCATGCCTCTAGGTTCCTTCCTTGAGTTCCTGTTCTGACTTCCTTCCAAGATAAACTGTACCTTTATAAGCCAAATAAACCCATTTTGGTCAATGTTTTATCACAACAGAAAGATGAGAAGGGCGGCCTTAGATGAACTTACAGCTACTTGCAAGGCCTTTATAGGCAATCAGCTGTGTTGGCCTGTGTATTGTTCTATTACAAGATACTGGAAGATGGAATACTGATTAAAGAAAACAGATTCATTTTGGTTCCCAGTTTTGGTGTTAAGAAGGTTCAGGACATAGTGATAACATCTGTTTAGCTACATCATGGTGGAAATGTTGAAGATGGCACACATATGAGACACAATCTGGTCTTGGGGCAACCAGCTCCTTCCAGAAGGACCCAATTCATTTCCTAAAATATTACATTGATCAAAGACCTACATTTCTTTTTAACATCATATTGGGATTCAGATTTCAACTAGGGTCTCAGGAGAGACAAATGAGAGCATGATGGGAGATGTGGTCCTACAGTCAGATGAAAACAGGGCTGTCCACATTGCCCATGTGTTCAAGTAGTGCAGTTATGAGCTGCAGTTGGCTCTGATAGAGGACCAATTGCTTTACTGCATTCATGACAAAGTAGGGTGATAGTGACAAAATAATGCCAAGGCCATTGCCAAAGATTTTGCTCTCTAGAGTTCAGTACTATCTATGAAAGTTCATGGCACTCTCCTATCTTAGCACTTCATCTTTCAAGATTAAAATAAAATCCAAGAGGCAAACACCTCCTTTTTCCCCCTTAAGAACTTTGGGGAAGTATCTTCATTTACTGTTTTAATTAAGTGAAATCTATTTTATAAAGCAAGAAGTTTTCAGGGAGGTCATAGATTTATCGTGATGTTAAAAGTCATAAAAATTATAGTTACAGGCTAAGTAGTTAAGCTAAAATTACACACCACCCCATTAATTTTATAATCAATAGAGATAAAAGAAATGAGGAGGCAAATGATAGAATTGTGTCTTAAATCAAATCAATACATATTTATTGGCATCTATTACATATAAAATGCCCCGAAGAAGAGAAGGCAGTGAGGAGTGATGTTGGTCTCCGAGGGGCTTATGGTCTGCTATGCAGCCTGCAGAAACTCATGTGTACAGCACCAACAATGTAAGGACATGCCATAGTGCAAGGAAGTGTCCAGAAGACTCCAAGGAAAAGAGAAGCTGCAGGCACTCTGAGGAAGGCCGTGGCTCCTGAGCTCAGACTTCCGGTTTTAAATCCCAACTCTACCATTTACGTCACTGACCTTAGACAAGTTCTCGGTTCTCAGTGTAGATAAGGTAGGTCCTGATTCACGTGGGGATTTTAAGAATTAAGTGACTGAATGCTTGCCAAGTACTTACTAGTCTGCCTCTTCACACAGTAAGTGCCAAAGGAGTGATAAATGAATGGATCATAATTGGAAGGCAGGAAAGGTCTCTTGTCTGAGGCTTGAAAGTCCCCCAGTGTCTTAGTCACATTTCAAAAGTAGGGAATGCCCTATTTACTTTCCTTTTTCTGTAGCCCCTTTCTCCATCACTACAAAGTGTAAGCTCTTGCCTCATAAAAATTGAAAACACCAGCTGAATGTGATGGTAGGGTACTTATAATCCCGGCACTTGGGAGGTAGAGCACTTGCCCAAGCTACACAAGATTCTGTCTCCAAGAAAGCAAAATGAATGTAAATTCAAAACCATATGCGTTCCTAGCCTTGGTTAACTCAATATAATAGTTTCATCTCATCTCTCCCTATCATGGAAGGACACGATATGCTTCGTCTTGTTAGCCCCTCACTCACATCCCTAGTTCTGTAGTAAATACTAAAAAGTATCCATATGTTTACAGTCACCTCCCAGTTTTCACTAGTTGGCATTGGCTAAAACAATAATTCACCATGTGATGATAGTTTTCTCCTTTCTAGGTTCCATCATTCTCATTAAAATGCTGGCTCCCAGAAGCAAGAGTCTTTCTTTTTTACACACTCATCTTTTGATGCTCAGTAGTTCGTCCAAAGTGAAATTGCACTGTTAGACCCTCATTCACACTGGTGGGTAGTGAGATGGCCTCCAGATCTCTGCTCCTGATGTATAAAAACAGTACAATTCCCTCCTCCATGTGTGGAGAGATTTCTGGCATGATGGAACTCAATCCTATGATTGCTGTTGTATATGGCAATGCGAAGGAGATGGTATAAGCATGGTGAAGATACAACATAACAGTGTGCTTTGTGTTGGTCCAGAGCCAATTTAACATCAGTGAGCCTGACCTAATCAAGGGAGCCGCTTCAGACCAACTAGGTAGGTTTTCAGAGCAACAAAGAAATGTTCCTTCTGACCATTTAAAAAGCCAGTTCCCAATACTGTCACTTAAAGTAAAGCCATTGGCAAGGTGCGTAAAAGGACACAGGCTTACACCCCAGGAGACAATGAGGCCTTCAGTTCTACAACTGCACAGATCTGACAAAACAGAAGCCATTTGGCGGTAACCCCTTCCCCAAGACAACCCTGCAGGTGAGTAGAAAATTAGCCTCTACCTTGACTAGAGCGCTCAGGGGTGCTCAGCAGAGACTGCAGGTGAAACAGGCTAGAAGCCAGCCTTGGGAACTTTGAGGTAAGGTCCATGCTGATGGAAGTATTGGGTTTGTGGTCATTTCTTCTGGAGCAACAGAAAGGAACTGAGCTGCTAGCCTAGACTGGGATTTGTTTTCTGACTTTGTCTTCACCCAGAACTAAGGGCATCAGTTGTCTCTCAGCTCTCTTTGCCTCCATCGCAACACTCCAAAGATACTGAGTGTAATCAAATCACTTTAGTAAGCATCTGCACAGAGCTATTTCTAGATTCCTGGACTGCCCTCCTCTAAATCTGTTGGATTTTTCCCACTGACTATTAGGAGAATTGATGTGAACATGATCAAATTCTTCCAAGAATACATACAAAAGCCCATGATCAGCCCCACACACCCCTTACCCACTGTTGGACCTCTTGACTGGCCTACATCGATGTCACCTCTTTTTTTTCATGCATGCGGTCACCAATCATCTTCTTATGCAAGCAGTGTATGACTAAGCACTGTAGTTTTTGTTGTTGTTGTTGTTTTAACCAACAGATAACATTCAGGGCCTCGTTCCCATTTCCATGGAAATAAAGACCGTGAATATTATTAATCTAGAGCTTCATGTTAATCTTTCAAAGATCAATTACAAAATGTCTATTTAGGCAGGCCTTAAAAGCAAGGATGCTGTGTGCGTACCTTCTCAGAGGATCACAAAGTATGGCAAAATAAAGTTTCAGTCTCAGGCTCATTACTTAATTACAATGGCAGAATATTTTTAATGTCTCAGGATCACAGCTTCCTCATATTATTACCTTTAAAAAATCCAGTAAGTTGTTTTACATCTAATTATTACCTGGAGTTTTAGGAACATATGGTGGTTTGAATGAGAAATGACCACCATAGGCTCATAGGTCCCCACTTGGTGGTATTATTTGGGAAGATTATGGAAACCTTAAGAGGCAGAACTTTGCTAGAGAAAGCATGTCACTAGCAGGTGGGCTTCGAAGTTTTCTACCTTGGCTCTGCTTTCTGCTCCACCCACTCCTCACCCCCTCAACCCCCCACTTCAAACCTGTAGGTGAAAATGTGATCAGCCAGCTTGCTGCTCCTGGCCCCATGCTTTCTCTGATGGTTGCCATGCAGTCCCTGCCCTGAGAGACTCTATCCCTCCAGAACTGTAATCCAAAACAGACCTCTTCTTTAAGTTCTTTTGTCAAGTAATTTTATCACAGCAACAGTGAATAACTAATACAGAATGGGGTTAGTGTCCCTGTCAGGGAGGTGTGCAAGCTGAGCACGTATCCTTTCTATATGCCTTGATCAAATGATAGCGTTACCTTAAACCACACCTACATTTCATCAGAGCACCTCTCCTCAGATTGTAATGGCTTACAGACCATTAACAGTCCTGCCTGCTTACACTGTCCACTCACTGCCAAAGAAAATCAATACTGATGGAGAAATTGAGAAGATTAAAATGGAAGCTTGGGAGCACGCAGGAACGAAGAAAGCAAAGCAGGGGAAAGCACTAGGCATGTTTCATTTTTAGCTACAATCCAAGTGAAATAAAAGTGTCCCGTGGGCTGAGGTTAGTTTTAATGAGCAAGTCCTCTTGGGACATATGTGCTGCCATGGACATCAGCTCTGCTTCCCAGATAGTTACATTTTCCCGTGGGAGTACCGTTCGTCTCATCACATGCCACCCAAAGAATGAGCCAGTATGAACTTGATTCTTTTGCAACAGAGGGAAGAATAAAATAATTGGACATGCTTGACAACTTGCATTGAGCCCAGTTGCCCCAAAGCTGTAAATAGTTGACAATCTAATGTTTACCTAATGCATCTGGAACCCTGTCTATCGAAGGCTTCACACCAGCCACTAAGGAGATGACAGCCCTGGGACCTAGTGGCAGTGCCTCTTAGGAGACTTCATAGATTATGACATTCAGTGGCTAACATGACAGAACTGTATTTGTTCCCAAACATTTACAAAAACTCAGATCTACTTTATTAAGAATCAAATGGAAGGGATAAAAATTCCTATAAGTGTATTCTCTTAAGTGCATTAAAAGGTCATCTTTGCATTATTCCAATCATCCTTGCAATGGAAGTCTGAAAAATACTACATATGTTCCCACGTGGAGGCTTTTAAAAACTGTACCATGGACAAGAGATGATGCTGGATATAGAGATGAAGGCCAAAGAAGTACATGCGTCAAGTAGGGAGATGGATTGAGGTAAACGGTCTTCCGAGCAACCACAAGGAACTGAGCTCCAATCGCCAGCATCCACATAAAAGCCAAACACATCACACGAGGGTTTATTATCCCATTCTTCTAACAAGAAAGGGCAGTGGAGGGGGAGGACCCCAGAAGTTCTCGGACCAGGAAGCCTGGAGCACAAACAGAAAAGAGACCTTGACTCAAACTCTTGCACGTTAGCTTATCCTCTGATCTGCATCATATATATTTCTACATGCAGAGGGTAGAGGGAGACAGGGAAAGGCGGGGACAGAGAGGGGGGTCATACAAAAGATAGGGGAACTTTCATGTCCAAGTCCAACAACTTCAGACTCAAAAGAAGACATAGAAACAAAAGAAGTAAAGACTCCAGGTGGTCTTGGCAGGGAGCCAGCAGAGGTAGCTCTGGTCATTGTCACAAGCAGGCTTTGTCCTGGAGAATCACATCTGTCACACTGGATGGTAAAGGCTCTGGCCTGGTGGGAGTAAAACAAAAGGTGAAACCAAGTAGAGTGGGGCAACTCAGCAACTACTACACACCGTTTGTGGGATTTGCTTACATTTGTTGGCTTCATCTCCACAGCAACTGCTCTTCAAGAGCAGAAGAGCAAGTACCAAGTGCAGAGGTGGACAGGGAATTGTCCAGTGGGACTGGGACACTGGACATGACAGCTTACAGTTGATGTCGTGTCTCCACCTCTGGAAAGTCCAGATGGCCTTGACATGTTTCAAGTAACCCTGAGGCCACCATGATGCACAAGCACAGTGAGAAGTGTGAGCTCAGGCCACTTCCCTTTCTTGAAGACTCAATAAAAAATGAGCCCCTGGCTGTTCCTCAGAGCTGGAAAGGGCACTGAGATCACCATGTGCCAGCAGCTAAAAGAAGCAACCAGTTGCTGAAGTCTCTAGGAAGAAACTTTTCTTTAACTGCCACCTATTAGCCTGTCACTGCCCCTAAAAACTTAGTCATTTTCTGATTAAACATTAGTTGTGTTATTTCTCAGAAAGGAAAGAGCTATAGAAGTTTAACATAGAAACCTATTTCTGACTTCTACATCCTCAATTCTAAGCATAGTACATATCTTATTTAATGTTTCACTTCTAAGTAAACTAGATATTACATAGCCTCTCCTTTTTTGCTATGCTTTGTGTGTGTGTGTGTGTGTGTGTGTGTGTGTGTGTGTGTGTGTGTGTGTGTGGAGAGCTGTGTTTTGCACCCACTAAGACCTATCTTCTTCCACTTTATTTTTTTTGTATCATTTTACAAATCACAGTAACTAAGACATATTTTATTCTCTTGTACCATTGTCTTGTGAGCAACTTAAATTCTCTGTATTTCTGCAAATCTCATCTGGTATTTGTTTCTGTGTTCTGTACTTATCTCCACCAAGTGCAGATAATAGCCCTGCTCTGATGATGCTTTGACTGAGCATTGTGGGATTGTGTCTATAAAAGGGTTTTGATGCACTTGACCAATCTAAGAGCTCCTTGTGCCACTTCCACAAATTTCCAACCCCTCACATGAAGCCAGTGGTTCAGAGGGCTAGCAGATTCAGGGCTGCAATCGTCTCCAATTACTCTAAAACAGACCCCTCTCCCTTATAAAACATCTGGCTTTCATGACTTGTTTTGCTCTGGTACCATGATTGAAAAATAACTTATTGCCAGCATTGTAGTACCCCTCCATCCAGCACTCTTGTGCTACAACATTCACTTATGGTCTTGGCCTGGTAATGTTGTATTTACACGTTTTTGTTGTTGTTCTTGTTGTTACTATGTTTGGTTTGGGGTTCTGAGACAGGATTTCACACACTTCACATTGGCTTCACCCTGTTAGTCAAGTGTGACCTTGAACAGCTGATCTTCCACCCTCTTACCTTCCCCCCTCCCCAGTGTTGGAATCATAGGTGTGTGCCAATATACCTGGTTTACCTGGTGCTGTGGACTGGTCCTAGAACAATTTGAAGACTAGACAATCGATTGACCACCAGAGCTCCAGCTCCAGGAACAGCTTGTAACAGGAATAAAGTTAATGTGTTGATGAATAGCCAACCCGACCTTGGAATTTGCCACCAACATCCCACCAATTTACAGATGTGTTTTCATATTACCCTCATGTATAAGTAAACTTAAGACAGTCCAAAGGCCTTGTTGAAAGAGCTGTAAAACACCTCATTGGCTGACTCATTGTTTTCTGTTCTATCTTACTGAGATATAAACGCATAATGTGAGATCTACCCTCTTAAAACTGCACAGCATAGTACTGACAAGTGTAAAGAAAACACTGCACAGCTGGTCATTAGCATATTCTCCCTGCACATCTGACATGTGACACCTGCTGTACCGCAGAACACTGTCCAACTCCCCCTACAAGCTCCTGAAGACCATGGCTTTATTGGCCCCACAATGACACAAGCTTTCACGTCTGAATCCTGTCTTAGTTAAAGTTGAAAAAGACTCTGTTATATGTAGACACCATACTGTCGTCATTAAATTATCCTTAGATGAACATCTAGGTTACTGTATATTTTAGCTACACCAAACACAACTGCAATGGAGAGAGCATTACTAATATCTCTTCCAGAGCCTGGTTTCAATTCTTTAGAAAAATAGTCAGAAATGGGGTTTCTGGCTCACATAGTAATTCTACGTTCAAGTTCTTGGGAAGCTCTAGACTGTTTTCCTGCGTGGCAGCAGCACTGTTTTCCTGCCAGTACTGCATACCCTTGCCAGTATCCCTGAGTCTTCCCCAGCACCTATTCATATTCATATTTTCTCTCTCTCTCTCTCTCTCTCTCTCTCTCTCTCTCTCTCTCTCTCTCTCTCTCTCTCATTTAGAGTTCTCCGTTCCCTTTCCTCCCTCTGAATCCTCCAGTGTACCCCATCTCCACTCTTCTAATTCATGACCTCTTTCTCATTGATTGCCATTGTAGATGCATATATGTATATGTGTGTATATTCCTAATCATAACGGGCTCAGTCTGTATGTAATTTGGATATATGTTTACAGGGCTGACTATTTGGCACTGGACAATGAATTGGTTGCTCTTCCCTGATGAAGACCACATCTCCCACTACCAGCTTTCCTTAGTTGCCTGTAGTTCTTTGTGTAAGGTTGAGGCCCTTGAGCTTTCCCCATTCACTTTGGCAAGCCCACTGGTGTCATTCTTGTTCAGGTCATAGTGGGCAGCCATGTGGGAGACTTTATGGGTAGAGCTACTGATATCACTTTGAGGCACCATTTCAAAGCAAACTACTGGACCATCTGGCTTCTTACAGTCTTTCCACTCTTTCTTCCACAAGGTTCCCCGAGCCTTGGTGATGGAGTATTTTGCAGATGTATCCACTGGGACTAAGGGTATAAGTGTGCATACTCACAGGCATGTGCTAGTTCACTGTGATTTTCCATTCACAGTTCCTTGATGATGCGTGGTATTGAGCATTTTTTTCATTTCATATAGCTATGAACCATTTACATGCTTTTAAAAGTTCTATTACTGTCACTTGCTCATTTTAAAAATCAGGTTATTTGAGTCAGGGTTCAGAATTTAGTTCTTGCTTATGTATTATGTATTCTGATCATGTTTGCATAGTAACCTGCATCAGATATGTGGTTTAGAAATGTGTCATATTTCTCTCTGGGTTCCTGTTGATAGTCTCCATGGCTGTGTAGACGTGTTTCCCTGATCTACCTTTGCTTTCATGTCTTACGTCATATCTAAGAAATAGTCACCCAAGGCCATGGCATGAACATTTTCCCATATACTCTGCTCTAAAAGGTTTATATATTCTAGCCTGACATCACAATCTGTTGTGAGGTGTTCTTTATGTGTGGTATAAGTCAATGACGTTAGAACCCCAAACCATTCTCAAACAATTATTTTAACAGCTTCTGATGGCAACTGTCCATCTTCTCTGTACCCCACAACTACCTCAAGATTAGGTCTTCTTTTGGGAATGCACCACAGTTGCTTCCCACTGTTCACCTCTCAGCACTCAGAGAATAAATATATCCTCTTCCAAATTTGTACTGACAGCAACATTTTAAGGCAATTCCATGTTTTATAGTTTATTTTGGGAAAAAAATGGGTGAGTTAAATACACCACAGGAACCAAAAGCATCCAGGATTGGGTCACTCTCTTTTCAGTGTGTCTTCTTCCTCATCTTAGTGCCTCTGGGATAAGTTCAGGATTTCCATCCATTTGCCACAGCAGAGGAGAGTGACCACACTTTTGAAAAGAAGTCTTTCCCAAGGACAGCAAGAAGAACGCTGTTGCTTTCCTGCTGCTTAAGGCATTGCCTCATGCGCATTACCTTGCCACCACTTTAGATTTTAACAACAAATTTAAACTGTCATTTCCCTAATGCCTTGGCAGACTTACACTAGCATCACTGTGGCTAAATGCTCCCTTCCCAAAAAGCTACTAAAAAGAATAATTTCCCTTCAATTTACTCCCATGTTTTCCCTGTTAATTATTTCTAAACATTTTCCGGTATTTTGATTGGTCCTATTAAACAAAAATTTTCTCTTTAATTCTGTACCATTCCTGCCCACCCTCTAGTAATCTCTTTTACACATTGTCAGTTTTGAAGTGGCACCTTACTAACTGTAATAGGCATAGTTAAGCTCAAGGAAGGAGGTATCATTTGCAACAGTTTTTCTCATCTGAAACATGTATCAGAGCTGTTTGTTCTTTTTTGAAGTTTAATTCAGTTTACATTGCCTTCGAACAAACAAACCTGAGATTAAAACACAAAGTATCCTTTGCTTTATGGTCTTTGAAGTGAAGCAGGTAATTTATACCATGCATGATGGAACTGCACTGACTGGGCAGAATCAATGGCAAAGAAGGAAAGCTGTAATCCATCAAAGGACCACCGCCTTTCAATCAGTCAGCACCAAAAGTGACTGAGTTGCCCAGCGGCAAGCCACCATCACACAAGCACACACACACACACACACACACACACACACACACACACTTTCCTCTGTGGCATCTACACCACACACAGTGCTCCTGAAATGTCGCCTATCTCATTTGAGCCTTCAGCCAAATGCCTGTGGGAAGGAACTGCAAGACCATAAACTCCCAGCCCTTTAAAAACACTTACAATGGATAAAATATGCAAATCCAGTCAGCAGCATTCCCAGGGAGTTTAACTTGTAAATGACTGAGTGTTATTGGAGCTGACTTTTAAATGAAAAATTTAGATAAGATAGCAAAGCCGTTTTTCACAGCCCTCCTGATGTGGTCCTGGAGTTGAGGTAGTAGTGAGAAATTATACACTTCATGATGCAATAAAAATGTGTGGGGTTTTTTTTCTCCCCACCAACTTGGTTTATGAGGAATGGTGTTACATGCCTGCTGAAATACTGAGCAAAATGTCATCCTCACAGGTGAGGAGACCAGGGGTATAAGACTCCCAGGGCTCAGGAAAGCCTAGACTTCCTTCTGGTGCCTTTTCAAATGGAGCTCCATCCCACCCCAAGTAACTTTTATTCAAGACTTGCTCACCATCATATGCTGGATGCCTGCTAAAGATATACAAGATGTTATCTTGGAAATCTGCAGTGGAGAAAAGAAGCCCAGCATTCTGCACTTGTGCATTTTATACTGTAATCAACACTGTATTCGTTTGTATAGATCGAAGTCAAAGGACACAGATTTTCGTTTCTGAAGGCTTTGCCACTGAAATTAGCTCGGTTCAAACTTTCTTTTTTCATTTTCCTGCAGAATGTAGGCTCCTCTTCAGAAAACGTTTGTCTGATACAGGAGACAAGCATTATTGGTCTGAGAGTCTTTCAACTACACATCTACTTCCTAGAATGTTTTTGCTGGAATTTTCCCAGACCACAGGAAAAGTTATTCTAAAATAAAAGGCTGACTCTCACTTGTAATTCCTATTTTTTTTTCCTGCTTTGCTTTACTTTTGCTGGATTCCATCTGTGTTCCTAGCTTGCAGACAAGGTCTACTAAAGCTCTTGGAGTGAGCACAGCTTTATTGAAATTTTGCAATGTAACAACTGAAGTGAAATCATATACCTTAAGAACCTGTCACTGGTAGTATTGATCAATAGCTGCCATCAATAAATCTCAAGTCTATGGATACCCTTGCTGGAGCCAGGCAGGCGCTTTTATACAGATAACGATGTCAGCTAGGCAGAGAAAGAGGGCAGATTTACTAGAGAAAGGAAGTGGTTACATAACAAACACAATTCATAAATAAGCACTCTATAACGTTACAGAATTCTGTATGTGAAGCTTTCCTGCCAGCCACTTGGAGAAAAGTGGAAAGTGCTAACGGTCCATTCATCCAAAGCTTACTGAATCTCTGTCGTGGGCCACTGCATTAACTGTGTCTCGGGCACCATGCTCAGGATGACATGTGTCACCTCATCTAATCAATGAGCACATTTTCAGGTAATTCATGTATGCTCCTTTTATAGATGATGTAAACAATACACAGGTGGATCACATGACACCAGGGACGGCTCTGCTGCTGTGCCAAGCTAATGGCCTGAACTACTGCATTTTACCTTTTCCAAATCATTTGCTTAATGCATAGGTGTGTCAGTGCCCTAGTGTTTTTGAGTAGAGGCAATCTTTGAATAGTACAACTGAATAAACAAACTGCAAAAGCCAATCTGTCCTCCATGATGGGATGGCTAGCTAGAGGGAAACAGGAAACTGGAGTGAGTCCTACCTATCACAGGGGTGGAGTCATGTTCCATATCTATCTGTGAGTCAACAACAAACTTATCTGTAATAGTAGACGACACTATAGAGTTCTTAAATAACTGTGAGAATTGCAGGCACTGCAAATAGATTAGCTCACCTCAGCTGCCCCACTCGATGAACTGAGTCCTGCCATGCTCTATCAAGGTGTACAATTATAGATCAAAAAAGAAATCAGCAAGGAAGGACAGGAACCCAGATTTGCACATATTTGAACTACTACACTATTCTACCAATTTTTACAACTTACAAAACTATTCAAAAACGAAGAAAGAAATATCCCTTAATATGGGCCCTTCTCTGACCCTACCAGCCTAAAATTATAACCTCATTTTCTTACCCCTGGTCAATGCTTTGAGACTTTGATATCATCAAGCTGATTCTGTGAATGAATACTCCAAATAGATCAAGGATGTTATTTTTCATTCTGTAGCCTTTCCAGGATCCAAATGTTCATGATGATCCAGGGACCAAAGTCAGACTGCCAGGAGGAAGTCACAGGATGGGAAATCTGATACGGATGTGCATGCTGCACTCTACAGTCTCCTTGCCTCCTCTTATTTACCATCTCTCACTTAGGCACTCTCAGCCCTGCCTCAGATCCACAGCCCCACAAGTGTCTTACTCTTGGTGACAGCCTGCAACCTCTTCACTGGCAAACAAAACCAAACAAACAAACAAAACAACTTACAAAATTAAGACTGCTATTAGTGAAGACTTCTGTAGTAAACAAGATCCCAGCATTTGTGAGAGATGCTGAAAGACTGCATGCTGGCCTTGCTCAGCTTTTCCACCCACTCAAAGTCCAGTACACAAAGCCATCTGCCCATTTCCAGAGCTAGGTGTAATCTTAGCGCAAAGGAAATGTCCCATTGCCCATCTCTAGTTGGGAGAGGGCATGTATACCTTTTCTCATGGCTTTGTGACTACCTTTTTAAGTTTAACACAGAAGGTAAATCTTTAAAACATAGATATATATGGAATAGATATATACCCATAGTAATAAGGGATAATATATATATATATATATATATAAGCTTTTCAAAGAATTTAGACATGTTAAATTAAGCATGCGATAAATAACATTATTGTTTTAGACAATAAAAATAAAGGCAAATCACATCATATAACCCACCTGTGTATTTTTTTTTTTAACAACAACAACAAAAAAAAGTACCAACTCCTGTGCTGGAACCTGACCTACATTTTGGACTGACTGACTCAGAATCCCACAAGTGCTTTCATTGTTGTCTCTTATAAAGAAGTTCAGGCCACAGTCATGGGGACACTGGCTCATTTATATCAAAATTCATAGCCAAACTATGCAGCCTAAAGACTCTCTATTGTAACCCAACACAATATGTATAGATCTGAAGTGATTTTTCTCATGACTTTGCAACTACTTTTTTGAATTTTAATATAGAAAACAAACTTCTAAAGCTTATAGTTTGGGGGTATTTTCACAGAAATGCTTTCATGGCCTGCCTCCTGCAATGCACAGCCATGGGATCTCAGATCAAGTGCAGTATCACAGGGCAAAGCAACATAAAGAACCAAGATTTGTTCTGTCCATTCCAAGACGATGCTGAAATAATATGCAAATCCAGCCAGAGTTAGCCTTCATCACCGGCTTGTTCAATAAACACAATGTTTCATGAACCAGACAAGCTACTTAAAGGCTCCTGCCTGCTTAACAGTATGTATAATGTTTCTTCCAAGGATTTTGGGGCAGCAGAATGAGTGTCCACTCGTTGAACAGTGAAGTAGCTCACTGAAGACTTATTTAAAACTAGGCTGGAGAAAACAATAGAATCCTTAAAACAATTCATCACTGCAAAGTTCCCTTTAGCTGTTTCTTTCTCGTTTGTTTACCTTACAGAATAGAGAGAATGAAGGGGAAAAAAGCATTTCATCCACGCAGAATACAGTGCATGGGCATACTCTAAGATAGCCACATGCCATCTGATTAAAAGCTAGGATATTTTTGTCTTAGAAAAGCCTTTGTTGTAAATCTTAAGCTAAAAAGTTCTTGAGTTAGTTGATAAGTGTATATATAGATAAAGTATTTTTTTTCCTTCAGAACTTCATTTGATGACGCGCACAATCATGTCTTTAAAAAGCCTGACCTTCCATACATCTTTCCATCATCCTTCTGAAAGCTGTTTTTTTTTTTCTCCGCCTCCCCCTAGTGGTCCTCAACCTTCCTAAGGCTATGACCCGACAATATAGTTCCTCATGTTGTGGTGAGCCCCAACCATGAGATTATTTTTATTGCTACTTCATAACTGCCATTTTGCTACTGTTATGAGTCCTAACATAAACATCTGATATTCCAGTTGGTCTTTGGTGACCCCTGTGAAAGGGGCTCACATGTTAAGAACCTCTGCTTTATACTTACTATTATCTCAGGCCACTTGTCCTCACAGCCACTCTTAACATGATATGAATCCTTCTTTTTCCGGAAGAAATGTTCTGCTGAATTGCTTCATTGCACAGATAAGTCACTTATGTCACTTATTTTGTTTTCCTAATTAGAACACAGACTTTCACACAGGAACAAAAATCTGTGGCTCAGATGAAGAGTAAGGTGTGGTCTACAGAAAAGATAAAGACACTTTCCATAATACCTTCTAGTACTTTGCCTCTCACTCAAGAGATGGAACATGTGTTTTTCAGACTGAGGCTACAGATTCTATTGATTTCCTGTATCACATCCTTGCCATGTGTGCACTGTAGTGATCCTGGCCCTACCTGGTTATTCCACGTGGCCTACCATGAGTAATCTAGATGCAATAATATGCATATCTAATGAGCTCAGAGATGATGCCCATGTTCACCTGAGGACCAGAATCAAACTCACATCCGCTTTCAGATTGCAAAGCCCTCAGGGACAGTGTATCTCTACTAGAGGTCCTGCTCTAGGGCCCCACTTTGAGAAGTACTTAAAAGGCACTTCTTAGCAACGGCTGACTTGAAGAAACTACACTGCCTCAATGCAAGGCTATTTTCTTCTATAAAATGAAAAAAATGGAACTTGATATAAAGGCTTCTCACTTGAACTGGTTCATACAGATCCATCTCATTCCTGATCCTGCATGATACAGGAGAACTGTGAGCACTCTGAATAAAGAAATGTATCCTGCAGCAAGCCATTCACAGGGCCAAATGTAATTCCGTTTAAGCCTGTCTGAACTTGCATTTTTTTTTTAAATCTCCCACCCCCATAGACCCTGGAGATTTCTCTTTCAAAAATGAATTCAAACACAAAAACACATATGATTTCATTAGCAAAACTAGAAAGCTTTAAACAAAAAAGCTCAAACATTTTGTTCTTAGTATGGTCCGTTATTGTCTATCCTTCTACCCATCTTCCTATGTAAGAGGTAAAAAAGTAAAATTACATTAACAACCCCTTAAGACTGATTGAATTTTAAAAGCCACACTGATAGTATCATATTCACATCTTTAATTTGCTCATCCATATCGCGTCACTTAGAAGGCCAAATGCCTAAAGGAACCCAAAGCAAGCAGCAACATCAGACAGGAAAGCAGCAGTTACGGCCTGGAATGTCTACAGTACAAGGGAGGATCATAGTTTAAGACAGTACAAGAGCAGTGTTGGAGGGAGTAGTAGGACAGAGAACTTCAGAAGTCTCATCTAAAGAGGCCATGCTGATGGGATCAGGATTGGGTGTTTCTGTTTCTGTCTGTCACTCTTGGTCTTCTGTAAGATGACCAAGGGTTTGAGATAGACAGCTCATCTTTATCCATCTCAAGAGGGAGGGGAGTCCATGTCAGGCAGCCCTTTTGAAGGATTCAGCTTCCCTCTGGGCTGTCTACACACTTCAGTGTAGGCCTGTGGTGTTGAAGTCTCCCTCGTCCTTCATGGATGCTCAACTTCAATTATTTTCCCTTTCAGTATAAGAGAGGCTTTCAGAAACTGCTCTGCTGTTCCATGACTTTTTCCATAGCATCACTCACTACAAGGCACACAAATTAAGTGAACTTGTACGTCAAGACATAAGGATGGCACGACCATTCCAAGGCCTGTCTTTGCCATGAGCTGTTGGTCCCTCTGAATCTTAGCTGCTTTTCTGCTCTGCCTGTCTCTTCTACCTTGAGAGGCAATCAAATCTTCGGCCTTCTACTTATGCCTGGCTTCTCAATTGCTCATCAAACCTCCAAACTAGTTCATTTCCTGTAGGAAAAAGCAGGTGAAGAAAAATGGCTCCCTGCCACAGCTGCCCATTTTCAGTGGGTCATCATTTTCTGGGAGACTTTTAAATTGTAAATGAGGTATGTGTCCCTTCTGTCAACACTGTGCTTTTGGGTGTTTAGCAAGAAGTGCTGCTTGTCACAAACCATTCCAACCACACCAAAGACAGATGTCCCTGGACAGATTTAATTGTCATGTAACCATTTATCCACGAAATAATGCTTCCAATCTAGAAATTCAGACTAAAAAAAAATCTAATTAAACAATTAATTTACATAAACCACATAGGACTCATTTTGGTAAGATTGACTGGACATGTGATAAAATATATCAATTAAATCCAGTCAAAATTAGACAGCAACAAGTTCTTCAGGCTCAATGATTTATTCTGAGGTAGGTATCCCTGGCAATTGTTTGCAACATGTCAACTGCCATAAAAGAAATTTCAAATAACCAGAAATCAGCATTATCACTTGGAGTTCCTGAGAAAACACTTGATAAATGTTTGATGATAAATGGACACAAGACACAAGAAATTATTTCATCTCATACAGCAATAAAATGGTGATAAGCCCCATTTCTACCCTCCAGTCCCTCATCCCACCCCCAACCCTCTGCCCTTATGATTATCTGGGAGCACGATGAAAATGATGCTGATAGAATATCATCAAGAGGTAACCAGTTAAGTGGGAGCACCATCTGATACCAAACATTTAGAACAACGTCATATCCTAGATGAAGATCTATGCCAAGGGATGGAGAAAGAATAAGTTAGCCCTTCCTTCTAACAGACCTGAAATTTCACCCAAGGAGGAAAATAAAAGAGTGATAAGAAAGATGACAAATTCTCATCACGAAAATCTTAAAGGTTCTTTCTGAATATTGCCCAGCGAGTATGTAGTCTAAGATTTGAGGAGCTGTCCACCGCTCAGGCAGCTTCAGAATGCAGCAGAGAACTAGGGATAGGATTATCTGCGGAGCCCGTTGATATAAGTCTCTCTAGCACTATAGCTAACTATAGTAGAATGTTCTTGTTGGGAAGGTTCTAGAGTCATCCTTAACACATCTATCTATCAATGCATTTTCAGGCCTAGGGGAGGAGAATAGGGTGGAAGAGGGAGGGAGGGTGGGAATGGGAAGATACCAGCAAGGGGGTAACAATCAGGGTGTAATGGGAATAAATTATAGAAAATAAAAATAAAGACTTAAAAAAGAATACCAAACCCAGGAATTCGTTATAGGAAAGATATCAGAAAGCGAAGTCCAAGCAAGTGTTTAATTTCCCACTGTTGCTTGTTGCCGTATTTTAAGATTGAGTCACTGATCATAGAGACCTGAAACATAAAACGATAAGTTTTGTATGGTATATTGCAACAAACTTTATTAATTGA
This sequence comes from Acomys russatus, assembly GCF_903995435.1. Taxonomy (NCBI): domain Eukaryota; kingdom Metazoa; phylum Chordata; class Mammalia; order Rodentia; family Muridae; genus Acomys; species Acomys russatus. The sequence continues at coordinate 45,122,645 of NC_067139.1, forward strand.
GGGGGGAAGACAACACTTCCTAAAAATACAAGGCACCATGCCAAAGACCTTACACAAGAAGTCATTAAGGTAAATTCTAATTTTTATGGATGAGAAAAATGGAGCCCAAAGTAGTTTAGGAATTACTCAAGGTTAGGCAAGTAGTGTAAAGTCTATTTGAAATGCGGTCCCTGGATGCTCCATCAAAAGCTCTTAGCCACATGCCTTTACTGGCCTCTTGGACTACATTGATCACTTTAATGTCTACCTGAATATTCCCCACACTTTACTAATGTAACTATGGATTATGGGTATGTGCCTTTTCTAGCTGCTCTTAAAATATGAGATAGATATAAAATTAATGACATCCTGGGGGCTGTGATTCTTCCCGAGAACATCTCACAAAGAATATGGTTTATAAAATCTTTATATCTGGTTGAAATGTGTTTACTAAGCTCTGCCAGAAAACTCATTTTGTGTTGATATTACACACAGATAGTACAAGTTGCTATATGCCGAAGAATCTTCCATTCCATGTGCCTCTTCCCTTCACATAACTCCCTAGCTTGGGAAAATGAAGCACCTGGCCCATTTCCTTTCTCACGTGGCTAAGCCTCCATAAAGGTCCATCATTTTAAAACAAGAAAGACAGAAAAGTTCCAGATCTCCCGAGGAGTCTGGTTCCCTCCATGCTATAGTTGTGTGTAAGTATGTAGAACATCTGTCTCTGATGAGGCACAAAATTGTGTTTATCACTTAAAACTTCACACTGCTGGCAGGAGTAGTGACTCATTCCAATAATCCCAGAACCTGAGAGGCTGAAGAAGGAAGTTCAAGGACAGATGGGACAGCATAGCTACACTGACTGCGGGAAGGTGTCTCAAAAATAACCAACTAAAAGAAAAGTAGAGAAAGAATCTTCACAATGCAGAGCTGCATTTTGGTGAACACTCACAAAGTATAGAGAAATGAAAAGAATATTCTATTCTGAGTCAGGAGGGATCACACTGTGAGCGTTAGTATCCCTTGGTGGAATGAAGCACGCTACCTCATGACAGTGGCATGTGTGAAAACATTTCAGAGATTCTTCATTTATAAGAAGAACGTATATACAGAGATGGTGAGAAAGCAAATAATCCCACTGTGGACAGTTACACACAGGTATACTCACACACATACACTCATATGCATACACACACATGCACACACATTCATACCTGTACACACATGCACACACGCATGCATGTGCACACACGCACATGCTCACATTCACACAAACGCACACATACACACTCATACCATACACACTCATAAACAAACTCATACACATATGCACATCTTCACACATGCACACTCATACACATGCACATTCACATTCAGACATATACACACACTCGGACACATATGCACACACACACACACACACATGCACACTTGCACATACACTTAACGGTTATTTGTCCAGGAGCAATACAGAACACAGTTTCCTGTTACCGAGGAGCATGCAGGTGACAAAGCAGCATGTGAGATCCACTATGCCTCCTGGAGTAAAAGAGCTGGTGGATGAGGTAGATATAGTGGGCTTCTATAGTGATGGAGAAAGCATAAGCAGCTGAGGCAGTAGGGGGGAAAAAAGGTGGCTCAGAAACTGAAAAAGCCCTAAGTACCAGGAAAGTGTATGTGTGCTCTAGCCAGCATCAGAAAGAAAGAGACAAAAAATGGAGAACAAGTGAATGCTGTGCTATGCCTTTCTAAGTCAGCACTCAGAATGGGGGCAGACCTCACAGTGCCTCTTGGCAGCTCTGCAGCTCCTGGACAAAACAGTGGTTCTGTGAAGGAAAAGTACATGAATAAGCACTCCTCCCATCTCCTTATCAGGGCATTAGGTGAATCAACCTTCCTAAGGGGTGGTGATTTTGTAAGGTGATTGACAGGTCCAACTGGATAAATTCTTACGTTTTGGATAGCTTGGAATGTTTGTCTCTGCCCAGGCCAGATGTAGATTTTATTCTCTTGACCAGGAAGAAATAGCTTTCCCTTAATGGGCCTCAACAGAAACCTGATCAGGGCTATTGTAACAAGATGATCAGGTATCCGAGCTGTTGAGCAATTTACCAAAAGCCAAGAATACAGAGAGCATAATGGATAAATCAGAGTTCATAAAGAGGCCCATTAATGCTCCAGGGCTTGCGTTTATTGACCATCCTCCCGCACTGACTCTTTGTACCATTTCAGCACACAGACGGGAATATCCAGGCATGCATTTCTGAGAAGGAAAACATCACTGTGCTTGAATACATGAGGGAACGTCAAGGAGACTGTACATTTCAAGCGCTATGTGAACAGCTATTTTTGTGCGGTGGCATCACAGTAGATTTTGTTAGATGCTGCTTGACCTTAACCATCAGAAAAGAAAGACAATAAAAAAAAAAAGTTAAAATGTTTCTTTACTTCTCCCCATTCAAACTAACTTGTTATTTCAAAATTATTCAGGAAATCTGCACGAAAACAGGCATTGTCATGTCGGAGTAAAAAGAAGTCCTTGATATACTACACCGCAATATATTATAGAACTGAAAACACGTGATTCAAATTAATCTCATGAAAGGTAGGACCTGAGGAGGCTTGTGACCACAAATGAAAAGGGCTGGCAAAGAGAGTCACATGTAGGACTTTTTTTTTTTTTTTTAATGGCAACTTGGCTAGTTCCCATCCCAAGACTTCCTAAAGCAGCCCCGTGAGAATCACAGGCAGGCTCCACTGAGTTCAGCAGTCAGCCTCCCATCTGCTGGCCTGGAGAGAGGCTGCCGATCAGGAGCATGGGAGAGGATGGTCAATGGAAAGCTACTGGAAGAGAATGTGCGAGAAAGGCTGAGGTCAATACAGGAAGCTCTGCACCCAACGTGGAGAGAAAATAAAGGCACCATGAAGGAAGGGTGCTTGTGGAGGATGGATTCACCTGGCCATTCTAATTCCTGTAATGAAAGTTTCAAAGCGTAAGGAATTCAAAAGATGATTTTTATGATGTCTAGGACTCTTTGTGTGGGCCCTTAGGGAAAATGAGGACATGGGCTTGCATGTACTAGCATGAGGAATGTAGTGCTCTGGTATTTGGGGAAGACTTTGCAGGCTATTCAAATTCAGTTCTATAAGCAGATAAAACTCACAATCCATGCTTCTAATTGTTTGGTGTTGCTAAAACGTATGATGGAAACTTGTTTCAGACAAAGGCCATTGTAACATGGAACAACTTTGAATTAAACTTTGGCAAAAAGTACAAAATTGTTCATTAAAAAAAACTCAATAAGGGGCTGGAACAATGGGGCAGTGAGATCAAGAACACTAATTGCTCTTGCAGAAGACCTGGGTTCCATTCCCAGCACCCCATGGGGGTTCAGAGCTATCTGTAACTCCAGTTTCAGGGGATCCAAATCTCATCATCTGGACTTTGTGGGCACTAGGCATGTACACAGTACAAACCAAACAGACAAGCATATAAATAAAAATTTTTAGAGATATAAATAAAACATAATAAATTTAAAGCTAGGATGGGTGGCAAAGGCTTAGTAATCAAAGCTCAAGGGGAGAATGCTTGGGCCTAGTGTGGTCTATATAGTGGGACCTTGCCAAAATAATTATAATTGTAATAAATCATGATTATTACTCTATGGTTCTACCACATGGAAATATATCAATTTCTATAAAAGCACTTCTGAATTAAACTTGCCAGTAAAGCAATCCACATTTACGCTTAAAATTCTACAAGGATGACAGACTGATTAGGATTGCAAGTGTAGAAAGTTGTGATGTTGTAGGCCCAGACACACATTGCTTTGGGCTATTGTTGGCTCTCTTAATGTTCATTGCCGTCACTGTGCATGCCCTAACATTCTTGGGACTATCAGGTAAATCATTCTGAAATGAATTAAGAAGCTATGAGTTTCTACCAAACCTAAAAGCTAAGAAAGTCATCAGGCAGCATCAGAAATCATCACAGAGATTTCTCAATTTGCTTGTCACGACCTTCCTGTTTCCACCAAGACATGCAGAGGGCCTGGATTTAGAACTTCATTGAGTCTTGAAGTAATATGTGTGTGTGTGTGTGTGTGTGTGTGTGTGTGTGTGTGTACACATATACATATTACATATATAATATCACTATATTATATAACATATAATTTTATATGATATATAGTATACTACATATAAATATATAATGTATATGATATATTATATACTATGTTATATGTGTTTTATATATATATATATATTATACACACATACAAAGAACATTGCATATTTCCACTTCAAAACCCTGAAATATACAGATTAAAGAAGCCTGGTTCCCTAACAACACGAAACATTTCCAATGAGAGAGCATTACCCCACAGGCAGCGATCGGTATAGAGTATAGGCCTGATGTTTTGACCGATTTTCACAAGACAGGAAAAGAGAAAGCTAAAGCTTTGGCAAAGAAAAATGTTATCCAGGATGACTAGGGAAGGACACAATTTTTATGTTCCGAGAAGGTATAGGAACACCCACCTCCAACTCTAAAGCACAATTCGGCGGGTCAACTCCCAAATGATATTTTAAGACTCATGGTTTTTAGGAGCTTATTTGCTCAATGGGAAATCAAAACACACCGTGTTTTCTATCTATATTTCAGTGGAATTTCTCATATAAATAAATGCCCACACCTGGTGCACGGGTGGGTGATGCTCTACCCTTGTCTTCATTTCAGACCCTGCGTAAGTGAACTCTGGTGAAAAGCAAAAGCTGAAGAAAGACAGCAGCAGCAGCCATGCTTGACAGAAACACCCCACTCACAGGGCTAAGAGCTGGGAACTGTCCTAGACTATACAGCAGTGACTCAGTATGTGCCAGTCTCACAGCAGTGACAACCCTGGGAAGGGCTGAGAATCCATGTATCTTTTTTTGTTTTTAATTGAGCACTCACTTTAATTTTCTGAGTTTATATTTATTTATTGAGTAGGGGGTTATAGTACATAGTTTTCTTTTCCTTTTTTATTAATTTATTTATTCTCTATACATCCTAGTTGTAACCCTCTCCCTCCTCCTCTCCCAGTCCCACCCTTTCTCCCCTCTGTATATCTCAGAAAAAGTACCCCTACCCACCCATCCCGGCTTATCAAGTCATATTCACGACTGAGCTCACCCTCTACCCCTGTGGCCTGGCAAGTCACTCCTGCCTGGGGGAAGTGATAAATCAGACAACATAGTCCATGTCAGAGACATCCCCTGCTCTCCTTACTAAAGGACCCTCATGAAGCCTGAGCTGCTCATCAGCTGCATCTATGTAGAGGACCTAGGTCCAGACCATGCACGGTCCTTCATTGGTAATTCAGTCTCCACAAGCCCCTCTGGTCCCTGGTTAGTTGGCTCTGTTGGTCTTCTTGTGGAGCTCTTGTCATCTCTAGGTCCTTTTAGCGTCCTCTCCTCTCCCCCCACCAAGTTTTCCACTAGACTCCCTATGCTTCACCCAATATTTGGTTGTGAGTCTTAGCATCGGTTTCAAACCCTGCTGGGTGGAGCCTCTCAAAGGACAACTCTTATAGACTCCTGTCTCCAAGCATAGTGGAGTGTCATTAATAGGGTCAGGAGTTGGCTCTCCTTCACTGAATGGGTTTTGGATTGAGGTAGGCATCGGTTGACCAATCCTTCCATCTCCTCTCTATTTGCTCTATCTTTATCCTGGCATGTCTTATAGGCAGGGCAAGTTCTAGATCAAAGTTCTTGTGGGAGGGTTGGTGTTCTCTTCCCTCCACAAAGAGGCTTATCTAGTTAGCGCTGTCCTCTTCAGTCTCCATGAAGCCTGCTACTACTAAGTCTTAGCTACAGTCCCCCTCATATCCTCCCAGACGGCTATCTTGACTTATCTCACCCATCTTATAGATGCAAAAGAAGAGCGTTCGGGAAGTTCAAGCACATGCCCAAGAGGACTTGATTAGTAAAACAAACAAACAAAAACAAGAGCAACATTAGTGCTTATCAGGGAAGGATTCATCAACAGGCATCCTCATAACATTTATCTAAGACATAGAATGTTGCTCAATGGTGGAGAACTCCCTAGTACACAAGGGGCCTTTAGTTTGATCCCCTACACTATAGAAATGTATAAAAGCTACTGTGATTTGCGAGACCAAAAGAATGCAATCAAAGGCATTTAAGGCACCCGATGCAATGAATTCAAAGTGGTGGTTACTAATTAGCACATCAGTCTCTGGGCTGTCGATGGATGGTGCTACAATGTTGGAACTCACTTGAAAGGTGGCTGCTCTTGAGTTGATTAAAGATTCTTTCCAAAATCTTGTTTACATTATTAATTTCCACAGCAACCCTGTCTTTAGAGATGCAGAAACCTACACCTGGTCCCTCAAGAATTAGCACATATTTTTAATCAAAATGGTCTGAAGTAAATTGAGTTATTATTTTTATAGGTTTATAGTAACAGCATTACCTCTAAATACATGAGATTTTAAAACAAGTAACATTGATGGTATGCAAATACAGGGGTGCTAAACATCACAATATCTAAAGATTATAAGAGGACCCAGCTGACTTCCAATTATCAAAAATGGACAGGAAGTCACTTCAGCTTACATGAATAATTTCAACTTCAAAGAAGGTAAAGATTTGTCAAAGTTTACAAACTTCAAACAATAACCTAAATTTGTCTTTTAGGAAACAATAAAATGAAAATAATCTTTATTAGAAAAGATTTGACACATTGCTCTCTTATGATCTAAATTATAGTAACAGAGATTTGTGCATAGTGACACAATTATATGCTGGAAGAACATAATTATTTTATGCCTAACCAGAATTTTTTTAATCAAGTACCCTGCAGAACTTAAATATGAATGTTTTTATCTTGGTTTTGTCACCTTTCTGTGGACATCTTTTAAAACACAGTACCTTCCTTAGTGTTCTCAGAAGAGTAGCAAAACCAAGATAGAAGCATGCCCATTTTAAGTTTTCTATCCCTCCCTCTCCAATTCCTCCACTGTGTTTTGTGTGTGTGTGTGTGTGTGTGTGTGTGTGTGTGTGTGTGTGTGTGTGTGTGTGTGCCTACTGTTGTCCTGCAGTTGCTGTCTACCTAGTTTTTTTATAAGATAAGGTCTCTGACTTGAAGAGGTTAGCTGGGCAGTGAGACTTGGCTGGGGTGGGGGGATCCACCTATCCCCACCTCCCTAGCATTGTGCTCCACCATGTCTGGATTCTATTTTGTTGGTGGTTTTTCACATGGGTTCTGGATAGGGGACTGGAGATTATAATGCTTTCAAGTCACACACTTTACGAAGGTGTCACCCCAGCCCTCTATGTTCAGATTTCTATAGACATAAATGAGTGGGTTTTGCTTTTAAATTATTCTGTTAATACGTTATGCTTTACTCTAAGCCTTAACAAGCTAGCGACTTGCCAGCGTCTGCTTTGCAGAGAGCCTGTATGTGGCTCAATTGTTCTTTGCAAAATTCCACTGCCAGGAACCACCAGACATCTGCTTAGACAGACATAGACAGCTCCAGCTGCTAACTGACCAAGAGACCAAGAGGGGAACTAGAAATAAACAGGTGTAAGAAAAAAAAAAAAAAAAAAAAAAAAAAGGCTGCTTCGGGGGAAGGCTATGTCCCAGGTGCTGCAGTCACACCTGCTATCAGTCACACCTTGGATTTAGGTATGGCACCTCTGTAACTAAATTCTTCCCCATTTACATAAGGGGAGCAAAGCAAGCCTGGCCTCAAAAGGTTTGTAGAGATGAAACAAGCTTTTCGGCAATGCCTGACTCACAGCATACACAATGGATACATCTGCCATTAAACACTAACACCCTATCATTACTTTATACACCACAGTGGGTGCCGAGATGACCTATGTAAAGGATACTCATAAGAACATTAAGGAAGGACACATTTAGAAAGGGCAGACGTTGTGAGGGGGAAAGAAAGAAATCATGAGTAACGTGTATTTAAAATCTTGGAGGAAAAACACACAACCAGAGTATTGCTCAAGAAAGACATTCAGGGAAAGATGCCGCATTCTGTGAAGCCCCTGTTTCATCTCAGTGCCAGATCACACTGGATCCCTGGGGCACACTGATGGGTTGCTGGGGGCCCTTACCATCTTCATCCGAAAGTCATTTGCTACATCACATCTTGGCATAGAGATGCTCATTTGTTACAATTATCCCTTCAGTCTGACATGAAGAGAAAGCAACCCGAAAGCAGCCTCCAAATAATCAACATTCTGGAATGTTCCTCGAATTGAAAGCATATGCAACTCTTGGGGAGGGTTCTTCACATAAAAACACAAAGTCAGAAACACAAATATATATGTATGAATGTATATATGTGTGTTTGTAACATACATGTATATATGTGTGTGTATGTATATATACATACACACACATATACACACACAAGACCTGTAAGGTTAATAAGTAGGGAAAAAACCTGCAAAATGCCATGGAGTTTGTCTTGTGTTGGCCTTCTACTGATGGGCATTCCACCTTCAGGGTGGAATCATGATTCTTAAAGTGCTACTTATCTAATACTGGAACGTGGGTTATGCCATCTGTATGGGGAATGGTTGAAACAGATGATCATCTTGTGTAAGTAAGGAATACTGAGAACACCTGTCCTGTTTTGCTTATGGAACTGACCACATGTTTAAGATTTAATTTATAAGAGGTGCCCAACAGTGACAGACAGGCTCTAGGATGAGGCTGGTATCAGAGAGAGAAAATTCATGTATGGAAGAATTTTACGAAATTTACTTTAAAACGGTGAAAACGCATTATTTGTCAAACTTGCTTATCAAATACAGTTCCAATAAAACACCATTAACCTTTTTGGGTTGGCTGCATTCAACATGAGTGGACTCTTGTAATTAGCTAATTAGCCTGTAAATCCAGAAAATGCCCAGTATATCATGTACACAGACAGGGCCATAAGCTGTAGTATGGCAAGAACTGCCCCAGAAAAGGCCACTAGACTTAACTACTACTTCCCATCTGATCAGATAATGGATAATGTTGGCTGGTGCATGGGTGCCTTGTACAACATAAAACACACAGCATGCCAGTTAACTATTTATGGTCATAAATATTTTAAAGAGTCTTCCTTCCTTCCTCCCTTTCTTTCTTTCTTTTTTTTTTTTTTTTTTTTTTTTTTTTTCTTTTTACTTACCAGGTTGCAGTAGCCTCAAAGACACCCAGGACAAATAGCCAACTGAGGCGCCTATTTAACATATCAAAGCAGATTCCAGCCACCTGTTACCTAATCCTAGGCGCTTCCCATCCCTATCCCTACCCCTACCCTAACCTTCTCAGGCCCCTGAGTTTAGCTCACCTTTCCCCAGCATCTTTCCAATTTGCCCTCAACCATTTTGATCATGGGGGAGGGGGTGGGGGATGGGGGGAGGGAAGTGGGGGTGGACTGTTGGTTTCCTCTTCATGTCCTTTGTCCTCTTGGTCTTCTTTTGTGGCCTCTTCTTCTCCTTCTCCCCCTTCACCTCCCTCCCTCCCCGCCCCCTCCCCCCCCCCCAAGTCTATGCTGCTGCTCAGTCTGGACTCTCTGGCTGAATTCTTCTTCATATCTACAGTAAAACTTTCTCCTCAACTGTGCCTAAGCGTGGTCCTGCTTTCATTTTGATTTGTCCTGGGAACCACCACACCTGCCTTGTTCTTGCAGCTGATGCCAGCTCTGCAAAGCACACTTCAGGGAGCACCGTGTCCCTCCTTAAAAACAACAGTAATTACAGAGGTTTCTTGCCCCCAAAGAGCTGAGCATTTAAACAGACGTCCTCATAATTCACTGTATCTCAACGATTAAATTAATGGCAGCAGTAGCCTGCAGCCAGAACCCCCTAAACCCCTACTGGCTTGTTCCTTAGATTAAGCCCAGATCAAGGTGGCAGCAGCTATTTGCAGGCAGATTAGAAGGACTCAGTGCCGGAAACTGCTGACAGCAGGTCCACATCCAGATGTGACAGATAAACGAGGCTAATCTGAAAGGAGGTCTTAAGTATAGTGAGAAGTCTACATGGATGATGAGGTGTGAAGGCCCCTTACACACTCCCAGCACTGATCTCAGCAAGTTTTGATTCACACTTTTCTGGGCACTACCTGTTAACCACCACCAGGTGCCAGCCTTCCTAACAGGGGCAGGCTTCATTTGGGAGCAGGGTGCCCTCTTGTGCATTTTTGTCACAAGATAGGCTTACCTTATTCTTTATCCTTCCAAAGCCTACCTAGCACACAGCACTAGTGAATGCTGGATCATGGAATGCGTGGTTTCCAAAAGCTTCCAGGGTTAGTCTACTAATTACTGTTGCTGGAAACCAATGGAACGTGTCCAAATATAAAGGTGTAGTTACATGCAGGCAAATAATTCAGCAGAAAAGAATGGCAGGTGATATTCGACTAAAATCCTATTCTCAAAATGAATTAATCATAGGGCTCTTTAAGTGTGATTTTCCTCAACTCTAAAATGGGTCATGATACCTATCAGAGAATCATGTATTAAACCATTCAAAACTAGGCTGAAACCAGAGTAAGCCACCATACACTTTGGATTTTTTTTTTTTCTACACAGATCCCAAGAAGTCTACAAAACAAAGCTCATTATAAAGTTGTAAACAATTTTCCAACAAAACGGCATTTTTCTTCTCGCTCAATTATTTTGACTTAATATTAGGCTGCTGTAGATTAGGCTGAATTTAATGAATAAATTAGAATTAAACACTACATTACTTAATAAGTTATTTAATTTTAAGAAAACTTCAATTTCTAATAGGAAAATGAGAAAAATAAAGGAAGGAAGGAAAGAAAGAAATGTATGTGGACATAATTAATTGCATTCCAATTTGCAAAATGTTTAAATGTACTAGAGTGGTATAAGCCAGAGCAATTTAATGACATATCACCCAAGGAAAAGACTAGTAGAAGGCCACAACGTCAGTTAGACAAGACTCCTTCTATCAAGTTGCAATCTACATAATAAAAACCCTTTAAAATATTTCAGAGACAAAGTGTTAGAGAAACATGGTCTGTTTGTAAGGCCCCTTTCAGGGGAGCCCGTGATACACAGTCACAGATTAAATGGCCTGAACTCCTTCTATGGGCATATCCATTCAACTTGCCTTTGATTTGAGGAGAAAACATTATCAGGATGGGAAACCACTGTCTAAATATTATCCGCTATTGGAGGATATGGTCTGTAGGGAAGCATTACACCTCCTTGGACCAATCAAGTGGTCCGGTCTGAGGAGCGTCCCAAGATGCCAGGGTAGCTGCTCTGACCCCTTCTGCAGACCCTCCTGTCCTGCCTGACATCTCACCGGAAGAGTGCCAGGGTTACAGGCGCACACTACTTTACCCAGCGTTCTGTGGGTTCTTGGGACCCAAATTCAGGCCACCACTCTTGAAGCATGGTAATCACTGAGCCAGCTCTCTCCCCAGCCAGAGATCATAACGCCTTTTCAAGGGAAATATTTTGTGATTATTTATTTATTGTTTTTCTAAAACTGGGCATTGAACAGTCACAAGAAGAGCCATGAATCTTCAGGTAAGTTTGTCAAGATAAGAAATTATTGAGCATTTAAAATTTATGATAATTTGATAAATACAATTTTTTAGTCTTTAAAACCCAATAATAAGACTGAAAACCTAGTAGGAACTAGTTATTCAGGCCAATCTTGGTAAAAACAAATACATTCAATAAACACAGAATCCAGGCAGCTTTAATTTTACATGTGGGCCAGAAAGACCCATTTCTCCCCACACATGTATCATCCCATATGCGCTGTGATTCACAATCCCCAAAGCATTAAAGTTTAAATTCTGAATCAACTGTCTTGGATTCATTGGAATTCTGGTCCAATAGTTGCTCTAAAATAGATGCAGCCTGGAAGACAATTTCCGAAAGTTAAAAGCCAGATGGCACATATCAGCTAAATATTTTTCCTTTCTTGTTCAGAAGAAAATTCATGTTGGAAGTAGTGAATCACCTTACGTAAGATAAGAATTTAAGGTATCCTTACTCACCAGTCCCAAACTTAGGACTGTATTTAAAGGAAACACATTTTAACTTTTTAAAAAATGTCAAAAAGGTATATATATATAAAACAGCACTGGCAGAGGAAACCATTCTTTCAGGAAATTCCCTTAACATTAAAGAAATGTATTTTTTCCATGAAATTCTGCACAATCTAATAATCTTTTTTTCTTCTCACTAAAAATCAGAATCTTTGTTTGAGCCAATCCTAATAGTTCCAAAATGTCTGATTATTTTATCCAGTAGTCTGTTATTAACACTAGGTTTTATTAATAATTTTATTAATAATTTTCCATTTGATATTTTAAAATAGTGCAAAAGATCTAGTTCTACTGTTCCTAATTAAGCATAGTAGAAACCCAAGACATGTATATACTGTGACATTCTCAAGCTTACCCAGTGTGATTTCTCTCCTGTCATGGACAAACTCCACAGGAGCCTACGGGGATGGTGCCATGCTAGCGCACTCAGCCAAATGACATTTAGAGACTAAGGACATGGCTAAGCTTGCTTTGTTCTCTCCATCATAGTTACTGGCCCTGTTCTCTAAGGTGAAAGGTGGCTTCTACAGAGCACCCTTCAACAAACAGCCACAGTGGACTCTCCTCTCCAGTGTATCACACAGACTCAAGCTGTCCACAGTGTCAACACTTAACATAATCCCCACCGAGATCTAACTGTTGGAGATCATTGCGTCCCGCAGGGCATGTCCATGTTTGCTTGTTGGGCATTCCAGGTTGATAAGGGTAGTCAGAGGTAGGTTAAGGGTGGGAGGTCACACTCAAACTACGCTGCTACCCAACTCAAAGAGCTCTGCTTTCGGTCTTTTTGATGCACAGAATGTCTATATATGGTGACAACCACTGAAAATAGCTGTGCATACTAAATATAAAAATGGGCCAGCAGCATCAGTTTAGTAGAAGTGAAACAAACACTCTCAAGATGAGGCTCAGTTTGCACTGTTGTCAGAATCCTGTGCAGAAAGGCATGCCCTTCAACAAAAGGCAAAATACAGTGGGCCACCCTAGATTCCTAGCCACGAATTAAAAACTACTAATATCTATGCCAAGAGCCTACTTCCGAGCCCTATGTATCAGCCCACATCCAGGTGTTGATACAGCTGGAGGTTGAAATGATCAGTTTGTCTGACTGTAGACCAGGACATGGTTTAAACAATTGCTAAATAATACCTACAGTGGCTTAGGTATCCTATCAGGAACAGGTAGGATTCTATGCAACAAAACAGCCACCATTACCACAGAGTCCACAGATGTGGAGAAGCATGGTTGTTGGTTAAACTAGATAGCATGCCGAAACTGAACTGCCTCTAGGGTCCCGGTGCGCCTTATTGGTTTGGCTCACTGCCAACTTATTTAATCGCTACCATGCTTCCACAATGAGGCACAGTGAACATGGGTATTTTATAGAGGATCTGCTGATTCACAAAACAGCGTCAGGGCTGCTGAGTGCCAGAGTCTTGTGTGAGTCAAGAAGAATAGTCTCAGTGTTCGGGAACTCAATTTCCACATCCTATTCCCTCTCTCAAATATTATCAGACAATTGATATAAGATACAGCTGAGACAAGTCCACTAAAGTGAGGCCTGGGGCACGATGAGCCTCTGCAAACATAACCTTACAGAAGAAATGACACAGGGACTGGAGAGATGGCTCAGCCATTAAAGGCTAGGTCCACAACCAAAAGGCCAGGAAATGATACTGGCTGGAGCTGAGAGGTAAAGGAAAAGGAACGGAGAGGAGAGGGGGTTAGGAGGGTCGGTTGGCAGAGAAAATAGCTCCATGGACCCATAAGGACAAAGGGCTTAGAAAGCTAAAGGACAAAGACTCAACCAACCCCTTATCACATATAGTAAGAGGAGGTTGTTGGGTAGACAAAGTGGTGACTGGAGGTAAGGGAAGAGAGGGTAGTATGGGCCGGGCTGGGCTAGTGGGACATCAGGGAGTGGAGCAGTAGAAGCCAAACAGTTATACACGTGCTTTCCAATACTGCCTGGCTGCATCCACCCACCACGAAAACCTCTGTCTATAGAAAAGCGCTGTAGTGGAGACCAGCACAGCCCTGCTCTGAGTAGCTCCACATCACCACAGTATGACAGGTAGTTTCTGTGAATTGTGCTTTGCATATAGTGGCTCCTTGGGTGGAATGCTCCCAGGTTGGTTGTTTAGCGTTATCTGAACACCTTGGGCTTTAGTGTAGAAAGGGAACTGTGAGAGAGGAAAGTTTAAAAATCAGGCTATTCAGGCTACCAAGAAGAGACTTGTTACCCTAGGAGCATATACAGGGGGAGGAGGTCCCCCTCAGTCACAGTCATAGGGGAGGGGAGTAAGGGGAAAATGGGAGGGAGGGAGGAATGTGAGGATACAAGGGATGGAATAACCATTGAGATATAATATGAATAAATTAATAAAACATACTAAAAAAATCAGGCTATTCTCTTCAAGACTTTCCATGTGTAGGTGAAAGAAATAGACAGACATATCACATAATCCTGAAGAACCATGGGACATTTGTTCACACTTAAAAGCACTTAGGTGTTATTTCCTGTAAATATTAAGAAGGAATAAGACAGCTATTATTACAGCTTGAGAATCAGGTTGCTCCCCACCTCATCCCACCCCACCCCCTTTAAATGACTTCAAGAGAAACCACTTTTCCTTTCTTTTCCTTTGCTTTATTTATTTTTGTGGTTGTTATTCATAAAAGTTTATGAAGACTTATCATTAAAGACCAGTCAGTGGACTCTGAGGGAGCATAGAACTCTGAAGGTGCAGTCAGCCAAACGGTCAGGGCGGCAAACCCCAAACCTCTGATTGCTCTGCTAGTTATTAAGTGCACACAGCCCCCTTCACCACCTTCACCTTCCACCACACTTCCTGTTACTCCCTCTCTGGAGAGGGCACAGAAACTTTGAGGAAACCCACTGATGTTCATTGTTGAGGGAACTTTACACCTCAGGCTTGGGCAACCACCTACACAGAGCTGTTGTGATGAGGCTGTGGCTTTGAACTCCCAAGAATCTGCATGGTGATCAAGACTTTGAATTTGCAGTGTTTCCTTAATTCTTCTGGGCGCCCGCATTCACATATAGGAAATGGAGAAGGGGAGATTACGTAATTAGCAGAAGGCCCAAAATCCTCCCTCAGGTACAAGAAGCGTTACCAAAGCCATTTTGAGGAGAGTGTACCATTTGCTCTTTATCTGCAGAGCTGGGCAGTGTCACTTAGAAGACTTAGAAGACAGAGTAGACTTAGAAGACAGAGGCCTGTGTTAATTTGCCCTGGCCGTCCTCTGAAGGCACAGCAGTAAACAGAGGTAGAATGACCTCCTTAGTTAGCAATATTGTGCCTGAACTAAAAGCCACACACTCATCTAGCTCAAGCAGAGATGACTCGGAACAGAAAAAGGTCTCCCTGTATTTCTGTGCATTCCTGCCACAGGGGAAAAAAACCCTCCAGGTTCAGCCCACTGAGCAGTCCACTGTGGAGTTATGAGCTGGAAAATCATATTTCACATATGATCAATTGGGTATCAATTTATTATGTTTCTAATGACTTATTAACCTAATGTTATATGTCAAGATCTCCAAGACCACATCTTGCTGGTTCATTAGTTAAGCAGATGTGTTCTTTGGCTTCCTTATTCCTTCAAACTCCAGGTCCTCTCTTCGCTCTGCAAAGCTTCTTACAAAGTCTTTGCATAGAGACCAGGCCATTCCAAACTGCCTTTCCACCCTAGAAGCTTTGTTTGCTTGTAGGGAACATAACAACATTCAACATTCTTCAAGCTCCACTGAGAGAAGAGGGGAGTACCATGTGCGCACAAAACCCACTGATCCCAAAGACAGCTCAGCAAGTGAAGTCTTAAAGAGAAGCAATTATCTTAATCTCAGATCGCGAGAAAAACAAATGCCTCAAATACTGCCATTCGTTTAATTTTTCTGACAACCCAACATTTATCTCTGTTCACCTTATATAATAGGAATGTTTCTTATTCTGTTCATTTTACAAAGAACAAGTATTTTTTAATATTAATAAGATGCACTTCCCAGAGTTGATCTTTTTCTTTAAAAAATAAAATAAAGTCTGAAAAAAGCAAAGACCATTACATGAATTATAAAACCGAAGTGAGGCGCAGGAAATGAAGCAAAAGAGGTGGAAAAGACAGGCACGTGGACTTCAAAGTGGTACTTCTCTTTGCTCCCCAGGCGTTGCTCTAAAGATATGCTCCAATGTGAAAGCATCCATCTGCATATAGGTAGCTGGTTTCTTCGATAATATTCAATTCAAATCAAACAGTAATTAAAGCTCTTAATTTGTATGAGCACTGTTCCAAGATTAACTAAAGGGCTTAGGGGAGCTAAAGGGGGGGGGGCAATCAATTAGGAACCTATTAAAATATTCAGCAGGGGAGGAGGGAGCTGAGAGTGAACATACAGCATAGGGATGTGAACTTGGGATGTGGGAGTGAGAATGCAACAGGAGAAAGTGAGAAACACTATGGGAAGAGCATTCATGGTAGCTGGGCAGATAATAGGAGAGTGGAGAGACTACTCTGTGACTCAAAGTCTGTGACAGTGCACAGACCATCCCAGGGTGCTGGCAGTTGAGCTGATTTGATGGGAAGGGGTTTCCTTCACAACTGTTGAGCGTCACATGAAAACCTGACCTCACATAGAATTGTAGATAACCCTGGGAGACATCTCAGAGATAGAGACATAATTTCGCGAGGCAATTCTCACAACCTTATATTCACAATTGGAAAACGATAGCTCCATAAATTCAGTCACATTTTTCTTCCTAACAGCAGCAGTGACAGAATCAGGACAGTGACTGTGTCTCCTCAACCCGCAATCAAGGGAGATGAAGTAGATGAAGCAGACAGAGAGCAAAGAGGGTCAACACTGATGGAACCGACACCAAAGGTTTAATTTTCTTCTGGCACGGTGAGCTGAAATAGTTTCCTCGTTAAGCTTATTTTTTTTTTTCCATCCAAAGAAAAATGAACACATATTCACATTATAATCATTTGAGAAATTCAGAATTAATGAAAATACTAAGCCCTGGAATCTTAAGTCAACTGAATAGAGTAGCAGAGACTGGGTGGAGCCCCACAGGGTTCTGTCACACTTGTATACAATAAAAGCACCAGTCACACTGACACCTCGGTTTCAGGGCTAAATTAATGACCAGATTTGGAAAACTCTAGAAATTCCATAATGTTCATTTTATATTTCAATTTTTACACGTAGCAATAATCAGACCTGGAAGTTATTTAATATATCTTCAAAAACAGAAAGAAAAAAAAAAAAAAAAAACAACCCTAAGGCACAGGAGTCTCAATCTCACATGCCTTCTCTCTTAGAAAACAGTTCTATGTTTTGAAGAACACCATTTCAGTACCACACACAACTGACTACTGCAAGGAGCCAGGTTGAATTATCTACCATTGCTAACTAACATTCTAGAATTTTGCTCATGAAAGAAGAAAAGAAACTTATACTTCTTTGATATGAACGTCTTGAGAAAAATGATGTTAACAATATAACATCAACAATTAGTTACAGCACCTGCGGAGTAGTCGCTTGCCAGACAGTGGGCCAGAGACTCAGTCCGTTGCCTACAGTTTTTACATCACTTATATTCAGTGAAAGCTCCACTGTAGCCACTCATGGTGGTACACACCTTTAATCTCAGCACTCAGGGAGGCAGAGGCAGGGGGATCACTGTGAGTTCAAAGCCAGCCTGGTCTACAAAGTTAGTCCAGGGCAGCCAGGGCTACACCAGAGAAACCCTGTCTTGAAAGGAAGAAGGAGGAAGAGGAGAAAGAAGAAGAGGAAGAGAAGGAAGTGGAGGAGGAAGAGGGGAAGGAGGAGGGGAAGGAGGAAGAGAAGGAGGAAGTGGAAGAGGACGAGGAGGAGGAGGAGGAAGAGGAGAACACTGCACTGTAGAGATATAAACTAAAATGTTGAGGAAGGTATAGACCTCAGTGTAGGATCAGTTCTCTTAACCAATATATTAATTACAACTTATTAACAGAGCATATGTCACTTATAACCTGACTAACCAAAACAATAGGAAGAGAGGATTAGAACACAACAACAAAACTGTAAGGATATCAGTTCCGAGGAACAATTCTCCTGGTGCAATCAGCAGGATTTCTTCTGCTGGGACCTGAAGTAACCAGAACCCGGAACCTCAGCAGGAGCCCGGAGCCCTGAAGCCCCGAAGACTTCCCTCAAACAGTTCTCTCTAGGCGTGTCTCAAAGTGGAGCGATGAACAGCCAAAAACTATCCAAAGTCTCCAAAAGCCCCACCTCCAGTTCTGACTCATTTATATATCTCCTCCCAGAGTCTGTTCACGGGATATTTTCAGCTGCCAACAATCAAGCTCCCACACAAAGTGGTTGGTCTTTTAGTGGATTAACCTCACCTGTTCTCTCACAAGACCGTTTACCATCCCACACTTGGGATCATAAAAAACAGGTTTATCTCTCCTTCATCTCCCCCTTTCTATTTAATAAAATAAGCTATATACAACAAAATAAGAATTATCCATTAAGTCAACATTTGCAAGGACCAGTCCATTTGTAGTTAACTATTTTTAAGAAACTATTCCACTATCCTATGCTACTGATTCTTTTAACTAAACTTATTTTGATACTGTGGCTATCTAGTCTTCAACCCCATCAGAGACCCCAGAAGGAAAAACTATCTAATATGAAGGAAGTGCAGGAAAGCAACTTCCAAAAACATTGAAAGGACAGAGAGCCGACTGTCTGGACAGTGACAAGTTCCACTTCCATTGTTGTGGCATCCTGTCTTCAGCCAGCTGGCCCAAGGCATCAGACAGACTGCTTCTGGACTGTCACAAGTTTCTCTCCATCATAGGTGCATCCCATCTTCAGCCAGCCAGCTCAAAGCATCTCACAGACTGCTCTGAAGCATGAATCCTGAAGGACTAGCCCACCTGGTCTCTGCAAGACTGAGCAGCCAGTTTCTCCATGTCAGGCTTGATCATAGTGCAAGGTCATTCTGTCATCAACAGTAGAGATAAGCAAAGTTCCTCGCTTTCTGCCACTATCATTTCTTGATGCCCACATAATTAGACTGGAGATGCTGCCAGGAACGGATGTGCCTCTTTGTCATAAAAATCCTTTATTATTAAATTCCATTTTCTGTAGATCTCTGAAGCATTTGAAGACCATCTATCTATCTATTATCTATCTATTCCTTTGAAACCATATACTCAAAACTAAAAAAAAACTTATTCTATAATTAAGTAATTTAGTATCTAGTAAGATTTATAAGTGACCAGCTACCAATTTCTATTTCCAACCATCCTGAACAAGTTATAACAGTTATTTTTCACCTTTTCAAACAAATTGTACATGTATAATACATTAAATAAATGTTAAACAAAATGATTTTAAGTTTCTACCAGCATACAATATACAATTTAGTTTCCATTAACATACCATATACAATACATAAAGCAAAAGTTGAAAATGGAAAACATTCTAAAATTTCCATCAATTTACAATATCAATATGAAATATATAAATACCAATATAAATTATTTGAGGCTAGTAGATTCAATAATCAACACAGGATTCATCAACTCCTCAGTTACTTAAATATCTTTTTTTCTTAAATGACACAATACCTACTGCAGTCTAAAAATATAGTCTTTTTCTTATTAACAGATATTTATAAACAACAAATAAATATTAAGCTCAACTACAGTATAAGATAGATTTAATGCTTTGATTGTTCCTTTAAAATTCAATTTCCACCTTTGCCAGAGGCCTACACTAACTAGACAAGCAAAGGCCAACCGAAGGTAACATTTTTCCACTCGTACTGCAGGCAGCCACAGAGGACCTGGAGAGGCTTATATCCCAGAACATTTAAGGAAAATCCCAAGGGGGAACAGTACTAGTGAGGTGGCCATGTAGAAATGTAGCCTTCATGGATGTGCCCAGGGGCTTAATCTCCTCAGACTTCATATTTCTTCCATGGAAATTAAAGGGGAAGTGAATGGTGCCTATCTCTATCTCTGTGGTGAGCATTACACAGAAAAAGAGACAGCTGAGTAGTGGTGGTATACACATGCCTTTAATCCCAGCACTGAGGAAGCAGACGCAGGCAGATCTCTGTGAGTTCAAGGCCAGCCTGGACTACAGAGGAAGTTCCAGGACATCCAGGACTACACAGAAAAACTCTATCTCAAAAAACTAAAACCAAACACAGCCACCCAAAATTGCATATGTGACTGAGACATAGAAAAAAGAAACAGAAGAAAAGAAAAGAAAGAAGGAAGGAAGGGAGGAAGAAAGAAAACGGCACATGAAGAATCTAGCAAGGAAAAAAAGAATTTAGCAAGGTAATTGCCATGGACTATGTTCCCTGCCAGACCTGTCACCATCACCACTACCTTCAGTATTAACCATGACCTCAAAGACTCAGTGGTGGCAGGGACAGGCAATCAGAGGTTGTGATATCAGCCAAAGGGGTCTACCGACCTTCATGTCTCTTATTTATGAGGGAATCTACATCCACAAAGTATGTTATATACCTAAAAGTAATTGTCACAGGATATCTAAAATAAACAAAGCACCTCTTTCATAGGACGCAGGAAAATAGAGCTAAGGTGTCCATATGACTACAGGGAGAGCCTGCAACACAGGTGACCTCATGACTAAAGAGGGAGCCTATGACACAGGTGACCACACGACTGAAGAGAGAACTTGCAATACAGGGAACTCTGATCATGTTAGCATGAAGATGCTTCATGCACTGAAACTGGGCAGCAGTTCCAGAATTCAGGGGCAATAAGTGCAAATACCGGAGAACTATAAATCAGTACTTGAGAGAGATGTTATCTGAAGTGACGACTGCAAAGGGGGAAAGAGACTCTCTCCATCTGGGGACAGCTCTGTCTTTGAGACTTATACACGGCTCCAAGGTCAGATGCAAAGGAATTTTCTTTTCTAGGGAGAAGCAGATAGGACTAATAAGAATTGGTATGGGAATGTGGGATAAGAACGTGGCCCGATTTACCCTGGGGTCAGCTAATTTTCAGAAGAGTGACTATAGAATAGCTCTTCTGCAAAATACAGATTCCTATACACAGTGAGTACTTTACTTAACATACATGGATAGCCTCAGAGCAAGCTGATGTCACATCAGCTTGGCAGGCAACAAACCATAGTGCCAACTGGAAAAAAGGGCAGTTGCAAATAAACTTAAAACTAAGTTAACTTTTACAATTAAATACAGAAAATATACTGATTTGCTAAAAATAAATACGATGTGATGTATTTAACACTTCACTATATAGAATGCTTGATCTATCTACAAAGAAAAATTAGGAATTTATTATAAAATGCTCCTAGAAGTCTTAATTGTGTTTATTTTTTTTTAAAAACTTGTAATGTTAGACTTGTGTGCATGGAAGTAATTAAGGTACATCATTATTGTAGTTTAAACATTGTACATGAAAAGCCTTCCTCTCTGCCCCCATTTTTACTGTATGTTTTTATTGAATGATCTATTTCCCATCCATAGGCAAGCAAGAATAAAATTAGGTTAAATGTAAAAAAAAAAAAAAAAAAAAAGCTGTTCTGTACTGCGCGGGTTTTGGTCAAGGTATCAAAGGAGCAGAGAAGTCCAATGAAAGTCTGGGCAGATAGCTGATCCGTGGGTACCAAGTAGTCCATGTGGTTATTTACAATGCAGAAAACAGGAATGTGGATCGTCTGCTTCTGAAGAGGTATGTGAATAAACAGAGCAGAGTGTCTTATCTAAGTCATAGAGAAGAGCGACTCTTTTTTATTATTAAACATTTAAAAAAATTTTTTACATATACATTTATAGAACGAGTCTTGACAAGTTATTCTCAAAACAAAGATGATATGACCCTGCCTGACTCTCTGCTTGCTGTGCCTCTGATATTTCCTTTCATCCTTTCTCTTTCTTTCTTTCCCTCACTTCCCTCTCTCCGTCTTTCTTGCTCTCTTTCCATTTCTTTCTTTCTTTCTTTCTTTCTTTCTTTCTTTCTTTCTTTCTTTCTCTCCATCTCCATTTCTCTGTCTGTCTGTTGTCTCTCTGTCTCTGTCTCTTTGTAATGTTTTACTTAAACTTTCCTGCCTTTGTTAGGGTTACTAGTGCTGTGATGAGGCACCGTGACCAAGAGCAAACTGGGGAAGAAAGAGTTTGTTTGGCTTATACTT
Source organism: Acomys russatus (assembly GCF_903995435.1). Classification (NCBI taxonomy): domain Eukaryota; kingdom Metazoa; phylum Chordata; class Mammalia; order Rodentia; family Muridae; genus Acomys; species Acomys russatus. Next base: position 45,144,952 of record NC_067139.1, read on the forward strand.
CCACATTGCTGCTCATCATTAAAAGAAGTCAGGACAGAACTCAAGCAAGGCAGAAACCTGGAAGCAGAAGCTGTTGCAGAGGCCATGGAGGAATGCTACTTACTGGCTTGTTCCTCATGGCTTCCTCAGCATGCTTTCTTACAGAACTCAGATCTACCAGTCCTTGGGTAGCCTCATTGACAACAGGGTGGGCCCTTCCACATCAATTACTAATTAAGAATTTACTTAATTATTTAATTTACTAGAGGCTTACCTACTGCCCCCATTAAATGTTTTCTTGCTGGAGAGATGGCTCAGTGGTTAAGAGCATTGTGTGGCTGCTCTTCCAGAGGACATGGGTTCAATTCGCAGTACCCACATGGCAGCTCACAACTGTCTATAAATCCAGTTGTGGGGGATCCAACATTCCCAAGCAGACATACATGCAGGCAAATCACCAATGCACATAAAGCAAAAATAAAATAAAATAAAGAACAGTTATCGTGATCACGGCGCCTCTTCGCATCAATAGAAGAGTAACTAAGACAGAAGTACTTCTATAAACTAGGATTTTTAATGCACAGTGCTAATATACACATATATATTTTAGTATTTTTAAGTAAAAAACTGGTATCTCAATCACACAGTCAAGTTTGTTTGTAGTATGTATGTAGGTGTGGTGATTTGAATGAGAATGGCCCCATAAGCTCAGACATTTGAATATTTGGTCCCCAGCTGGTAGAACTGTTTGAGAAGGATTCAAAAGTGTGACCTTGTGTGACCTTGTTAGATAAAATGTGTCACTAAGTGTGGGCTTCAAGGTGTCCAAAGACTCATGCCACCCCCAGTGTACTTTCTCTTCCTCCTGCCTGAAAACAGACTGTGGGCTCTCGTCTATTCCTGCTGCTGTACCTTCTCTCAACCATCATGGATCCGAACTCTCTGAAACCATTAAGTGCTTTCTTTTAAGTTGCCTGGGTCATGGTTTTGTCACAGCAACAGAAAAGCAATTACTATAGCAGGCAATCAAAAAGTTGGTCATAGAAGGTACAGTTTAATCAACTGAAGATTCTCAAATACATTTCATATATTTTTCCAGGTTTGATCACTTATTTGTTCCTCTTAAAGACTTATTTTTACTGGACTCAGAATCAGAAGTAGAAGCTCCCAGCGAGGACAACCTACGTCTCTTGGCAATCTGTTTCCGGTGGTTTTTCTTTGGCTTCTTTTATTCTTTTGGCCAAAGTTTAACATATTCTGCAGCTTCTTCTTTGTTTTCTTTAGTGTGTTGTTTATTCCAAGCAATTTATTAGCATTTGTGTTAGAGGACTCTAAGAGCAACAAGAAGCTGACACTTGGGTACTTTGGTCCTGGAATTCTGACCATTTTTGTTTAAGGTTTTGTGAGAATACAATGATGGGCAGCATCTTCTTTAGAGAGAGTGAAAACATTTCAGACTCTGTTGGCTCTTTTGGGTACCAACTGTTTAGGCACAGTAGTATCTGTCAGTACAGCAATCTCTTCTTTATTTACAATAGCCAAGTCAAGAATACCAGATTGGCATCTGTGATGCATCCCTGAGCAGACATGTGCTTCCTCCCTTCAGTTTTCCTTGCTTTAGAACAAGAATGTCCTCTACTCAACAGCAGGCACACGCTGCCATGAGTCAAAACATCCTGCTTCATGGGAAGGCCTTGTTTGTCATTCCCACCACTGATTAGGACCACAGGACCCTTCCACCCCTCACTCAGAGCATCCACAGCGCTTTCTGAGGCCATGTGCTTCTCATAGTAAACATGAATTCTATGACCTTCGGCCATGTCAGTGAGTTTCTAACTATTGGCCACTGAGAAGGAAATATTCAGTGTCATCTTGACACGCAGACCAACTAGCAGCTGCCACCAAAAAGTGCTCAGGATTCTTTTTTGTTTGTTTTGTCCTCTGTTTCTGTTGTTATGGTGTTTTTGTTGTTGTTGGTTTTTGAGTGTTTCATTGATTGGTTGGTTCATTGGTTGGTTTGGTTCTTTGAAAACACATTCACTGTTCCGATTTTTTGTTTTGTTTTGTTTCGTTGACTTGGGGTATTATGTTAGTAATATTTTTATACATATTCTCAAATACAACAAAACATAAAATTGGCTAGTTGTACAAAATGGAGGCTAATAAGAGAATGAGGTAGAGGTTCATATGTTTTCTTTATTATTTACTGCTTGTCTTTGAAGATATATGCATGGGGGAAATCTCAGGTTTTAAATTTGTCCCTGTAATTAGCCTTCCAATAAATGTTCTTTTCTATCAACTGTACTAGCCTTTGTATACAGAATGCAAATCATCTTAACAGGCATCATACTAACCATAGCATGTAGTGATTACTACAGCCTTCCATACAATCCCTGGACTTGCTGCTAACAAGTTTCAAGTAAATGTTTGCATTTTGGACCTAAACTACTAAGAATTGCATATGATTAATTTTCTGGTTGAGCTATTTCATTCTAAGTGATATAGATTTATGTAGATGGTTTGCACGGAATGACTCAGGAATCAAGTTGAGGGCATGTACATTGTAATCTTGGAGGGCAGGAAGCTCACACTTTGATTTAATAATCAATCCAGAACCTAAAGTAGCCTAACAAGATCAAAGAGCAACATTCTCCCACCCCAGTTATGTTGAGTGAAAGGTGAGCTATTTTGGTGGAGTTTTGATATGACTCTGTCACTTTCAGCAAAGAAAGTGCCCTATGTAAACAGAACAGTAGACTTAATCTGCCCAAAATGATTGGAAGACCGATGAGGAAGATGATGGGATGGTGGTGGCGGCCATGATGATGATGGTGGCGGTGCTAGCTACGACAGCAGAAATGAGAACGTATTGAACAAACCATCTTCTTTTAAGAGATAGGTATTACATTCCCAGCATCATTCATCAGGTTTTCCCTATTATACCACACACTTCTTTAGATGTGCTGCAGTTTCTTTTTACAAGGAGCATTACTTTTGGGGGGGGGAGTATGGATAAAGGAAGAAAATATATGAAATAACAGAGTATGTTGAAGGTGTGTAGATAGAAACTATTCATAACAGACACCGAAAATTCCCAATGACACAGAGGGTATCTCACCACACTGCATACCAAATCGAAGCCACATACAAAGGAGTGTGCTGCTGCAGAACAAAGCAATATAACTATTGTTTGGAGAGTTACAGTTGGGATCTGGTAAAAGGCACTGTATTAATTATATTGTTTTCCGTGGAACCTTCCTAAGGTAACCCAGGACAGCAAGACTGTACAACATTCACAATGAAACTGTCAAGGAGGACTAGACTTGAGGGACCTTTGGGAAAAAAGAGATTTGAAAATAATGTACTGCCTGCCCGTGGTTCAGACATGCCTGTCTCTGCAAGTATGACCACATTATTGACTCTCCAAGGAAGAAAGGAAATATGACTTTGTCCCTTAACTGACATCAAAGTTACACCACGATGAGGCACTGTATAAAAGCACTTGCAAATATTTCTTTATTCTCAGCATCCCTGTGTCCTAGGAGAAGATTATCATGCCCATGGTTTTAAAATGCTGTGGGTAATGAATGATGAAACAAAGAAACAACAATTAAGTCCAAGGGTAGGTGGTCGAGAAAAGAGGTAAGAGGTAAATAATTTATTTAATGCACAAAATTTTAGACCCAAAGATCTTGAAATTCTTTACAGACTCAGGAATCCCAGGTCAAGATACACAAATTCCAAGGAAGTTTCCGTACGGATGGCTATTTATCTAAGGTTTCATTGGCCACTACCACCCATCAGGATATAGGACGTTTCTGGGTACTGGTTATCAAATAGCCTCCTCACAACACCTTTCTCCACAAACTAGTGTATGCTATCAAGGCTTAATAAAAACTGGAAAAAACACAATTTCTCAAGTGTGATGGAAGGTATACAAACATTTGCAAAATACTTGACGTGAGAGAGTGCATAAATGGGTGGTTCACAGCTGGTATTTCCAAGAAGTAGTTTTATTTTTAATTACAAGATAAAAAAGATCAAGCCTTGTCAGGTATGATTTGTTTTATTTTTTGCACACAAAAGACCATAGCTCAATCATAAAACAGTGGGTCACAGGGAGTCAGAGCTCCATTGACACAGAGCATATAATCCATTGTGCAGACAACCATAATCTCTTATACAAGTTCCCACAGCTGCCTAACACCAAACATTAATCATTCAGTTTAGGATCCATCAGCAGATTTAGATATCTCCAAAGGGGCCTGACAGGTTAGGCAAAGGAAGCTCAGTGTATGATTTGCTCTTCCACTGAAGACTAAAAATCTATAGGTTAGAAAAGGGCAAGCTCTGATGCCTCCTCCATTAATTATTTAAAGGAATGTTCCAGATGATAGTAAACCAACAGTTTCTCATATAATACCCTTTTGGCTTCAAAAATGTGCTTGCAATAAACAGAACTCAAAATGCTTCCCTTATGTCAAAAGAAATCGCCGTACGTATTTTTTTTTAACTTTTGATGCAGCAGCCTCTCACCAATGATTTTGGATCTAATCACACTTTTGAGTCAACTTGCTAGAGCAGATGGGAACCTTGTCTCATTTAGAGCACACATTCCACTATTAGCTGTCAGTGAATTTACCCATGTAACCAGCACTGGCCACTAGTCACAGTTGATACAAGGCTCACTAGAAAGCTTGTCCACAGCTAACAACGAGGTCAGAACTTCAAGACTTGCTGAGTTTGTCTGTTTTTAAACTATATCATAGAGAATTTCAAGCACACACAGAAACAGATAAATAAAAGCAATCTTGGTATACCCATTACTCTGCAAAAAATAACCAGTTGTATAATTTACATATAGTCAGCCTTGTTCCAGCTATTCTTACTGTCTTCCTTGAACGCTATTATTTGGAAGCAGCTTGTGGACATTACATAATTTCATCTTACATTTTCCTGTCTGTAACTCTCCAAAGAATAAACTTAAAACAATTAGGCCTCCAGAAAAAACCTAAAAAGCTAAATTAATGATATGACAATATGAAACACTTTTTTAAAAGTAAAAATTAGCAATAATAAAAATCAACAATATTAACTGGAAGTGCACAGCTTTCTATTTGTATTGTAAGTTAAAGTTCAAAACAATTTCTTAAAAGTTATTAGTATTTCCAATAATTTTTATTCTTCCTTTTGTTTTGTGTTTTGAGATAGGGTCTCTTGTACAAGTTGCCCACATACTTAAGACCATGGCCTTCTGGTCCTCTTGCCACTACATCCCCAAGATTGAAATTCAGGGCTCTGTAAATGCTATGCAAGCAACTGAGCTACACTCCCAGCCCTTCCCTGTATTCATTTAAGCTGAAAAAAAAGTCTCCATATAAAATTAATTTAAATGTACTTTAATTAAAGCCATTGCTCCTTTGTTTTATCCAATAGAAACAGTGTCAAATGCAATGACAAATTGTCACAATTCTGAAATTGTTTTAGAGTAGCTAATTTAAACAAAGCCACATGATTTCCAAACAAATAACCCAATCACAACATAGAACAAACACAAGTCAAAAGCTGTTAAGCAATGCCCATGCCCAAGCAGATCTCTGTGAGGTATAGGCTAGCCTGGTGTATATAGAGAGTTTCAAGACAGCCAAGGCTATGTAGTGAGACTTTGTCTAAAAAAAATAAATAAAAGGAATGTCCATGCCAAATCTTCACCTAGTATTATTGGCCTTCATCTTATTAAACTTTCCTAACAAGGACTAAAAAGGTCTGGTCCTTGTCCACAGATACCCAGCTAGTGTGTGTGTGTGTGTGTGTGTGTGTGTGTGTGTGTGTGTAGGTGAGGGATACTCCCGTCACTGTCCACACTAGCATTTGCCTATACAAGCTTCAGAGCTAGCTTAAGGGAGGCATGAGTAGGGAGAACACATGGAACAGGTCTCAGGAGCTACTTAAGGTGGAACCAGAAACCAGGAACTCTGGATGGCTCCTGAAATTTCACAATTATTCGTTTCTGAGTTTAATTACTGCTGAGAGTCAGAAACACTAGCTGAGAAAATGTTTTCCACGTAGGGGATCCACTAATGAAAGCAACACTTGAGAACGCATGGTTCTACTTAAAAACACCTGGCTGGCTCACCGAAGATGTCACCTTCTCTTTAGAGCCTCTGAAGGAAACACGGGATCTTAGGTGTAGCAATTAATAGGTAGAGTTATGAGTACTTCCATGGGCTCAAAGTAATCTGTCTTGAGCTTCCCTCTCAATTACCCAATGCTTGTGGCTTCCCGTGGCGCTCAGCAATGTGCAGCTTGCCAACACAGAGGAAGGAGCCTATGCTTGACTCAGAGCCCTTCATCATCACATTTTACAGTACAAAGCAGGAAGTGCCGGAGGCGCCAAATCCCTCACAACTCAGAGATGATGAAGTCTTTAATGCCAAGCTGCTTGCACAGCAGTCTTTGCTCCTAATTCGGGCTCCCCTTTTCTGCTGTCTCAAAGAATAAGCAGGTAGCAAAGTTCAAGTTCATTACCCAGAAAATCCACTTTGCCAGCCAAAGCAAACAGACGTTGGATGAACATCCTACATAGCAGCTCAAACTGCCAAGTATTGAAGGCTCCTTTTTTCAAGTGTTTGCACTACTGTCTGGGATTACTATCCAAAATGCTGTAAGGAGGATGATGAGGTTAGAGCAGCAAACTTGCTCAGAGGGAGGGAGATGCTTGAAAGATAAAGACCAAAGCTACTCCAGTTAGGGTCAGACCCATACCCTGGCAGCCGTAACAAGCTGGGCTCAGCCACAGTGATAAGGCAACTAAAAGGCTCAAATTGATAGTGACTAGGAAAAAAGTTCATATTTTGTGTCCTGTCATGAACGGAAGGTGTAAGTAAGTTAACTAAGCATGCAGGTCAGGTGTGGCGTTGCAGTTGTCACCAGATCTCAGCTTTCCATCTTTCTGCAAATGGCAATCACCAGCAAGGTCACCTAACAAGGTCTATGTCATCCCTGTGGCTGCCTCAGAGCCTCAGCCTTTCCTTCTCCCAGCATGAGGTTCCTGGGGAAATTCTCATTTCTTAGAGTTCATTGCCCCAGGGTGGGGAGGTGGGAGGGGGGCCAGAAGTTTCTGGATCATGTCTCCCTATCTGACAGGCAGGCCAGTCACAAAAGCAAAAGGTTTCTTTGATGACATATGAACCTTTTGAGGTGATCAGGAAACCAGAGCAGCTGAATTTCTGGGATGAAGCTGAGAGGCATTGAAGATGAGTCGTCCATCCATGTCCATGTATTTACTGAACACCTGTGCCCCGTTGTCTTCACTGCATACATCCCGACACTGTAGCATTGCTATATGCCTGACTTGTGTTGTTGTAATTGGTTTATCCTTGTAGAAAAATTACACTTACTAACTGACTGACTGACTGACTGGTTGATTGACTGGTAGAGTTGTACACACGCCACAGCTTGCATGTTGAGGTTGGTGGGCCATTTGCTAAACTTGACTCTCTTCTTACACCAAGTAGGTGCTGATGACTGAACTCAGTTCAATAGGCTTAGAAACAAGCACCTTAACCAACTGAGACCCGTTGCCAGCCCTGGTAGACATGTAGAAGCAGTCAGTACTGATAGATACAGCAAGGCTAGAGAGGTGTGCCCATGCTCTCATGCTGAAAGCTGTGGCATGCAGAGGCATTTTAATTCTAAACACAGAAGCCCTGCCCCTCCCTTAAGCTATCATTCTATTGCAAAATTAGTGTTCTACAGGCATGCAGGAACTTGAAGCTGATCACCAGAGATGATACACAAATCACTCCTGTCCTGTGCCTAACAAAGAAATTCACCTAGGGTCAAGAACTCTACCAGACCTGGAAATTTCCTTTTCCAGGAAAGGAATGGTTAAATTTTCTCACAGCCAAATCTTGCTTGGTAGGACAATTTTCTAAACACTGTAAGACAGCCACAAGGATAGCATGGTTGGGGGAGATTTTCTAAATGGATGTGTATGTAGTGGGGGAGAGTCTGAATTGTAATGACAATAATTTACTTTTCTTTCTAATTTTTTTTCTTCATTTCTTTGGAATACAGAGAAAGTGAGGTAGCAGGTAAGAACCTGATTCTAAGCTTATTTTCTGGGTTAACAAAGGAATTTAAAAACAGGCTTAAACAGATGCTCTAGGACAGTTTTATTTGCATTTTAGAGAAAAACAACAGAGTAGGCAAGCTGTAATACAGCTGCAGGGAGGAGAGAGAGGGAGCACAGGAAGAGAAAACAAGCATGTTTAGCAATACAAGTCTATAGGCAGCTACATAGTAGAAGAGGTTGGCAATCTTCAGAGAAAGAGTGAAGAGATCCTAAAATTTCAATGAAAGAATGCTTAGGCTCTGAGCCAGCATGAGGAGGAGGAAGAGGAAGAGGAAAGAAAAAGAAAAAATCAGTAGAAAAAAAGGAGATGTTCTGAGTCAGAAAAGTGGGGAGGCTGCAATGAAGCAGAGGCTTCTAGGAAGAATAAGGATTTTCTCATTAAAGGGAATATTATTCCTCTTTCTTTCTTTCTTTCTTTTCTTTTTCCTTTCAAGACAAGGTTTCTCTGTGTAGCCTTGGCTGTCCTGGAGTCACTTTGTAGACTAGGCTGGCCTTGAATTCACAGAGATTTGCCTGCCTCTGCCTCCAGGGTGCTGGGATTAGAGGCATGCTCTACCATGCTTGGCCCTCCCATTTTCTTAGTGAATCTTCAAGTGACTTAAATTGGGAGGAGGAGAATGATGTCTCCTGCACAGGTGACTGACTTCCCAGCTGGATTAACTCTTAGGGAAGACACAATAATATGTCTGATCTAAACTTTGAAGCAGAAAGGAATGTCCTGTCTCCACCCAGGGCCACAGGTCAGAAGTCAGATTTCATCTTTTAATCGGGAGGAAGCAGTTGTCTCTTAATGGGACTCCACAAATCTCTGGTATCTTCCTATTTTATATAGGGTATGTGAGCCACAGGAGAAGTGAATGTGCTGTTTCCCTTTCCAGTTATGAGAGAACCAAGGTGAGATTCAAGATGCATCACCAAGGTCCTGTCAATGACCTTGAAGTCAGTTAATCCTTGTGACATTTCCCCTCAAGAAGTGAGACTCTGGGACTAAACTACTTTAGAAGATAGACTGAAAAGGGGGTACAGAATCGTTTAGGGTCTCCGCTATCATTGGGTTTCACCCTTTGGAAGGCAATCAAGAAGACCCAGACAGAGCTCAGTGGCACAGGGCTGTAATGCCAGCACAGCAGGTGGATCTCTGAGGGTTCGAGGCCAACCTGGCCTACAAAGTGACAGAACAGCCAAGGCTACACAGGGAAACCATGTTTCGAAAAAAGGAATAAGAAGGGGAAGGAGGAGGAGGAGGAAGAGGAGGAGAATGAGGAGGAGGAGAAGAGGAGGAGGAGGAGGAGAGCAGGAGGAGGAGGAAGAAGAAGAGGAGGACGAGGAGGAGGAGAAAGTCCCAGACAGATGGAGTTAGACTGTAGTGGAACCATCTGAGTATAGATCTACTGCAAATAAGAACAGATAAAATTAAGACAGCAAGTAAGTCCAAAGATTAATAACCATCACTATTAAAATAAATTGAAATGTGGTAGTGCACACCTTTAATCCCAGCACTCTGAAGACAAAGGCAGATAGATCTAAGTTCAAGGCCATCATGGTCTACAGAGCAAGTTTCAGGACAGTCAGGGCTACCCAGAGAAACCCATCATGAAAAACCAAAACTGACTGTATTATATAAAATAAGTGCAGAAACTAGAGCACCTAAATACCCTGACAGGTGTGGCATGGGCCCAGACAGAACCAGGGACATAGTGGCTTTTAGACAAGGGTTGGAACTGAGGCCCCTATCCCTAAATTACCCCACCAGTTTTTATCTCCTGTTTTCATCTCTGGGGAAAGATTTACAACTAGTCAGAAGACCATACAGTAGAGACTAGAGATGACGGTGGATGAGCAATCACAACCCACCAGAACAGCTTCCTCCTAGTTATCTCTTACCTTCAGTTTAAATCCTAATCTCCTGTTATGACCCACACTGAGAGAACTGGAGGATCACTAGAGCTCTGTACCTTTTCACTCTGTGGCCCCATTGGAAAAGAAATGCTGCTTTCCTGCTTTCCACTAGTAATAGTATTCATTTAATTGGCTTACTGGGGACAACTAGCAAAGGCTGGCTTGTTAGGGCAGCCAAAGGTACAGGCTCTGGCCCTAAATCCAGAAACACTGCGGCTGTATATATCATCATTACTATGTTGACTATAAGTGCTAAACAATAGTTAACTCTCTCAGAAGGAAAATCAAGATAAAAATAAAGACCCAAATTTCTATTTAAAAAAAACATGGACCCAAAGACACTTTACTGAGATCATCTCAATGGCTGCAGTAATGCTTGGCTCCACCTTTGCTGTTCTACTTCAATTCTGATTTCTTTACACTATATTTGATGCTACATTGAGAGAGGGTTTCCATGCTGTGCCAAGCACCTAATTGGATGGAATTTCTAAGAGTGAGCTTGAACAGTAGTAAGAGGAGTTAGAAAAGTAAATATTTTCTCGCAGTTCAGAATAAATAATACATGTTAGAAAAATATTATATTTCTTTAAACAAATATTATTAACTCTTTCCCCTTCCAAAACAAGGGCAGTGATCTAGCAAAAACGGACCTATACATCTGAAAACTCTCCTTGACCCAAGGCATCAGCACTGCCTGGAAAATGTCAAACACCAAGTTCAAATTGCAACTCTTTGAGGAGGTAGGCAGAAAAGCCCCTCCCAAAGGTGCAGAAACTCACAGGTCTCCATAGAAACATGTCAGGATACTTTCCATTTTGAGGAAAGCATTGAAAACTCCGGCTTCTGTTACTACGCAATTTCTTGGAGCACATGTTAAATCCCTTTGTCACTGTTTTCAGTTTGAAGAACACATTTAATTAGACTGGGACACTATGACTAAAATCAAATCGGAGCTTTCAAAAGTCTAGCCCACCCCCCTTTGGCAAACACTGTGTATAGCACTGAGCCACACACATGAACTAGAGAACCTGTACCCACTCCACTAATCACCCACACCTGCTCCTCTGTGCTGCAGCTCACCAAGCGCCTGACTAGAACGGCTGCCCGCTCTAGACAGAGACTCTGCATGGATCTAAATCAGCGTAACAAGCTTTTAAACTATTATTGCAAAAGAAGTAGTCAATATGCTAATTTCCACGGCTCTACGCCTAATTTTCATTAAGCATGCCCTAATTTCTTTTTTTTTTTTTTTTTTCCAATTTTGGCATGAGGGCCTGAACCTATTTTCACAGCCAAAAAGATCACCACACTCACAGATGGCTAGAGACTGTGAGAAAATACCTACCCCAGTAGGAAGACAGGAGGCTATACACAAAGTCATCTGCTTGGGGATCGCATTGTGCTGAGCAATATACAGGCTGTTGTTCAGTGTCCCTCATGCATTAAACAAAGGTAGGAATTAACCCTTCCAGTGAAACCCTCTAACACTGTCACCTTTAACCGGAATGTGTAATAACTTTCAAAAATACGGGCAAACTCTAAGACAGTAAATTGAAACAACAGGAAAAAGCAAAATTCTACCAACAGGTAACCACAGTCTAATAAGAAAGGAGCTTGTTTACCTAGGCATTGAAGACAGGGTATGTGGTGGACCATGGGCTAATCACAGAGTGCACTTGTGAATGGACGGATGGATGGATATATGGATGGATAAGTAGATGGATATATGAATGGACAGATGGATGGACAGATAGATGATGAATGAATAGATGGATGGATGAGTGGATGGATGGATGGGTGGGTGGATGGATGGATGGATAGGCAGACAGACAGATGACTCTCTTTGGGCTGAGTGTTTATAAGGTTTTTGGACTCCTTACCACCTTGGCCTACAATACTATCAAAGATGAGAATCCCTATTGTGATTACTGCAGTAATCCAAGAAACAACAAAAGACTACAAAGCAGAGAAGCACAACAGGGCTCTTGGAGCTACACACACACACACACACACACACACACACACACACACACACACACACACACACACTTGGAAGTTCTTTCTCACCATGACTCAACAAATCTACCTTTGCTCTCGTTACTCCTTGTCTGAGTTTCCTTCCTTCTTTCACAAACCACTCCCTTTTGGAAAGTAACAGAATAGAAGTGGCAGGGAAAAAGCCATTAACTACCATTAACACTGTCTGCCAGAAATTACATTTTATTATTTTTTAAATTAGCATTTATTCTAAACTCCTTAATTATTTTTGACACCAATTTCTCCAGGATTAAATAACTAAGATTTCAATTTTATTTTCAAAACTGTAGCACACATATCTCTTCCAAACCTTTCACTGCTTCTCAATAGGCATAGAGGGGCCATAAGAACAAACTATTTCCAAGGATAGCCTCAAATATTCAGGCAGCAATTTCATTAGCTACCATGTGTCGACAAATACTGTTAGAAATAAGTTCAGGCTTGCAAAGGAAGAGCTCACCATTGCAATTGAGGCATTTCCACAAGGCAAAACTTTACTCTTCCTGACAGTGTCTTTTCACCATTAGCTGGCCTTGATCCACAGTCTTTTCTGACTGGCTAATTTTAAAATAATTGGCTTATGACCATATAGTGGGGGAGGAGGTCCCCTCGATCATAGACCTAGGGGAGGGGAATAGGGTGAAAGTGGGAGGGATGAATGGAGGATACAAGTTATGGGATAACAATTGAGTTGTAATCTAAATTAACTAATAAAATTAAAATAAAAAATAGAAACATTACAGGTGGCATGCTAATTAAAAAAAAAATTGGCAAAGGGAATAAAGCAGAAAAAGGTCAGCCACTTTTAACCCCAGAATGTAGGGTGACAGCTTAGTTTAAACAAAGGTTTCAGAGGGTAGAGAGATTCAAAGATTTGCATAAAAGCCTTCCAAAGTAGTAGAGATAAAAGATTTTAGTGTCTTGTCACGAACACAAGTTTTATAGGATTTGATAGAAAAAAAACCTGCTATTTAATGTTTCTTACAGTACCAAGAAAAATATGAGATCTATGTGCCAAGTCTCCTTTTCCCTCGTGTGGCATTATTACTGGAGAAACTGTGGCTCCTTCTGGGTCCTAGTCTCACTAATAAAAGAACTTGAAAATGGGCTCAGAAGGCCACACTAGGACAATCTTATTAGTTTGAAAGAACTATAGCAGGGTAGGCAAGCCAAGACTCTCCACAGCTGCTGGGAGAAGCAAGAGGGGGAGGCGGGGTCAGGGGAACAAAACCTGCTCCCTTTGAGTTAGCCTCTTGGAAAGGAGGGTGTTCAGTAATGGGGGACTAGAGGCAGCTGCATGGCGGAGTTTAGAAGAGGAAGCTTCAGAGGAAAGTTGAGAAAATGCAGTTTGAGGAAAGCAAACTTAGGCTTTTGCCCAGTATCTGAAAGAATAAATAAATGAAAGAAAGAAAAGAAAAAGGAAGGAAGGAAGGAAGGAAGGAAGGAAGGAAGGAAGGAAGGAGACAACCAGAAAGGGAAAGCTACACTCAGAACCATGGAGCAGCTGTGGAAGTGCTTTAAGGCAGAAGCTGGTGGACAGAGGGAAGGGCTTCCGAGAAGCTTAAGTTTAGTGTCTCATTAAGAGAATAAACACTCTTCACATTTTCCTTGTATTCTTTGAGGTGGGTCAGATGGGGGAAGGGTGTAGGAACCAGGCCCGACTGGGCTACCTGCCTGTCTTGCTGTTTCATGTCCTGCTTCTAGCAGCTTCCATGTCTGTGTTTATCTTGGTTAGCTAGTCATGTTTACTGCTCTGAGAACGCACCCCTCCCATCCTCCAGACTTTTCCTCCTGTGTGCAATCACCTCTTGAGGGATTTCACCTGTTTTGCTGCCTATAAGAAGGCTCTTTGGAATTCTGAACGGAAGGAGAGAATAATAAACCGCTGCTGCAGCTGCTGCTGCAGCTGCTGCTCTTTTAGCATGAAGGACCCACTGTGATATTGTGTGTGTGTGTGTATGTGTGTGTGTGTGTGTGTGTGTGTGTGTGTGTATGAGTTAAATCTGCAGTCCCTCACCCTCGACTCGGTACCGCGGTGGCGCGGGTGCCACAGGACGGGAATGATAACTCTTGGCCAGATGATTGACAGCCCCGCCTAGATTAACCCTTTAAAATGAGAGGCATGGGTGCAGCTGTAATGTTCTAATCTTTGCAGCTAATCAGAATGTCCTGTATCCACCCAGGCACTGGAGGTTGAGCTCAGGCTATTCAGCTAACTAGGGGAGACAGAAAAGCAGGACAATTACTGGGGGGAACAGGGGACCAGAGAGAGGGGGAAGAGGGAGGATCGTAGGATCTAGTGAGGAACCTCTTATTATTTACACTAATTCAAAAATCATATCGTCTCCTACTAATTCAGGCATTAGTAACAGGTGTCATTTATTGAGTGCTTATTTCGTTTACAGCTCTCTATGTAATTTAAAAAGTAGTAAAAACAATCCTATTAGTAAGCTCTAGCATCACACTGTTTTACAGCTTAGTACCAAAGTACAGAGAGCTGCAGTTAGCTTGCACAGCATGACGGTTTGGATATGATTTGGTCCCTGGGAAGTATGTGTTGAAATTCAGTTCCGATTGAAATTCAGTTCTGAATGTAACTTATAGAGAGGTGGTATAATCTTTAAGAGGTGACTATGTTAACAAAATATAAACTTAAAAAGAAGAAGCCATAAATTTGAACTTGTTTACACTTTAAGAAATGGAAACCAAGGCAAACTACAGCCAACCTCTCTCCCCCACGCGATACCAGAGCTCCTTAGAAAGAAGGACGCTAACAGAAATGCTGACGCAACCAGCCTTATAGTGCTTCATACAAAAAGCTGTAATTCTATTTTCTAATTGTATGCCAGATGAAAGAAAAGCCGACCAGAACAAAAACATAATAACTAGCTAGAAACAGTCCATCAGAATCCTTGGATTGTAGACAATGCACATGAAATGCTATTATCTGCGGCCACAGCCAGGAGATGTCAGCCAGTCAATTCATATAACTTGCCAGCTTAATGAAATCTGCATACAAAATTTATGAATGCAGTAATATTCCTTTTTATCACAAGTTATTAATGGTCAATTTAATGAACAGCTACAGCTGGAGTACTTTGGGTCTGTATGATATTTTAATCATCTTTAGGCATGCGTTCAAACGTTTCATTTTATAACTATCAGCTATTTGAGATAAGAAAGCCTTAACCTAAGTACTGAAATATTTTTTGGGTAAGTTACCAATTTCATCTCGGTGCTATTATTAATTTTCTTACAATTTATTACAATAGAAATCAGACCAAATAATTGGTACCATATTCTAATTATATTTGCTTTAGTGTCTATACTGGGATGCAAAAAAGGTTGCTTACAGTTGCATCACATGTTCAGCTAGTTTACAATCTCCCTCTCGCTCCTTGTCAGTAAAAAACATTCTAGCCTTGTTTATACAAAACAATTTTTATCTAAGCTATTATCCTCCCAAAAGCATCCTGCTGGAATATTGACATGGTAGACATAATTATTGCTGGAATTAATGTGCTATAGTCCCTCAAGTATCTTACTTACTTCTGCTGACTAGTTGACATATTCCTTTTTTTTAAAATGCAGTATTATGCTCAGCTTTGCAGTTCCCCTGGATTCTTGTCTAAAATTAAATTTTAACACATGATGTAAACATGGAAGAGGCAGCAATACTTAAGCTGAAAAACCACATTGGTTTTACAGTCATTCAAACAAAGCATGTACAATATTGATGGCTTTCAAAGACAAACAACCGAGTGTTTCTCACAGCAGCGCACTGGATGCTGGGTACACGGGTTCTACTGCTCCCGGGGTCATCAGAAATGTAGCTCTCTAGAAAAAGTAAAAGAATCCAGATCGTAAGTGTAGGCACTGGCTAGAAGGAGTAACAATTTTGTTAGTTTTCCATCACGAGAACAGATACCAGAGACAATTCAATTTATGGCCTACAGAGGTCTACTCTAGATGATGGCTTCAAAGGCTTTGGACTGTACATTGTTTGGGGCTTTGAGCTAGCCTTGATCCAGAAATTGAAGAGGGGAAGAGAATGTAGCTGGAGTCACAATATCTATCTCCTTATGGTAGTTTGAACGAAAATGATCCCCACATGCTCATTGGGAGTGGTACTTTTGGAGGCGTGGCCTTGTTGGAGGAAGTGTGCCATTGGAGTGGGCTTCGGGGCTTCAGAAGCTCCATGGATGCCTAGTGACTCACTCTCTTCCTACTGCCTGCTGATCCAGACGTAGAACTCTCTAGTTCCAGGTCTAGTACCATGTCTGCCTGCACACTGACATGCTTCTGGCTATGACGATAATTGATTAAACCCCTGAACTATAAACCAGCCCCAACTAAATGGTTTCCTATGTAAAAGTTGCCGTGGTCATGGTGTCTCTTCACGGCTGTAAAACCATAAGACACCCCTGGAGGCCATGTCCCTGGCGAGTAGGAGAACTCACAGAGTTCCATCTCTGCTCAGTGATGTCAAGAAAACACATGGCTTTTAGGGAACATTCCACTGCGATGACGGCCGTTAAAGAATGAAGGCAATTTCAGGTTGTCTACAGCTTTATACAAAGTTAATGGTGAGAAGTCTGACAGCCCTGTGCACAGGAATTTGATATATCCAAATGATACTTTGGGTTCACTTAATTTCCCAATCCTTCCATTTCTTGTTGAGTTCCAACTGCACTTCCTTTAATCTAAGTTTGCTCTAGAGAAACACATTCTATTCTTGGGCATCAATTATCTACACACAGGAATAAGACCACTGCAAAACAAAGTATGAAGGTAAGTGCTGTGGAGGAACACCAAGCAAGAATTTAGAGAAAGTACATATTTCTTGTAGAGTTGATGACAAGGGAAAGCTTTATAAAATAAGTGTGAGATGACTGGAAGAAGCCAGCAATTGACGGTGAAGCAAACAACATGCAATAGCTTAACGATAATAAATAGGAACAAAAGTGTCCACAATATAAATCTGGTATTTCAAATATAAATATTTGTGTGTGTGTGTGTGTGTGTGTGTGTGTGTGTGTGTGTGTGTGTGTCTGTGTGTCTGTGTAAACTGCAGCTCTTTCCCAAATTTCTCTAGTAAATAGTATGTATACAAATCCAGGTAGATCGTAACTCATTAAGGTTCATCTTAAATTTCTGGATCTGTCTGACAATTCTCATCTTACCAGGCAAGCCAATATATACTTATGCTGTGGGGTTAAAGCAATGAACTTGTGGAGGGAACTTGTCAAATCAAATTATCAACAAGCAATAGTCCTGCTGTTGAGTATCGGGGCTGCAATGTCAATTTTAAAGAACTGTGCTTGCACTTGCATTTGCATTTTAATTAGGTCCCACCTTCAACATCATCACATTAATTTTAGTTTAATGCTCTATTTTACTGCCATTACCAAAATGACATTTGAAAATGTGGACATAGAGGAAAATATCTCATACATATTGAACTTTTAATTCAATATTTGGAACAATATTGAATAGATAGTTCGATATTTGAGATAATATTGAGAATAGAGATATTACTGTGTCTAGAATTCTAAGTATTTAGAACAACTGAATTTTTAAAATAAATATTTTAAAGTAAATATTAGACTTTTATCTAAAAGCATGTGAATTGTTGGACCAAACATGAGGTTCAGGTTTCTGAGAATCAACAGCATAGACATTTAAAAAGTCATTTTGGTTTAGAGCAGAGGCATGCTTTCTATTATGAGTTGTTTGGATCACATAAAAGGACAATAAGATGATAAAAAGTCTTCTCTCCTCCTTAAAAATTACTTATTTGAGTACATTTTTAATAGTTGCAACTTTGGGTAATACAGAATCGGCCAACTTAGTCATTTAAAAGTATAAAATCCAGTGGCATGGTATAAAATGCAGTGTTGTCTCAGTGTGACAGATGTCACTGGGATCTGATTCCAAACTGCATTTTCAAATGCATTGCAACTAAGAATATACATATGGCTGAGGGAGAGGATCATAGTAGGGCACTGGCCTGCCATGCCTGAGGCCCTGGCTTCTGTCCCCAGCACCCAAAAGAATACTGGAGAGAGGCAGACAGAGGAACCCTTAGAAGAAAATTTGCTAATCTCCTCACTTTCCACTGTTCTTTTTTTTTTTTTTTTTCATTTTCAAAAATTATTTTAAAGTCCCCATGGGGTTTTGTGGTCAATGTTTATGACAGCAAGAATCCTGAGGGGTTTGAGGGGTTTTACTTCCAAACTAAAAAGTCAATGACAAAGTTCCACATAGGGTTTTGGTTTGGTTTGGTTTTTGTTTTTTAAGGAGTTTTATGACAGTAGAATGTGAGTCTATACATAAAGAAATAGAATAAAAGAAGACCTAAAAATGGGAACTGCACTGGGCTCATGGCTCAAGACTTCATGGCTCCTGTGTTAGCTAGTTTACGTCAACTTGATACAATCTAGAATTATCTGAAAAGAGAGAATTTCAACTGATGAAATGCCTCTATGAGATCTGGCATTTTCTTACTTGGTGATTGATGTGGGAGGGCCCAAGCCACTGTGAGTGGTGGCATCTCTGGGCTTATGGTCCTGAGGGCTCTAGGAAGGCAAGCTGAGCAAGCTGTGATGAGTAAGCCAGAAAGCAGCACCCTTCCGTGGATTCTACATCAGTCCCTGCCTCCAGGTTCCTGCCTGTTTGAGTTCCTATTCTGACTTCCTCTGATGATCAGAGATGTGGAAGTATATGCCAAATGAACCCTTTTGTCCCCAAGTTGCTTCGATCATGGTGTTTCAACACAGCAAAAGCAATACCAGTTAAGACTCTTCCAATATATAAAATCGTTGATCAACCAATAGCATTCTATACTATTCCTAATAACTGCCTCATGCATTTGAAGGAGCCAAGGATAAAGACCAGCTTAAGAAAATGCAGAGGACTGACTAATTCCATGTGGAAAAGATGCACCCTTACTTCAGGTATCAGAGCACTAAGAAACCAAGGCTCAAGAGACTAAACAAAATCAATGGACAGGAAAGAAACACTCCCCCAACACACACACATATATCTGGACCATGAGCTGGGTGTGGTAGCATGTGCCTTTAATTACAGCACTGGGAGCAAAGGCAGAAAGACCTCTGTGAGGTCAAGGCCAGTCTGGTCTACATAGAAAGTTCTAGGCTCTCCAGGACTATATACTGAAACCTTGTCTCAAAAACAAATAAATAATTAATTAGAAAATAAAATAAAACAAGTAAGACCACAGTAAAAGACAGAATAGATGTCCATCTGAAGAAAATTTGATTAATTTATACCACATACAAAAAAAAAATGCCCAATTGTATAAAAGAAAATATTAATATTTCAACAGACCTTATGAGAAAGTACTTTTATTATCACAGAGTCTGGAAATCATTTCTTAAGTTAGATCCAAAATGCATAAACCAAAAGAAAAATATTATTAAATTTAGCTACAATAAATTATGAAAATGATTATATAAACATATATGTAAAACCTGCACACACAAAAAAATATAATAAATACTCTGAAGTACAAATCAGGAAATATCTTGAAGTGAATACAATCATAATGAATTTAGATGTACAAGTCACTTGAAAAAATATAAATCAGCAGAGAAAATAATCCATGAAAAATGGAAGAACATGATACATGCAAAATGATGGAAAGGGAAACCAGAGGACCCATGTGCTAAATTAATGGTGGTGTCCTCCAGTGACAAATGGACAAATGAAAATTAGCACCATAATCAGGTAGCATCTCACACTCATTGGGGTCATGAATGTTTGCTGAGGCAAGATTGCTGAGTACACGGGAAACAGCGATCTTCTCATGGTACTAAATGGCAGGGCAAAACTGACCTTCAGAGTTAAAGGACTACATGTCAGTGCCAACATGGGGATTTCACTGCAGGTAAGCGTGCAGTAGAGAAACTTACATAAGAAGACATTCACAGGGTCATTTGATTCATACTGCCTTAAAGAAGAAGAACAAGATATAAACTAAGAAAAGGCAGTAAGATACTAACTTGCCATCTCTCTAGAGCCCAGAACACAGGATACAAGTCCAGGGGTCAAACTTTGTTTACCAGGACTGCTGGGTCTCAAAGCAATGCTGAATGGAAGACCCTGGGTAGATGTAGTAGGAGATGAAGCCGTGAAACATACTGAGCAAACAAGGTGCTTCCCTGTATAGAGAGGAATTCGGGTAGGAGACACCGTGTGACACACACACTGGAAACCTGAAGTTCAAGTCACCGAGCACCTCTAAGATAATTGTTTTCAAGTCTCCCAAACATGTGAAAACAGTTTTGTTATCAAATGACAAGGGCATGCCTATACATATGGTGGTTTTTGAAATGGAAGTTGCTAAATTTTCTACAGAAGAAAACAAGATGCACCCCAAATGTCAGTGGTACCAGGGGTGAGGAGCCAGCTCCACAGAGACAACTGACAGATGCCCAGGAGAGGCATGAAGTCACCGCCACATTTTATTTTTAAGAAAGTCTCAAATCATACATGAAAATACATTAAAACTTTAAGGTGTCTGCCATGTGATTTCTTATACTTTAAAAAATATTTAAAATGTCTCTTATGTAGCTTTTAAAAATTAAATCACTCTACAAGGAAACATGGCCAATTTCTGAACCTGCCAAAGGTTACATAATATTTCTAGAGTGATCCTGTAAATGTATTTGTAGAATAACTATTCCCATAATCATGATCACATTTAATTCATGATGCCTTTCCTTTTTGGTATGTGGGTGTTGTGTACAGAGATGCATAAAAGGGATTTGTGGAAACCAAGCTTGCCAATGATGGCGAGCTCATTCCACCCTCACAGTTTCTGTAAGGAACCTGAAAGCAGCCTGTGAAGGGTAATTGTGTTCTTTCCTGCTTTGCCACACCTAGTGGTGATACCAGTTCCTTTTCTGGAGGCGCTGATGGTAGAAGGAAGGCAATGCATTCCACAACCCACTTGTCCTGCCTTAGGAGACTTCTGATGCTCACTTCCGCTTATCTTCTACAGTCTGGAATTTCCCTCAGACTGCTTTGGGATCAATCAGCACACTGTTTTCTGTTTTCATTTAGCCCCTCAGGGATGGATTGGACACTATTGTAAGAGGCCAGACAGGAAAATCTCAGTCTGAAGGGCTGGAGAAATGCCTCAGAAGTTAGTTAAGAGCACATACTGTTCTTCTAGAGGACCAGAGTTCAAGTACACACACAGACACACACACACACATAAACACACACACACACACACACACACACACACTTAAAAATAATAAAAATAACTCTTTAAAAAAAAATCCAGGCTGTGCAGACAGACCATTCAGTTTCTGACACACTCCCTGAGGTCCATCAGGGCAGCTAAGGAAGAAAGCCATAGTCAGTGCACAACCTATGTTCTACTAAAGCGTTAGCTACAAAATCCAGTGTAGGATGTGGCTCCAGGTCACAGCATTTCAGTAGGTAGAAAGTCCTCAGAAATGCTATTCATTCTCTCTTTCTAATGGCAAGGTATCTTATCAAATTTTCTATTTGAAATATTACTTTGACCATGTTTGAACCTGTGAAGAAATTTTACAAAACTGCAAGTGAATTCATATAGATGGAATAACTCCATAAATGATGAAAATGTCTCTGTAGATTTATGGAATACCAACTTCTTTCTAGAAGAGTGTATATGATCTGATTTGCTCAATTATTAATTTTAATTGGTTTCATTTATTTAAATTAGGCTATTAAAGATCTCTGTAGTAAAATAAATACACATATCTTATCATCAATTCAACCTAGGGGTTGAAATGACAAGGACAGTGCAGTTACACTCTCTGTACAAATAATAGGTTTCCCATTTCACCTGAATAATTCCTTGTAATCATGAATAATGATGTTATTCGACAGCCTAATGATATCATGGTGTGTTGCTTCAACCCATCCATCTTTGTCAAGAAGGTCAAATATTTGTATTCCACTGCACTAGGCAAAGTTGAACAAACAGTTAAACAGTATCATGCACCTTCATTATGCCTCCAAATGAAGCCAGCAAATTCCATTTGGCTCCATTCTCAGACCTATGAAACACACATCTACTTCAAAGATATGAAATGTACATTTTTAAACAAAGTTTTGGCTCAACTTTTAAAAAATAGCAAACTAGGGCTACTGAGATTGCTCAGACAGTAAAGTTGCCTGTTAGAAGCACACCAGACAACTTGAGTTTGAGCCCAGTACCATATAGAAGAAGGAGAGAAGTGACTCTTACACACACACACACACACACACACACACACACTAGGGCACACATGCACACACATATACACATATACAAAATAAACAAAGAAAATTTTAAGACAGTAATTTAAAAAAGTAAATTCAAAGAAAATATCTTCCCATTTGTCCAAGGATATTCTTAATTGGTCGTAGACAGACATTTAACACATATTTATGAACAAACAAACTTATTTTTGTATTACAGACATCTAAAACAACCCAGAGGATGTCTTGGAATCAGCGTGGAGGCTGTGAGAAATAAGCAGCATATGACAAATCTAACCCTGTCTAAATCTATGCTAAAACACCTCATAGTAAGAAGCAGCTCTGGGAACCAAGGCCAGTTGGCAGGAAAGGATGGCAGCTTTCTGTACTCTGTGTCTACAGGGCCAGCGCCAAACCTGGGCTGCTGGGAGAGAGGATGGTAAGAGCAAGTCATTATGATGCAGAGATGCCTAAAAGTCACTGCCACAGGAAAACCCTCTACAGGTTAAAGATCATTTCTTCTTTCTATGCCTTCAGTCTTACTGTCATACAATCGTGTGGCTCCTTAATCCCCAACACTGTGCTATCTTGTCTCATTTAACCCCTATGAGGTTGGTGTGTGCTTTAGACAAAAGTAAAGATACAAAGTCATTTCTTCCTATAAGTCTCTGTTCACAGGATTCACCATCCACTGCCCCTCACTGCACTGGTCCCTTCTGGTTATCCCAAGTCTCAAATCACATGTCACCAGGGGAAAGGCTTCTCTCTTCTGCATCACGCAGCCCTCCACTCTTACTCTGCTCCTCTTCCTTTCTTTTTTTTTTTTTTTAAGAACTAAAATCATCCCATTTATGTTATTGGTTCATGTTTATGGCTGAAACCTTTTGTTACTGACATTGACAAACAAAAGCAAAAGTAGAACTCTTAGGAGAGAGCTCACTATCAAATTTCCTGATCATGCTCACAATTGAGGAGTCACCAAAAGAGCCACTTCTTCATTATTAACAGAAAAGTATGACTCTAATTCTAGGTCAGCAGACTGTGGCTCTAGATCCAAACAGGTATGGTGTGTGTGTGTGTGTGTGTGTGTGTGTGTGTGTGTGTGTGTGTGTGTGTGTGTGTGTGTGTGTGCGTGTGTGTGTATTGCATATCTATATGTATGCATATGGATTTTTATGTTTATGGCAACATTGCACAATGTAAGCCAGGCTGGTTGGAGTTTAAATTGCTCCTTATTCTACCTCTGGACTAATTTTGTTGTTATTGTTAATATGTACTGTTTAATATGTATTCCACTATTTTATTTATTTTTATGTGTGTACATGCATGGGCACACACTCACATGTGTGTGTAGAGACAAGTGCATGCCATGACATGTATGTGGAAATCAGAGGGCAGCTTACAGGAGTGGGTTCTCTCTTTCCATCATGTGGCATCCAGTATTGACTTTAGCATGTTAAGCTTTGCAGCAAGTGCTTTTACTGTCTGAGCCATCTCACTGATGGCCTTGACATCAGTTTTTATAAAGTTTTATAGGAGCACAGACAAGCTCAGTTGTTTACCTATTGCTGACAGCAGCTTTCACAGACAATCACTGGACTTTCAATAGAAAGTATGTGACCTGAGAAATATTTACTAACTAGTGCTTTAGAAAGAAAGGTTGCAAACTATTATTCTATTGCACAGAATATAGTTTGAATAAATAAAATTAATAAGATGCCATCCTTGTCTTTGAAAGATTTACAGAAACACATTTATTCAAATTTGTCTGATTTAAGTCCTTAAGCCACAAAGAAAACTAAAAGATCTCAGTGTCACCTATCAGAAGTTACAGGCATGTTATACTCATGGTGGCTTGCTCAAACCCTGACGAATACCACCCCAAGGTGGCGAGGCCTCGAGTAAGTGAAGCAAACTATAGTGATGAGACATATTTGTAGCTACACTGTTCAATACAGTTGTCACGCGGACAGGTAACCATTTGCCTGAGATCAACATCAGTTAACACTTCAGTTTCTTTTGAACAGTAGCCACACCCCACATCCTTACCAGCCACAGGAGCCTCTCACACACAGAACATACTAGTCGGATCTTTAGACCATTATAGACAATTCTGTGGAAAATATGTACACAGAGGTTCAAAGACATTTATTGAAGATGTTTGGTCAACACTGGGCACCATAAGACTGTCGTGGCAAAGTATCATAAGGAGCCCATCTCCCAGGAAACCTATGCCTTTCAGAACAAATCAAAGTGTTCTGAAAGTTACTGCATCCTGTTGTAAGGGAGAGTGAGGAAATAGAAGGATCCAGAGGGTCCTAGAAACCTACAAGAAGACCATTAAGGCTGGCAGGTCTGGACCCAGGGGAGTCAGCTCAAACCACTGTACCAACCAAGGACAATGCATGCAGTAAGCCTAGAACCCCTATCCAGATCTAGCTCTCCACAGTTGTGTGAAGAGCAGAGAATGACTCTGACATGAACTCTGGTGCCCCCTTTTTGACCACTTCTCATTGGTGAAGAGACCTGGTGGCATTCAAAGAAAGAGTAAGTAGGTTACCAGGATGAGACATGATAGGCTATGGTCATATGGTGGGGGAGGAGGTCCTCTTCTGTCACAGACCTAGAAGAGGGGAGTAGATGAAAGAAGGAGGGAGGGGGAATGAGAAGATACAAGTGAGGAGATAACAATTACTTAAATTAAAAAAAAAAAGAATAGAACTATCATCTAAAAAAAAAAAAAAGAAAGCTCAAGAAAACATAATCATTTATACCTACCCATAAACAGTAGTTGAGAGAAAGATAAATAACACCAAGGATATATTTATCTAAACGTACATATAATTATGTGTGTACCTATGCATTCACATGTGTGTGTGTGCTCACATGAGCATGTGTTTGTGTGTATGCATGCATGTGTGCGTGGGTGCATGCGTGTGTGTGTGTGTGTGTTTTAGATCACACTCTATCCCGTGGGGTAATAATGCTTCCTTCAGGAGGCATAGACGCTATCTTAGTTATGGTTTCTGTTAGTGTGATGAAACACCATGACCAAAAACAAGCTACAGAAGAATGGGGTTATTTGCATTAAACTCCCACATTGTAGTCCATCACTGAAGAGAGGCTGGACAAGAACGTAGACAGACCAGGAACCTGGAGGCAGGAGCTGATGAAGAGGCCGTGAGGGAAATGCTGCTTTCTGGCTTGCTTCCCTTGGCTGGCTCAGCCTGCTTTCTTATAGGTCCCAGGACCACCATCCCATGTGTGGCCTCACTCACAATAGACTGGGCCCTCCCACATAAGTCACTAGTTAAGAAAATACCCTTCTGCTTGCAGCACAATCTTATGGAGGCTTCCTTTTCTCAAATGACTGTAATGTGTGTCAAGTTAACATAAACCTAGGCAGCACAACTGATGCCTTGCCAACTAGACATGCAAATACTTCACGGTTAAGCCACAACTTTTCCTTTCTTCTTTACCCCAAAGATCACTCA
The DNA here is from genome assembly GCF_903995435.1 of Acomys russatus. NCBI lineage: Eukaryota > Metazoa > Chordata > Mammalia > Rodentia > Muridae > Acomys > Acomys russatus. The sequence goes on from NC_067139.1 coordinate 45,170,758, forward strand.
TTAATATTGACATTGCAATATAAAACATTTTACAAACTAAAAAGTCTGAAAGTCTTAAAAAATTTAAACACTTAGCTGGGTATGACTGCACAAGCAGATCACTGTGAATCTACAAAGCAAGTCCAGGACATCAAAGGCTATGCAGAGAAACCCTGTCTCTAAAAACAAAAAAGAGGAAGGAAAGAAAGAAAGGAAGGAAAGAAAGAAAGGAAAGGAAAGAAGGAAGGAAGGAAAAGAAAAGTTAAATTCTAATGTCTCTCAGTTGTGGCCTCCCACAAAATCCAAAATAAGTCAAATACTTCCTTACCTCAAGCAGAAGAACCAGGCACAATCACAATCTGACAAAGCTAAACCAAACTCCAACTGTAAGAAACATATTGTCCAATGGCAGGATCCACCTTGATCTTCTAGCATCCTCCATCTGCATCCGACACAGCTTGTCTCCTAGGCTCTGGCTTGGCTCCACTGCTGCTGGTTGTGGTGGTGGAATTCTGCCAGGCCACCTCTAGAACACAGCTTCTGTATGTTACCTCCCAGGGACCACTCACTAGAGGATTTCACCTCAGTAATGCTGGCCTCTTCTTCATCACAGCTGATTCTTCCGCCTCAGCTGATTAGCATCCATTGTCCCAGCACAGCCAAGGCTTTCTTTATTGGTTTAAATCTCTTATTAATCACAACGAATTCTTCAGCTGGAGCTGACAAATGGTTTAGCTTTGTCTGCTTCCCTCTGAAACATCGCAAGACATGCCTCCCTGGTCCACATTGCTCTCAAAATTCTTAGCATCCAATCTCCCTCAGAAAACATCACCAGGCTTTCAACACCCAAGGGCTTTTCTGTCCCAAAGTTTCAAAGTCCTTCCATGATCCTCCCAAAAATACATGGTCAGGTCTGTCACAGCAATATACCCTACTATTCTGTTATCAATTTATCTCTTTAGTTATGGTTTCTGTTGCTATGATGAAATCCCATGACCAAAAACAAGTTAGGGAAGAAGGGGTTTATTTGGCTTAAACTCCCACATTGTAGTCCATCACTGAAGAAAGTCATGACAGGAAGTCAAACAAAGCAGAAGCCTGGAGGCAGAAGCTAATGGATTGGCCATGAAGGAGTTCTTCTTAAGTAAGGCTTGCTTCCCTTCATATTCTCAGCCTGCTTTCTTATAGGACCCAGGACCACCAGCCCATGGGTGGCCCCACTCACAGGGGGCCCTACTTAATAAAATGCCCTACTGCCTTCAGGCCACTATTATGGAGTCATTTTTTTCAACGGAGACTCCCTTCTTTCAGATGACTCTATCTTGTGTCAAGTTGACATGAGACTAGCCAGCATAGACTATCTAACAAAAACCTCACTACCAGGAATGAGACGCTTCCCTTCAACTTGTTGATCAGGGGAATCCAAGTGATTCTCAAAACAATATAGGCTACTGCTGTTATTCTTGGTTGCTTTCAAAAGCTGAAGGTAACTGACACCATGTACACTGGACACAGGACTTGGAGGATTTGATGTAGAACAGATCTCAAAAACCTCCTTCCTGGAGAATAGCTTTCATAATACCAGAAGGTGATGTACAAGCTGCCAAGGAAGAAAAGCAATTAAGATTTCACCCAGCTGTGACACCTATGAATCACAACAATGACCAGCATGGCAGGATATACCTAAAGGTGCAATAGTGGTACTCATATGGTGACAATAACCAGCACTTATATAATTGTACTTAAGGCCCCCCCAGTAGAAGAGAACCCACTCCTGGTACTCTATGTCTAGTCATATACGTGACTAGTGAGACCTTTGATCTTAGAGGCAGATAGATCTATTACCCCTACTTTACTAAAGTAATGTAATACCTAACAGCTTTCTATGTACTTATCCTTATACCCTTATACCTTATAAGAGTAAATCTCACGCCTCATCAAAGCGCATTAGGAGTCCATTATAGAAAGCCACAGCCAGTAAAAATTCAGAGAGCAGCTGACCACAAGGTGCCCAGCCCCACTGATACATCTCCAAAACAAGACACTCAAGAGTCAAGGAACATTGCAGAAGAAATGGTGGGAAAACTGTAAGAATCAGAGGCTCTGGGTGTGTGCTGTGAGATTGTGCCTTCTAACTATGACAGCAAAGCCACGTGAAGTCTCGGTCATGTAACTACCCAGACCAGACCTGAAGAAGTTCAACAACAGTTGACATCCCAGTGTAGATGGAGGATTTTTCACAGGGCCCAAGCCAGGGATGAGGAGCAATGAGCAATTAACAATTGCTGAGAGAGGGAGAATTAGTTTTCCCTAGGAATGAGCTCCTGGTTGGTTAGCCAGTACCATGTCCTCAGTCCTAGAGACATATACATGTAGCCAACCTTGAGTAGAATTAGAAGATTCTATGTATTTGTTTATACATCTCTCTCTCTCTCTCTCTCTCTCTCTCTCTCTCTCTCTCTCTCTCTCTCTCTCTCTCTCTTTCTGTGTGTGTGTGTGTGTGTGTGTGTGTGTGTGTGTGTGTGTGTGTGTAAAAATATGAATGATTAAAAAATAGAAAGCCATAAATTTGGGAGGGAGTGGGAAGTGATATGGGAGGGATGGAGGGGGAGGAGGGAGGAATGATATAATTATTTTTAATTAAGAAAAAGAAGAGTGAAGCTAGCCAGAGAAGGTTGCTCAGCTTAGATCCTGAATCTACCTTAGATGAAGACATACACTTCTCTCAGCCAAATCCCTATTACTTATGGGGGGGGGGGCAGAAACTTAATGTCATTGTATAAGATTTAGATGAATTGAAATCTTCCAGCAGATCTCACAGTGTCACTTGCCAAGTGGCAGATTTGTGTTCCATGCACTGGGTCAACCGGTGGACTACAGAAGTGTTAACAGTACCTATCTAATCTCCAGTGAAAACCGTACAAATGGTGGCTTTTTTGAAGCATCACCCGCATTGCCTAACACAGGGCTTGGCAGATAACAGGTAATATTCCAAGATGTTGCACTGACTCAACATGAAATAGATCCCTTGAGCTAGAAGTACTTATAGGAGAACTTGTAAAATTAGTAGTTAGAAAACTAACTCACACTTCTATAAAAAAGCCATTCTGAAAAATAAATTTAGCCCCAAGAAAACATTCCTCATTGCCTATCGTAAGGATGACTTAAAAACATTTGATCCGGGGCTGGGCGTGGTGGTGCATACCTTTAATCCCAGCACTCGGGAGGCAGAGGCAGGTGAATCGCAGTGAGTTCGAGGCCTGCCTGGTCTACAAAGCAAGTCTAGGACAGCCAAAGCTACACAGAGAAACTCTGTCTCGAAAAACCAAAACCAAAACCAAACCAAACCAAACCAAAACAAAACAAAAAACAAAAGAAACAAAACGAAAAACATTTGATCCAAGGGCCAGGCTTCAACATATACTTAATGTGTGTTGACACCATCTTGTAGGCAGCCATTATTTATCTTGTACAGGTATATGAATACAAAATGTAAACAGTAATTCATGTGACACCTATGAGGAATTACAATAGCATCCTATAATACCCATTTCTACAGATTTTTCTTTCTTTGAAATTAAAAGACACAAAGTAACACACATTTTCACAAAGTCTTCCTGCCTAACTGGTATGCTTTATTTCTGTACATCACCACTGTCTGGGACATTGCCTTTAAAACTGGCTCCTGTATGTCTGTCCCAAGTTATCTAGAGGGCTTTGCTTAGTTTGAAATGCTGATTTTTATTTCTTATCTCAATTTCCTAAGTCAGAACCCTAGGACTGAGGAGTCAGGCTATGCCTATCTGACATTTTAGCCAATACCCCGGGTGATTTTTTTAGCCCCTAGGAATCTGTTACATTAAGCCAAAAACTTCTAATATTCACAATAAGAAAAAATGCCACAAAGCTACACACTTCTACAACCACAGTGTTTCCTCACTTGGAGAGGTAATAAAGTAATAATATATGCTTTACTTAGTCACTCTTATGAACACACAGCAACTATAGAAGTGAAAAAAATATATAATATATATACCTTTACCTGTAGCATTTTTGTTAACAACCCGCTTTTTAGCTAAGGTGCATACAAACAAACATACAAAGGTTATAGCAATAGGTGATTGACAGCTCACTCAATAGACATATAATAAGATTTCAGAGAAAGAAGCAATCAAGCTGCTCTAGCTTGTCAGTGTTGTGAAAAATGACTTTCTTTGAACCCAGTAGTAATACAGGCAGAAAAAAGAGTGATGGTAGTTGTCACCCTCAGTAGTCATCTATGACCTGTTCTTCCTACTGTTAAGATGTTAGATCTTAGAAGACAGGCAAAGAGCAGCAACACAGACAGCTTTTCTCTGTGACTAACAAGCAGCCTGAGAAGGACGGCTTAGGAAGCAGATGCTGCCCCAACATCAGTGCAGCTCAGTGGTCTCAGAGGGACCAAGAATAAGGTGAGCAAGGAAAGGGTCACTGATGCAGCCTGTTCCTCCAAGGACCTGTTGTGGATCACACACAGCACAGGATGCACATCCCTTCCCATGGCAACTGTGGCAAGAATGAGTCACTGTTTCCTCTCCTCATTTGCCACTTAATCAAACACCCTGACCTGAAGTTACTCTTCTCGTCCATTTAAGTCTGGATCCTCTGAGGTCCCTACACAGCTGTGAGAAGCAGAACATATGTCTTATTTTCCAGCACCCCCTTTTTCTCTCAGTAATATCATGCCTCACTAACAGGTAGCATTTAATCGTTTATCAGCTTCTTGTACTCCTACTGTGTAACACTGTGGTAGGCACCTAGTAGGACCATCTACAGACCCGGAACATTCTGGTAGTGACTAGTGTGGTATTAGCATGATGGCTGACAATAGCCCCATGTTAACAGCACAGGTGTATTAATATTATCCAAACTGACAACTTGTGTGTCTATTATAAATATGGTGACAACTTACAAGTCCACTAACGTGTTTTTTTTTTAATTCACAGTTATGTTACACCTACTCAGATGTAGACTGTGATGTCCCATTCAATTATATAAGAAAAAAATGAAATGACCCTGAAAACAACAAATAAAATTGAATATATACTAGACTGGTCCCAGGAGGTTGGAATGAAAACATTAGGAGGTTACCTCTGATCTCCCCTTACCTGAGACTTTGCATAAACAGCTTACTTGAGCCTCAGTTCCCTCTCAACTAAAAATTGGGTGGGAAGCTTCTCAGAAATTGTTCCATAATAATCTGCTCATGGTCAAACAGATTAGATTCACACTAGACCACTTAAATATATGGATTACCCTGTGCTCTATCGAGCACCACTGTAGGTGTACCTGACAGCAAGACGGGTGTCTAATGAGCACTCAGATGCTACAGTGTCTGCAGCATGGGACAGCGAAAAACCAGAAAGCAAACATTCAAAACCCAGTGAGAAACTGTGAAAAAGAAAACAAGCAGACTGTTATCAAACCACTGAAAGTAATGCCTAAGAATATATTTAGGTAGAAAGAGAATGCTCCTGTGCTGTCACAAACAGAGTTAACAGCACATCATACATGGAATTTTAGCCTAGACAATGACAATAAAATGAAGCATTTCCAAAGATTAACACTTTTTCTTCTTGGCAATAGGATTAAGAGTCTTTTTTTTTTTTTTTTCTCCATACTTTCTTTATGCTTTTGTAACTGAAAAAAAAACCTAATAGTATTAAATTTCATTCATTTTATTCATGAGAAATACATGTCGTACTCATTTGGAAGAAAGGGAAAATAAGTCCCACTTTATGTGGCTTTTATGGATTACATTGTAAAGTAAGGCTAGTTTTACTGCACAGATAAGCAACTCATGGCATAAGTAATAAAGGACATAAATAAACTATGCTGTGCATTCTCAGTGTGTATGCTTGCCTGCTATTTAGCCACTCACATCAATCCCACTGGGAAGATTTTGGTTGAACAGAGGTCTCCAGCTCTTCATTCCAACTTCTCCCTTATTCTAAAGCAAGCACTTCACATCCCAGCTGGCTGCTAATTATCACATCATTGACAAACACCACCAAGTAAAGGACACCCAGATGAAAGCCTAAACCAAAATGTTGATAAACTCTTACAGTTTCTCCCTCCTAATGTGGGTCCAGCAGCATTCCCATAGCTCTTTGCTGTCAGATGGACAGGAGGGAGCTCTTTCTAAATTGACTTCACTAAGCTGCAATGCCATGGCAATCACACACTTAGGAGGTACAGCACCCTTCCCTCAGATGATCTCTATTTTTTAATTTGAGAAGTGACAATTAGGCCATCTTGTTGTAGATTTGTTTTATCTTTAAGTGGGAGTTGATTACTTCTTATGTTCCGGAAATTTCACAAACATGACCAACTTCATCATTAGTCTTATTTTCTTCTGATTAACAAACAAGGCCATGAGTAAAATGGGAAAGTGTGGTAGTTCTGCCCCGCATCTTCATGGGTGACAGGCCTGGGGTTTACAACAACAAAAAGCTTCTTGGTTAAAAAAATAATAATGGCATAGTTCTTCAGTACTTCTTAAAGATGCAACTTCAGGGACATATGACTGATGACTTTATCACATGACTCTTGCAGGGAGGCGGGTACATAGGAAGGTATGGATTGTTCCAGCATTATAGAGAGGTAATGATGGCAAGGTGTGAATGGTGAAAGACCCAGAACAAACAGGACTGCCTTTGAAGGCCACTGTTATAAGTCAGTGTACTTAATCCTGTGGGGGCTGGCAAGACAGCCCAGTGGGTAAAGGCATTCGTCACCAAGCCTGAAAACCAAAATGCAGTCTCTGGGGCTTATGTGGTAAAAAGTAAGAACTAACTCCAAAAACTTGTCTTCTGCCCTCCACATACTCATTTTGCATATGTGTGCATGAGTGACACTCTCCTCAGCCCCACCACAGAGTGGATCTGTTGGGTTCACTAACTAACCGTCTCCCACCTGAATTCTTCTGGGTACTCATTCCTCGCCTGCAGTAAGAGATCTGATAATCTGCCAAAGCAAACACCTCTCCTGCCCCAGGCAAGAGAGGCAGGACTGATGGAACAGATGGCCTGCCCGGGGAACTGGACTCCTGGCAGTTCCTCATGACACAGGCACACGCATGGTTGGAGGTGCATCATTCTTATGGCAGAATCCCAGAGACTGCCATTTTGGCAAGTAGGATACTAAAAGCCTTTCCTAATCATGCTTATTTCTGTTCAGCTTGCCCTAGGAATCCCAAGACCTGTTTTGCATGCCTTTTCAGCTCATTACTTTGACAGACATAGAAGCTGATGCTCAGATAGGGTGACTAAATTGCCAAAAGTCAAACAGGTAACAAATGGCCGCATTTGGATTCACATCTGTGACTCCACATTCAAGATCTTAATATATTCACTCTTCTGTTTCCTATTATCATATTTCATGTGTCATTTATAAAAAGTCCAGTAATATTTGCTTATAGCACACATGTAGCCCCTAGAACATACAATGAAATGCAATCTGCTATTGCTACATTTGCTATTTGCAAGTGACAGATGACTTAGCCTGTCCCTGATGAATGCTTAGCTGTAATTACTACATTTCATCAATGCTGAGCTATACCAAGGTGGTCTATTTTTTTCCCAGACATCCAAAACACAGCTACAGAACAATCTAATGTGCTGTCCAATATAGCTCTTCTTTGACAGAACATTCAGAATTCTGGTGTCACAGTCTAACATTGCTTACCACGTACTCTAGGATTGGAGAATACATATAAGCAATGAAAACACGTGCAGTAGGTATAGGAGAGGAAGTAGCCAGATTGTGCTAGACTTCAACGAGGGAGTCAGAATCCTACTAAAGATGTAAATTGTATGCAGTTGTACAGACTTATTTTTCCAGTTTGTTTTCAAAAGATGTGCTACAAATAATGTTGCCTGAGCAGCAATGATCCGGGCTTCTTTGAAAAAGCTACTTCCAGCTGGAGAGCTGAGAAAGTATGAGGTGAACTTGAGACAACAGTTAGAACAGGTGTGTGTGTGTGTGTGTGTGTGTGTGTGTGTGTGTGTGCACGCGTGCGTGCATGCATGTGTGTGTTTTTGTGTTTGTGTTAGAATAACCAGGAAATAAATATTCACAGAACAACAGAATGGAAAAGCCAGTATCTTATAAACTCCATCATATAATAACTCAGGCAAGTGTCATGGATAAATGCTAAAATAAATTGTTGGGGGAGCATCATTGGGGAAATTATATTAACTTGAGAATTTAACTTCTGAAAAGTCTTGGAAATAATTAACTGCCTGGGAGCCATGGTTACAAGAACTTTCCAGAAACAGACTGAGGCCTTTACGTCTGACACTGCCTATAGCTGGCCAGTAGTGAGGCTCTGTCTTTGCTTCGAGTGAGCCAATCAGAAGTAGATTACATCTGGCTAAAACTCAGCCTATCAAAAATGGACTCTCCGTTCTCCATATGCCAATCAACCCAAACTCCTACTCATTTGAACAAATGTGTTCTGCCTCTATCATACAATGTGCTCATTACTGAAAACCCCATCTAACTCCATATTTAAGTTTGATCTACCTAAAGAATCTGCAACTGATTGGTTCCGCTCTTCTTTGTAATAGCTTCAGCTTTGCTTTCTCATTACAATAATGAATGCATGACAATACCAACTACATACTAAATGAAAAAACTTTCAGCCTGTCATTTACAGTGGGGCAATGCCAACCATCATCTTTTAACCAAGCAGTGAAGCTTGGCATTGTCAGTCCTGATCCCAGAGGCCTGACAGAATGTACTCTCACATGACACAGAGGTGTATAGACAAAGACACCCATTCTCTGTCCTTGCCAGAAATATTTGACCTAAATGGAATCACAGGAAAACAATCAGATGAATCAACAAAGCAGAGTATGGCAGGGAGCTGCTGGCCTGGAAACTGCACATGGTTTAATTTTATGAAGAACCAGGGGAGGGGATAGTGAAAAGGTGGATTAAAAGATATTCAAAGAACTAACAACCAGATGCAAGTTATGAACCGTGACTGGATCTTGTGTTGTGGAGGCAAGAAACCCAACTAAAGACATTTGAGCATGAAACCATGATGGTGTCACTGACCTGACATGGACTTCATTTTCCCCTGCAGCTAAAGATAAAACCTAGGCAAAAAGCAGGTGAGTATGTCACCACGGGGCTCCATTCTGAGCCATGTGGACTTTCCTGGATGCAGTAAATAGGCTGAAGTTGTAAATGGGAGAAGGCACGTTTCTTCTTAGGCTGTGCACTGAGAAAAGTATAAGGCTGTGTGCAACACAAATACCACTGCTTGGTGTGGCAAACAGGAACATCTGTGTGTTTATGGAGAAGCAGGAGGAATGGGCAAGGGGCTAAAGGCTTTTGATAGTGGCAAATGCTGTCAGAACAGGCTCTTTTAACATTACTATAAGTTTCAAGTATTTTATTTTGAGTATTATGTTTAGTACGACATTTGGACTATGCTAGATATTTTCCCCCTGCCCCATTTTCTCATTAACAACCGAAATAAATCTATCATACTGTATATTTATAAGGTAGCTCATACTTTTGCTGGCAAAAGTATTAATCTAAATAAACAAAATTGATAATATTTAATTGTGAAAACATTCTCCATATGCATTCATTTATACACATACATATATACGTGTTTTTTTCCAAGACGAGATGTTTTATAACTAAGAATAGACAAAGTGAGAATCCTTTTCTAAGTCAAACCCCTTGAATCTTTCAAATCCTGTGAAGGGAAAAAGTAATGAAATTTGTATCAAAGGACTCGGATGAACACTCAAGATGCCCGGAGTATCTTTGGACACAAAGGACTCTCCCTTTGCTATCTGGACTGACACCAAAAGTCTCCTGCTGAGCAATCACTCTCGAAAAGCCAACCTTCAACTGGACAGAAGAGCATGTGAGCAGGCTGGATAAAATGCAGCTGGTTACCGAGTCCCCAGGCGGAGCTGTGAGCTTCCATGGAGGACGACAGGGAGAAGAGCAGGTAAGAGAGTGGGTGCTACAAATGAACTTGCAGAGACAGAGCAGCAGCATGGGTTGGGATGGGTACCTCTATCCTGCAGAAGAGAGTGGGGTAGTTGGGGAAACAAGTCCTTCACAAGGGTAATCCGTCCCTAGTGGGAGATGAAGTTGCAAAGATTGATGCTTTCAAGAGAAAGGCTCTGTGGGTAACAGCTGGCAGGAAGGAGAGAAAACCCATGCCTATCTCTGGCAAAAACTGACCCTTGACACAATGAAGAGAAGGAAGAAGAAAAATCTATACATTTACGGGATCTGAAGGCACACAGCTGAGGGAATTCAGCAAGGAGGAAGGCTGATGGCCTTAATGTCGGTACTTACAGATTTACCAGAAGACAAACGAATTTCTGAGCAAACCCATCCCAAGTGAACTAATCATGTAGATAGACAACGGCCATTTTCATAGCCCAGGCTTGCCAAAAAAAAAAAAAAAAAAAAAAAAAAAAAAAAAGCTCGAAAGGGAAGGACCAGTTCAAGTTTCAAAATATTTAGGAAGAAAAACATCAAAAATCCCAATTGAGTTCTCTACAGGTCCCGTAACTCTCACAGACTTCAACAAATGGAGCTAGACTTTTAAGCCTACCGTGCAATCAGAAACAAATCACACATTTTGCATGCATTAGCTCACATGATGCTCATAAAAAGCCCCTGAGGCTGATACCCCACCACATGTGGAAGATAATTGAAAGAAAGTTAAGCTACAGACCTCCCTGGAGCTTACTCCGGGCAGTGAGCTAAACTGGGATTAACATCCAGGAACCAGGCACAAAGTTTACACTCATGAACCCTGCTTCTCAGAAGCCAAAAGCAACTCTGCCCTTAGGGACTAAAGCTGGTGCTCAGGAGCAGGGTGGGGAGAATGGCTTCTAGAAGTCAAACACAGAAACTTACAAGTGCAGAGGTTTACTTCTTTTTAAATGAAAATTAAAAGCAAAATAAAAGGGGAAGAGGGCAAAGCGAACAGAAAAGAGACCGGAGAAGTATACCAGGGGTTTGTGTGCACAGGGAGAAGTCATCCGTAGGCACAATGTTCTCTGCGCTCCCCTACAGCGTGCAAATGGCTTGGACTCACATGACTGCACTTTTTCCTAGAAATGAAAACTAAGAAAATTTGAAAGTACTTATTCATTTATGTATAAAACTGCATCATAGTCACACTGATGATATTTTACGTTAACCAAATTTTCCAAAACAAAATATAGTGTCAGGAGTGGTACTGTGACACTGTCACCTCTTGTGCAGATGCATGGCAGAAACAAAGGTTTTCTCCCTTTGGCCTTTAAGCGTTGCCAAAGTGTGAGAAGACATGCTGGTCTCATACAGTGGCTGGAAAAGGAAAAGGCCTCATAGTTCCCCTAAAAGGGTCTCCAGAATCCTAGGGCCTCTAGGGACACTGGTGTAAAGTATAGACTCAAGTCAGGGCACTTGGCTTTGAAACCTGTTTCTGTCAGTTAATGACTATTTGATCTAGAGTAATTAAGCTGAGATGACCGTACTCTCTCATCTATGCAATGAAGTTACCAATATCTACCTCATAAAGTTGTCAGTGCATACTAAAATACCACTTGCTTGACTAAGGGCACAGGTAGGGGCAGAGCGTTTGCCGAGCATCCACGAGGCTCTTAGGTTCAAATTTCGACACCACAGGAAAAAAAAAAGTCAATGAAGTAATGATTTAGTCTTGCAGGCAGACTCTTTTCATATTGGATTTTATGTTCTCCCAGCTGAGGGATGCTAAGGATCACTGGAGCAAGAGTGAACCACAGCATGTCCACTGCATCAGCAGGCACAGTGAGCCAAGGACTCAGTTTATACTTCAACTGCCTTTGGTTTAAGAAAAGGACCAAAACAGTCACTGGATCTCCACCCTACAGAGGAGGAGTACCAGACCTTACTTTCAATACTCTTTTATGTTCAAAGGCATGTCCAATGGGAAACTCTTCAATGTGATGCAATTTTTGTTGAGTTTGGCGACAAAAACATTTGGGAAGTCATTAAACTGAGCAACTTGAAACAATTTTTAATAACACAAAATGAGTGAACACATGAGAATCAAGTGTCAGTGCTCCCTAGAGGTTAGGGGTAGATAAAGTTTCCCTGGGGCAATTCCTTTTATTGAGTTCTAATAACTGATAAAGGTCATTCTAGGTAGCACTGTGACATGTAAACAGAGAGCCTAGCTTGTTAAAGCCTTCTTCTTCTTCTTCTTCTTCCTCCTCCTCCTTTTGGTTTTTAGAGACAGGGTTTCTCTGTGTAGCCTCAGTTATCCTGGACTCCCTTTGTAGACCAGGCTGGCCCCGAACTCACAGTGACCCACCTGCCTCTGCCTCCGGAGTGCTGGGGATTAAAGGCATGTGCCACCACACCCAACCCTAAAGCCATCTTCTTACATCCACGTGGGACCAGTTATGGCTAACAGGTTATTCTGCCCTTCAGTGCTGCTGCCCGTTCCACAGATTCTTAGGTTTTATGTTTCCGTCCCATAAAGTATGCATGTGCCTGCGGCCCAGCAGTATCAGAACCATAGGGAATGGACTGCTTCTGAGGCTGCTCTGCTCCCTGGAGTTATGGCAATTGATTTACTAATGCCCCTGTAGCTTCTGAGTTCTTCATCAATGGCCCAATATCAGTTCTCAGGCACCTAGGTCTGCCTACCGAGGAACTGCAGTGTAGGCCTTATGTTTTTCAAGGAGTTAAAATACTGAAGAATGCCTTGTGTGCTAATTACTACATATTAGACATGTAAAAGAGACATAGCATCATATTGTATAGAACATCTTTGGTCACTTTATTCCTCATGGTCTACACTTAAATATTGTTTTTATGTAAAGAATATGTAAAATTGGAAAGTCATGATTATATATAAAGGACTTGGAAGTTAAGTCAATAATAGTATTATTTTCAGATTGCAAAAATATAGCCACACACTTCTAAAATCGTTCTGTCTGTCTTAATGTGACACCCTGGCCTCTTCATCTGTAAGCTCTGGAATAGTGTTCCCTCCCCCTTCACAGGGCTGCTGAGATGATAAAGTGAAGTTTTAAAAACATGCCTCTGAAGTACTATGAACCTATTGGCGAGAGTAGACTAGGTAAAAGTAAAGAAAAGAAAAAGGGGCAATCATTTAAAAAACACAAGGAAATATACATAAATATTTTACTATTTCACTGATCTCAGGATAGGAGGACTTTGTAAGCACAACAGAACTGGGAAAACTCACACAGGAGAAGGCTGATGAGCTTATTATAAACTTTCTCTCTTTCTCAATAACGGCGTAAGCAAACAGAAGAAGCTGGGGCCACAGCAGGGCAATCTTTGCAACGAATATGACAAGTACAGTTTTGTCTCCTAAGGGGAAAAAAGGCAGAAAATGTATCCAAGGACCTTAAAAGAAAATACATCAAAAATGAACTCAAAAAGACACCCAGATCTAGCCAATGGTCAGAACATTCTCCACAGTTGAGTGGAGAGTGGGATATGACTTTCTCATGCACTCTGGTGCCTTACATTTGACCATGTCCCCTGGAGGGGGAGACCTGGTGGCACTCAGAAGAAGGACAGCAGGTTGCCAAGAAGAGACTTGATACCCTATGAGCATATACAGGGGGAGGTAATCCCCCTCAGGAACAGTCATAGGGGAGAGGTATAATGGGAAAATGGGAGGGAGGGAAGAATGGGAGGACACAAGAGATGGGCTAAACATTGAGATTTAACAAAAATAAATTAATAAAAAAAAAAAGAAAAAAAAGACATCTAAAAGTTCATCCCCTTGACAATACGATGATACATAAAAAAATATGAGCTATGGACCATTTGGCCAAGATTAGGATAAACTGAGGAAATGATACAATGCAGACTCTCATGCATTGCTGGAATAAAGTTAACCTATACATGCTTATCAATATAAACAACTCATAGCACTTGAGTAAGCAATTGATTCCCACTTTAAAAAAATGATCAGAAACACAGCAATAGCAAGACATTCATTCCATGTAGCCTGAAAAAGTCAGAAGTGATACGCTATGACAGAGCCATAGGTACAGTGTTTACTATCTTTAAAAATCTCCTTTAAGCACACATTAAAACATTAAAGTGGGGCTAGAAAAAAGGATTGTGGTTTAACATTACTGGTTGCTCTTCCTGAGGATTCAAGTTCAATTCTCAGCACCCACAGCATGCCTTAAAAAGGTCTGTAAGTCCATTTCCAGGGGATCCGAGGCCCTCTTCTGGCTTTCACAAGGACATACAGATAAAGCATCATATGCATAAAAATTTATTAACTAATTAATTAATTAACCAGTTGAATATATTAACAATGAGGTGAGTTAAAATCAGGTTATGTCTCTTTTTGAGAGAGACACATAAGATAAAATTGCCAAAAAAAAAAAAAAAGTGAAATTCATCAGAGATTATTGCTGGTTAATGATATTTTAATTTTTATTTTGTGTGATGAGTAGATAGTTTTATAATTAGAAAATTGCAATCTTAAGAAGTGATACATTTTATATAAACTAGATTGCCTCCATAGTGATATAATTTAATGAACATTTATTTGCTTAAGTGATTTCTTATTTAGTTACTAGATTAGATTAAGTATGCCAAGTGAGATCAGGTAGATGGGTTGCCATTCAAGCCTGATAACAGAAGTTTGACTCCTCAGAAGCCAGAGACGGTGGGAAAAAAAAGAGAATCTCCTGGATGCTCATGGACCATCTACTCTGGAACACACAACATAGAAAAAAGAGACTTTGCCAAAGTGTAGAAGGAAAGAGTTGCTTCTCTAAGTTGTCCTCTGCCCTCCACAGGTACATCCCCACACTCACACACATCTCATACAGACAGACACCACACAAAACAAAGGACACCCAGTGCTCTTGGTCACTTTCCTATTACTGTGATAAAGCATCATCCTATGGTTTCAGAGCGTTAGACTCCATGATGGTGAAGGGAAGGAATAGTTGGGATAGCATATCTTGATCCACAATCACAAGGCAGAGATGGGGCAAGAAGGGAGAGAGGGGACGGGTGGGGGGACAGAGAGGGGAAGGGGACGGGGTGGGAGAGAGAGAGAGAGAGAGAGAGAGAGAGAGAGAGAGAGAGAGAGAGAGAGAGAGAGAGAGAGAGAGAGAGAGAGCAAGCCTTGTAGGAGTCTTTTGAAACCTCAAAGCCCACCCCCACTGACGTGCTGGCTCCAACAACACCACACCTCCTAATCCTTCCCAAACAGTTTCATCAGCTGGGGACCATGCATTCAAATGCATGAGCCTGGGTTCTAGAGGTGGCTCAGCTGTCAAGGGCGAGGCTCCCAAGCAACTACAGGAGCCTCTAGGGGCCATTCTCATTCAAACCACCTCACCAGTGATGTGAAGAGACAGAATTCCTTCTCTCCTTAACATCTCACAACCAAGTACTGGGTATCTGCTGCTCAGTGACTGTTGTAACAACAGGCTGAGATCTGCAACAAAAAGATAAAAATAATACATAAATAAAGAAATGTATGTAGTTCCATATGAAACCTAATGAAAAGGGTATAGTTCAGAAAATCCAATGCTCCCTGGCTCAAACCCTCCTGCGAGCACAGGCCAAGCTCTCAGAATAGAGGACCACTACTTCTCATGAGTATTGTCACTATCCTGTGGCCCTGAAGATGACACTGAGATGCCTTGCTTAAAAAATATTCATTAAAATTAGATAGGATTCTGCATAAGGTGGCCAAAAAGTATATCTGAGCAGATTTGTGGAACCAACCATCCACACTACTCTGAAACACATGGTACTTTAAACCAACAGACATCTTAAGTTAGGCATGTAAGGACTTCCTCCAAGAGCTACAACAGGCTAGTATGGATGGACAGGGGTTTTCCACGCCCCACCCCGGTCCCCAGGTACACCGCTCTGGAGTCCTTCATATCCTAATATGACAGGTTTCTCCAGCAAATGTCCCCTGTCTCACCTGATATTCACAGCTAAGTAAAAGGGACACAAGCGATATTGTGAGATTACAACAAACCTAATCTCATAAAACTAACAGGAAGCTGCCCAAAGCAACTTGCTCATCCTTGCAGAGGGCTACAGAAGCTTTCAGGTTGGGTAGCTCCATCACTATCAATCCAGAGAACAAGATGTCAGCTTCCTTCTGTAGAACAACCTCCTTCCAAGTACGACTTTAGTGCGCAATGGATGTGGTTACTCCCGAAGGCAGAAGAGGGGCAAACATCAGCAGCCACCATCACCAATTCTTCCCTATTCTTCCCTTGCAGTCTAAAAGCATGGCGTGTCGTTCTTGCAGGACGGTATGTCTGGTTTTGTTGTTATTCCTCATGTAAGTGGGCATAGGGAGTACGTGTCCCCAGCTGTTGTCACCCCTCTTGCTTAAGTCCTAGCTGCTTATTTCACTGCATAGAAAATCTTCCTCAATGTCTATCACACCCCCAAACTCCATCAATTCCATTAGTGACAACATGGCTTGGCACAAACAATCTGGGAGACATTTGCTTCCAGATAGAACAGAAAATATCAACTGGCTTTCTCCATTCTGCATGTGCAACACTCTCAGTGAAGATTTTAATGTAATTCCTGCTGAGTTATTTTTATCCTGACACATCTTATTTAACAACTATTAAAGCAATCATCTCTGGTGAAAAGGAGAATATCATGGTTGACTTTTAAAGTATTAGCATTCAACAGATAAATCTTAGTTCCCACAAAACTCTTGAACTGGAAATAAATCCTGAAGATGAAATGATGTCTTGATAACCACAGCCATTTCAAAGCCTTCTAAGAAAAGAGACAAATTAGAAAGCCCTATGAACCTATCCCTCCTAGACTTATTTCATCTCAGAGAAAACTATGCCAGCATCCAGGCAAGAGTGTCTGGTTCTGTGCAGCTACCAATGGATGATTGCTGGAAGTTAGTTATATTCCGCAACCAACCATCACTGGCAACTGAGATAAAACTAATAAAGCCATCACCGGCAAAATGACTGACAAGTGGCCAAGCACACATTTTCAGAAGTGACAATTCAAGGAAGAGGCGTTCATGGGAAAGGTAGTAGACTCTGGGGAGTGTAACTTCTCAGAACACTCAAGGCCAGAATGGGGAGGAGCAAATAATGAGTGAAAATAAAGTGTCCTGTTATATCATGATTTCCAGGGCTGGGAGGCACTACAGGGCTGGGCCTCAGTTTTTCCAGTTAAACCGCTCACAGATCATGAGTGAAAAGAACAGGCGCTGACCTCAAAAAGCCACCGCTGGCCACCAAGTATTACCTTAATTCATCCACTTACAATATTGTAGTAGCTATGACAGTAACAAGCTGTGTTTTTTAGACAAAGTGGATCCCTACTGCACAAAGGAAAGGCATAGGGTCTCCCTAGCCTCCTGCACACAACCAGGGTTTCCTTGACCTACAAGGACCATGCACATTGGAAGCAGAGAAAGCATCCTATTGCTTCCACCCATAAGTAAGTCCCCAACTACACAGCACTCAGTGATGCTGAAGAACGGGGCATCTTACGGGATTCCAGGGTACTCTGGCAGCCTCCTCCATCCATCCTCACATGCGGCCTGAGACAGTGTCCTGGCGTGTCCATTTTCATTACCAAAATACTGAAATATTTCTAAATTGCGTCTGTGTGCTGCTTGCCTCCTCCTCTGGACTCTTCAGAGCTCTCTACAGTACAGAAATAGCTAGAGGGCTATCTGGTGGTGCAGACGGCTTCCAGGAACTACAGCTGAGAGTGCAGAGTGCCGTGGTCACCCCAATTGTTACACACAGAAATAACTCCTCTTTCTGAAGCCACACACATCTTGAACACAAAATGGGGTCCTTGAACCCCAACCAAGACTCCTGAGGTATGCTCCAAGCCTGTAGAAGAATACCCAGGAAAATGGCTTAGCTTAAAAAACTAGTTCAGCTACCTAATGCTTCCTAGAGTCCTTAGGCTGAGACGGTGTAGGATTTGTGCCCAAGAGCTATTTGTGCAAATTTATCGTTATTTTTTCAGTCAATTAGCTTGAGGAAGGAAATGAGAGCTAAGTAAATAAATTAGATCATTAATTTGCAATAAATATAAATTAGTTACGCTAATTATACCAGTTGAACACATATACAAATTATGTATATATAATAAATAACAAATAGGGAATATACTAAGGCTCAATGAGAAGAAAGCCATCTGACTATATTTTATAAAAACCACGTACACTCACTCAGTAGAATCTAACAGTTTTGATATGTGTATGAAAATATAAGATAAACATTAACTGCCTACTGGTGTTCTAACAAATCTATTTTCATGCCAAGTGGAAATTAGAATATATTTTACATTATTTGAGTCAATTATGTGACATTTCTTATGAATAGTGATGTATTATTCCATTCATTACTCCTAATTATGCTCCCTTACAAGTGCAAGGCTGGCAACACCATGGCCGGGCTTTCTCTGTTCTTTATAATCTGATGACTTGCATGGAAAGCAGGTCAAAGATATGCATAGAATATAATGAGCAGAGATCAGCAGCTGTTAACCATGGCAGCTCAGAGCTACCTGAGAAAGTTACATGTGATAATAAATAGAAATGGGACCAGCTTTTCACATCGCAGGATGCCCTTGTGAGCAGTCAACATGAGAAACAGTCAAAGCGCAATTCAGAATCATATAATTATCAACGTACCCCTGGCTTTAGCAGGAGAGAGAACATTCCTAATGTGCCCCTCCTCTTTCTTCTCTTTCTCTGTTGGAAATTGTATATAGATCGGCTGTTTGTAAAGGTATTGCTTTCTGCTTGTGAAAAAGCAAAGAGGACTCACAGCCGTGGTGCAGGGCTAAGAAATGTACCACTGAAAGCCCCAGTTATTTGAAAAGCCAGTTCAATCTTTCTCCTGCAATGTATAACCAGGTCTGGACAACCCTCCATCTCATTTGCAGTGGGGCTGTAGCTACAACATAAATCATGGCAGGAAGAAGTCACAGTCAAAGAAAGACAGTAAAACTGGATGATTAAGCAACAGGCAGCCAGTTGCACACATGCAACTCAGGGGGTGCAGGCAGTGAAGGGACAGCAGAGTCAAGAAGCACATCCTTGATGAAAAGGAAGCCAGTTCTGTGGGGTCCAGGGACCACTGTGCACATGCCTCAGGAAAGCTGGACCACTGCGCACATGCCTCAGGAAGGCTGGACCACTGCGCACATGCCTCAGGAAGGCTGGACCACTGTGCACATGCCTCAGGAAGGCTGGACCACTGCGCACATGCCTCAGGAAGGCTGGACCACGGCGCACATGCCTCAGGAAGGCTGTTTCTGGGAGGAGTCCACACATATCTCTCCATTCTACTTCAGACGTTCACTGCACATATACAAAATCCCTATCAGAGTCTTTCCTTTAGCACCGGATGTCACAATCTATCATCAGTTATACACTGAAAGGTCAATACAGGTTTCAGTCTTAAAGTAAACTTAGAAGAGGAAGGGGCTGACAGGAAGGATTACCTTATTTTTTTTTTTTTCCTGGCACCCTTGACTAATGCTGCCTGCTAACCCTAAATGCTACCTCCCAGCCACGCCTGACAATATCAGTTCTCCATCACCTCCTGAGCTGGCATTGGGATAAAGCTGACTTGTTTTCTATGCAGCCATTTCTTGAATAAGACGTTAGAAAAAAATAAGTGCCAGGCAAGGTTTGTCTTCTAAAAGGAATCGACAGGATCCTGCATGGTACACTCCAGACTCTAAAAGCATACACTGGTGAACTGAGAAAGGTGATGGTGTCCAAGACTTCCCTCTGCTCCCACTTAACAGTGCCATGATGGGCTATTATTAGCAAGCAGCTCTAAACTTTTAAGAGCCCAGGAAGAGGGGCATATTTATGGAGACTTCTCTCCCAGCTCATTAATCGCCACCATGCACACATGTTTCAATGCAATAATCTGCCAACTTAAAAAAAATGACCACAAGGAAACCAGCTTTCCCATCACAGCAAGGGGCCAAGGAGCATCAGAACATCTTTGAAGATCTCTGTATGCATATTTAAGCCAGCTAATATACAGAGGCACACACAGAGCAGAGGCACGCGCTCACAGCAATTTAAAGATCACAATTCTATCTTTAGCAATAAGGATATCAAAATAGTGCTTGTGCTCATCTTATTTGTACAGGAAGGTTTAAAAAGAAACGGTGCTAAGAAATGAAAGATCAGCAGATCACTAATAACTGTGGTTTCCTGAACAATTAAAGGAATTCACAAGATTAAAACCCACTCAGGAAGTGACAAATATTTCTGATTTTTACGGAAGGACTAAAAGGGCAATTTTATCTATAGTATCTACCCTGCAAGAACCACGGTTAAGGAAAGGAGCTATTTTTATTATTTTTCATTTATTTCAGGCACAAATGTGGTGATGGGCTGAAACCAGAAAAGTGAGCATTTCACATTGGAAATGGTAAAAAATTTGTCTTAAAAATCATTTGTCAGGGTTTTCTCTCCTAGCTGCTGGGGCTGAGTCTTGCCACACAGTTCACACTGCAGCAAACTTTTTGTTTGTAATGTATCAGCAGAAATGCCCCTTAAGTTACCTCACCTAATTCTTTACAAGCACACTTTGGAAGGCTGTCGCCCATGCATCATCCTAACATTGTTTGGTCCTGATAGCATTCTGTATGCAATGCTCCCAGTCGGGAAAATCTGCTCCTTGTAATAACTGATTCAATAAACTGTTGACAAATGATTTGTATAATACAGTATGGCCAGCGAGAGAGTTTGTCTTCGTGATTACACACCATATTCAAAGGATCCGCAAACACTGCCGGGTCCCTCCCTCTTTACGCTAGGGCTCCTTGCACCCTTCTGAATAGCAGCCCACAGATCAATACCCTGTCTGCTGAAAACAACAGGACATAACAAATGAATGATTTTATTTACAATAAAAGCCCCAGTTACCAAATGGATTCCACTCATGTTCAAATTCATTTTTCATGCTCAACTCAAGAGGAGAGGCAGACAAAGCGCAACACAAGGAAAGGAGTGAGGAGAGGTACTGACTGTAATGGTGCCAATTTATTTAAGCCACGAACGAGGGCTGAGCTGCATCGAAACATATGAATAAAATGTTCAGCAGAATTCTGAAGACGCAATTCTTCAAAACGACTCTGGTCTCTCACCAAGAAAGCTTGGAAAGCATTTTGCTGTACCCAGAAATTAATGGATTAAAGACATTCTGACATTCTTTTTAGTGTGTTGCACCATAGAGGCCAAAGCCTATTCAAGTTAACTCTAAGAACTTGGCAAGGAATGGGAGTCTTTGCTTTCTGTGTGAGGGGCAGAATGGAAGGGGTGCTTTTGTGAATGGGGCGTGGCCTTGTTCAAAAGCATAGCTTTGGCCCCTGCTCTGACAGACAGTTTCTCTTCTACTATGAAAACTATCAAAAAGCCCAGACAAGGAAGATGTGGAGATAACTCAGAGTGGGGAGAACTTGTTGGGCAAGCATAAAGATGTAAGTTTGAATCCTCATACCTCATACAAATTTCTGACATGGCAGCACATGTATGTAATTGAATGCCCGCACTGCTGTGGTGAGATGGGTGATACAGACAGGAGACTCCCAGGAAGGTAGTCTATGTACACAGCAGCAAACAATAGGAGATTCTGACTTAAATAAGGTAGGAAGTAAGAAGTGCCTCCTGGCTTCACCCTGAACTCCACATGTGTGCCTACACACTGATGCAGACAGACAAATATATTTTTAAGTCAATAGGCAAAATCATAAGGCAAAAAAGGCCGCGGAGACGTCAGTTCAAAGATAATGCTTACAAGTTACTCATTAATGGCACATTCCCCATAAGGTGCCTAGATATCATCTTCAATAAACAATAAAATAACTATTCAAAGCAAAGCACTTCATTTTACATGAAGTTACTACAGGACTGCCCTGAGAACACAAAATTGTCACCAACGCATTTCCTCCTTCTGGACTTAGCTGCTCCCCTCCTCCCCAAAACAACAACACAAAACTGAAAACAGAGTTGCAACTGACAAAACAGGAAGGGGAAAGTCAGGGAGGTCAGTCTCAAGATAGTAGGAGAAACTCTGGACCAGTGCGGTGCAGTGGCTGGCTGTGGGCTTGGGAATACAAAAAGGCAAAGTTAGCAGGCCTTTATTGCCTCGTTCCACTAATTATACCACTGTATTTGCTCTCAGTGTTTGCAGTTTCTGCTTTAATTTCAGTAGCTGTAATACTCAGGATGCTAGGGAAATAGGTTCAGAACAAGTCCCGCAGAAGGAACTGATTCTATGCAGAGACAAGAGTGCACAGAGCTCCGTTCTGAGGCAGCTTGGAATATGTGTCATGGTGCCTGGAACAGAGTATGGGCTGAGTCAGCAAGGGTTGAATGAATCCACGAAGAAGGAACAAAATGTCATAAGCAACGGGGATGTCTTTACTCAGAGGGAGGAATAGTTGAAATGAAAAGGTCGAGGGGAGCAGAGTGTGTGGGAGAGGGAAACACACATTTAGCCCAGGGCTGGGAAGATAGAAACGTAGGTAAGATACTAAATACCTTTAAAAAGCTGTCACAGAGTTTTCTTCAAAATGGTCTGCCAACAAAGGAAGTAAAAAATGATTTGATAAGAAGTGGGGGACGTGGGAGAAGCCTAGGGGCAGAGGTTGAAGAAAGCCAGGTGATCCACATGACAGGGTTGGGCTAGGGCAGGCAGAACAGAATGCTGGTAAAGGGTAGAAAACCCCTCGCTACTGGTTTTATGAAATGGGCAGACAGAGCTAGCCATGGGAACAAATCTCAGGATAGAAGACCGCAAGCCAGTGCCTTCTGAGATGTTTCTCATAGCTGTGACCTACCTGAGTCTGCAAAGGTAACATGAAAAGTTACCGAGTAAGGTAGGAAAACAGGGACGCCATCCTTCCCTACTGACTCCAAGAGAGACTGTTCATTGTCAACAGCAGACCCGTGAGGCGGCCTCCTACAGTGTGTTGGTTCCCAAAGCATTCTAGCTCTTATGTCCTCCTCAGACAGAAGCAGGTTCCTTCTAGACACAGTGATGCCAGTTATTTCTAGACTTTCTATATGCTCTTGAAATTCTCTCACAGATATGGTGGCCACAGGGCACTAATTTCACTAAATGCCCATGGTTCACTGTGGCTGTTTCCTTAGAAGAAGGCATTTCTAGGGTTTGCGTCAGACTTTTTCCCAGTCTTACCAACACGCTTTCAACAGTGGCTCAAAAGACCATGGATAAGGAATCAAGTACTATCAAGTTATGAATGAAAACTCACAAAACAAAGTCTACCCCATTATTTGCCATTTAACACACTGTATGCCTGAGTGACATCACGTTTTCCTAGACAAGGATGTGAAGATTCATTTACCTAAATCCTCATTTTCAACCCAAGTTCTCTTACCCTTGTAAAAATCAATTCAAGCTACAGTACAGAAAACAACAGAATTTTACCTTTATTCTTCTTACTTCTATGTTTTTCTTTTAAAATTCCTTAAGGAAAAATGGCCAACACAAACTTACAGTAAAATCAAAGGAAGACACAAAAATGATTGTATTCCAAGAAGTTCAGGATCCATTTGAAGACCGCAACATAAATTTAATCCTGTTGCACAGTCTTTCTAAACCATGATGGCCTGGGTTTTCCCCTTTAATAAGCAGAGGAAGCTGGCTCCTCAACAGTGAGCACTTAGGCTCAATATTACCTTTAAGAATGTATTAAAAAGATATTTAAATGTGAAAAGGAATAATTTTCATAGAACATTATTACTCATTTGTTACTAATTCATTGATTACACAATTTTGCAAATTTTAATTAGGTAAAATTTGGGCTCAGGACTTTGAGAACTTAGTCTAGAATCACAATTTTACTTTTTTAAGGCTGTTTTCTTGCTTCCTTTCAACCAAGAAAAGGTTACCTGACTAGGAAAGAAGTTATTCATGAAGTTCTTAAGAACTTCAAACATTTTCACTGAAAAAAATTACCCCAAAAATATCTTGAAATATTTATACGTTGAGGACCATAGTAAGAATTCACTTCAAAGCCAAACCATGGTTTTGTGTGGAAAATATTATCTTAAAACATGCAGCCTCCTTCTTGTTGCCCCTTGCATAATAAAATAAGAAAGAAGAGAAAAAACATGGGAATCCCATAAAATCCACATGTACACAGCCAGGAGGGGTGTGTTTAGCATGACAAAGCACTTGTGCTGAGTGTCTCACGCATTCCAACCTCCACTACAGAGGAACAAAGCTCCCATTGAATCCTACAGAAGTAAAGTTCTTCCAACAAAATAAAGTGACTTAACCAGCACTCATAGTGGAGAGTAGTCTAGAAACTGGATTTTTTTCCCCCAAGAGAAATGACATTTCACATTCCAACACAAATCACATGTTACACTGTGTCTCCTAGTAATGTCAGAGGTTACACCCATAAGTCTCACCAATGTGACTGCCCAAACCTGAGCTGAAAAAGAACAACACCAGTACATCAAAGAAAGTGGAAGGAGAAAGGTCTTATAGGTCTTAACTCTACACAAAGAACTACAGGCAAGTGAGAAACACTGAGAGTGGGAGAAATAGTCTTCCAAAGGGAAAATGCACCAACTGGCTATCCAATATCAAATTATCAGTCCTGAAAGTATACATATGAGGAAAATTATATAGACCGAGCAGGTTATATTTAAAAGCACATATGTATACGCATATATACACATGTATATATACATTTATGCATTAACAACAATTAATGATAAACAAGGACATTAATTTGAAAGAAAAAGAGGTACATGGGAGGACTTGGAGGGAGGAAAGGGAAGGGGGAAATGACGTAATTGTGTTACAACCTCAAAAATAAAATAAAGTATAGATTCAACAACCTCCATTAAGGAACAGTCCATCTCTAGTTCTCCTGTACTCCCTTAATGCCACACCACAGAGTCACCATGCATTAAAATTCACAACAAACAAAAGGAAGTCAACGTGCCCATGATAGTCATTGGACCAATTTTAGCAACACCTATTTATTTACACAGCTAAGGTAGTGAATAGGTCAACCAAAAATTCCCCTCCAAAGCTACAGTTGCTAAGCAACCCTCCTTAGAAGTTCTGCAACATTGCTCAAGCATATTGCAGGTGCCACCAACTGAATTCAAAACAAATATGAAGAACATCTTACCTGGTCACTCTGAAGGGGGTATGGAGACCCTGTGCTTACCTTCCAGGGCTGGCACCAGAGGCTGAGTCTATATTACTTTGGTCGGTTCAGCACACATGCTTCTTTTACAAGAAAAGGATACGGCCAGGTACAACGGGTTTCCTATTCACCAAGGCGAACGACAGCTCGGTTTTGAGAAATACCACAGAGGGCTTGATGAGATGTTGGCCAAATCTAAACGACATGGTCTCACAGTGAAATCTGAAAGATTAAATAGTGCAGAAAATAAGCATTCAAAAGAGAAAGCAACAAGGTTCACGTGCCACTTTAAAGAAGGCAAATTCCATTAGTAAACATTCTTAGATGCAAAGAGGATGCCATTTAAACTGGGCCCTTTTCACCTCCCCTCAGATGAACTTCAGGTAAGTCCTCCTGGAATATTGCCATCTGCCCGCCATGCTGTCTCGAGTCCAGTGAATGCCACTAAGTGGCATCTGTATGACAAAGCTGCTTTCCATGCCTAAACTCTCTGGCCCTTCAGGTTGTCATCTCAAATCCACAAGGTCCTGTTTGTTGAAAACTTACTTTTGCAGCAGTGATCTTGTCATCTCTGTTAATATGGAAATATCCATTGTGAAGTGCTGAGTACGAACCTGATTCTTAAAAGCTTCTTTCAAATGGTTTTTATCTTTGTTTGTATAACAGCAATTTAGCACAAGTACAAACACTGTCTGACCTCACCTACAATTACAAAACACACATTCTATGAGAACTATTGCAAATGCAATTGCCAGAATCAGAGCGAAAAGGAAGAAATGAGCAAAAGAGGGTTCAGATGAGGCTAGTTCCCAGCTCGCCCAGAGACAGATCAGATAAGGAATGCTAGTTTTTCCATGTCCTCTTTTGAGTGGCAGGCTTCATGACAGCCTTACAATTGATATAAAATGTCCCCTGTGTGCTGATGTGTTGAGCACTTGATGCTACTGTTCTGGGAGGGTTTCGGACATTTAGGAGAAGGGCTGGAGGAAGCAGAAGACTTGGGTCAGGGGGCCGGGTTCTGAGGGATCTACCTGCCTTCTGGAGGGTGTCTCTCACAGTGATCCACCTGCCTCTGCCTCCTGAGTGAATGCTGTGATTAAAGGTGTGCGACACTACACCCAGCCTAATTAGCAGATTTCTTAAAATAATTAACTATCCATTTACTTTTATGATTATTCTAGCCATTCACAGTATTTTATTCTCTAGTGCACAGTCTTATTGGATTTCTTGGTGTTGTAGATGAAGTTGGCCAAAAGTTTTGAAACTAAACTTAACAAAATCTACCTAAATATGCTGGTTTGGTTTACTTAATTTAAAAGAAATTTTATGCCTACTTTCTATTCTTTTAGAAGCAGTTCTCAACCTGTGGGTCATGGTCCCTTCGGATGTCATACTACCTTTTCATAGAAGTCGCATATCAAACACCCTGCATATAATGTATTTAGATTATGATTTATAACAGTAGAAAAATTAGAATTATATAATAGCAACACAATAATTTTATGATTGAGGGTCACCACAACATGAGAAACTATACTAAAGGGTCACAGCATTGGAAAGGTTGGGAAATCTCTGCCTTAGAGTTAAGCTGTGCCCCTTTTCCTACCACAGGGGCAAGTTCGAAAATCATTGTAGGGGCTGGAGAGATGGCTCAGAGATTAAGTGCACTGACTGTTTTTCCAAATGTCCTGAGTTCAACTCCCAGCAAACACATGGTAGCTCACAACAATCTATAATGAGATCTGGTGCCCTCTTCTGGCCTGCTAGCTCAATTGCAGGCCGAGAGCTGCATTAAACAAAAAAAAAGACAGGGTAAAGAAAAATCATTGTAAATTGTTTAAGTATCCTGATTTACCTAAGTGATTTTTCTTGTATTAATTTCTATGCCTTTTCATAGCAATTTTAATTTTATTTATAAAAGTAATAATTTAATGTGGTTAAGATCATAATTGATCATTCCTTTTATTGCTTATTTTGAATTTCATCAAAATGTGAGTATTTTTAAGCCCATCATTCAAGGTTTATCTGTAACTTACTAAAATTATTTTACAGATTTGACTAATGTTCTTGGATTTTATTAACTTGACTTCATTATTCATTTTCTACACTTTTGTTTCTTTCTTGAAAGATTCTCTATCCTTTCTTCAAATTAGTGGTACTGCCATCTTTCTACTTATGGAGGCAAACATGGAGTGTATGCTGGTTCCACCTCCATTTTTCTCCTCAGTAGCTACAGCTACCTGTTGCCCTCAAACCTGCATGTTAGCTAGACCTTTGCCCTGCTTCCATGATCCCTCAGTTCTCAGGACTGTGGCCTCTGTCATGAGCTCCTACTTAACTTGAGGGGTGTGTCATAGTGTGCCTTTTACTTTCCAGACAGTGGCTTGTTAGTAGGTCTGATTTACCACTCTGTAGAGAACAATTTTTGTTGTGTTTTTGCACTTGAGGCGCCTTGCTGAGCCATCTCAGAGGAACCATGTCCCTAACCACACACACGCTGCAAAACGAAACGCATTCAGCCATAAATAGACGCTATAGACTGAATTCATTGTTGTCCAAAGCTCTGCCTCTGCTTTTCATCTCTGCTTCATTAGTTTATAGTGGAACTGTGTTAAATCTGTAACTACGGTTGTCAAATCAATGGCAGAAGCCGTAACTTCCAGTTCTGTACACCACCAAGTCATATACTCATATCTATGCTCTGACTTGTCTCCCTACTTCAATTGTTTTGCTCGTATTTGACATATATGGACTTTTTCTATCATCCCGTCTTCAGCCTGGACTCTTTTAGCTGCTTTTAAAATAAAGAAATAATTTATCCTCGCATCTTGTTTTCTAGTAGCAAGGATGCCTGGTGACTGAACCCCTTATGGTCTTCTCACATACAGCTGTAAAAGAAAGTTGGCCAGGTAGGCGGTGATGGGCACGCCTTTAATCCCAGCACTTGGAAAGCAGAGGCAGGCAGATCTCTATGAGTTTGAGGACAGCTTGGTCTACAAAAAGGGTCCAGGACAGCCAGGGCTCTGTTACACAGAGAAACCCTGTCTTGAAAAAAGAGAGAGAGAGAGAAAGTTTGCTGACATTTAGATTATTGTTTAACACAGAATGTTCTGGTTTCTCATCTCAACATGAGGTCTACATAAGGGCCTAAGTATGGGATTATATGTTAATATCCTTCAATTATCATAACAAGTTATCATAAAGCCTAAGGCGATCGTCCCTCTCCTCAAGTCTCGAAGGCAAAACTTCCTGTCCCTTCTGAGTCTCTGCTGGCTTGCAACAGTTCTCTGTGCTCCTTGGCATGGAAACCCATCACTCCAGTCTCAGTGTCCCTGTGCTCTCCATATGGAGGTGGCCTTTTCTGGATGTCTTCACATCTTATACTAATCCAAACTGAGGACTGAGACGAAGGCTCAGTTGCTAAAGTGCTTGCTGCCTAAGTACAGCCTCCAGTGAGAGCCTTTCTCAGCAACAAGGTGGATGGATAACTCCTGAGGATAGTACCTCAGGCTGGCTACTCTACATACAGGCACAAAGAATGCTCACACATCTGCACTCACACTAAGAACAGCGTTAGGAGAGAAGCCAGTGTACTTAGGGCCCAGCCTAACCTGCATCAAGACATCTGAAGTAAGCACATTTGCAGAGACTTTACTGCCAAGGAGGGCCATATTCAGAATATATTTTTATTGGGAGGGCATGAGGAAGCTAATGTTTCTGAGTCCTACTGTTTTATACATCATAAAGTATGTGTGAGCTCTTTGGTTTCCATCACATTCTTTAGATGTTTGGTCTATCTTCAGACACCCTCTGGCACAAGTTAACACTATAGCCTTTCACAGATTCTATCTGCTTCTCAAAACACTCATTTTCATCTTTCTATATCGGTTTTATCCTGATGTCTTTTGAAAGACATTCTTAAATCAAAATCCATCCATTCCTTTATCCATCCATTTAGCTCCCAAATTTTCATCTGAAGTTTACTTCTATCCAGTTTTCCCTCTGTATCTTGGCTACCCCGCCCCATATTTGCCTCCTTCTGAAGGATCAATCTTGCCAATAAACTCATATAGTTCTATTACGTATTTTTGCAGAAGTCTTGTCTGCCAACAATTTATAATGCTAGATGTCCTCTGATCTCCTCACTAATCCTTCTTCTCCTTTGATGATAGACAGAACTCAAGCCACTTGCTGTCTGAAGGAAGCAAGAAGAAATGGAGCCGGAGTTCAGAGTTCCTTTGACTTAGCTGCGCAATCCCCTCCAACCCTCTGCAATGCCACTGACTTCGCCCCTTTGGACATCTCATCTAAAACCAGGAGACACTGGCATAAATTGTGTATAGGTCACTGCCACGTGGCATAGGCAGCCCAAGTAGCAATATTTTCAACTTTCTCTCCAGTGGTCTAATTCGGTCTCTCTGTTAATTGTAGAAAGAAATTCCTTGGCTAATAGACCTATGTTCTCAAATTTTAATTTGAATGAAGAAGACTCTTTGCAGGGACTGTAAAGAGAACAAATGTACGTAGCTGTGGTAGAAATCAGCAGTGTGATGGGAAGAGGCACGCACCCACGATCTGAAACTGTCTGCAAGACTGAGATAAATAGTAAATATTTTACTCTCATATGAGCATGGCAAAAGTAATTTTATTTTAGGCTGAAGTAAAACTGCTGAATTTTTTTTTTCTACCAAACAAGGAAGTCGGATGTGCTCTGCTAAATCTCCAAATGAAAATAATGTCCAGGATACCCTGTTTCATAGCAAATATGGAGATAATGATTTCTGGAATACAGAAAATTAAAGACTCGGTTATGGGACTCAGTCAATGGGTCATACTTCTCGATTACGTTTATTAATAGGTGTTAGTCAATAAAGAAATCTGAGGGACTTGGTTTTCCCTCTAGTTATAATGAAAAAAGGAAGTAGGCATGCTAACCAAAACGATAGTCTTACATGTATAGCCTTCTTTCTTTCTTCTTGGTATTCTGTGGTAATAACTTGCTTTTTTTTTTTTTTTTTTTTTTAACTGAAAATAAGTTTCTGGTATCAACTAAATCTCCCATTTTTTGACTCATAAATGGTATCATCTTCCCACCTCCCTCCTCCAACCGACTTGTGTCCTCCCCCTCTTCTGACCATCTGCTAAGACTATCTCCCGTCACTCTTAGCAGCCAGGATGAGGACATGAGTTAGTGCTTCATCTTCAAAGTTAATCAAATGGAAAGGGACACGTGCAGAAATTTCTGTTCCTCATATACATAAGCCTGAGACTCGGCACAGCTGATTAGTTTTGTTGCTGATAAGAATAGCTGAGCCACAGACCCTGTACAATAAGGTTCAATGGCCACAGTGGAAGATGACAATTCATTCCAGGCTCGGTCAGGTTTATTCTTGGTCGCTTTTAAATGTTATGCTAATGTTTCACTAAGCTGCCAAAGGCTTCAAATCTTCCAAAAAGGAATAGCCAACTCCAGAACTTCTGGGTGGAAAGGGGCCTGTGAGATCACTTAGATCCAGCCATCTCATTTCAGAGACGCTAAGCATGTCCAGAAAGCAAGGGGCCTATTCAAATGAGAACTGAACGTCAGTGGTCTAGAGGGTACTATTTAAGGATTGATTAAACTTGGGACCCCAATTTGAAAGGCTAAACTAAAGATAACTCACTTTGTGGCATCTCTTAATACTAAAGCTATGAGCAGCTGTGAGCAATCTTACCATATGAGGTTCAACAAAAGACTCAGAATACATGCCTATGTCTATTAATTTCACATTACTTCTTCCAGCAGAGAACACTATGAACTGACTTGTTTTGTTTCGTTTTGTTTTGTTTTGTTGAGACAGGGTTTCTGTGTAGCCTTGGCTGTCCAGGACTTGCTTTGTAGACCAGGCTGGCCTTGAATTCACTGCAATCCCTCTATCTCTGCTTCCCTAAGTGCTGGGATTAAAGGCGTGCACCTCCACATCCGGCTTGAACTTCCATTTATAGTTTTAGTTTTTGATAATGTAAAGACCATTCAAAATCCATGACACAACCTTGGAACCTCAGGACTTCCAGTGACTGCAAACCTACTAAGATGAGAAATTCTAAACCACTGGTTACTATAATGCCACTGAATCCCACCTCGTGGTTAATACCTCCCTACTCCCTCCAACAAAGCATTTCCCTAGGAGGAATGCAAAGTTGATGCGTATCCACAAGCAGCCTAGCTCTTCAGGCTGTGGCCTACTGACTAGTCACATGGAGCTTGCCTGAGAGTCATAAACAGTGCATAGTCTGCAGCACAACACAGGTGTACCCTACACTGCAGAAAGCGCATCTCCAGAATGGTAGCCAGAAAGCCAAGCTGACCCAAATCATCCTGAGAACTTTCAGAAGGCCCACAGTCTTAGGCTCCATCACACTGTAACTCTAACAGAATCTCTACAAGGATGAGATCAGAAAAGCTCCAGGGTTAGAAAGACTTGAATATAATAACTGCTTTTATTTTTTTTTTTCAATTTCTTGTACGACTATGGCATGATCCTTAGCTTGCTTGCTTCTGTGACACAGGGCGCCAGTACCTTCCTCCCACAAACCCTCTTAAACATCTCATATTTGGTTAACTGCTACATTTTTACCTCAGCAAAAAGTAGCCATGGATTGTTTTGTTTTGTTTTGTTTTTTTTTATAGATAAGAGCTTTTAATTAATACAAAACTTAAAACTGGTAAGAAACTAGGTACTGTTATTATCCTTGAATGGTTTCTAGTCATTAAAGACAAAACAGAGTCTGGCTTGGTACCAGGTAGATGATGTTACCTCTCCATGTGTGCCATGTATCAGTTAAAAACTGGCATATGCAGGGATGGTGGCATGCCTTTAATCTGAGTACTTGGGAGGCAGAGGCAGGTAGAACTCTGTGATTTGAGGCCAGCCTGGTCTACAAAGTAAATCCAGGACAGCCAGGGCTTGCTACATAGGGCTTGCTGTCTCAGAAAACAAAACAAAACAAAACAAAACAGAAAACTACTAGTATCTAAGTAACAGGATAAGCAGTGTTCATTTACTGTTTCCAGTCTACTCAACATAGCCTTAAACCTTGGGATTATGCTAGGAAAAAGGCACTTTGCACATCTGCTTTCATAGACCACTCTGATTTTGTCACTTACAACAGTTCCTAGATTTAAAAATTACCATGTTCAAAAGATATCAAACTTTCAAGGCTACCCAGATCTCAGGACATTTTTTGTAGTATTTTTTAGTCAACAGCCATGTAAAATAGATGGCTCATTTCCATGTAACTTTTGTCAATATTGTACATTCTCTAATTCGATAAATCTGTTATACAAATTGCCATTACTTAGGAATACAATATAGAGGAAAATGACTTCTTCAAAATGTCCCAGCTAAAGCAATCTACCATGAACACTAATGTCTCCTAGGCAACCAGGAAACCAAACATGACAAAAAAGAAATGCTGCTCCTTTTGTTAGAAGAATGAAAAAAAAGTGTGTTTTCTTTAAACTAGAAAATTAAAGATGTTATTCCATTAGAGCTGGGAGTGCTAAGGTTCATTGTGAAAACTAAACAATCTCCTATTTTTACGCCCTGACAATACTCAGTGAATGGCAAAAGTCTAGATTAACCCTTTGCCAGCCATTTCTAATGGCTGGAGGGAATCTGTATTCCATTGTATCTGAAAGCTAAGGGCTCAACTGTGAACCGAGAGTGGAAGTGAGCTTGAAAGCTGCTGTCTAACAGATCCTAAGACTAGCCGCAGCAGGACCAACGGCTCGTCATCTAACTGAGCAGCACATTCTGTGCTGGCCAGCCTCTCTGGTGTACTCCACGGACCTGGAAAACAATCGAGGAACATAAAGGAATGGCTGGAGACATATATTAAAGTTTATGTGATTTTTAAAAAAGTTCTTAAGCTACACATATGTCACAGTTCCACAGAGGCTAGCATAAGGCTCCACAAAACCATGGCAAACCAAATTGAAAGACAACTGGAAAGTGTCTCTGAATTTATACAAACTGAAGCATATCTATGAGTTCTTGTTAATGTAATTTTAATCTTTATTTACCTTATCCAAACACTTAAAAAAGAACATAGGATACTAATTTATTAAAAGAAAAGTGTTCTATTTAGGTAAATTGACATACTTTGTCCTATACAATTTTTAATGTTTTGAATATTTCTAAAATTCTGTATGACTTAAAGAAGCTCACATTCTGGTGTATATGTACACACACACACACACACACACACACACACACACACACACACACACACACCTTAAGGAAGCCTTATACAATGTATACACTAATACAGTGTGTTACAATAATGTATATATGGAACATACAGATATATGTACATATAAAATACTTAACATATGTAGTTTTGCTTTGACTATGTTTTCATTTCTCTTGATCACACACCTGAGTAAAATCCTGTGCTACATATAAACTCATCTTAACGTCTCGAGCTTCTGTAGTGACTGTCTATTTCAAATTCCTTCATGTATGAACAAAAGGCTCAAGTTCTCCACACTGCCAACACCTTACACTCAGAACTTCAGTGAACTGTTCTGGATAATACCTAGACACTAGGGACCTTTGTTGTTTCTTGTTTGTTTGTTTTATTTTGTTTTCTGTGACATGGTAAAGTCACAAATCTTCTTATTTGCACTATTTATCTACAACCCCTAAAGTTATACCTAGTGACCATGTTGTTTGTATCACTCTGGAGTTCTTTAGACCTGTTTCATTCTTGTCACACCCCATGACCCCAATAATGATATATGCAACAAGAGAACATAATTCAACTATGGAAGACAGGATCCTATAGCAATCTCATGTTTCTTTCCTAAGGATAGGGAATAATACACACACATACACACACATTTTTTCAAGACAGGGTTTCTTTGTGTAGACCTGGCTATCCTGGAACTTGCTCTGTAGATCAGTCTGCCCTCAAACTCACAGAGTGTTGTGATTAAACCGGTCAGTGCCAAGCCTGCTGCATACACAAGTGAGAGGCCTCCCATTCCTCTGCTGTAGAGCCAGCCAGGTGAAGAGTCTCCATGAGCAAGGCCCATGCTCCAACGCTGAAGCACTTTATGGATAAGATGTCATATTGTGCTGTGCACCCTATTCCTGGCACAAAGCCCCGAACCCTAGAGACCCACTGTGGCCTGGGCCAGACATGTAAGACCTCTACTTACCTGGCCTTTGCCTGCACCATGGCCCTGGGCAAACAAAGCAGCAGTGAGTGACAACCTCCCTCCCTCTGTACACTCTATCTCCCAGATCACAGCTATACCTGCATTCCCAGAGGCCTGGGTCCATAAGGGAACACCAGGTAAGATTTGCCTCCAACCCCTCAGCCAGCCGATCCCACCAAAACACTCCCAACAGAGGTAAGCCGCACTTTCTCTCAAACATGCCATTTTTCTGACCCACAACTCGCCCTGCATTACCTGAGGCCTGCCAATACCAGAGACAACCAGATGGCTAAAGGTCAGCATAAGAACACAAGTAACAAGCGCCAGGGCAATGTAGCAACACCAGAAACCAACTATCATACTACAAGCCCAGGATATGTTAACACAGCTGAGAAAAAAAGAAAATGACCTTAATCTAGTCTCATGAAGATGATAGAGGCCTTTAAAGAATAAATGAATAAAGTCCTTAAAGAAATACAGGACAATTCAATCATGCATGTAGAGGCCTTTAAAGAGTAAATGAATAAATTCCTGAAAGAAATACAGGAAAACACAATTAAACAGGTGAAAGAAATGAATACAACTGTTCAAGACCTGAAAATGGAAGTAGAAGCAATAAAGAAAGCACAACCTGAAGGAATCCTGGAGATGAAAAACCTAGGGAAGAGAACAGGACCAACAAATGCAATCAACATCAATAAAATGCATAAGATGGAAAAGACAATCTCAGTTGTAGAAGATATGATAGAAGAAACAGGTATATCAATCAAAGAAAATATTAAGTCTAAAAAATTCCTGACACAACAAAGCCAGAAACTCTGGAATACTATGAAAAAGCCTACCCTGTGACTAATAGGGGTAGAAGAAGGTGAAGAGTCCCAGCACCAAGGACCCAAAATATTTTCAACAAAATCATAGAAGAAAATTCCCCAACCTAAAGAAAGAGATGCCTATAAACATATAAGAAACATACAGAACACCAATTAGAATGGACCAGAAAAGAAAATCCAACCACCACAAAATAATTAAAACATTAAATCTATAGAACAAAGAAAAAATATTAAAAGTTGCAAGGGAAAAAGGCCAAGTAACATATAAAGGCAGATCTATCAGAATTACACTTGACTTATCAACAGAGACTATAAAAGCCAGAAAGACCTGGGCAGATGTCTTACAAACCATAAGAGACCACAGATGTCAGCCCAGACTACTATACCTACCAAAAATTTCAGTCACCATACAGAAAGAAAACAAAATATTCCAAGACAAAACCAAACTTAAATGGTATCTCTCCACAAACCCAGCCCTATATTCCATCCCAAGGAAATTAACTATATCCAAGAAAGCACAGGAAATAAATAATCTCACACCAGCAAAACAAAAGAAAGAAAGCATACACGAGCGCGCGCGCGCGCGGGCGCGCGCACACACACACACACACACACACACCCCACCACCACCACCACCAACAACAACAATAACAACATCAAAATAACAGGAATTAACAATCTTTAGTCACTAATATCTCTCAACATCAATATCTCAATTCACCAATAAAAAGATACAGGCTAACAGAGTGGTTGCAAAAACAAGATTCATCAATCTGCTTCATAGAAGGAACGTACTTCAGCAATAAAGATAAACATTACCTTAGAGTAAGGGACTGGAAAAAGGGTTTCCAAGTACATGAAAACAAGAAGCAAACTGGAAGAGCTATCCTATTGTCTAATAAAATGGACTTTGAACCAAAGTTAATCAAAAGAGATAAGAGAGGACACCTCATACTCTTCAAGGGAAAAATCCATCAAGATGATATCTCAATTCTGAACATATATACCTTAAATGCAACGGCATCCACATGTGTAAAATAAATATTACTAAAAGTTAAATCACACATCAAACCCCACATATTAATAGCAGGAAACTTCAAAGCCCTACTCCCATCAATGGAGAAGTCATCAAGACAGAAACTAAACAGAGAAATAATGAAAATGTTTTTACGAGTCAATTGGATTTAACAGATATCTACAGAACAGTCCATACAAACATAAAAGAATAAACCTTCTTCTCAGTACCTCATGAAACCTCCAAAATTGACCGTATAGTTGGTCACAAAGCAAGCCTCAATAGAGACAAGAAGGCTGATATAACACCTTGTATTCAATCAGACTACTATGGATTAAAGCTGAACTCCAACAACAACAGGAACAACAGAAAGCCAACAAACTCATGGAAACTGAACAACTCTTTATTCAATGACCACTGGGTCAGGGAAGAAATAAAGAAAGAAATTAAAGACTTTCTAGAATTCTATGCAAATGAAAGCACAGCCTACTCAAACTTATGGGACACAATGAAAGCAGTGCTAAGAGGAAAGTTCATAACACCAAGTGCCTTCATAAAGAAATTGAGAGATCTCATACTAGCACTTTAAAAGCACACTGGAAAGCTATATAACAAAAAGAAGCAAACACAAACAAAAGAAGTAGACAACAGGAAACATTCAAAATTAGAGCTGAAATCACCAAAGTAGAAACAAACAACACATTTCAAAGAGTCAGCAAAGCAAAGAGATGGTTCTTTGAGGAAATCAACAAGATAAAGAAATCTTTAGGCAAACTAACTAAAGGCAGAGAAAGAGAGAGAAAGAGAAAATCAAATTAACAAAATCAGAAACGAAAAGGAGGACATAACTACAGATACCAAGGAAATCCAAAGACTTATTTGGTCTGATTTCAAAATCCTGTACACTACAAAATTGGAAAATTTAAGTGAAATGGACAATTTTCTTGATAGATACCACTTAGCAACATTAAATCAAGATCAGGTAAACAATTTAAATAGACTTATAACCTCTAAGGAAATAGAAGTAGTCATTAAAATGTCTATCAAGAAAAAGGGGGGGAAGAAAAGAAAGAAAGAAAAAGAAAAGCCCAGGGCCAGACAGTTTCAGTACAGAATTCTACCCAACTTTCAAAGAAGAACTAATACCAATATTCCTGAAACTATTCCACAAAATAGCAACAGAAGGAACATTGCCAAACTCATTCTATGAGGCCACAGTCACTCTAATACCTAAACAACACAATGACTCACCACCCAAAAAAAGAGAACTTCAAACTAGTCCCCCTTATGAACATCGATACAAAAATATTCAGTAAAATACTCACAAGCTTAATGCAGGAACTCATCAAAAATATCATCCACCATGATCAAGTAGGCTTCATCCCAAGGATGCAGGGATGGTTCAACATATGGAATCCACCACACAGACCAACAGAAATAAAGAACCAGAAGATTATCCCTTTACATTCTGAAAAAGCCTTTGACAAAATCCAATACCCATTCATGTTTAACTTCTTGGAGAAATCAGGGATACAAGGCATACATTTAAACAAAATTAAGGGAGTACACAGCAAGCCAAAAACCAAAATCAAGTTAAATAGAGAGAAACTTAAAACAATCCCACTAAAATCACGGAAAAGACAAGGCTGCCCACTCTCTCTATGTCTATTCAATAGAGTACTTGAAGTTCTAGCTACAGCAATAAGACAAGTAAAGATCAAGAGCATACAAACTGCAAAGGAAGAAGTCAAAGTATCTCTATTTTCAGATGAAATGATCATATTTATAAGTGACCCCCAAGGTTCTCCAGAGAACTCCTTGAGCTGATAAATACCTTCACCAAAGTAGCTGAACACAAAATTAACTAAAAGAAGAAATGGGCAGTCCTCTTGTATACAAATGAAAAAAAATGGGCTGAGGAAAAAAATAGGAAAACCATACCCCTCACAGTAGTCACAAATATTATAACACATCTTGGTGTAACTCTAACCAGGAAGCAAAATACTGGCATGGCAAGAACTTAAAGTCTAAATAAAAAAAATCAAAGAAGATTTCAGAAAATGGAAAAAAAATTCTATGCCCCATTTCCTCTAAGCGGGGTTAGGTAGGTCTTTGGTTGTTTTCTTGGGCAATAGATGTTTCATTGGGAGATGGTTGTAAGTTATTATTCATCCTACTTAGAGAGAAAACAAAGTTGGACTCAGGAATGTCTTTTATCTTTCATTCTTAGGTTTGGAGATAGAAGCTGAAAAGAAAGAAGGGGAGTATAGAAATATATAGGGCTAATAGGACAAAAAATAGATTAGTAAATCTATTTTTCAACTTAATGTCTCAATTGTTACTCACGAGGTTATTTTTAATTTAATGGTATAGAATCTGCATATAGATGCAAAATAAGTTTAACTTTCATACGTTGGTATAGAATTCATATTTAAGATTATTCTTCACACATATTATATACATTTCTATTCTAAATGCGGTACTGTACCCATACAACTCAATTATAATACAAAGTTTACTTCCAATACTTTGAAAGTGCTATTGCAGGCTGTTTAGGATAAGTAAGTTATACAAGTTAATTGTTAGTTGATCAAATCATGGTCATATCAATTACTAGTCTATTTTTATCACAAGAATATACATCTTAGGTGTAACAGGTAGATATTATTCTATAGATAGATAAGGTAAAATAGTTAGATAAGGTCATCAAAAACCTCAGAGACATACAGAATATGGCATTTAAAGATGTTTTTCTTATTTCAAAGATATATTTACAATGAGACAGGTTAACTCCTGGCAATACCCAGCCTACCTCAAAGAAGATGATAACCATCAAAGAACCTGCTTATGGAGATGGCTTCAAATGTGGCAAACTAGCCATAGGACAAAATATCCTCACTTCTACCACAAACAGAATTCTGCCTGAAAATGGGCAAGCTTGGATGCAGGCAGAGTCAACGGCCAAACTCTGATAAGACAGGGTAAACAAGTCCTCAATAATCACTGCCTCACAAATATGCCTGTCAGATATATTGGGCCAGAAGGCTGAAGATGATGCTCCAAAATTATAGAGAGTTTTGGGTGACTGTTCAGGCAGCAAACCATCTCTGTCATCTTCTCATTTGGGAAGCGGCTAACCTGCACTTCCTGTATACTCAGGTAATCAATTTAATTCCTTCTTAAGTCTGTGATAAGGTTGAAGACCAGATAGTTTAGTTTTACAATTAATCTTAGTTGCTTAGGGGTTAAGATGTTTTAAGGTCTAGATAGATGTTTTAAGTTGATAATGATGAGACATGATAGATACTGATTTACATTCAGAATTTTAGACTCACCAAGATAGGTTGCCAAAACAATATAAATGTAGCATATACATATATAGTTCCTGAACTATATATGAACTATGTTCATGCAGCTTTATTCATAATAGCCAAAATCTGGAAACAACCTAGATGTCCCTCAACCGAAACCGACTCCAGAAGAGCCAGGGTTGGTACACAGAGAGACCCTGTCTTAAAAAAACAAAAGTTATCAATGAAGTTAAATGGTGGCAAGCATGTTCAAGGAAGACTGCAGGCCTTTGATCTTTTCATTGGTCATGTGATTCATGAGTGTGTACAGATGGCAACTGGTGGGCAACAGAGTAACAGTGGGACAGTGGTGCCAGAAGGAAAGAGCAGCATCATGCTAGAAGCCTTGGAAAGAGAGAGTCTAAGCAATAGGTATCCAGCAGGGGAGTCCAGCTCTCTCCTCAGAGGGCCTCTTTGACTATGCTCATATCAAACTTCTTTGTTACGTAAACCTTTGTGATACTCAAAGACGAAAGAAAAAAGACATTTTAAGCTATCTGTGTACCCGTATGCAAGGAGAAATCTAAGACTGACAAACCTAGAATTGATTTCCCTCATAATTTGGGAGTCAGTTCTGCTGTCTTGAATGTGTGCTTTCATTTTCTACAAGAACCACAGGCAGGAGGAGTGTCTGTCTGAAGGATTGTTTTTCAAGAGTCCTTAAATGATGTGGATCACAAATCCCAAGATCCAGTACAGAACTTTTCCCTCAAAGGAGAATGCCTGTACAACACAGCCTCCCACAGTTATTCCCATCTCACGAATAGCAACAGGGAGTGAACACGTGACCTGTGTGTTGTATGCTACCACCAGACCTTGACTATAATACACAGTACTATATATGTAAAAGCATATAGTATTCTATTTTTATATGCCAAAGAAAACACAGAGAGTGAAACAGTGTAATATAGGTACTATAGTCCTTTATTTTTACATTAAAATCCGATAGATAGATAGATAGATGATTGATAGATAGATAGATAGATAGATAATTATCTCTAGAAATGACAGATGCTTTGGCAAAAGAAAAGGCAGGATTCCTAAACTGATAGACTAAATAAACAATATAATTCTTCCATCCCATGGAGGCTGAGATTTATCTCAACAGGACAGATAACCCACACATGTTCACCTGTAGACTGACAGTAGAACAAAAACCATAGGTTATGCTATTAGAATATTACTCAAGGAAGAGAAATAAAGTGAAAAAAAAATCACCCCGTGTTATTCTCTCCTCTGTTTTATCACATGTGATTTTTGGGATCTTCTGGGTTGCTATGTGCTCTCTACAGAACCCTACAAGATCCACAGAATGTCCTCATCATGGACTATATGGTAGCAAGGTTCAGATATTGAGCCACCAACTAAAACTGGGGTAACAAACCAACAGCATCAACTCCACTCACCTAGCAACATCCTTATTCAATGCAGGAGTCTCTCTGAGGTTAAGAGATACCATGTGTTACTTTTTTAAAAAAATCTTTTAAAAAGTTAAAAACCAAGAAACACTGAAGCCTAAGTACATACATTTTATCATAGTTTAAGCATTAACATTGAAAATAATGTTTCATACTAATTAATATAATAAGGTTACTGTCTCTGCACACAGGAGAGATTATTCTACCAATTTCTGGTTCCCGTGGACTTTGGGCATGCTTTTGTGCCTATGACAAAGCAATGCTACTCACGGGTTTTTGCTAAGACAGTGCAGCACTAATTACAGTATCAAGTACAGCTGTGTGTCACTTATAACGGATAGTCTCTCTTCTACTTTGTGTTCTACCATACTCAGCAATCTCTAATTGTGTTATATACAAGATAATTGCACGACTGATAAATGCACTACTTAATAGTGTATCACAGGTCATACAACGACGTGAGGGGGTAACACTAAAACTATACAATGAAAATATCCCTTTAACCTTCCTCTACAACAAACGGAAAGCCCACTTAAAAACAAGGTCTGTATCTAAAGCCTTGATTCCCAAAGCCATCACAGACCTGTACCCACTGAGTTCTTACAAACTCTGATAAGATATTAGTTAAATGAAATCATAAAAGTCAAATTCCAGCCTCAGAATCCTGTCACTAAAATCATCATGGGCAGACCCTATCTCTGTAGCAGCAATCACGGAAAAGTCTTATTCATGGCTCTGGAAATTGAGATTCTCCGTTTGAACAAGCTGCTATTGTAAACCGTGACCTTGAATGCAGTCAAGTCCTGACCTGTCTTCTACCATAATAGCTTAACTGTGCAGCATTGGCTGGGCTCCTTCCCAGGGAGTTCTGTTCTCACTATGTCACCAAGGCCTTCCCATGTTCCTGCCAAAGACAGATAGGATCTGCTCAGCAGCTCTGGGAGTAATAATGGGAATCAGTCTAACTCTCTCTCTCTCTCTTTCTCTCTCTCTCTCTCTCTCTCTCTCTCTCTCTCTCTCTCTCTCTCTCTCTCTCTCTCTCTCTCCCCCCCCCCCCTGTCTCCTCTCTCTGGTCCATCCCTCCCTCCTTCTGTCTTTCTTTCCCTCCATCCTTCCTCTCCCTCCATCTCTCTTTCATTTCTTCACCCTCTTACTATGATAGGCACTCGGGGGGGGGGGGGAGGGAGCTCCGTTCCTACCCATCTTATTACCCTTTCATTCTATCTCTCCCCATTTAGATACAGAAAAACTTTTAATTATTAAATGACTGTTATGAACAGTAATGAGACTCAGGCTGCCTACTGATGAGCATCATCAAACACTAATGAGCTTGCAGGCTGAGACCCACACCTGAATCCCATCATGTGCTCCCATTGCTCAGGCCAGGTGGGATGCTTCTGTCTACAGGCAGGCTTCAGCAGGCGGCTGGAGGCTGCAGGGTGGTTATTATGCATTCCCTCCAGTCTCATGATTCACACCGAGTCAAACAGCTTTCCTGTGTGGCCGTACTCATTTACCCACCAGTGATTACTTCCCCCGTAATAATGTGTCACTGTTTCGTTCTGTTTCCTTCGTCTTTGTCCTCATCTTTGCTTTTTAAAGGGCTTCCTGGCAGTAAAACTCCTCAGAAGGAACACTACTAATTGGTCATTTTCTTATTGCTACTTTTGGTCTCTTCCTGACCTTGAAAGAAACACAAGCCCCACAGATATTTGGGTGATGTGCAGGTACACAGTGGTCACTGTATTGCCTCAACACACAAGATTCTAGATAAGTTCTGCTTGATGTCTACAGTTTTCTGAGCACTAGGGAAGACAGATGGAATCTACAGGAGACAGAAAATGTTCCTCCTTCCCCATAGAAACCTTGATAAAGTTATCTCTATAGTGAACTGGGGAAGGTGTGACTGACCCAATTCTATCTTTTCTCAGCCTTTATAACCTTTCTTAGTAGCAAGAAACCCTCATGCCTACAACAGGTACTGTCTGAACGCTGCCGTGTGCCAAGGCCTAGACAAAGCACTTGACCTACATTAGTTTGTGTCAGCACTGTGAGTCTATATGACCCATTTACAGTCAGGCAAACCTTACAGAAATGAAGGGACATGGCAGAGCTCATCCCGGGATAAGCTAAGAGCTTCCCGCTTCTCAGTAAACCAACGTGGACACCAAGCACTGCCTTAAGGAGGGCAAGGAGGCCTGAGAGCCTACAAGGCAACAGACTGACACGGGTAGAGACTGGGAGCTGAGCACAGGAGCAGTGTCCATCATAACTCCCACGTGTGGAACTCTGCTCATGTCCCCTGTAGCTGCCTCCTCCTAGCCACAAAGGTTACCACAGTGGACACAGCATGGAGATGATTTGTTTAGGGCTAAAAGAGCCCTTCCTTTTCAGTTTTAATAAAGGTACAAGAAACCATTTGTGAAATAGTACATGGAGATTACTGCTTATACATGATGCTGATTAAAGGACCTCCCACTGAGCAAAGAAGACAGCAGCTGTGATACAGAAGCAGCTAGAACACTTGTGTGATAACTTAGTGTAATTTATTTAATGTGAAGGACTACTTGCTACCTGTAGGTGAGCATAGAAAGTGACATGGTGACATGAGGAACGACAACAAAGAAACAAAACCACAAGACATGATGTGCTGTAAGCTATGTCTTTCAAGTGCACAGTTGACTCTCATAGATTTCATGTCTGCCTTCATATGACTATACTTTTCTCAGAGTCCATGGTACAGCTATACTAGGTCTTGCAGTGTCCAATGGGCAAACCAAGCTCATGATCAACCTCGCGTGTGCCCTCCCTCCCCCTCTCCCTCCCCCTCCCCTCTCCCTCCCTCCCTCCCTCTCTCTCTCTTTCTTTTCTCCTCTCTCTTTATGTCTCTTTCTTTGCCTCTGTCTCTGCCTCCCCCCACTCCCTCCTCTCTCCCTCTCTCTCTCATGACATCAGAGAAACAAGTCAGTTGGGAGCAAGTCTACTCTGTGCTGCGCTGTTGCTGAGTGGAATTTATTACAACCCTCCCTGCCAAGTAGGCTGAGAAGTTCACCATCATAGTCAAAAGGCTGACGAGCAGTCACTAATTAAGTGTATATGGACTGCTGAAAAATCAATATGAGTCTGAGAGAAATGATGAAAAAAAATGTTCTCCCAACACTGAAACTCTAAGCCCTGCTGTCTTGCAGGTATTTGTTTTTAATTTTTTTTTTCATATGCTAGTTATTGGTAACTAATACAGTTGAATCTTGACTTATTGGCAAATACAAAAAAGGATCATTGCTCCTCCAAACAGCAACAAATAAAAACTGGTT
The DNA here is from genome assembly GCF_903995435.1 of Acomys russatus. Taxonomy (NCBI): domain Eukaryota; kingdom Metazoa; phylum Chordata; class Mammalia; order Rodentia; family Muridae; genus Acomys; species Acomys russatus. Next base: position 45,215,126 of record NC_067139.1, read on the forward strand.
TAATGTTTTTGTTGAAAAGTTTTAATCCAGTTCTCTATGTGGCCTTGTTTAGATGGTTCTTGTTTTGACAGCCCTACTGGGACAGGAGCTTTGCTGGCACAACTGAACTCACACCTTTGTCTTTGGCTTTGAGTGTCACAGCACAGCCTCTGAGCAGCCACCCCTGGACACTCAGCTGACAATCCCGACAAGTGAACTCCAGCCCCTACCCCGACACCACTCTTCGAAGCCACCCTCACATCATCTCTCCAACCTGCCTTTCAGGATGATGCACACCAGCAGCCACATGAAGCTGCTACACGCAGAGATGCTGCAAGGCCCATGACAGCCTTCACTCGCTGGGCTCCTTAAAAGTTCGAGACAGTGCTGTTCAGCACTCTTCTTACTGCACCACCAAGGAAAATGATTTTCCCTCACTGCTCATCGCTGGGGTTCCTGGAGGGGCTTTCACTCTCCTCAACGCTGACTAATGGACCATCCTCCAGGAGGACCTTGTATATACCAACTGCCAATCAATCAGCATCACAGTGTGGCAGGCAAGGGCCATTCTTCAGGCTGGATGGTAGTAACGTAGCTGGGTGATAAACCTAGGTATCCGCCATGCTAAGAGGTAGGTTCTTCTATCAGTGAGAGTGAATTCAATTGCAGAGGGTCCTAAACAGGCTTAAGACAAAGAGAGAGTTTCAGAAAAACTGCATTATGATTTTAATAACAGAAAATTTAAGGAAATCGAGGGAGGGTGGGATGGGGAGAGAGGGAGAGAGAAAGAGAAGGGGGGAGGGACAGGGAGGAGGAGGGAAACAGGATGGAGATAAAAAGGAAGAGAGAGAAGCCCTCCTGTATGGGGGAGTGGGGGGAGGCGCGGGGCGGGGAGCGGGGGGGAAGCAGCGCAGCGGTGGTACCAGGAGAGCCTGTCTTCTCAACACTCCACTGGGACAGAGATGAGAAGCCATTTCTTGTAAACCGGCAGGTGGGTAGGTCTAGGAGCAAAGGTCTCTCCCAGCTTGGTTCCTGCTGAGAACCCAAAGCACAAGCCAGGTGACTAGACTCTGAAACAGCCTGCCAAACACTTCCAGTGACAGTGGGTGCAAGTATGACTTGGAACTGCAGTGACTTCTGGGGTGGAAATTTGGTCTGAGTGCTACACTTGAGTGGACAGAGCAACAGATTTGGCTCTTTTTCTCTATGCATACAAGGACCCCCCCACTGACACAGGGCATGTGTGCCCATGTGAGCGAGGACTCCGTATTATGGCCAGCAGTCTCTCCATGAGGGGCTACACTAGGGCAGGACTGGGAAGGACCCTCCACTCCAGCAACACAGAACGGAAACAAGCCAGCCTCCCCAACCAAGTGAAGAGCTGCACACAGACCCTGCAGCCTAAGGCTGTTTAATTCCTAATTTCAAGTCAGTGAAACAGCTTTGCCCTCTGCCTCTTTCCTACTAGTGCCTCCCTTTTATGGTTTGGCTTTCCCCTTTGGCTTGGAGTCACTTCTCTAGCCTCCTGAGTGCTGCGTTAGTTTAATTCGGCTGCATTCACTTGCCACTTGCTCTGTCCAGTGTGTCTGTAACTGCAATTGCCTTACCTCTTCCCTCCCTCTTTATTGCTCACCCCTCCTGTTTATTTCTTTAATTTCTGACTCCTTGGCCTGATGGGAACCCTTAGCCTTCCTCTGCTCATTTCCTTTCCTGCCCTTAGTAACACTTAACAGCACACACCATTCTGTGAGGGCCCCTTTATTCCACACAGTGATCTGAATTGAAGAGGCAGATTTATTTCACTGGCTATACTGTACTATACTTTCTCTCTGGGAATATCCAATGCTCACGGTATACTCTCCTCTCACTGGAGATTGTACGAGGGACCCTGAGCACATGGCCTGAGGGTTTAGCCATGGGGGCACACCTCTAGTCCTATACCTGAACCTCACTACACATGAACACCAAAAATATTTCCGCTGAAAGAACATGAGTGATTTTTAAAAACCCAACCAGTGACCTAATTCCATCTGTGCAAATCTCAACACAAAAACACAAGAAGCTTGAAAAGCCAGGTAATGTAGCTCCTCCAAGGCCACTAGTTGCAGAGAAAAGTATTCCAACGAGAGAGTAGATAAGAGGAAACTTAAAGACATCTAAGACAACAGCTTCAAAAATGTCCAACAAAATCAAAGTGGATAGGGATAAAATCTGGGACAGATTAAAAATAAAGATAAATTGCTAAATAAAACATGGACGTCAATAAAGAAATAGAAGTACTGAAAAACTGAATTAAAATTTGGAAATGAAGCATTCAGGAAGCCAAATTTAAAATCACTGTGGGAAGTATCACTCATAGGTCAAATGACAGAGAGGAGAGTGCAGCTTGAAGACCAGGTAGATGAGTGAGAACATTTAGACACTAATAGGAATAAACGAAAAAACATGGATAGAACATGTAAGATCTAAGGCACCAAATGCATCGTCTTAGACACTAAAGATGTAAAATCTATTCAAGCTAAAGGCATAGAAAATGTATTCAACAAAACCTAACAGATAATATCCCAAGTCTAAGAAAGAGATGGCCACCCAGATACCAGAGACACTAAAACACTAAATAAACAAGACTTGGAAGTTTCCCATATCATATTACCATTAAAGGACTAAAAACACAGAACCAAAAGAATACTAAAAACTGAAGGGTACCAAGTCACATCTAAAGGCAAACTTATCAAAAACAAAACAAAACAAAAAAATTGTCCATTTTGCCACAGAAATCCTATGAGCCAAGAGGACACAAAATTATAAATTCCATATTCTGAATGACAGTGATTGTTGGTCTGGATTATCCATCAAAGCTACAGTTCAGAAAGAGAAAAGAACAACTCTCCATGATAAACACAAACGAGAGGAACCGGTGACTATTAATCCTGAACTATAGAGCATAACTGAACGACATCTGCATGCTGAACAGCAAGCCACTTCCATGAGGCCATGGGACAGAATAAACCGGGCTTGAACATTAAACAAACAAGCGGGAATACAGATTAAACCAAACCTTATCCAAACAACAAAATGAAGGCAAGTATTGCATATGTTTCAGTCATCACTTGGGGTGCTAGTTACCTCAATTTTCTAACAAGTGCAATCAAAGTGGTACCAAAGGGAAGGAAGCAAAGTATCCCTATTTGTAAATGATACGATCATGAACTAAAAGACCTGCAGGCTCCCCCAGGAAACTTACATCTGATAATCATTTTCTGCAAAATAGCAGCATACAAAACCAATACCAACTGCTTTTCTATACCCAAGAAATGAACACAGTAAGAGGGAGACTAGGAAAAGCTCAGTCACAAATGGATAAAATCCTTAGAGTAAACCTGAACAAGGAAGTAAAGATCTCAGCTGGGTGGTGGTTGGGCATGCCTTTAATCCCAGCATTTAGGAGGCAGAAGCAGGTGAATCTCTAAGAAGAGAATGTGAACTGTGGAAGCAAGCAAGGGCAGTGAAGACAGAGACAAGAGCAGCAATTTCAGAGTATGGGAGGGAATATGGCTGACACACACGGTGTACTTGAAAGAGACTGTCTCGGAGAAGAAACACAGCACTGTGTTGGATGAATAGCCACCGACGTAACAAGACATAATTTTCATTCCCGGCTCGGGCTTCAGAAGAATGATCCACAGGCAGTGCGTACAAAGCTGTAAGATGGTTCCAGCCATTTCAGACTAAGATGTGATGACATGGTGTACCTGCCAGCTCCTGGACTTTGTCGGTGAGGAGCATGAATTATAAGCTCCTAGCACTGAGACAGCACATCTTGTGGTGGCCCCCTGACTAACCATCCTGCTAATAAATATCTAAAAGCCATGTTTTTCTCTGGGTTTCCAGCTTCCATGGGGATGTTCCGATTGTGACATAATTCTTAAATTAGTAGGTTTATTCATAGTTTTATATTAGTAAATGTCAAGCTTATTACTAATGCGCAAACTCTGTAAATCCTCAGCCGTGTTAATTTTTAACTGCTCAAGGAATTAATAAGAGGAGAAATTAGAAGGCAAACATTTCCTTAGGGTACCTACTCTTATGAAATTCCCGGCAAAGCAAGGAGACATAAAGGCACTTTGAGCACGCAAGTAGAAAGGATGACAAAAGCTGTCACTATGAAAGGAATGGGTGAAGGCCACACTTAACCACAGAGCACCCTGGTTACAGCCACTTTCCTTCAGGACAGCTCTCTGGACGTGGCTACCAGGGTTGCCCTGCTGGCCTTTGGTTTGCTTCGATGCGCTTTTCCAGCACATGTTCATTTCGTAAGGTTTCATCCCCTCTTTCGTACTGCTTCCACTCTAATCACTGGTGCATGTGCCTTCCCTGGAGAGGCCAGTGCTTACCTTATTGCCCAGCTCTTCAAAAGCCATGCCACCAAAGTTCTCTCACCCAGCCAGGGCTTGCTAACACTGCCCTCCCTTTCCCCACTCACCCACAGAGTGAAAGGCATATGTGCTTATGGGTGGCTGTTTAACCTCCCAGCCCCATGCCTCTTGTGGGTACTGCGGACACTTCCTTATAAAGCCATCCTACAAACCCCCTCAACCAAATACAGTTGTTTTTCCAGCCTCCCTAAAGCATAAGTCTATTTTGTAAGATGTTGGAGGCTTCCTGTGTTGGTGGTCATAGAAACCACCTGTCTTATGGTTGTTTCTGCATTTTTGGTTTTTTGTTTGTTTGTTTGTTTTTTTCCTGGAAGTATGCCAGGTTTCTGGGGATGAGATGGTGTCCGACATGTGAAGAAGTCAAGTATAGATATTTCAGTATGATAGCTCCCAAAGGTTCCAGCTCACAGCTGATAATACTAAAGTGTGACATGGTTTGTTGTGATGGTGAAACTGCACAGTGTTTGTTTGTTTGGGTTTCGGTTTTGTATTGTTGTTGCGGTTTTTTTTTTTTTTTGAGACAGAGTTTCTCTGCATAATCCTGGCTATCCTGGAATTTACTATGTAGACCAGGCCAGCCTTGTACTCACAGAGATCTGTCTGCCTCTGCTTCCTGAGTGCTGAGAATAAAGGCCTGTGCCACAAGTGCCTACATAGTTCTAAGTGCATATGCAAGCCAATGTATTAACAGCTGTAGTCTCCATTTGGAGTCTCCGTCTTCCCTCATCATGGCTATCCACAAAATTTGTCATACAAGAATGAGATCTTCGACACACGAATGACGTCTGAACCGATGAGCATGGCACGCAAAGATGTGTATGATGTCATTCTATCCCCCACGCCCCATTTTCCAGAGACAAACCAAATACACAGCCCGCGTACAAACATAAGTATACATGTGTTTCTCCGCCTCACATAGAGGCTGAGCTCCTTGGAAGCAGGGAAGGGTGACTGAAATCTAGGCTGCCTATCAACCTCCCCGCAAACTCAGACCTAAGCAGAGCATGGAAGCCAAAAACAGCTCTATGAATGACTGAGCAGTTCCCATTCGCCTCCGAGAATCTACAGGTAAATATAAATTTGAATCAGGCCAGAAACCAAGTGGATTTTTCTATTCCTTCATCACTGGGAACCCAGGTTGACAACATTACTTTGTTTCTAAGTATTGAAAGAAATGCAAAATAGGAAGAATCAAGTGGGTCTTGCCCAGCCTGCTCACCATGAAGTCATTGAGATGTACCTTTCTCTGCACAGGGAAGAAGAGAGAGGAAGGAATCCCCTTTCTTGCTTTAGGTTATGAACTTGACATCATGAGCGCGTGGACCTCAGCCCCATAAGGGCACGTTGTCTCCAGACAGGGTAGATATTCGTCCTGACACGGTACGCCTGGTCACACAAGGCCCAGATAGACAGAGAGAAGATGGAAAGAAGGGCCCCAGACATAGGCTAGAGAGAGTATGCTTTACCTAAAGAGATGACATCTATAGCCAACAGCACAGGGTCAATGTTAAACACAGAGTGAACTCATTCCTGCCCTGCTCCATGTCCTTGCTGCCAGTATTTAAAATCTAATGGAAGCACCTTAGAAGGGCCAACTGTTACAATCCAAAGGATGGCCTATTTATGAGTCTACCATGTCCCAAAACAAAGAATTGAGCCATTTGATATTTAACCTAATGGATGGTTCACAGTGGGAAAGTGAGTGAGAGGTTTTCATTGCAGTAAAGAAGCAGAAAGACCCAGGCCAAGCCTTTATGTAGCAGGGCCCAGACAAACTCTGTGTGTGTGTGCGTGTGTGTTTAAGTGTATATAAGTGTATGGAAGATAGAGGAAATTTTTTGGTGTTCCTTGGGTACCACACACCTATTTATTTACCTGCTTACTTACTTACTGACTGACTGACTCACTGACCCAGAACTCATTAAGAGGACCCAATTCTAATCCATAGCTAATCCTTCACTGAGTCACCTCGCTAGCTCCAAGGCAAATTCTTACCATCAAAATTAGTTTGTTCCCCCTCCTCTTTGCCTTGTACAATTAATACCATCACCCCCAAGTCACAAAAGCACAGTGCCTATACGCTGACCCCAATAGAGTAAAAGATAGTCAAAGAATGTTTGAGCTATTTTTCTCCAGCCTCAGATGAGGAAAAAAAAAAAAAAGCCAAAAATGACCAAATCTGCAATAGCCATTTGGACAGAGTACAGGAGAATAGTCCAATTCTTCTGGAAGAAATGAACAAAAAAAAATCCACGCCATTATCCACAGTGACTTAAAAAGATAGCTCAAGGACTGAAATTTGGGGTTCAGATGCCATTTGAAGAAAAATGAGAATGGGGACAGACAGGCTGGTGGCTCATTCTTTCTCAATGATGCCTGTTCCCATGTTTAACTGCATCAGTGCACAATGGTCTCTGGCTAAATGGTGCCTCTCAGCAGCCTCTAGCCAAGGGGGAAAATCCTGCAAAAGTAAATTAATTTAAAAGGACTGCTATTGATGAGCAATATCAAACACATTCTACTTTTTATTGCCTAGAATAAATGAATCTGAAAAGTGCAATTGTTAAGTATATAGAAAGGTAGGAAAAGCATCCCATCTATCTTTCACTATTCTAACATCAACGAGTTGATTATTAGAAACTTGATGAACTTTCTTCCATGTGTCAAGCTCAGGTACACATTCATTATTCAACATGATCACAACCCAGCCTCTGGTTCAGTTCTAGATATACAATGAAGGAGATGGCCCCACTTGTGGACAGCTTAGCTTGTGATAACTACTCCCCGCTACTGAATTTGATGACTCGGTGGCTCAAATTGCCCTTCATGATGGTGAGGAGAAAGCAGCAAGATAACCAGCCTCCACTCACTGACCCCCCCCCAAAAAAATAGGGAAGCAGGCTGGAAAACGCAATTTTCAGACACTCAGGAGACCTGGGAAAAATACAGCTGTATAATATATTTGAGTACGATGGGGTAACATTGGGATGCACTTGAGATTAGGATGGCCAGGTGAAGCACCTCAGAGAATGAAAGTCTTGTTAGGGACCATAACAAGTCAAGAAGCAAGCTACGCCGGCTTAGGTTAGTTAGGATGGCGGGCTTTTCTCCCATTTCTAGGTTTCAAGAGTAACCTACTCAGTTAAAAGAATATGACAGTTTGCTAAGTAAGAGGGTTCATTATGCCCCCTTACCACTCAGAAGAGACTACTATAAATTCCCAACTCCCCACAGATTTATTTGATCAGAATTTGCAGCAACTTGATCCTTAGGTAAATCATTTATTTCCTAAGATTTGGACAATTCGTAGGCTAGCCATCTCTGCTAAGACTGACAGCTACACATCCGAGCCATCCATTCCTTCGCTCATTTCACGGAGAATGATCAGAACCAGAGAGCAAGGAAGAGGGCGGCTTCGAGGGCCGGCCGCTCTAGATCTGTTAAAGGAAAACTCGGTCCACGCTAAATTAGGAATAAAACACACAGAAATAAGAGGCTAAGTCACTTAATTTTTGCCTATGTTGGAATGGTACTGTTTATATTGAAAGGGGAGTAGGCCAGAGGTCACAGGAACTTTCTAGAGAAGAATCCGAATACTGCGAAGAGAGTGAGGTACAAAGCAAGCAGGAAAGCAAGAAATGTTAGTTGAGAGAGTACAGAGGGGAGCCAGAGAGTAATGGAGAGGACTTGAATCTGTGAGGCCGCAGTAAGCAGAGGAAGAAATAGTCACATCTGGAGATATTTCAGAAGGCCAGAGAGATGCACTGATGGGTGGATTTATGGAAGAGCAGCTCAGAAAGGGGCTTCAAAGAACCAGTGTGCAGCACCAATGATACACAACTTCTAGGCCTCCTGGCCCACCTGGAACTGCTCTGATCCCACTTGCAAAACAAAAGAGTTTGTAAGCTACACATCTCCATAATACCTACGTAGCTCCTAAGTCTCTATTCCTCACTATCAGATTCTTACCTGCCTTGTAAGAAAGGGACCAGGGCAATCTAGCACTGATGTAAGAAAGAAGGAAATGAATGCTGATCTTAGAACAAGATAAATGGGAGATGAAATTCTATAGACAAGTGCAGAGAGTCCCTGGTTTAGGAACCAGAATCCTGAGTTTCCAAGCTAGGTAGTCAGTGGTCGGTTGGTAGGGACAGTGAGAGCATCATCTGACGTGTTGAGGAACGCGTCAGAAAGCACCTAACTCTTGAAGCAAAGAACTAAAACCTGATCCTGGAAGGCAGCCTTTACATCTTAGAAAGGCCACTTCTAAAGAGCTCCTCTTCCTGACCTTGGTCTCTCTTCACTGAAGGAGAAGCCATTCTAAGGTTAGCAGGTGGCATCTGTACACATGGGATGAAGCAGCCTCAGAAAAGGCGCCAGCCCACTCTGGTTGCCCTGAGGACACTTTCTAGACTCCTTGTGATGGAGACACACTCTTTCAAAGGTCTGTTCCTTTCTGTATCTCCTAAGCCTGGTGAAGCCAGGCCTTCCCGCCCCTCCCCCGGCCATCTCTAGCATGACTTCTTCCCTGTCTGTTCTGGGGCAGAAACCCAAATGTGTCTCCTATCATAGCTGAACTATTTTTGTGTGCATTTTCTACCAAATTCAGCAGAGGGTTGACAAAGGGCAAGGCAAAATTCCAGGCAATGTTTTTTAAATAGAATTCTATTTTTAGGTCCCAGGCTATAGAACAGTTAGTTGCCTCTGAATTTATAATGTTGACACCAGCATTTCTCTCTTTCTGTGTGCTTCTGGGAATACCTCATGGTCACTTAGGAAAACTAACCCAGTTCCTTCCAGCAGTCTCAGAAAGGACTGGGATAAAAGTAGACCAGCAATTGACATGACCATGATTTAATCTACTAACATTTAATTTGTATAACTTATTTCTCCTAAACAGCTTGATAGCACTTTCAAAGCATTGGAAGTAATCCTTGTATTATAATTGAGTTATATGGATACAATAACTCATATTAGAGTAGAAATATATAAATGTGTGTTAAGAATAATCTTATATTTGCATTCTATACCACTGTATCTAGAACTTATTTTGCATACTCAGATAATCAAGTTTACTCCTTCTTAATTCTCTGAGGGAGTTGAAGACCAAGCAGCTTAGCTTTACAATGAAGCTTACTTTTTTGAGGGGTTCAGATGTTTTTAGGTCTAGATAGGTGTTCTAAGTTGATAATGACAATATGTGATGGAGATTGATTTACATTCAGAAATTTAGATGCACCAAGATAGGAAAAATGTTTTCTTTAAGGTTGCCAAATACAAATATAAATGTATATGTACAAAAATAAAAATAATTTAAAAAATAAAACAAAATATAGGCACTGAAGGAGAAAAAAAGAGAAAGGACTGGGATTTTATTCCCAAAGGGAAATTTTATTCCAAAGCCAATTAATTTACAAATTAGGTTCACTGCTCACCTAATATGCCACTGTGAGAATCTGGGGACATAGAAGGAAAATCCTGCAATTGTCTGTTTTGAGGAGCCCTACCTATCTAAGGTATTTCTCTATCATCTTTTTTATTTCCTTCCTTTCTTCCTTCCTTCTTTCTTTCACTTTACACAAGTATCTAGTTATCTATCATCTATCTATCTATCTATCTTTCTAGTTTAATGCACATGTTTAAATCTGTATTAAAACATTTTTTTATAAACTCCAAATCTACTTCCAAATGAAGGAAGGAAGTAAATAAGGGGTGGAGGATGGGAGAAGATGAAGGAGAGAGAGGAGAGGAGGAGGGAGAAATCAAGAGATGAAGGCAAATGGAGATGGGGTGGTTGCTGAGGGAAGAGGCAGGAAACCATCACTGCTTTTCCAAGCACATGTCTGTGGTATCAGAAATGTGCAGGACTGTCTTTGTGTTTGAAGATTAAAGTTGGTTTCTAGCTCTTGGTGTCCCTATTTGCCTGGCAGAGACGCTTTCCAATGTAGTTCTCTGGGATGCTCTGTTTGCTCATCTGGTTTCTCTATGCAGCACAAACTGGCCTGGGACTTTTGTTCCGTGGCCCAGCCTCCTGTGCACTGGGATTATAGGCCTACAACATCAGGCCTAATGTGTATGCTTTAAAATGCAACACTTTATGGAGATATAATTCGATTATCATCAAGTCACTAGCATGCATGATTTCCAGGGATTTTAAATATATTTACACCGATGTGTAGCCATCACCTCAAGTGATTGTAGGACATTTTCACTGCTGCTAAGAGAATTTTTGAGAATTTCAGAGATGACTGCATGCCTGTCTTCAATTAAATCCCAGTCTGTTGGTCAAACGTGGGGGCCTGGAGTCCATGAAGCTCCCTAGGTGATCTTAAGGGATGAGTAAGTTTTGGGAGCAATGCTGCATGGGGCCACTAGGAACACTGGAAATGGTTCAACAGGAAGATGGGTCTAAGTTATAATAACCCTGAAAGGTTTCAAGGAAACTGATATTGAAGATGAAGATAAAGAGAAGGGTGCTCTAGAGAATTATGCTGCAAGTTGTCTAATCTGGGTGAAAATGGTCAGTTTCTCATGGTGAGCACATTTTCAAGCATAGGCTACTCAGAGCATCTAAGATGCAAAGAAGAGTGTTGGTGGAAGAGAAGAGAAGCGATGGGAACAATGATTCCAGTAGTTTCCAAGCCCAAGCTTGATGGTCTTTTCGAAAGTTCCTGGCTAGTTTTCAGGATGCTAGCAATGTGTGCTTCCCTTGTAATATCTCTTCCCACTGAGTCTTATACACTGCACCATTAATGATCTGCAACCCTCTACCAGAGCACTGACTAGCCAGTGTGGCCTTCATAGCTTCACTTCACTCAGCACAGTGACAATTCTTTGAGACCAGAAGTAACACGTACATAAAAAAATAACAGCGAAAACCTCAACATCCTTGCTTGTTTTGACATAGAGTAGACAAATATTTGTTGGATTGAACCACGGTGAATTCACAATTAGTGTCAACCAAGTAGAAAGAAAAAAGGGCACCAGTCCCAAAGAGCTCAGAATGTTAAGTGACTGCTGTAGCTTGCAGAAGACTGGCAAACAAGACCTGCAATTTTTCTCTGTAAGGCATATCCTGAGAAGAAATACTCTGGCACTTAATAACTCCACTGAGTAAGTGCCATGACCACAAGCTGTTTTTAAGAACACTGAATGATGTATTGCCAACATGGCGATCAAGGAAAAAAAAAATGTCATCCAGGAGAAAAAGATTAATTAATATCAATTAATTTTCTTTTTAGGATACAGATTATGCAGACGTCTTTATGCTTCTGAGGAGAATGTGAGAAAATCTTACAGCATGCAGAAATTTGCATACACTCCGAGAGTGAAAAGCATATCGCCAAAGTTGTCCCCTGGGGTATGTTCAAGATGAAGAACAAAGGACAGTGGCATTTCTGTTAGTGTGGAGTCCTGGGGGTGGGAAGAGAAGAAAAACAGGCTTTAGAGGGAACAGAGAAAGCTTGTGTGGGTTGAAAAGAAAGAATTTTATAATTACAATGGAGTCGTATAGTTACAGGATATGCAGTGCTATTAAGTCCCCTTGGCTGGAAGGAAAGTAGTTTTTGTTTTGTTTTGCTTTTTTTAAAAATACAAAATGCAGAAAGGATCAGAAAACAAGTTAACATGAGCCCCAGGTAAAGTCCATTAAAGGGAGAGCTCTCTTTCTTTAGCGCTCCCCTTCACCTACAAGATAATCATGTTTGATTGGTACCACAGGGATGGACTGACTGTAAGCGACTCGCCATCTAGCAAACTGGGGCAAGTCATTTCTTCACTCTTTGCTTTTCATTTCTAAATTGAATGCTTAGACCAAGAAAATGCTCCCCAAATTTGCTGTGGAAGACTTAACAAACATTAATTAAAGAAAACATCCTGCGTTCAAATAACACCGGGAAGAAATAAGATAATCTGACTTCATGGGTTTCTTTCTTAGGAAAGGCCTGCTATATTAAAGGCCACATCCAAATGTCCAATACACCCTGTAGTATTTCTCTAGTAAAAGATATCTATCTTCCTCCCATCCTCCCACCATCATGCGTGTGCATGTTGGTTGAGGAGTATACACATATGCACTTGCATGTGGTGCCCAGAGGTCAACCTCAACTGTTTCTCAGGTGCCAACCACCATGGGTTTTGAGACAGAGTCTCTGACCAGCATGGGGCTTTCCTAGTAGATGTGGATCCATCAGTCTCCGCCTCTGCAGCACCAAGATTACACAGTTATGCCGCTAAATTGGGGTTCTTTATGTGGTTCCAAGGGTTGTACATGGGTCCTTACCAACTGAGCTCTTTCCTCAATCTCTAAATGATGAATTACTTTGGGATAGACTAAATCAAGTGATTAGCTTTCGCTGAATACTCAATATGACCCTTTTGTTGTTTATGGTGCATAGGTGTTTAAATAATGGTCATTTGGAATCAACAGTTATTCACTACTAAGTAGGCTAACAATTTCCAAAAACAATATATTCAAAAATCTCCAATTCCAATGCAGTCTGAAGAATCAGTAATTGGCCTTTTTTTGCACACATGAACATACATATACACTGACATCTTTTTTATTTTAATTACTCTAAACAAAGTTTGTAGGCTAGATTCACTTTGTATTTTATCATAAGTAATACTTTTTCTCTTTGTTGGATATACTCATGCATACTAGCCTTTAGGCATGTTTATAAATAAGACAGAGACTTGATTAATAGCTAAGAGAAACTTGATAAATAACATCCACAGTCAATACTGTCAAAATAACCACACACATACACAACCTACATGCTGCCCTTCCACTTGCCTGTGAATTTCACCAGCTTTCTCTTTGTACCCTGGAGCTCCTTCCTTCCCTCCTCCACACACCACTTTTGCCATCTGTGTTGTAGAACCTCGGCCAAAGCCTAAGAAGCCATGGACAGAAATGACAGGGTCTTCGAAGGGTCAGATTCAGCATTTGTCTTGTCCCAGGTCAAAAGTCTTGGCCATAACCTACTTCGGAAGGAGCCTAACGATGGCTGGTTCCTGGGTCTGTAAAAGGGAAATGGGGTTTTGGATAGACAACCAGCCCCAGGTAGTCAGCAGAAGTCTTCAAGCACCACCACAAACTTGCTTCTAAGAGGGCAACATGGTTGATGAATGTTTCACTTGGCATTTCAGTTCATTCTTTTGACAACCATACAAGGTGGAGTCTTCTCTTAGTGTTCAATGTGTGATTGCTCTTGGGCTCACACCAAAGTCTCCTCAAGGCCAGGGTTCATTTGCCACACATTAGGGGAGATAAGGCTGTGCTCAGGGCTGGGGACCCACTTGTACAAAGCTGTTGACTGGCCAAGGTGGGAGGATATAAATACAGTTACAGGACAAGAAAGAAGAACCCCTGTCCTAGAGGAAAGCTGAAGCCTTCCCCGGCAGAGAAGCAAGAATTCCAGTGTAATTAGCTACCGCCTAAGGGCTCTTTCTCCTGCCCAGCTGTAAACCAGCAATTTCTTAGGACTCTCACCAGAACCTCATCTACAGGAAACAGGCTGTACTATATTGTGTTATAGTGTGCAATGCTAGTGTGTCTAGCTTTTACCTTCTCAAGCATCAGCACAGCCAATACACATCCAAAGCAACCCTGCAATCTCACTTATCAAGATAGAGAGAAAAGAGAAAAGTGTCCCTTAACTTTAAAAAAATTTTAAGAGTGTGTGTATGGTGTGTGTGTGTGTGTGTGTGTGTGTGAAGGTGTCACTGGAGGTCAGAAGAGGACATAGGATTGTCTGCAGCTAGAGTTACAGAGGGGCATATTCCACTGATGGAAAGTGACTCAGGTCCACTCAAAAGCCCTACCTGCTCTTAAGCACTAAGTCCTCCCCCCGCCCCCTTCGTCCTCCCCGCCCCCCCCCCCCGCCCCAGCCTTCAAGAAGAAGTTTCTAAGTCATCTCCTAAGACATAATTGAGAGCCACCAAAATGGCTATATTAAAATATCTTTAATGCAGTCTTCAATTCCTTCTCAAACAGGCTAGTCCTGAAACTCTTTTTCCATATTGAAGTAAGACATTTTCGGTTGGTCTGAGGTGAGGTTCCTAAAAGACAAGTAAATTCTTAAGGCTGTTAATGGTGGCACCCCTCAGGGGGAACCGTGCAGCGCTGTAGCTCTGACCTCTCACAGAAACCTAAGTCGCGATGATGCCACACTTCACTGGGAAACCACCAGGGGGAAGTCCCAAGGACACGTGTGCCCAGCCACCCCCATGGTGCTTTGCTTCCTCTGCAAATGTACTCCTATTTGAGGTTTGAGTTTCTGCTGGAGAGCACAAGTACTTTCTCCCTGTTTCCAGGGCCCCAAACAAAGCTCCAGGAGGAGCCGAGAAAAGAGAATTGTACTTGCAGAAAAGGTCTGCCTCCACCATTGGTCCCATCAGCCTCCATGGTGGACTTTGGTACTTTAGGAACTTATGGTACCTGTGTTTCTCAAGCAGCGACTGATCCACAGGATGCAGGGAAGGCCAAGGAAGCAGAGGACTCCACAGGCAGGCAGCTCTCTGCTCTGGCTCTCAGGAAGTGAGATCAAAGATCAGCTGAGGCAGCCGCGGCGGCGATAAAAGGGTGCAGTGGGGGTGGGGCAAAACCACTCTCCGGAGGATTCTAATTCTCCCCTCCCCCTCCAGACTAAGGCCGAGACTCTCACTTTTCCTGGTCAGTCACTGTGTGCCCATGTCTGTTTGTGAGCTTTTCATTATGTTGTGACGCTAACCACGAGGGCGTAAGCAGTGTCGGAAGGTGAGAGGGCAACCGTTCCAGACTGCCTCTTCCTGTTCTGCAGCGCTGTGCTGTGGCAGTTTGCGTCTCACGTGCACATCAACTAGAGAAAGGGCTTCAAGCAAGGCAACTTAAGCTTGTGATTTAGCTGAGAAATTTTTAGCTCCATCCTTTCCCTCCCCTGCCTGTACAAAGATGGGAGGAGAAAGGCCACCGACCCAAAGCACCATGGCCAAATTAATTAATTAAGGCAAAGCAATGAATTAAAGCAAGCTTTTATTATGATTATTATTATTATTTAAATTCGTGTACACAGCCTACCTCACCCTAAGGCAGCGTTCAAGAGGTCAGCATTGCAAGTGAGGAAGACCAAAGGGGTAGGAGGTTTCCAAATGAGTTTAGCGGGGAGTGGGGGGACGACGATAGGGGGGGGGGGGGGGGGGAAGGGGCGAAATAGATTGGGTTACTACTGGAACAGAACAAAAACAAGTTAGTGTCTCCTGAAACAAAGATATGTTTGCAAGGTGGGCGTAATTAACAAGATAGCTATAACAATCCATTTGAAACAAAGTTGGGTTGCAAGATGTTATAAACTTTTGAAACAAAGATGTGGTTGCGGTTTCCTGGACAGACGGCTCACAACAGATCCACTTGTAGTTAGTTACAGGTGGAGCAGAGCCCAATCCATCGGAAACAGGTTTAAATCATCAACAGGAATGAACCTAGTTTTTGTTTGCCATAAGATGGCTTTTAAGCTCAAGATGGAGACAGGTTGGTTCTTCAGTTTGCCCACAGATTTGGAGCAGGGCCCAGAGTAAGTCCTGAGGGCTCCAGCTAACTAAAGCTTTAGACCCGACTGCCAGCCTGCAGTTCGCAGGTAACACAAGACAGGCGAAATCAGCTGTGCAATTCACATTATCATATGAGAAGGTGAAGATATCTTTGTTCTAAGTTCCATCTCTAGGCCCTGTCTTCCAGGCTGCCCGAAAGGAGAGGGGGCAGATAATTACCCCCTCAGTGGGGTGCTCTACCTGTCCCCCCAGAAACTCTTCTCACTGAGATGCTTGCTGGCCTTGTGGAGAGCAAGCACATGGCACCAGCCTGGTGGTTTCTGAGGACTCAGAAAACTGTAACTTACTGTCTTTGATTTTTTTTTTTCTTTATTCCCTTTTCTGATACTGGCCAAAGGTTAAGAATGCTCTCCCTTGCACCATGGGCTTTTTCACTCTTTCTCTGAAGCCCCCTTTTCTTTTGTCATACGGTCAGTCTGTCTCCATTGAAACGATAAGGCTTCTCTCTCCCTCTTGCCCTCCTGGCTGCTGGGGTCTAAAGCTCACTTACCAGCCCTGATGTCGTCCTCTAAACTCAAATAAAATCATTCTCAAGCTTCCCTTTGAGTTCACTTCTAACTTATTTTATTAATGAGGCTATGACTAACAAAAAAAGAACTTCAGGTTCGCTAATAACAAACTTCAACTGGTATCATCTGAATGCCAGCCATGGCTGGAAGGGATGAGCTCTTCCTTCTTCTCATAGTTCCTTCATGCGGCAGGCTAGGATTGATGGCAACCTAAGGACTAAGAAGAGCCCAGGCTTGGACAGCTCTTTGTTGGACTACACTATGATCCACTTTAAATCCACATGCTTCCTTAAGTGTGGCCCTAGCCCTCCACCACCCACCCCAATCCTGAGTTTAAAACAAAGCTTCACCATTGATCCATATTAAGAGTGTTATTGCAGCCAGTGGTGTTGAATGCCTTTAATTCCAGCACTCAGGAGGCAAAGGCAGGCAGACTGCTATGAGTTCAAGGTCAGCCTGGTCTACAAAGCAAGTCCAGGACAGCCAACAATACACAGAGAAACTGTGTCTTGGGGGGGGGGGGAGGAGTATCCGTGTTCATGTCTTTATTCCTCCATGTGGCACAGTAATACTATTCTAGGCCTTCTCAGACTGCCCCCGCCCAGATAATACCTTGTATCTTTGTCTTGGTTTTATGTTCCTCTTAACCCTGTGTTCCCCTTATTTATGTGCCTTTGTCACCTTTGTCAATAGTCAATTGTAAACTTCGTGAGGTTGGAGACCTCCACCTGTCTTCGTGTCATCTCGATAGCCACCAGAGGATAGACAGGATAATTTGAAGTAAGAACTAACCAATGAGGGGACGGAGGCAAACACGCAATCTGCCCAGCGGTTTACATTGTCCTCCATCAGACATGCTATAGGACAGTGAGCAATAGGTATGAGAAGAAGAAAGGTCTATAGGAATGCTAGAGACATTAGGCTAGTTATGCAGTGACTAGGAGTCACGTGTGCACTAACACAGACAGTGAGGAAAGAGTGTTGGGCATGGAGAGTCATGTCCAGGTCCAATACATGCTGAGATGGGGAATCTGAAGTGTGGACTGAGGTCCAGATGCCGAAGTCTTTTAATAACAAACAAAAGATGCATATTGTTTACACATAAATACCAGAAAGGGGTGCACATGGGAGAGCCACCTGGTTGTGGTGTATAGGAAGGCTGCAAGAGCTGGGACCAGTAGCAAGGAGACTCCATGGGAAACTGTAGAATCAGGCTTAGCCAGTGAGAAAACTCTCAATACCTACTTTAATCAAATAAGGTTTCCATTTGAAAGAATAAAGTGTTAGGAAGATGGTAGCACAGAGGAAAACTAATATGTATAGAGATAATCTTCGGGGAAAGAACTCACAAATCAGAAGGAAACTTATACTGCAATTCATAGATGCAAATACATACTGAACCTATAATTTGGGAACAGGTTGTTTATCGACCACAAAACAGGATCTGTACTACCTCTCCGTGCTCAACTGTGGGCTATTGATGGATTCTGCAAGAGCAAACGTTACTGTCTTTAATCATGTATCCACTGAGGAACCTAGAGTCTCCAATAGATAGTCACAAACCCACAGTTACACCAAAGATCATGGTTAAACTTAGCATGTTTCAACAACAAAGAAAGGAAAAGACACAAAGGTGAGACAGGGTGCTGTATGGAGGCCAAGGTCACAAGAGAGAAAAGGTGATTAGAGAGGGTAGGAGGTTAGAGAGGTTGTGGTGATCAGAATACACTTTGCACATGTATGAAACTATTAAGGAACAAATTCAACAGAAGTTACAAAAGAATATAATGGGTAAAACTAATTAAAAAAAAATATATATATATGAAGTAGAAAGTAAGGTACAGAAAGTTTCCGAAGGCCAAAAAGATAGGGAGGGAGATGGGGAGCCCAAGCGAACCAATAGGAAGCAATGAAGAAGTGTCCCCAGGAGAGCACAGTGATTGCTGAGCATCAAGAGTCCAGCGCCTGGGAGGGCTCCAGGGAAAAACACAGCAAACTGGAAGAAATGAAAGCTGGTAACTCTTTAGGATTCAATAACACGTAATGATGAAACAGTTCCTCTGCCCCCCTCCCCCATCTTTGGAGCACTAGGAAATCTGGGACAATCTGTTCCTTTGCCACATCAGGAAAGAAGCTTTTTGTTTCAAAGGGTCTGTGGCCAAACAGGAGGCTGTGGCGTTAATCAATTTATTTCCATCGAGAGTGAAGTATAAATGAAAGGTCTGTATTTCAGAAAAGGCCATGAAAATGTGAAGACGTTATTATTTGCAAGCTGAGAGGAGAGGTGAGATCTTCTGCCTGGCACATTTCAGGAAGGTTCAATCAGCCAGGGCAATGGGGATAGATTTAAAATAGAAAAGTAATGGGAAAAGGGCTTTCTATGAACAGAGACGATGGCTGATGAAAACCCATCCCTCCAGAGCCAATTCTATTAATACACATTTACCAGGCAGCTGGGGGAGTTGGAAAAAACCTATATAGTTCCCATTTCCCATAGCTTCTGGGTCTAATTACATATTTGCATCCATATATGGATAGGCACACACACATAGACATACACATACACACACACATACATATCCACACACTGTTTTTATATAGTAACAGAGATAGCTGCATATCTGTAGTTAGAGGACTTTTCTTTCTTTCAAAAATAAAGGGGGTGGGGATAAAGAGAAATAGGAGGAGGAATAACATTGACCCAAAGACTGACTAATCTTACTGATTCACTCACTCACTCTACAAGTACATATTAGTTGTTACCCTACCAGAAACACAGAGTTTGGCACACCACATTCTGACTACTGGGCCAAGTTAGGAAACAAACACTTACGGTTCAAATGCATTAATACATTTTTACAGAAGTTTGAGTTTCAAGCACACAGAGTACTCAGGTGTCTAGGTTTACCTCTCCTTAATTTACACCCATACCAAGTGGTGCTCCTTGCTCTGTTATGGATCAACAATAAGAAAAACAATTTAGAACCTATGACTGCCCATTAACTATCTAACATAGAAATACTCAGCAGAAAGCTGCAGGAGTGTGTTTACTGAAAGTAAACCAAATAAGATAGCTGGTGATAAATCTCTTGATGAAAATGTAGTCAATGGGGCATTTAATTTGATGGCAGAATCTGCTTCCAAATTATTTAAAAATTAGATTTCTAAGAAAAAAAAAAAAAAAGAGGCATAAACCGCCTCACTCAGGCTGTTTCTAAGGCATTTATTTGCACACTTAGAGGATGTCAATGCTAAGAGACTTCCTTCACTATTTGATTTTGCTTGGCAATCATATTACTTCTTTCAGTTAAATGACTTTATATATAATTGTCCAGCCACCCCAGGACATTTATGAAAACAAGATGCTGCCTTAATGAGGTGAGCTTCAGAGCGACATTTGACTCATTAGATGCCTCATTAGCTGCTATGAAAACATACTTCAGTCTTCTCTTCTCACTTCCCAACACTAGCCAACAGTAATTCAGTGACTTCGGTGACTCTGGGTGAGTCTGACATCATGGCCAGCTCTGGCTCTGCAAAGGTTAAAGGATCATTTTCAACTCCCAAAGACCCCAAACTCAGCAAGCTTAGCTCATAACCTGCTCTAGCACAGCTGTAGGCACCAAGGGGGAAAGATAGAAAATGACCAACCTACTGTGGGATGCTAGCACAGGGAGGAGACATAAATACACAGGAAGGGAGTGTCCTCTTGAAGCATCCAGTTGACAGTTATTTGCAATATCTGCCCTCTGTGATTTAGCTCATAGTTTAAGAGCGGAACAAAAGACATTATCTTAAAAAATGTGTGTGTGTGTGTGTGTGTGTGTGTGTGTGTGTGTGTGTGTGTGTGCGCGCGCGTGCGCTAAAGCATGTGCATGACACTCAGCAGGCCCAGCAATCTGCTTGTCCCGGGTTACAGATGTGTGTGCATGGCAACTTTCTATGTAGGTGCTGTGGGTTCACATTCAGCCCTCATATTTGTGCAGCAAAAATTCTTTCCTACTGCGCCACCTTGACCCCTATCTTTGAATTTTTATTTACTAGAAAACAAACAACGTACTTCATGTTATATAAGGAGACGCCTGTCACCGACTGTCTCCTATCTCCATCTCCCAAGTTCTGGATTGCTGGTGTGCTTCACCATGTCTAGCTGGGATACATTTTTTTTTTTTTCACGAGATGTGCATTGAGAATAAGAAAAGAAAAAAACTCAAAAGTAAATATAAAACACCCCAGCTCACACCAAAGGAAAATGAGTCTTATTGATTTGCATACCAATATTCTACAATAATGAAATACTTGTGACACTCTGTGACAACTTAGGGAGTCACAAGAAATTTATGTATGTGTCTGCGCTTATAAAAACATGCTTCTAACTTTCATTTTCACTGCTTAGAAAAGCTAATTCCTAGGAAAATTATCCTGGGCTTTTCCCCCTTCTGATAATATATCTGTTGACATGAAAGTAATTACAAGTAAAAGAAGTAAATACTCAAATGAAGGAAAACAATCTTATGACATAAAATTCAATAATACCGCAAGACAAACTAACATGTGGTGGTTTGAATGAGAATGGGCCCACAGGGTCATGCATTGAAATATCTGCTTCACAGCTGGTTAACTGTTTGGGAAGGATTGGGTGTAGAAGAGGTACCGTTATTTTAAGACCATAAGATGTGCTTTTTCACCCCAAAAGTGTGGGGGGGTTAGGGTGTGCCATATGGTCCAATTGTTGTTTTACCGGTTTTCTTGTTTTACTGCTCTAAAAACTGGGTGTATCTTATGGTCAGGTGCGTCTTATAGTCCGAAAAATACAGTATGCCACTGGGAGTGGACTTTGAGGTTTCAAAAGCCCAAGCTATTCCCAGTTAGCTCTTTGTCTGTCTCTTTCTTTCTCTGCCTGTCTTTGTCTGTCTCTCCGTCTCTACCTCTCTCTCTCCCTCCCTCCCTCTCTTCCTTCTCCTACCCCCTGCCTGTGGATCAGATGTAAGCTCTCAGCCACTGCTTCTGTGCCACACCTACCAGGCAAAGCTGCCAGCCCCAATGTTCACTCTAACTCTCTGGAACTATGATTCCCTAAATTAAAGGTTTTCTTTCATATGTTTCCTTAGCTGTGTTGTTTCATCACAGCAGCAGAGTAGTAACTAAGACACACTGGTTCTTAGTTTTCCTTCTATGAATCTGCAGTTATCTTTCCACCTGTCTCTAAGAGCAAAGGGGGTGGCACATTTGTATATGAACCTTCCTGACTAAGCTAGTGCCAAGGAAAGAACTAATCTTGGAAACTGTTGGAACCAGTGCTTATGGTTTGGTTAAAAAAAAAAAAAACTACCTGTGTATATACACATAAACATGTACCCACATATAAGCATGAATATGCACACTCATATTTACACATGGATAAACATGAACATGCCCACACATATGCATACATGTGTATGTATATGCATACACAAAATTGACAGCGCATTTTGCATTAGCTAAGCTAGTACTACAGTAGAGGATAAGTTTGAAGAGTCGAAAAAGAATCTTTTATTTCTCATGGAGGAAGAAGATCTTGGTGTATCCTTCTGAGAGAAGTCCAGAGATCAGGCAGACACTTCAGGAGAGCACTGATACCCTGGGATGTCTAGAAAATTAGCAGCCCAGGTAAGGATATGCAAGACACTCTGGCTAGCTGCTTACACTGTTGGTTGGATGTGGCCCTTCCTCCATGTATCCCTACCACACTAAATGGAGCATGAGTCATTTGAGTAATGACTCAGAAAATGTCAACAGGAGATATATATAATGCAGCAGATAAAATTCGGAGGTATTAGGATGGAGTTTTCATCTCTAGGCAGACCACATCTCTCTTTATTTCCCCCTCCCCAGGAAACAGAAGCTGGGCAATATCTTGAGGCTTATTCCAGCTCTAAAATTTAAATTTTCACAGGAAAACCATTGTAAGAGTATATAAATGTGAAAATATACAATTGGTTGTGATTGTGTATGTGTATGTGTGTATTTTCACTCAGTTCTTGCAAAGTGCTGTGTTATGGATGTGGTGGTCATCTTAATGACAATTTTGCCTCCAAGCACTATAAATCCTCGTTTAAATTTTTTTCTCAGGTAATGGTAAGCTCAAAGAGTAAGAGTGCTTGCTACTCATGCCTAAGAATCTGAGTTTGATCCCACAGCATCCAGGCAAAGTCAGGAATGGTTGAACATGTCTGTAAACCCAGTGTTGGGGTAGAGACATACAAAGCAGGGGAACAGGATGGCTGGCCAGCTGGACTCGCTGAACTGGTGAGCATCTGGTTCAGTGAGAAACCCTGTTAAGAGAAAAATACCCATGTGCACCTCCATACACAGTGAGCCTGCACACATATGTGCATATATAACACATACACATTATTGTTCAAAACTGCTCAAGTAAAAACTAAAATAATTAGATTTTAGAGCTCAGTAAAATTCATTAAAGAGCCTTTTTCCCAATAAAGGAATGTTGATCATTACTGGCTTAGTCAAAATCATACTGCCTTCATTATTCTAACAGGGATTGCTTCAGGACTTTGGGCTTTAATGACAGTAACAGTTTTAGCTGCCTGTTTGTGTTGATTTTCATTTTACTAGTGAATCATAGTTTGCCTGTCTGGTTAGTATTATCACCTTACTCTTGAAGCCCAAAGCTGATGATATGTTTGGGTGCACTAATGAATAGCATTAACATAGCAGTATAGTATAAAATAATCCTGGATTAAGGATCAAAGAGTCCTGAGTAAGAGTTCTATTTTGGCATCACACTGTCTTTCTGCTACGAAGGCCTGTTACTGCCTTCCTGCATAAGTTCACCTTCCATGACGATTTGAATCAGTCAGATGAGGCAGGACAAGTAGGGACATGGGTGGTATAGAGGGTCCTAACTGATGAAGGAGGCCTATCCAGGGTGTGTGTGACAGTGACATGGGTCATGCTATACGAGACATTTGCCATTTACTAATGAGGAGAGCATTTCTCAAATGTCCACACTTAAGCTGGAGATCTTTCTAAAGGGTAGTTTCTCCTTCTCTAGGTCTGGACTCAGGGCAGAGAGGCCACATTGCTAAGGAAGTCCCCCAGGGTACTCATCTTATGCCGGAAGTAGTGATAAGTCCATTAAAAGGGAGATTAAGAAATACATGTGATTCTCCCCACCATGGGCAAAGGCAGTTACAGATTTCCAGATAAGGAACGCACATTTCATGAGGGCAAGTAGTTTGGCAAACACTACAGACCTGGCAGGTAGTTAAGCTGAGAGGCTAACCCAGAAAGCCTGGAGGCTGCCTCCTTCCCACTGCTGCCACGTCAATGTTACTGTAACAGCCTCACACTGCTTACTCACAAGGCCCCATTGCTCACCTGGCCCCCCCGCACTGGGCTGCTTCACACTAATGCCGCCCACTGTTCTTAACAACCCTAGCAGGTGGGTATATCATCCTTCTCATTTTATAGATAACAAAATTAATTAACCTTCCTTCAACTGTCTCCAACTCACTGAAAACTGTAGCAATTTCTACTTAAGCAAAGAGATTAGATTTAGATTAAGAAAATATCTATAATGAGCCAAACACAAGGAGCAGTGCATTAATGGGAGAACGACTTATCAGCATGAATATATAAAGCACTATTAGTAAGCACATAGAAAACATTGCTTTACAATGCCATCCTACTTAAAGTCAACATTGATGGGTAAAACCGACTGGACCTGGAAGGCTCGGCCGTGACAAGATTCTAAGCAGAATCTCTCAGTGGGATTTACAGCAGGATTCTTCTCTCAGAAGAATCAAAGATTCATTTCTTACCGTCGTTTTTACCGTCTGAAAGATCCCTCTTTATTAAGCTAATGAAACAAGATCGCATCAGTAAATTTCCCTGGAGAGGAGACTGCAATATAAGAGGCTGACAATAGATGCTGCACTTAAGTATCCTTGAGAAGTGCAAACACCATAGTAACAGGGCAGCGGGCTCTCTGCTTAGTATGTTTAAAAACAAAAGTCAGTTTGAAAACCTAAGGGTTTCCAACAAGGATTCTCAACCTTGGTTGCAGGCTGCCTGCACCTTGAAAGTTAGCCTGTAGCAGCGACTTCAAACCCTGATGCTTAGCTCCCACACCGAGACAGGGATACGTTGGACGCTGGGGTATTTGAGGCTGGACACTGGGGTATTTTAATAGCACTCTAGTTTCCTAAAGTGTAGCCAAGCTAGAGATTCACTTGATTAAAGCAGGGTCTGCCCCATGGTTGTTGGAGGTGTCTGACTGGTGGTGCCTATCAAGGCAGACTATGGGGACAACCAAGGGACTAAGCTGACTTCTCCCCTGGAGGTAAGGATTTGATTAGCAGACATATTTTAACAGACCAGAATTCTATACAACAGGAGTCTACGTGATCACTGAAATGGCTTCCTCCTCTCCCCACTGTGCTTTCCACCAGAAAGCAGCCTCCTCTAGAGAAGCCATGAATGAGAGCAATTCTCCTTCTTTCCAGACACAAGTTTAAGAATAGCACAAGTTGTATTTCCAGATGACGCCCCTAAGGTGGAATGTGTGGGATGTGAAAACTTCTATGTCACGACACTGTCAAGTTAAGTGTTTGTTTCTGTCTACAAAAACAAAGGTGTTTTAAAAGTATCTTCCTCGATTTCTTTTTCTTTTGTTGGGGGATTGAACCCAGAGCCTCATGCATGTCAGCCACTGAGCTAAAACCCTAGACAGAAAAAGTGAAACTTAAAAGAGAAAGCTACATATGTGTGAAAGGTCTTGGTGTGACCCAAGTCACCATTAAGAAACAAAAAGTAGCATATATTATGTGCCGACATGATATATATCATGCCTGACTGTCAGAACAGTCCTGGATTTGAAGGAGAATTAAAAAATGAGGAGTTAAAGGAAATGTGTCCATGACCAGAATCAAGTAAGTGGCCACTGTACCACGTGATACTGTTTCACAGCATGTTTACGAAGCAGCTTGGTCCCAAGCTGGTGTGAAAAGGCAAGGGTCTGTGTCTGACCACCATACTAAGAAACTCGAGACACTTCCTCTGTAGCAAGTTTAAAAGAAAATGAAAGAAGGTGATTTGAGACTGGATTGAACTAGAAATGATCATAATGAGTGAGTTAACCCAGAAGCAGAAAAAGTCAAATGGTATATACTCACTTATATCTGGACACTAGCCCAAGGGGCATGTCCCATGAAAGTCTTCACTTACCAGGAAAATGAGACAGAGGGGAGGACATCCTATTGGGACTCTAGGTGAGAGAAGCATGGGAGAATGGGGAAATAGAAGGATCCAGAGGATCCTAGAAACCTACAAGTAAGAGATTTCTTGTTCACTTTAATGCATATTACATTTTGGGAATTGTCACAAACTTGTTATACTCCCTGAACATTTTTGCTGAGTCTGTGTGTGCACTTATGTGTGATGTGTGTATACGTATCCATGTCGTGGAGGCTGGAGGTCTGTGCAGAGTATCTTCCTCCATCTCTCTCCACCTTATTTCTTGAGACAGGGCCTCTCACTTTCCTAGCTCACCGATTGGCTAGAATCTGTGGGTAGCAAGTTCACGGGATCCTTCTGTGGGATGACAGATGTACCAAAGCACCTTTATATGGATGCTGGAAATCTAAGTTGAGATCCACATGCTAACATGGTGAGTGCTTCACCCGCTGTGCCAGCCCCATGATTCCCCTCCATTTCTTATGCAGCTCCTTTGATTTCCACTGTTATTGCTAGGCTTGAGTCATGGTCAGAACTTTGAACTAGCTGGTCACACTTATTTGGAGACAGCCTTGCTAGACCAGGGTTGGCAATCCTTCTGAAAAGGACTGAAATGCTCAGCATTTCAGGCTCTGTGGATCTCAGTCTCTGTTGTTAGTTCCCGGGCCTGCTGACTCAGCAGGAAAACACCCCGGATGGCAAGACAAAGTGGTATGAATGACAGAGCCAGCCTGTGTCCAGGAGAACTTTACTTGTAGTCGCTAAAACTTGAGTCCGGGATCATCTTCTTGTGTCACAAATTCATCTTTCTGATTTTTTTTATAAATCATTTGAAAATACAATATCTTTTAGCTGATGAGCCACACAAAAATAGTTGTATTCACTTGGTGGTTGGATTTGCCAACCCTTGTCCTGGGCAGAAAAGGCTTCCTGTGCTAGAGGCATACAAAGGTCTCATCAGACAAAGGCTCCGTGTTCAAAGAGTGAAAGTATCCCCAGGTGCCATCCTGTGGTGTGTCAGAAGCAACTGTCTTCTAAAACAGCAATTTTTTTCCTACTAATTAATTTATTCACATTACATCCTGATCTCAGACTCCCCCCTCTTTTCAGGCCCACCCTCACATGCCCTCCCTCCATTCCCTCTTCCCCTTCGTCTCTGAGAAGGGAAGCCCCCCACTGCACCCCTGCCTCTCCCCCACCCCACCCTTCGCCCATGGGTCCCAACCCACCCTGGCATATCAAGTCAAAGTAGGACCAGGCACATCCTCTCCCACTAAGGCCTGACAAGGCATCCCAGTTAGGGGGAAGGGAGGCAACAGAGTCAGTGAAAGCCCAGCTCCAATTGTTAGGGGACCCACATGGAGACCAAGCTACACACCTGCTACATGTGTGGAGGGACCTAGGTCCAGCCCAAGCAGGTTCTCTGGCTGGTAAAACACCGCATTTTGATACTGCGCACTAGTTCCCTCTAGATATCCCAATTAAATCCTGTAAGAATTCCAAGAAATGTTAGCAACAGCAAATACGTAATATGAACAACACTCCTAACGTAGTTCTTCACATACATAAAATGCACTCTGCCTTATAAGCATGGCTTCTTGAGCAAGAATGACAAAGGCTGGGGCTGGAAGGAAGCTGAAAGACAACAGAAGCTGCTATTTACCAGAACTTTCTCCAGTGCCTTCACGAACATCCTAGCTGGAAGTACAACCACGGCTCCTTCCAGAATTACCAGAGGCCAAGGAAACTCCTACAGGAGAAGGCAGGTGCCAGGCCACAGCTGCTCATGAGAAGAGCTTATTAAATTATTAAATTATTAAATGAGAAGAGCTTATTAAATTTCTCAGAATCTTATAAGCTACTTGACATGCATCAACGACCCGAAATTGTTCATAGTGGGGCCTTTGTAACACAAATTCTGAAATACACAAGTGTTCCAAAGGAGAATATTTTTCCTCTGAGTGCAAATTAAATACTTTGTATGGGGACTGGAGCGATGGCTCAGTGGTTAAGAGCACTCATGGCTTTTACAGAGGACCCAGGTTCAGTTCCCAGCATCCACATGGTCGCTCACAAACACCAATTGCCCAGTTCTAGCGGTTCCAACACTCTCTTCAGGTCTCTCCATGATCCTGCACACATGTGGTATGGTCACACACATATCCACATAAAAATAGCAATAAATACCTCTTTAGCTAC
Source organism: Acomys russatus (assembly GCF_903995435.1). Classification (NCBI taxonomy): domain Eukaryota; kingdom Metazoa; phylum Chordata; class Mammalia; order Rodentia; family Muridae; genus Acomys; species Acomys russatus. The sequence continues at coordinate 45,243,075 of NC_067139.1, forward strand.
TTATCAGCAGACTGCAAGCCATAGTATCCTTGCCATGGGGAAAGCTCTCTGGGTTTGGGTAAACCACGTGCTCACACCACCCTCATGACCTAGGACAGGGATAACTCTGGGTTTTGTGGAAGAAAGAAACGTCCACATGTTGAAAGCAGGTAAAAATCAGTTGCTGTTTAGACACCCTTGATTCACTGTTGCCTCTGGCATATCAAACGTATTCTCATCTTCTGTTAACTGGAGAACTGAGCAATTTAAACATTTTGCCTAGAATCAAAAATACTTTTCAGAACCTATTATCTCTTATAATTTTACGTGATTGTTAAACATGTAAAACACAAAAGCTATTACAAAGGCCATCGTTGTTTTGTACAGCTGGGATCTAAGAAGTACCAGTCCAGAGCTAGAGAGATGGGTCAGCGACTGAGAGCTCATGCTACTATTATAGAGAACTGGAGGTCAATTGGCAGGATCAAGGTACAGGATAGTCCTCCATCAAGGTAGGGTGACTCCTACTCCCATGGCTCTGCACCCATATGTGCAAACCCATGCACACACAAGCACGAAAACACACAAACTTATATACAAACACAGACCCACACAAACACACTTAAAAATATAATAGATCCTTTTATTTAAAACAACAACACCAATGTACTATTCGACTTCTGGATAGTGGTAGCTCACAGAGCACAAGCCCTGTCCAGTCCACTGCCTGTTGTATTGTTGCTACTCTTGAGTGAAGAGTCTTACAAAGTAATATCTAGTAGGGTGAAAGTGTCCCTGGAAAATATGTTTGCTTTTAGGCAAGAGGCTTTCTGCTTATTCCTGGATTCTGGTCTCAGTCCACAAAACTACATGAGGCCATAAACCTAATTCCAACAAATCATCTAGAATTTATTCCTCCTGTATTTGCAGTTGTCATCTTAGGTTTGTGTCACTCATGCACCAAACCTGTTTTCATAACACCCTTTCCCTTTAACTTTACAAGATTAGTAAATAACAAAGAACATGTGTTACTAGGTGAGCTGCAGTATCAAAAGGGGGATTATATCCTTATTTGTCAGTAAATGAACTGACAATAAGTGGCAATAGCTCATAAGAGAGAAAGCAGGCAATGCTGAGAGCTCTATACCTAATTCTGAAGCAAATTTCTTTCTAGGCATTAGGAAAGGCTACCCCAAGATTGAAAGCTCCTGCAACTTCACAGCAACATATTCTCGCATAATCAGAACTGTGTAGACTGAAATCAATCTACTTCTGATCTGCAGAAAGCAATTTTTGGAGCCTCTTTCTACTGAACCTTTTTCTATTACACAACCACAGTAGTGGTCTCTCCAGTATTATTCATGAGCAAATTTTAATTATTTATTTATAGACTCAGAGGGTATTGCTTTTCATCCATGTCCAAAAGCTTATCACACATTCGATGACAAAATATTTAAATGAAAGCTTGAAACAATGAAAGTCTGGCACTAGGGCCAGAAGTATCCGCTGGTATACTGTGAACACACCTCCAAGTTAACACCAGCTTGGTACTCAGATGCACGAGTCAATATGAAGTCAGCACTTCAGTTCATAAATCTAACCCCAACTTCTTTGTAAGACAAACTGCATAGCAACCGTTTCTTCTTCGATGATCAATACGTACACAACAAAACGTACCACCCAGAACCTTTCACTGTTTTCAGCTAAGAGGTTCTTTGGACACTGTCATGAAAACTGTTCCAGTTGTCTCGCTGGGACTTCTGGAGCCTTTAATACGCTAAGGGTCTGACACCTGCCCTTGTTTACTTAGATTCTATAAGTAAAATACATTACGTTATTGTTATTGTTTTGTTGTTTCTGTTTTTCAAATGCACAGCCCAATACATGCCAGATACATCCCTGTCACTGAACCGGACCTTCAATGCACTTTAAATACAAATAGTTTTCATCCTATTGAGGAAGTAAGACACAAGGAAATATTGTGTCACAAAATACACTCTAAGGAGTGCTGGTTTACAGTAACAACTGGAACGAAACACTAGAATGAAGTCAGGGCATTACAGAAAGGGAGAAATTATGGGACACCTCTGACACGAGCACACACTGGGTGTGCACCAGATGGAGTCTGCTGATAGCATGAAGACTGCTCCATTCTTCTGCAGCCAGACCCTGGAAAATGATGAATAAAGATGGCCAGGGTTGAGGGCAGCAGTCTTGTGAAATACCCTCTTCAACCCTCTATTTGATAGACCCTATGACTTCTTCCATATGGCTTCCTTCCTCATCAATATAAGCAAATGCATTCCACCTTAGCCAGCTGCCAAGTTTGAGATGAAAAATAAAACCAAGGGAACTGAGCACCTTTGGCTGAAGAACATTGACAGGATACACAAGAGTTTATGCAGCCTGTCTAGGACCCAAAGCCATGCAAGAGACCTCTGTCTAGCCAAGCTCTATGCAAGACAAGTGTTCAATAAAACCTAAAAGAAGACTAAGGAACAGTTCCTGTTGCCCCTACATAGCAAGCACCTTAGAAAGCCAGGCAGTTAGTTGGATGCTATTGAGACTTGACTGGGCTGACGGAGAACAAGGATGATGCTAACTCTAGCCAATCTCACAGGGTCCGGTGAGCTACCAAGCCTAGCTCTGTCTCTGTTCTCTCCTCCTGTGCTAATGTAGTTACTCACCATTTATTTGGCTTCTGCTAAGTGCCAGGCACTGTGCTAGGCTCTCTGCATGTATTCTTTATCTTCTCCACTGACTATGCTAGGTTGGACTGTCTTACTTCACAGACAGGACACAGGGAAAATATCACAGGGACAACATGAACCTGTTTGCCAGGAGTAGAATCTCTAGGAGAAGGCAAATCTCCAAAGCCCACACTCTCCAGTGAAAGTCTTCTTTTCCCCTTCTATCCTGCCAGTCCTTTCCTTCTTATTTCCATTTAAAAGAACTTAGGTGGAAAAACAAAACAAAACAACAGCAACAACATGAAACCAATTTAGCTGGCCAAAATGCAAATTGTCACTTTTTTTTTTTTTTTTTTTTTTTTTTACGCCTACAGATAAATTAGGGTCTTCTGTCATCACAGAGCAAGAAAGACCGGGCAGAGGGAAGGATCCATAAAGTGACCTGGATCTCATCCCAAATCAGACAGCTCAAGGGAAAATCCTTTCAGCCCTTCCAGAAGCAGAGCTTGGTCACATTCCTGCTGTTACATCTATCTTTACTCAGGATAAATGGCAAAGAATTCACCTAATCACTCACAGTTTACTACTTCCTTTCTTTATAGGTGTGAAATGAGGCGCGGGGTAACACAACTCTGGTAGCACGCTCTCAAGACACTGTGCCCTCCAATTCTCAAACAGGAAAAGAAAAAGGAGGTGGTGATGATAAGGAAGACAATTAAAAAGGGAAGGAGAAAGCACGGAGAAGCAAACTCAGATCATCTGCATTGGAATTCCCTGAGCTTTGGGCTCTTGGACTGACTCAGAGTAAACTAGGTCTGAACACAACCAGGTGGGACTGGGGCCCTGCCTAAGGGCAAGCTCTTCCACTAAATTTAATATATACCGAAGGTAAGCTCTCTGAGAAGTGATTTGTAAATGTGCTGCTTAGCGAACTTAGATGCTTCCAAAATTTACTTTAAGAAACCAGAATTCAGCCATGAATAAGAATAGTCATAGATAGAATGTTGGTTCATATGTCAGCCGAAGCCTGCAAGAACCTGCAGCAAGGAACGAGGAAGATATCTCCTGGGGAGAGTGCTCTTTGGGTCTATTTAATGGAAATCAGCATCAACAATTTATGTTACAAACCCCTTTATGTGCTTTTAATGTTGAAATCATTCAGAAACTGTAGTCACTTGCTGCCTAGTGAGGTTTGGTCAAGGAAAGACTACACATGCATTAGAGGATCTGTAAAATTCCACATCACAGTGACACTGTGGCTACATCAATAAGTGTAAGTACGCGCTATGAATTTACACAACGGGATCTATACACTTCTCAGAGTGCACCTTGGTCTTTAGCAACCCGGAACTATATTTTGTTGCAATCTATGTATCCCATAGAGCATGCTAGCTCTGGGACATACTGAAACAGATGCAATGACCAGTTTGCCTCCACTCCAGGCCAACTGCACTCAAAGATGTGTTTCCTTCACTTCAGAAATATGTGTGCCCGTGTGCTCCTTTCTGTTCATACAGTAGGAGGAGGCACATTGGACACATTCTGTACTCATGAGGCAGAGACAGGAGATCCCTGGGCCAAGTTGGCTAGCAGACTAGCCAGAATTACTTACTTCTGGATCAGTGAGAGAACCTTACCCAATAAACTGAGTGGACAGTGATCTAGACATGGGACCTCAATTTTGGGTCCTGACACACACAATATACAAAAACATGTACTTGCACACATAACCATGCATGCACATATGCATGTATACCACACATTATCTCTTCTAAGGAAACTATGACTGGAGCTGGAGTTTCAGTCAGATCCCCAGCACTGCAATACCTAAATAATTAACTATAAAAGCCAAACTAAATTACTAAAAGATTTAAATGATTATTAATCAAAGGTTCCTTACTCAGGTCTGTCAGAGAGGAGGAGCTGTTCTGGATACTTCTAAGCCTGCAAGATAGATAGGAGGGACCTGGTTTGGATCACTCAAAGACTCAGAGACCTGCTATGTGAATACAAAGGTTAATACAGACTCAGGCTCCCATGTCTGCCACTGGCTGTCACAACTGAGACCAGGACCCCATACTTTTACATCTATTCTTCATCTTCAGGGAGAAACAGACAGCACGCCGTTTCTTCCAGTAAGTCTGAGCCCGTTATTGATTTATTGTTTAGTTTTCATTGAGTCCATGCACTTAGGGGGAAACGGGGAATAATATATATGTACTTTCAGAAAACTGCTTCAGTGCTGTAAATAATATCCCAGACCATTAATGAACCTTTCCAGAGGTGCCTGCCTTGCAACAGAACATTACTTAGGCACTGAAAATCCAATCAGCAAATATTTATTTTGCAAACTTCTATGTGCATGCTTAAAACCCTTATTCTATAAATAAAATAAGTCTCTTTAGGAAAATACATTCATTCAACACATACTGAGTGCTCTCACTATGTGGCACTAGACCACTGAAATCGAATAGGGCAAAGAACCCATCGTTAAGAGCCGACTGAAAGAGGCTTGGCTGAGCTGACAGCTAACATGAGTCCAGGTGGGCAAGTGCGCAGACTCCCATGAGAAGGGGCTTCTAATAGAGAGTCAAGGAACTGGCAAAGGCTTCCAGAGGAGTCAGCTTAAAATGACCCCTCATGCTAGGACTCGGTTGGGACTAATGGACAGAATCAGAGAACTAGTATTGGCCCTTACAGAAGTTGGTCTAAACATCATCCAGGTCCAACAGTGGGAGTCAGCATTAGAATATGGACAGCCCTCACGTACTCTGGTGCCTCACATATGACCATGTCCCCTGGAGGGGGAGACCTGGTGTCATTCAGAGGAAGGACAGCAGGTTACCAAGAAGAGACTTGATACCCTATGAGCATATACAGAGGGAGGTAATCCCCCTCAGGAACAGTCATAGGGGAGGGGAATAATGGGAAAATGGGAGGGAGGGAAGAATGGGAGGACACAAGAGATGGGATAAACATTGAGATGTAACAAGAATAAATTAATAATAAAAAAAAAAGAATATGGACAGCCCTCAGGACATAAAGAAAATTCCCCAAGTTTTCTGGAAAGCTGAACCCATCCTAAGGGATGAAAGGAGACCCCTGAACCCTGCACTCAAACTGAAGCCTATTTGGCATTTAAAATGGTGTGTGTTTTTCACCAGCTTTAAAAGACAGCATGGATGTTTCATAGACTCAGAACCTATCCTACCTCCATCTTCCTCTGGTTCCATGCAGCAGTGTCTCTGCCTCAGAGACCCACTTCCTCCTTATAGAAGCCTCATAGAACCTAGTTAGAGACAGCCATAGAGGAATATGATGGCCCTAACAGATGGAGCACACATTCCTTCCCATGTGTTTACATTATTTTGACAGCAATGAGTCCCCCAAAGCAGGAAGTGGTGCTAAGCAAAGTCCTCCAAGAATATCAACAAGGAAAGACAGCCACTGAGCTGTATAAATCCACCCACTACACACTCTTCCCCACACATAATAACCAGCATGTTATGGTACGTGAATTGAAATCCTCACAGGAAAGCAATCGAGACTCCAGGTGCATTGTCAGAGGCGCCCCTTGCCGTGGAGGACTGAAGTCGGTGTGCTACAGCGCCATGAAGCAAGATGAAAATGGCAAACAGGAGAATGAAATGAGCCTTCTGAGATTCATTCTTCAGCTTGCTCCTTCCAATACATTGTGGAAAAGCATGCGTCCCATACAGGAATTATTCAGTTTTGACTTGCTCAGACTTGTGCTGTTTGGGAGGCAATTGTCTGCCTCTGTCTCACAGTGGACAGTTTCAAAGCCCTGTGAACTATTTAACTTTGAGAGAAGGGGCATTTTTAAGGACATTGAAGAGGGGACATTTATTTAATACCATCATAGCACAGAAACTTAATAATCTGGGTTTTTACAGTCTGCAAATACAGATTTGTGAGTTATCTGAACATGTTGCAATATGTTAGTTATATATACATATGTGGGTGTGTGTGTGTGTATACACACACATATATATGTGTGTATATATATTCTTTTTTCTTTTTTAAAGGCAGTGTCTCCTTTAGCTCAGGCTGGTCTTGAACTCACTATGTAGCCAATGATGACTTTGAACTTCTGACCCTCCTGTCTCCACTGCCTGAGTGCTGTGGATTACAGCCGTGCACCATCTATCTAGCTATCTCAGTGCTGGGATTGAGCCAACACTTTGTCCGTGTTAGACAAGCATTCTACCTGCTGAGATGAATCCACAACCCTAGTTTATAATTTACCGTGAGGAAAATAAAAGGCAACAAAAGCAGATTTCAAAACCATCATTGATGAAAAGTTGTTAAAAACAGTTTACCTTAGCCAAACAACCTAATGAGAGGTTCTGTGTATCTATACCTTTAACATTTACACTCTGTGCATCTGATCAAAATTAAGTAGGATGTGTATTTTTTTAAAAATCATACATATGCTATATATTCATATACGACATTATATTTTGATACATGTAAATTAAAATTCAAAAGGAAAGTAAGTTGTCTTAGTTAGTGTTGTTACTATAGCTATGATGAAAGGTAGCTATATTTTGACCAAAAGTAAGCTGGGGAGGAAAGGGTTTATTTGGATTACACTTCTATATCATAGTCCAACATCGAAAGAACTCAGGACAGGAACTCAAACAGGGCAAGAGCCTGGAGGCAGGAACTGATGAGAGGCCACGGAAGGGTGCTGCCCACTGGATTGCTCCTCATGCTTCCTAGCCTGCTTTCTTTAGAACCTAGAACCACCAGCCCAGGGTTGTCCCCAGCCCTAATGGGATGGTCCTTCTCCCATGCATCCCTAACTAAGAAAATGTCAAACATGTCTGTCTGCTTACAGCCTGACCTTCTGGAGGCCTTTTCTCAATTGATATTCCCTTGTTTCTAGATGATTGTAGCTTGTATTGACATAAAACCAGCCAGCACACAAGGGTGACATGATTTTATGCCCCATTTCAGAGATGCTATATCTGAGGTCATCTAAAGCCAAGGCTGCGTCCAGATTCTGACTCTCCACCACTGGAATGGTCTTTAGTCTCTTGGTGCAAGGTGGCATTCCCACCATCCCATCAACTGCCTGAGTAGCAGGACTGGGAAGCAGGGGAGGTTTCCAACCATTACCAGCATGTTTGCAAAGCTTCACACATCGCTTCTCATGGCCACGGGCCAGGATGTAGTGATACGGCCACATGTAGAAGCAAGGAGGCATGGGGATGTAATCCTTACCCCAGGCAGCAATGGAGGATCACAGAGGGAGTGTAACCTTTCCTCAAGATAGGAAACTGTCACTTGAGGGAGAATCACCTGAACCTTCCTGAAAGGCTCCTCTGTGTATTATCTCCTGGAGCCTGCAGTGCTGTCAAGATCCACACAGGTGGATCCCTGTGCCTGGGGTGCGGCATTGCCTGCATGACATGTGGATCCCTGTGCCTGGGGTTTGGTATTGCCTGCATGACATGTGGATCCCTGTGCCTGGGGTTTGGTATTGGCTTGATGAGTGCGGCAAAGGTCCACAGTGGCTTGTGATTGACATGAAAGGTGTAAGCTGCAGCAGCAGCAGCAGCAGCAAAACTTGACCTTGAACTGAGCCCTCAGAATGGGACAATCAGTAGCCTGAAGGTCGCTTGCCATCATGCAGACTAAAGCCATTCCTCAAATTCTGGAGGAGCATGCTAGCAATTCATAAGGCTAGTGATACTCCACTGGGCCATGCTCACCAGGAGGCAGGACACAGGCTTTGTTATGCTTCCGGGCCTGATCACAATTTTCTTCCCTTTTGGACTATGCTGCAGGCCAGACTCATGGTTTTCTCTGTACTACTATAGACAACAATACCAACTCAAGTGACCTGAAATTTTTAATACTTATTTTTCCTGACACATTGATTTACACATCACACACATACACACACACACACACACACACACACACACACACACAGAGAGAGAGAGAGAGAGAGAGAGAGAGAGAGAGAGAGAGAGAGAGAGAGAGAGAGAGACAGAGAGAGACAGAGACAGGGAGAGAGAGAGACAGAGCGAGAGAGACAGAGAGAGAGAGAGAGATCACACAGGCCAAAACAAGAGCTCAGTGCAAGAAAACAGTGTTTCTTTCCACCTTCTGCATTCCCAGTTCATCTGTTCTCATTGGCAACGTTCAACTTTTGTCACTCATCAAAAATAATGAACTCTTCAATGTTTATGAGAGACACTTCCCTTGTGGCCTGCTACACTACATTGACTGGAAATGGCCTACACTGTGTCTGACTATCTGACACTATGCTTGATGCCTTCTATTCCCTCCTATTAACCTCTACATGAGCAAAGCATGGCATAGCCCAGCCCAGCCCTTTTGGAATGTATTACCTTTGTTGTCAGCTGACACCTCTGGAATTAAGAACTCAGAGTCAGCTAAGGTGCCAACCCCCTTTTCTCTAGTGTCCAATTCTTAGATGGCTCAGATACTAAATCAAATTCCACTTCACAAATAAAGCAAATACCTATAAGATAGGAGGCTGCATTAATATTTCCAAGACCAAATATTCTCCCTCAAGTAATATAAATTTATAGGTATGACTTTTCCCCATGCTCTATCGACTGTTTGTGGTATGTGAAAGTAATTAGGCTTCTCTGAGACTCAGAGTGGCATTGAGAACTCTATTTGAGTAAACACAAAAGAAAAGCATTCTGAGTGGTACTTTTAATGTTTTCACAAAAGTTTATATCTAGAAAAAAAAATCACTTCCAGTTTTCTGTAGTGAAGGCCTTTCCTTGAGTTACCAATGGGGAGCTGTGGGGAAATGGTCCTGCTACACAGACAGACACACACACACACACACACACACACACACACACACACACACACCAGCAGAAAAGGAGACCAAGAATGGCCATTGACTTCATTAGAGACTAGTCTAGTCCATTGGACACTATATATGCAATAGACAACAGCCAGACCCACATGCTGCAGCAACCAGTCCAGGGGCAGATAGTACAAGGCCTGCACCAACTGGTCCTAACTATAATGCTTAACCAATATACATGACAGCTTCTGATCATTCCTTGCTTGGGACCAACCAGGGAAATGGAAAGAAGCTCCCCAGGCCAGTCACACCAATCCCCTGCCTCCCCCTTAGTACACCTGCCCTGTGCCGACAGCGTCCCATCAGATGATGAACCTTAGGCTGCCCCTGTTCTCCACAGCGAAGCTTCCCCACTCCCCTGCCTCTCCAGGATTATTTTACACCTTATCATTCCCACCTCGTTTCTTATGCTTGTAGGCAGCGGCAGATGGGAGAGGCATAGTATATCTGTGCTGTCTGGAAGGAGAGGGAGTGAAACACAAGAATGATGAGAGGAAACAAAGGAGGAAGAAATGTGCCCCAAATAATCAGTGAAAGCAAACAGCACCAATATGAAGGAAAGCATAGAAATGAAGGTTTGGGCTTGCGATTTTTATTATTGGTTTGTTTTTGTCACAACTCTTAGTACTAGCACTCTAATAGCACTGATAACTAATGGCAACAGTGTTAACTGATGTTTGGAAGCTGTTTTGAGCAAGCTAATAACATCTGGCACTATCTGGACATGGTGATGGGTGTTCAATAGCTGGGTAGTGCTGTGTTATGGGCGCACACTAGGAGCTTGCACCAGCTCCTAAAGAGCTCACTGTGAGCCGACTTAGAGAGGAATGGAAGGAAGCAGAGCTGGAACATAGGCCTTGAACACTCAGGAGTCCTGATCCATTTCCCACCTGTCTGTGACTTCTCTAAAACAAACTGCAAGGAAGCTGATGTCTTTTCTTGAAACAGAGAGGCAAAGCCTCTGAGCTGGACACTCAGCAGATCCACATAGCTTAAAGGATGCCACACGGTGCCATTCCCTCCAACACCCGGGAAGCCAGACCCAACATCACTAGGTTCTTCAAAACTCACCTGAACCTTACTGCCTTACTGACCTTCACTTCTGTTGCATCACCTGGACCCCAGTTTGAAGTTTCAAACTACCAGACTACGGAATCTGTATGCAAAGACGCTAAAGGAATCATCAGACATCGAGGATGGAGTCCCAGTCTGTAGGTAGAAGAAACAAAAAACAAGTTTAATTGCCACATACGAAGAAATGAGGCACATCACAGAAATAAGAAACTACAAAAGGCCTTTGACAGCTGTTCTCACGGGGATGCTCAGTGAACTATCTATAGCAGAAACGGCAGGCAAGCTAAGGGTGTTGAATTCATATTTTTATACTTCAAAAAATCTAAAAAGGTCCTAAAATGGGTGCCAGTCTAAGCACCCTAGCGTTTATATTACAGGACAGAATTTCAATTCCAGCCTTAGGCACGGAGCACAGGGAGCTTAACTGAGAAGTAATCAGATATTTTCTGAACAACAGTTTTAAGAGATGGCCTTTTCCAGATTAAGGTATACCATTGGGTAAATGTGTGTCTTAAGATGCCCCAGATAATTGCCAGGAGGAACGGTAAACATCAAGAAAGCTGGCGACTATTTTCAAGCTATCACCAGAGTTACTAATAAACTTGCCACATTTTGGTTAAAATATTTATTTGCGGGAAACACTAATTTTCCCAAAATGAATAGGGTTATACCATTTAAAGTGCATTTTACAAACAGAAATTAATTTGAGTAAAGTATTTGAGTGTAGATAATTCCACCGGGCAACAAAAGTCACTTAATCTTCCACCCTGTCACAAGAGCAAAGCAGAGCAACTGCATTTTAAACGTTTAATTAGAGGTAAAATCAAGTTTATATAATGACAGACCACACTGCTAGCAAGTAATGAAGATAAACACTCTTGTGCATTATCAGCACATGAAGCACCTTTAAGTTTGCTTACAGACTGCAGAAAAAAAAAATCTGTGGCAGCAAATGGCTTTTTTGGTGCCATGTTTGAGTTTGGTGGCTTCCTTCCTTCCTTCCTTTCCTTTTTAAGAACTTGTAACTGGGATAATTTGAAGCATTAGAGTTTCAACAGTGACATTTTTCACGTTTGAGAGAAGTTTGTGCAATTTAGACACAACTGTGCTTGCTTTTAGCAAACATACTGTTCACATTTTGAGCAAAGCTGCCGACGCAGTCTGATGCGCATGCCCCAGCACTTAGAAATCACGACAGATGTGCGCTTGCCAAGGGATTTCCCTACACACATTCCTGCTTCTTCTATGAGTGTCGAGAAAGCTCATTTCAAAGCTGTTAAAATGTACTAATGTGCAATATGGTATTATATCACACCGTGGGCACACTGGCAAAAGACAGATTATACAAACATGGGCACAGTGGCATCTACCCCAAGCTCAGAGTTCCACCCAAAGCAGAAGTCTCTCCACCCACTCATAGAAAAGAAAGCTCATTTACTGTACATAATCTATAGCACATGATTTCACAGAAAGGGCTCATGCACCTTCTACCATTCTATTTAAAAAGATACCCATTGTTAACACTGCAGTCTATAGAGATTAAAGGGTGGATATACATGATCAACTGCCCAGCAATTCACATGGGGTTATATGCAGATACCCATTAGATTAATACCCTATGAGCACATAAAGAGGGAGGAAGTCCTCCTCAGTTACAGTCATAGGGGAGGGGAGTAAGGGGAAAATGGGAGGAGGAAGGAATGGGAGGATACAAGGGATGGGATAACCATAGAGATGTAATATGAATAAATTAATAAAAAAATTTGAAAAAAACAATAAAAGGCATAATTTGAAAAAAGCTTGAACAGGTATATGGATGATGAAGATGCCAGAAGTCATGGGTAATAAAAATGAAAAACCCTGGTATCCAGAGTGGGTCACATCTCTAGGAGTTGTCACCCAGGAAGGTCCTAGACAGGTGCCTAAACCTACACAGTTATGGGCATTGCTCTTAATTGTCCACTAGAACTAGATAATAAAATGCTATTCCTGAAGACACCACATGCCTTGGTTGCAGAGGACTGAGAGCCCTTTCTGGAACTGAACTGAACTGAAAGTTTTTCCCTGCTGGATACTCTGCCATGATGCTGGAAGTTGCCATGCAGGCAACTGGAGGCACGAAGTCCACAACAGTCTTTCTCTTCTTAGGACCTTGCAGACTATAATGCCCACTTGCCTTGTGGGAAGTGCTTACTAACATAATGGTAGCATTACTGTTTGGAGGGCACCCAATCAATGAACCTAAATCTTTGCTTCTTTAAGTGGTCATATTGTCGAACTGCCTCCTAAATGTTTATATCACAGAATACCGTAGCACTCAGTCTTCCTCAGAGAAGCTTCTCTTTGCATTGAAGAGCTGTTGATGCAGAGACTCATGGTTGGTCCAACTGTTAAGAACAAATGACTATTCGGAGTTAGGTTTTAGACAGGACATTTTAAGGTTCAGGAAACATTACGGAAGAGGGAAGAGAAAGACCTGCAAGAGCCAGATGATGAGAAGGGCATACACAGCACCCTGACATATGGGCATGACATGATCTTAGCACACATGGATTTAAAACAGCTGGAGTCACCTGCATAGGGCTCGCAAAGACTGAGCCTGGAAATAGTCAGCCATAGACGAGGGTGGTACTTGCTGAGCCCGAGGCAGGGGAGCAAATGCCACTGTTTGTTTTGTGTGTGTGTGTGTGTGTGTTATAAATACTGATAACCATGCTTCAGCGGACAGCTTCACAACCATGCCCATGTGCAAGACCTTCATTAAATCAAGTGGATCACAAAGTAGAAACCAAAATAAAACAAGACCAGAAAGTGTGGTGGAGACTTGGTGATGGGCTGAATGTGACTGGGTTGTATTATTTCCATGTGTGGACACATACACACACACACACACACACACACACACACCATTTTTAAAAAAGTTTTTACCTGTTACAAAGTATGTAAGACTCAAGGATTCCTTGGCTTCTACCTAAAACTTATTTGCCATTAAACCAAGGGTTTTTTTTTTTCATAATTCCTATGAAGACCATTATGCATGCATCAATCTTCAGAAACCACATTAATGTTCTAAACAAACTTAATCCTTAAGGGAAAAATAATGTGGATTTTGTTACTGACCCTGGGTTGAAGCAAGGGTAAGCCTCATCAGTGTGACTCCTGGGAACTGGTTTAAAAGGAGAACATGACAACATGGGAGCAGGAATAGATGCTGTAGACAGGTGCACTCCTAGACTAAGGAGTTTCCTACTAACTGAAACTCACAGTACACAGCTACAATGCTGGCCATCCCAACACCCTCTGCCCAGCAGGATTCTTGACCTCAGCCTCACTGACCTTTCGACCAGATAATTCTTTTCTGTTGAAGTTGTCCTGGGCATTTCAGGTAAGATGCTTGGAGTCTCTAGATGCCAGAAACAATAGGAATTGTCTCCAGATACTACTCAAACAGTCCAGGAGAGGTGACTGGTGGCATAGAGGAGGGATGACGCAAGCTCAGAGTACTGCTCTCAAGAAGGGCCCATTCTGCGCAGAACTTTAGGGGGTGGCCAACCAATAACTGGTATAATTTGAGGCCCATGCCATGCGAGGGAGCCCATGTGTCACATTGCTTGGATGATCAGGAACCAGAGACTCAATTGCCCAGAGACCTCTGAGTCTACACAGTAAGTTATAGGACAGCCAGGCTATACAAAGAAATTCTGCCTTGAAAGTCGAAACAAAACCAAAATCAATTTCAAAAGATTCTTAATGATATTCTCATAGATTGGTGCCTAACCTAATAATCATGAGAGAGGCTTTGGATAATGTGAGCAGATGCAGAGACCCACAGCCAAACAGTAGGAGAGAAAGCCCAAATTAGAGCTGTCTGTCGGGTCCCTCGCCTTAAAGCTCAGGGACCTCCATGGAAGAGGGGCAGAAGAGTGGTGGAAGATGGGAAGGAAGAATTATTGGTGTTAGAATTCTGCTTCAGTCTGCCTACCTGTGATGTTATTGCCTACCTGCCATGGGGGCATGGCCCTGCCCAGTATATAAAAGAACAGACCTATCTTGCCCCCCCTCTCTTCCCCGCCCTCTATTCTCCTCTCTTCCCCTGTTTCTGTCTCTCTTTCTGTTTCTGTGTCTGTGTTGTATGTGTGTGTGTGTGTCTCTCTCGGATACCCCTCCACCCTCTCCTTCTCCCCTATTCTCATTTAATAAACCTTATATAATCTAATATCTGACATCTGTTGTCTTATTACCTTATATCTTATTTTAATCATAAAAATTGGTGGTCCTGTACAAGAAATGCTCTTCTAGAATTGTCTTAAGTCTGGAATCCTTTCTACCAAACTCTAACACACGTCCCTGTTCCAAATTTCATTCTAACTCTCCATTCCCGTCTGAACCCATCACCCCATGCCTTCAGAGGTAAATTTCTACTGCTCCTATCTCTCCTGAGTCTCAACTAGGAGCACAGGTGACTTACTCTGCCGCATGGCTACACTCTGCCCTGCAACTGCCTTGTTCGTGGTGAACCCAGTGTGGACTAACAGCCAGCCAGACCATCTATTATTGGTAAGCAAATGCCCACCGCAGAGTGTGGCCAATTGTGGTTCCCTCTGGTGGGAGCAACTTTGAGCTGGCCATACTCTGCTGGCTGCTCACTGTACATAAGTGATTCCTTCAGCTACCTAGGCTGGAGCCCCCTGTGGCACCAATCAATTGCAGCCCTGCTGATCACTCCTACTGTCACCAAGGCTGCCACTCCAGGACCCTAGCCTCCGGCTCTGGGAGTTTTGGGGACTCCTGCCACATGGGCTGCACAGAGCCAGGAAGGAACAGGGTCAGCAAAAAACACACAGCTGCCACCGCCTTGCTTCCCTGGCTGCACTGCACTCAGACACCCTGAATTACTACAGCCTAATACCATTTTAAATCTGCCTACCACTGGTTCCTCACAACTTGTGACAGCCACTATGTTGGCTCTGAACAGAGGAGATGGAGAATTTGCCCTCTCTACCATCTTTGTTGAGGGCAGCCACATGACTAGCTGCCGTATTTGTTAAGGGCAATCACGTGGTATCATCTTGAAGGACAACCATGTGACCACTGCCTGCTTCCATAGCTGCCCTGGCCCCTCCCCCTTCCCATCACAGGTATGGGGGAGATTCACTGGAGATGTACATGCTTGACCCCTACTCTCTAAGTCCCTACCTGCCTGCAGACCAGCCAGGGAAGGCCAGGGGCAGAGCCAACCCCCTGCATGCATTATCTATAGTGTTCTATTGTATTAACATTCATTTGTTTACAATGCTAAAACTTAAATCACTGCCTTAAAACAGGTTTACCCTAGAATTCTAAATGTGATGTAATTAATCATACAGGAAACTGTTCTATTCTCTTTTTATGGACTGTGTTTTTTGACTGTGCTCATGTTTTTAATGCTCTAACTTAACAGGGATATAACCTAAAGTCTTAGTCTTTAAGTACTAAGATAAACTGTAAACAAAGTTTGTCAATCTATGTATTCTTAATATAGATCGACTACATACAGTGTCGCTGTCATCTTAACTAAAAGGCCGAGGATGTTTCCTGGTCCCCCATATAGGAACTGATAAAAATCTTTAAAATCCAAGAGGAGCCTTCTCAACAGGCTCAACTACAGCAAAACTATACTCCAGGCCTTAGCCACTAGCCATGAGGAAAAAATAGAGGTCTGCAATGCCACCTCCCTCTGGGGTCCAGTCTGAAGCAGCTCTGCCAGGGACCCATTTCAGATGCAGCCAAAAAGGAGACATTGGTCCCATAGCTGCTGCACAGCCTTGTCTGTTGGCAAATTGGCCTATGGATGTCAAAATGCTCACATGTAGGCTTTTCCTCTGTGCCCAGTCACGGGAGGTTCAACCAGCACAAGAGCTTTAGACAGCTCCAGCCTTCAAGGTCCTTGACCTGGTGGACCTTAGATTCAGTAGCCTCATCAAGCACAGAGTAATGCTACAGGTCTGTTTTAAACTCATACTCAGGCTATGTAGTCACATTGCCAGCTTCTATCTTGGGAGGCTTCAGATACCTTCCCAGCCCTCTTCACATGCAAGAGACCAAACTTTAACTGTTAGGTCTAGATACAGTCTACACTCCCATTCTTTTAGCTAAAGGACTGTAACTACTTACAGCAATTTCACCTGTGTCTTAAAGCTTCCAGGAAGATGTTTTATGAATGTTGGAGGATCTAAGAAGGCGTGTTAAGGTTGATACATGCAAGTTATGGATATTGGAAGGTCTAAAACATGTTTTAAGTTGGTAAATACAAGTTCTGAAGGTCAACATGTCAAAAAAGATGTTTTATTAATTCTGTTGCTTTGCTATTTGTTGTATTAACTGTTCAGTGTTGACACTAATCAATGGAGCTCTAGTTTTTTAATCTAACTATGAAAACCATTCCACTATACAATCCTATCATAGTTCCAAGCTCAAATTTTAAATTTCTTTTTATTTGTCTTTTTCTAAAATGTCTCTCATTGTGAAAAAGATTATGTATCTGCAGTCTTCTGGACAGACATCTTTCATGATGTTTACTGATACTAAAAATCAAGACCAAGTGAGCCTTTTCCCTTCTGCTCTCCAGGAGGTTTCTGTCCTTCCAGGTTACCATTTCACAGGTGTCAGAAAAGTTCCATAAGGCTTCTGCCTTTCCTAAGTTCACCTCAAAGAGTATTTGTGCTTTTAACACAAAGTTCTTTTCCCAAGCCTCTTCTGTGCTGTATATCTACTGCCTTTTCCTACAGTGTGTACATATCTAACAATGTGTATCTCACTGCAGATTTCAAACAGTGAGGATGATAAATTTATCTTCCTTTATGAACTTAAAAGGGTTTTTGTAAGCTGCAGAATATCCGCCTCTTAGGTCAAACGGAATCCAGGTAAGTACTGCCAATCCAAAGCCTAAGGTTCCTCTTCCCCTTTTACTGGCTTTGTGACTCCCCTCTCCATAACTACCTGACTGCCGCCTGTCTGCACCCAACACCAGCTGATTCCCCCTTAGTCACAGAAATGCTTCCCTTTGTCTGAGAGACCATCAGCACCTGTCTGGTTCACTGGGAGTGGAGGTACCCAACCCCAGTCTTCACAACTGAGGCTGGTCCTCTTCGCTGACCCACAACTAGGACTGTTCCCATCAGGTGAGCTTTCTGACATAGCTTCTTTCCCGCTGCCACTACAGCTGCGCAAAACTCCAATGCACTGGGTAGCTTATGTTGCCAGGCCACTCATCCATTGAGCAATGCTCTTTTGGTCGCTGTTCAGTGCTGGCAAGCTGCTGAACAGTCTGTACCTGTTTTTTGTTTGTTTTTGTTTGTTGTTTTGAGTCACTATCCATTTTGGGGGACACCCTAACACATTACTGGCTTCACCTCCCTATGGAAATCACCCAGACACCTATTCCTCCTAGCATGCCTTTGAGATGCCTTCTGAGAATTTCAAATCCCTATGCCCACATTAATGGTTTTTAAGCTTATGTGCCTCTGTAACCATACCTGAACAGATCTAAAACTAAACCATTTTAATTATTGCCTGCAGTCGGGTAAAATGGAAGGAAGTTTTCCATGTTCAAAACTTTTCTTTGCTCTCCCAAAATTTTCAAGCCTTTTCTCTTTTCTCTCCCAAGAGTTTCAAATGTACACCTAAAGGGAATTTTCTCCCTAACCTACTAACTTTATCTTCTGCCCACATATATGTCCCCGTATCCTGCCAGACTGCCTACATCCAGGACATCGTCAAAGCAGCTACCCACAAGTGCACCAGTCCAACCTCACAGATCATGCCAGCTGGACCTGCATTGCCCTTCCTAGCTGCAGATGTTTGCAGACCCTGGACAGCAAATGCAATAACCTATTCTTCCAGAACTTGGCCAACATTTCAGCCTTTTAAACCCCTCTCTCACAGCCCTACTGTTAGCAGGAAGTAGTTATGATGATTACTTCGCCCCTTTTCCATTTACAAAAGGTTGAAACGGTGTGCTCCAGACAAACAGTTCCAGGTTCTCCCAGCACTCCTTGGTCCCTAGCTGCTGCAGGATATGGCAGACATACCCCGCCCTGTACATTGAACTCTCAGGGCAGAACTTTTCCTTCCCCTTCACTATATAATCTGGACATTTTGTTGCTATTGCTTTTCTCTCTCTTTTCCCCTTACATGACAGCCAAAAGCTGTTTCCAATGAACCAGCACTTATATACTTTAAATTATCTTATATGAAAAATAATCCAACATTCCTCAATTTTAATTATAGGAAAAAGGAAGAATATTAGAATTCTTCTTCAGTCTGCCTACCTGTGATGTCATTGGCTACCTGCCATGGGGGCGTGGCCTGCCCACTATATAAAAGGACAGACCCACCTTGCCCCCCCATATCACCCCCCCTCTTCCCCTCTCTTCCTCTGTCTCTGACTCTGTCTCTGGGGTACTCGTCCCTCCTTTCCTTCTCCCCCATGCTCATTTAATAAACCTTATATAATCTAATATCTGACATCTGTTGTCTTATTATCTTAACATCTTATCTTATTCATAAAAATTGGAGCCAGAGGAGTGAAGGCACCAGTAGGAGAACACAGGCCACAAATGTCAACTACGCAGGGCTCGTAGGTGCTCACAGAGAGTGAAGCAGCAATGGCAGAGCCTGCATGGGTCTGTTGTAAGTTCTCTGCATATATATTATGGTTGTCTCCTTGGAGTTTCTGTGGGACTCCTAACAGTGGGAATGGGGATGTCCTTGACTTTTTTATCTGCTCTTGGGACTCTTCTCCTCCTACTGGGATGCTTTGCCCAGCCTTGAGATAAGGGTTTGTGCCTTGTCTTATTGTATCTTGTTGTGCTATGTTCACTGAAAGGCCTGCTGTCTTCTGAAGGGAAACAGAGGAGGATGGATATGGGTGAGAGGGGATGTGGGGAGAGACTGCGAGGAGTGGAGGGAGAGGAAACTGCCACTGAACTGTATTGAAAGCAAACAGATACACAAGAGGAATGGCCCATTTCGAACTATGCAAGAAGGGCTGTCACTCACATCCTAAGCTCAGAAGGTTATTAGAGTTCGTTTTCTCTATGGTTGGGGCTTTTGCCATTTCAGAAACATTCCTTCTGAGAGCTCTTCTTTAGGACTCATTCCTTAATTCCATCTCTACCCAGCCTTCTCCAGACCTGCTGAAGTCATTTAAGGAGAGTTTGCTGATGACAGCTGAAAAAAACATGTTTGATGGAGACTGAGCAGGAAGCACATATTCATGTTTGGGTTGATAAGAATGCCTGTAGTGCATTTGTGCTATCTTAGTAACAAAGAAAGGGAGGGCTACATGTCACAGAGCGTCTCCTCAAGGCACCTAATGGAAATAGTTACAAGAGTGTAAGATCAGGTGCTGGGGTGACATCAGTAAAGAACTCATTTTTAAAATGTTCTTGCCTGCACCCACTAGAACTATAAAAGGACAAGTTAATGCTATAAAAGGCTAGAAGGTATGAGATAAGGAAACTTCATTAAGCTCAATTCCATTAACTGGCCTTACTCTAGCCTGACACACACCCAGAGGTTAGACAATCAGTCCTCGATTGCTGATTGAAAAAAAGGTATTTTAACTGTGTCTGTGACAAATACATATGGACTTTGTTTTTCTTGTCATCATTACCTAAATAATATACCATACCAACTATTCACATTATGTTAAGCAAGTAAGCAAAAATATAATATACAGGAGGATGTAGTGCACAGGAATATATATGCACACACACACACACACACACATATATATGTATGTGTAAATAAATATATAAAAATAAGTAAATATTTACTGCTTATATAATTTTATATATAGTGATTATATACTCGTGATATATAATTTGCTGTTTAATATAAGATTGAGCACCACAGAGTTATTACTCACTGGTGTTCTGAAAATGATGCCACATAGGGACCAAGGGCAAGGATGAGTGAGTAAATCAAAACAGGTAAGCAGATAGAACCTTGAGGATTTTCAACACTATCCTAAAATTTAAAAGATCTGGATGGAGGAGAAGAGAGTTTTGAAGCAAACCTAGACAAGATGGAGGGGGAGTGTAGTGTTATTACTGCAGGGTCTACATATCATTTTAAGATCTAATCAGTGGTGGAAGCCTGGAATCCAGGCACTCAGGAAGTGAAGGCATGAGGATCAGAAGTTCAAGGTTAGCCTTAGCCACACAGTGAGGTCAAGGCCAACACCAGGCTATACACAACTCTGCTCAAAATAAGAAAACGAAACAACTTCCGCATAACTTCCAGTGCATAGACTAGAAGCCCTTTGTTGGAAAAGACACTCCTTCTGGGGAGAGTAGTTAGAAAAAGCCATCCTACCTTTAGGGTGAATGCAGCCGCAAGCACTCCCTCAGGAGCATATAGAGCTATGTATGTTACGTCCTCCTCAGTGCCCCAGGTATCATCCTGCACACTGGACCCCAGACAGTTTGCATAGGGGGTCACCGTGACAACCAACAGGGCAAGAAAGGTTCTCTGAGTTCCAGAGTCACAATCCCAGAAAGGAAATTTGCCCAAGCCCAAAAGAATGAGATTGACTCATTCAGGCACAGGCTCTTCCGATACAGGGTTTTCTGCAGGCTCACGCAGGCAGAGGAGGATGGCTCCCTAGCCAAAGCTACCTCATCCAGGGGTGGCTTCCTCAGCCCACACCCCCACCTTCTCTACTACAGTTAGGGAGGAGCAGAACCGCCTAGACAGCTTATAAGACATGCAGCGTTGCGCTCCACACCCAGAGTTTCTGATTCAGTCAGTGAGTGTGAGATGAAGTGGTGCGGCTCATCCGTGAACCACATTCTGAAGATCAGTCATCTTTAGAAAGCAGCAGAGCTGTAGCTCACAAGGGGGAAGACATACTCCAGTAACTTGGGAAGATGTGGAGGAGGAGGATCCACTCCCATCCATTCAGTCAGTTCACACCACCCGTTTTAACAGTGAGCAGAAGGAACAGAGATGGCATGGCGACACAGGCATGCAGACTTACCCCATGAAGAGAGAGAGTGGGAGGCGTGCTGGAAAGAGGCAAACAAGCAAAGGGCACATAGAGAACTCAGCAGGAAGAAGATGTACCCTGCAAAGACAAACACTCCCCCATCCCTGTTTTACAAAGGAGTTACCTAGAATCTTCAACAAGGGCTCACAATTGAGAAGAGATAACATGAACGGAATTTGGGAAAGGAAACCACCCAGCTAAGGAGATACTCTGAGACCATTATATACTACCAAAAATATAATAAATTAAAATAGGTATAAGAAAGAGGCAAAACTGAAAACCAAATTAACAGCATGCTGAGGAAACACAACTTAATTACAGGTGGGACATCGTTATTCAAAATGCTTGAGACCAGATGTGCCTTGAATTTTAGATATTTTGTTCATACCTTGGAATCTTTGAATGCAATGGTGAGAGACTTTATGAATGGGGCCCAAGCAGAAACAGTAGATTCATTCAGGCTCATGTGCTCTTTTACACTTATTGTATGACAAAAATTTTAGACAATAGTTTGCCTTCCATTTTAATGTAACCAGCAATGTGAAGCAGGTGGAGTTTTCCACTTGTGAAATCCCACTGGGCACTCAAAATGTTCAGAATTTGAAGCAGTATGAACTTCAAATTTTTGGATTAGAAATGCCCAACATGTATAGGTAAGACTTAAGAAAAACATGAAGAATGTGATAACACAAAGAGAAAAAAGAGAAAATAAAAATAAATAACAATTCAAAGATAAAGTAACCAAACAAAATTATCAGTTTCGCTGAAATATTGCAACATAAAATTTAGAATCCTGAGTTACCACCTACACTCTGTCCCTTACGTGAAGGAAAGACCAATTCCTTTGGGACAGATGCTGGGACTTCCTATTGGGACTCCAGGTGAGAGAAGTATGGGAGAATGAGGAAATAGAAGAAGAATCCAGAGGGTCCTAGAAACCTACAAGAAGACCATCAAGGCTGGAGGATCCGGGCCCAGAGGGTCTGCTCAAACTTCTGTACCAATCAAGGACAACACATGCAGCACACCTAGAACCCCTATTCAGATCTAGCCAATGGACAGCACATTCTCCACAGTTGTGTGGAGAGTGGGGACTGACTCTGACATGAACTCTGGTGCCCCCTATTTGAACATTTCCCTTTGGTGGAGAGGCCTAGAGGCACTCAGCAGAAGGGTAGGCAGGCTACCAGGATGAGACCTGATAGGCTGTGATCATATGATGGTGAAGGAGGTCCCCTTCTATCACAGACCTAGAGGACAGGCATAGGGTGAAAGAGGGAGGAAGGGGGATGGGAAGATACAAATGAGGGGATAACGATTGAGATGTAATCTGTATAAATCACTTAAATAAAAAAAAGAAAAGAAATGAGGTGTTCGGGTGGAGGGAAGTAATAGCTTGTCCTCCTATTTAACCTTACTAATCACTGTGGTGGTTTGAATAAAAAATGCTTCCATCACCTCTTGTATTTAAATAATTGGTCACCTGTTGCTGGCACTGTTTAGGCAGGCTATGGGACCTTTCAGAAGGTGGAACTTTGCTAGTGGATTTATTCCTTCTCTTCACTTCCTGTTCGCTATCCCTGTTTCCTGTTTGTAGATAATCAACTAACTTCCTGCTTTTGCTGCCTCAGTATCTCAGCCCTGCTAGATGCTAGCCTTCTGGAAGCATAAGCCAAGACAAGCTACCTTCTTCAATTTGCTTCTGGTCCTGACATTATTTCCGTAACAGAAAGGTAATTTACTAATACATACATTAAAGACACAACTACTGTTATTACAGAACTTGAGAAAAAAGCAAGTCAATTAATCATGCTGCCTCCATGTTCCCAGCACCATGCACGTCAAACAGCAAAGTCTCTAGGAAAAGAAATCTCTTATTATTTGTTGGTTATTTATGTCAATCAAATGTTGGTTATTTATGTAAGTATGAAGGCAATAGATAGGTATTCTTTGAAAATGATATCTCTAGAACAGAACTTCATGAACCTCTCATGGGAAAAATGTAACTTGCTTAATGACACAATGTTCAACTAAGAGACGAGTTGAAATAAGCAGTAATCTTGGGACATGGAAAACACTATAGTTGGATCCAAAGAAAAATAACACTAATACTAACAATTTTCAAAGTAAGTCTTCACCTTTGAAATTAATGTCTGTATAAAAAAAACACCCAAGAGTGAGCTGACTCCTACAACCACATGTAGACTAGTGAGCAGTGGGCTCCTACATGAACCATCCATGGAAGAGAACGCAAACTTGCATAAGATATCAGGTCTTAGGGTTTGCCGTGTCCAGGACTACAAGAAATACATGTCTGTCTTTTAGCTACCCACCTTATGATATTTTTGTTACAGTAGCCCAAGGAAATAGAGACAAAACATCTGAGTAAAAATAATGTGAACAACAAAAAGTCAGAAGGGAAAGAGATTTTTGGGGGAGGGGGCAGGAAATGAAACTAGTCATGATTTTTCCTAACCAACTTATAACACCTACATTTGATTTAGTTGAAAATGCAGAAGGACTTCAAAATTTCATATCTCTTAACATTGAAAAAGGTCTTTTAAGGAACAAGTAGGCTTTATGATGAAACAACCATTTATGAATTTCAATTATCCCTTGAATTACACTTTAATTTTTTTCTGTTGCATTTAAGCAAAATTAAATTTGATGCATCTATTTATGAAGCAAGTATATATGGTCTCCATGTTACTTCTGTAGAGATAATAAATTTGTTATTGTGTTTATCAATTTTTCTCTTTATGTGTGTTACCTATATGTGTTTTAAAAGATATTTAAAACATGATTCTGGACCATCTGTGGTGATATATACTTTTAGTCCATCTCTCAGGAAGCAGAGGCAAGCCAGAGCTCTGTAAATTTTAGACCAGCTTCAGTTTACGAGGTGAGTTCTAAGCCAAACAGTGGGACGTGCTCTCAAAGCAACAACAACAACAACAGATACTCTGCAGCCAATCACAGTGGGTGCTTTGGGTTTTAAGATTTTTTGAGTGAAGCCCTGTTTTATTGTTTTTTTTTAATATTGCTTACATTTTAAAAGAAGTCACTCATAAAGACATGCAATTATAACTCTAAAATGATTACATAAAATATGATTCCATGTTTCTTGCTTACTAACAGAAATTCTTTAAGTGAAGAAATATTCTGAAGCGTTGCTGAATGTCCTACATTCTCAGACCCACCCACCTGCTAAGGTGCACCTGGCACTGAGACCAAAAGGTCCCTCCAATGAGCAAAATGTTTCTAAGGCACTAATTCTGAGCTCTTTGTGTTTCATTTTCCTAAAGCAATCTCAGGTTCTAAGCCCTCTAATTATCACTACTTAGCTAACTGAGTATGTGCTAGGTCCAGCTAAGGGGCTCCAACATTATGGCTTTTCTTGGCCACATTAGGCAAAGTAAGAAGCATAGCTCAAGAATTGTGCAATAGAGTTACAAAGATCTGATCTCAGAATGTTTTTAAGGAAGTTTGTGGTTTGGTGTGCGCCCACATTCCTAGCTATCCCAGGTTGCAACTGCACTGGTTTCAACTTCACAATAAAATGATGGTAAAGGTAACAGCATCTTAGACTTGATGAATGCCTCCTACTTACCAGGCACTGTTTCCAGTACTTGCTTTAAAATATTATTCTTCGGTGGGAAGTTACAGCAATGTGCGTCCTTTATGTAGTGTAAGAAAAAGACATCATGGTTGTTTCTCCGAAGTGAATAAATACGTCTTAGTTTTTATATCTAAAGAAACTGCCTGGGAAAGCCAGCCTGACCTTGTAAAGAGAGAGATCTGGGAGAGCCATGGAACCAACTGGATGCTTCTGGTATATATGTTGAGATGAATGAAAGCTACACTAGAACTGTGATCAAGCAGGTACACTTCTTGTCCTGGGAACAGTATCCCAACCCTAGTAGTGAAATAAGATCTTATACTAATAAAGAAAGCGACAGTCAGAACTGGAGCCTCATATGGAGCCCACCTCCGTGTTGGGGAAAGATGGGGGAGGATGCTGAGGTCCTGAAGGAACAGCCTATGAAGTATTGCTATCCCTGCTGTTGCTTCAGCTGTCGCGGTGACCACATCAGTGGAGCTGTGTAGAGCCCTCCCACTCAGCTGCTTCTCTCTCATGTAGGAGCAGCATGGAATGGGACATGGAGGTTCATGCTGTTGTGCTGTATGATGAGTCTTGGGGGAGCAGGGTCCACAAAGGCATTTAATCTTAAAGCAGCCACGGGAATTACAATATGCTATCCTTATCCCCATTCTGCATGGGGGAATAAACTGGGAGCATTAGGGCCTTGGTGAAGGGATTTTGTTGAAAAGTTTTGTAGATAAGCCACGTGATACAGGGATGACGGAGGTGAACAACGAAAAGAAATAACAAAAGAAAGCAATGGAGGAATCAAAACATAAAAGAAGAAATAACGAACAGAGACTTCTTATGGCTGCCTTCTCTTAGGGCCTTCTCGAACATGTCCTAATCCGAGCACTTCTGTGTGAATGTTTGCTATCTATGAGTTATAGCCTCTGTCTGCAAAGCTGAAGGCAGTTTACACCACTGAACTGTTCTCACCAGAGGTGGGCCTTGAGTCCTTATGTAAATAACAATCTGCCCAAGGATTATTTGAAATAGGACATTTGTGGGTCTATTTAGATTTCTCACTCTGCTTGGGATTTCTCCTATCTCCCAAATACTCTAATTGTTTCTAAGGATATCTATACTGACATGGGTACTTCTGTTAAGATCAAATCAAAGCCCTTCATCTTCTCTTCTCATGTCATCTTCATGGAGATATTTACCTTGTTCATGGATCGGGAGAATCAACATAGTAAAAATGGCCATCTTACCAAAAGCAATTTACAGATTCAACGCAATCCCTATCAAAATACCTACAAAATATTTTGAAGATACTGAAAGATCAATTCTCAAATTCATATGGAGAAATAAAAAACCCAGAATAGTAAAAACAATCCTATACAACAAAAGATCCTCTGGAGGAATCTCCATACCCGATCTCAAGCTGTACTACAGAGCAACAGTAATTAAAACAGCATGGTACTGGCAAAGCAATAGACTGGTGGATCAATGGAATCGAATTGAAGACCCAGAGATGAATCCACACACATTTGCTCACTTGATTTTTGACAAAGAAGCCAAATCTATTCAATGGAAAAAGGATAGCATCTTCAACAAATGGTGCTGGTCTAACTGGATGTCTACATGGAAAAAAATGCAATTAGACCCTTATTTGTCACCATGCACAAAACTCAAGTCCAAGTGGATTAAAGACCTCAACTTAAAACCAGAGACATTCATTCAGTTAGAGGAAAAAGTGGGGAAGAGCCTGGGACACATAGGCACAGGAAACATCTTCCTGAACAGTACACCAACAGCCCAGGCCTTAATGTCAACAATTAATAAATGGGACCTCATGAGGCTGAGAAGCTTCTGTAAGGCAGGAGACACTGTCAAGAGAACAAAGCGACAGCCTACAGAATGGGAAAAGATCTTCACCAACGCTTCATCTGACAAAGGTTTAATATCCAAAATATAAAAAGAACTCAAGAAATTAAACACCACAAAACCAAACAACCCAATTGCGAAATGGGGCTTGTAACTTAACAGAGAATTCTCAACAGAGGAATATCAAATGGCCGAGAAACATTTAAAGAAATGCTCGTCCTCATTAGTCATCAGAGAAATGCAAATCAAAACAACACTGAGATTCCATCTTACACCCATCAGAATGGCTAAGATCAAAAACTCAAATGACACCACATGTTGGTGAGGATGTGGGGAGAGAGAGGAACTCCTTCATTGCATTGGGAATGCAAACTAGTACAACCACTTTGGAAAGCTATCTGGCGCTTTCTCAGAAAAATGGGAATAGGGCTTCCTCAAGACCCAGCCATCCCACTCCTTGGAATATACCCAGAAAATGCCCTACCACACAACAGGGACATATGCTCAACCATGTTCATAGCTGCTTTATACATAATAGCCAGAACATGGAAACAGCCTAAGTGTCCCTCAGTAGAAGAATGGACTAAGAAACTGTGGTACATTTACACTATGGAATACTACTCAGTTATTAAAAACGAGGAATTCCCGAAAATTGTGGACAAATGGATTGATCTAGAAATTATCATAATGAGTGAGTTCACCCAGAAGCAAAAAGAGACAAACGGTATATACTCACTTATATCAAAACACTAGTCCAAGGGATACGTACCATGAAAATCTTTACTTACCAAGAAAGTGGGTCAGAGGAGAGGACATCCTATTGAGACTTTAGGTGAGAGTAGCATGGAAGAATGGGGAAATAGTAGGACCCACAGGGTCCTGGAAACCTACAAGAAGAACTTTATGACAGGCAGATCTGGATTCTGGGGTCCTCCTCAAACTAAGGCACCAGCCAAGGAGAATATAGGCAGTAAACTTTGAACCCCTACCAAGACCTAGCCGACGAACAGGATATCCTCCACCGTTGAGTGGAGAGTGAGATCTGACTCTCACAAGAACTCTGGTGCCTCTTTTCTTACCACGTCCCCTGGATGGGGAGACCTGGTGGCACTCAGAGGAAGGATAGCAAGTTACCAAGAAGAGACTTGATATTCTAAAAGCATATATAGGGGGAGGAGGTCTCCCTCAATCACAGACATAGGGGAGGGGAGAAGGGGAGAAGTGGGAGGGAGGGAAGAATGGGAGGAAACAGGGGAAGGGCTAACAATCGAGATGTAATATGAATAAATTAATAAAATTAATTTATAAAAAAAATCAAATTAAAGATCATTTCCTGTTGTATAAATACTTTCTAGAGATATCTACTTACCCTGGGTAGGCCACCAACAACAGAAACAAAGGGAAGAATTCTAAACCCCAGTGTAGCTCAGTGAACCAGTGCTTTTAACTGAGACAACTTAGAGGATTCTGGGCAGCTTGTGGGTAGCTACACTTCTGAAGGAAAAAAAATCTTTTGGTAACTGTCAACTGTCTATATATTCTTCGAGAAGGGAGTGGCCTTATGAGCACATCCTACTCCATGATGGAAAGTCAGTGGGCCCAAACTTATGCAGGTCTCCTTTGAGCAATCACAACTGCTAATAGTTCAAGAAGGTAACCATCATATCCTGCACATAGAACAGTATTCAACAGCATTGTTACACACACACACACACACACACACACACACACACACACACAGAGAGAGAGAGAGAGAGAGAGAGACAGAGAGACAGAGAGACAGAGAGACAGAGAGACAGAGAGAGACAGAGACAAAGAGGCAGAGACAGAGATTATTCATAGGCCAGTTACTGAGGCCTATAAATTAAGAGTTCAGCTATAATATACAATGGTTTTATTTTGCACAGCTCTCATGGGCTGGCTTTGCAAATTAAAGGTGTGATCCCTTGAAACCATTGTGATAAAAGTAATTTGAAATCATACTGTTGACAGTGGTTATAGAAACAAATGCCTATGTATCACACATGGTTCAGCGTTGGTGAGAAAAAAAAATCAATAGAATAAAACACTTTAAGCTTCCCAAAGCAAAGCTGTACCTGACGAGACACCAGGAAATAACTATTCACACTTCCAAGGACCCACTGTGCACAAATTAGAACATACTTGAGAAGGCAGTAAGAGAAAACACCAACACAGCTCAACCTTGCATGGCCTCTGTTCATCAGGTCTTTATGCTTCAGTCTGACTGTCTCCTTCCTTCATTGCTCATTCATTTGTCTCCTTGGTACTTGTATCATGTGCTAAAATTACATCAATCAAAGAATAGGCCTCTGCATCAAAGAGGTCGCAGATTGTAACAGCATGCAGGATTTTGATCAAAATTCTGTTCTGTGTATGGATGGAGTTAGTAAGATCCATGAATGCATGGTATACAGGGGTGATGTCTCTTTTGTTTTGTTTTCCTGTAGAAACTCTGAGGTAGGTGGAAACTGACGCAAAAGATGAGACAGGCAGACAGAAAAGGAATTCTAGGTATCATGTCTGGAGGAAGCCAACTCTGTGCCCTACGAAGTCTCCTCATTCATGTTTCTAAGGGGTGTGAAGTCAATTTTAGTAGTAACACTGCTTGGGAATTTCTGGCTTAATGCCTTCTTATATCAGTGTCCTGATTTCCATTGGTGGGGGGGGGGGTTCCCTCCATGGAGAGCAGAGGTAATAGAGTAGTTAGGATGTCCTACAGTCTACTCTACAATTTCAGCAGATCTCTAAGAAACTCAGCTCAACATTGTGCTGTCCTCACTATACATGATTAAAGAATGAACACATGACAGAATTCAGCCTGCTGCGCCTTCCTTTCTAGGTCTCGGGGTCTTACATGTATGATAACTAGCTCACTCTGTTACTCATTACAGTGGTGGCGCTTCAGTACCCTAGACTTGATCTTCCCTACAGGGAAATCTCATCATTCTGCCCTATCTTACTTCTGCCCATCCCCACTTCCATCTCTTATTTTTGTTACCCCTAATTAGTGATGCTTGTTCCAAGGAACACAAATTCTGTCTGGTCCCTTCCATGAATGAGAACATTGCTACATGTGGGTTGTCTATCACACGTGGTATTTGATTCAAAGTTGTGTGCTGAGGTGGTACTGGGCATCAAAACCACAACGGGTACATTTGGGTCTTTCCTTCATGGGCAGTGGAAAGGAGAAGTCATCACAGTAACCACACTTAAAAAACAAAACAAAACAGCTCAACCCTTCTCCAACTTGGAACCAACATTTCTTTAGTCTTTATAATGATGTAAATATTCCTGATCACAGAAATGCAAATTTTCATGGAAATTGTGTTGTTTGCATGTGTCTCGATCATCATTGACTACAATGAGTATGTAGGCAATATTCTGGACATAGGGAATCTTCTTTTTAGAAGAGATTATCCCATAATATACCTTTTATGAACTTAAAGATTCTTCCACAGCCTGCCTCCAGCATAGAGTATTATTATTCACTCATCTTGAGTTGGAATAATGGGTGTTTACTTTCAGAGAAATCCATTAAAATGATGGAGATTTATTATGTTCAACTGAGGAAGCAGAAGTGCTGAATATTCACTGGGCACCAAGCAAATGTGGCTAGAATTACAATTTCCTTGTCCATGTGACTGATAAATGAGTTTTCAGCAATGTCAAATAATCTATTCACTTCCATTACTTCACCAATTCCCCTTTCTCAGTCTCATAATCAAACTGTATTTATGAGTCTGTACTTACCTTATTATTGTAGAATAACATTTATAGATATACAAAGAGAGATAGAGATAGATAGATAGATAGATAGATAGATAGATAGAGAGAGAGAGAGAGAGAGAGAGGAGCGCAGTAGGGCCAGAAAACAAGGTTTCTATGACAACTAGAGAGGGCAGCAGGGTACCAGGTGGGTAGTTGGGGAACAATGCCTATTTTCTCTTGCACTCTTGCACTCAACAGGTTTCTCTGACTAACCTAAGCCTTTTCCTCCATCCCCTTCCCTTTCATGCCTCCAGAATCAATGAGACTGGGAGAAGTGATTCTCCCACTCCAAGATGTGGGAAGGGGGAAGGCTCCTCCTAGAGCTCCTCCTTGTGAAGGAGGCCCAGAGAAGGCAACCACCATCTTTACTGTTCTTCTTCAAAGAATGGGACCCTCACTCTGATCTCCTCTTCCCTCCTTCTACTGCTGTCTTTCTCACTCACCTTCTCTCTTCTTCTTCTTCAATCTGTTTTCTCTTTTTCACTTTTTTTTCATGCTGTCACTCAGACTTTCCTTAATGTCCCCTCTCAACCTCTCCTCTTCATTTTCACTGGACTCAGTCTTATAGATGCAGCTCAACCAAGCAGGCCTGAGCCAAGTGGCCTGGACTCAGAAGTGAACATACTCTAGTTCTCTGGTTCCATGTTCTCATGTGTTCCATGCTCACAAGTGTCAGGTGTGCCCTGCACTGGCCTCTTCTATAGCTCAGGTAGGAGCTGACACCTAAATTGGTAGGAAACGAAATCAATGCCCTGCTGTAAATCTAGGCTCTGGAAAGTACTTTCCTGCAAGCAGTTGTGACTACTGTATGAGTTCATCAGAGGTGCAGTCCAATTCAATTCAGTTCTAAGCAGTAGGGACATCTAAAGTCACAGGTCCAAAAGGAAGCTCGGCTGCCTGTGTGGGGTTTTTATTCTTCATCTTTTCCTATCACCATCCCCCCTGAAGAAAGCAGGGCCAACAGGAGCTGGATGCCATATCATCATAAAAATATTACAAGGTCACCCTCCACATCAGTGCCAGAATCGAGATTTCTTTCTTTCTCCTTTTATGTTAATTAATAAAGAAATATAAAAAGGGGGAAATTATATCACAAATGACCCATGTCCTTAAGTGGCTTTGCAAAGTCAGAGTCACATGAACTGATAAAACAATCTGTAACACTGAGATGTCTGAAGATAATTCTTAAGTAATGAAAGTATGTGAAATTTTAAATCACGAAATTACCATTTCTCTTTACATTTTAATGTTCTATAAATGAGAGGTTTCCAGTGATGTGCATACTTAATGTAGAGCTTTTAATTTTTCCTAATAACTCATTAAATTATTAGTATATTTTATAATTCATGTTATCTTGAAATTAATGAAATTTGGTAAATTCAATCCTGTGACCTTTGGATCACAGACTGGGAAGATGTAAATCTACCTCAGGAAGTTTGCACAGACATGAAACACTTTTCACTGTTTTTTATTTTATTCCCTATTAGGGAGAGAGGTGACCTAAATGACGGTAACAGTAATAGAATCGGCAGTTTGGGGTCTTCTGCACTATCACTCCCTTCTTTAAGAATGACGAGTTCAAGGGTTGCAGAGATGACTCAGCAACTAAGAGAGCACAGGCTGCTCTTGCAGAGGACCAAAGTTCAAAACTTGGCACTTATGGCCAGAGCCTCACAACTACTTGTAACTCCAGCTCCAGAGGACCTAATCCCTCTAGTCTCTGCAGATCTTGCATTCATTTGAATATGCCCACACAACTAAAAAAAAAAAAAAAAAAAAAAAAAAAAAAAAAAAAAACAAAACAAAACTAAAACTAAATCGTAAAAGAATGATGTGTAAACATCCGCTTGGAGTTGAGATGGCAGAAATATGACCTTTAGAGTAGGCCATCTGACACAGGGCAAGAAGTAGGGCCATTAACCAGTCCCTCTGAAAATGACTCTCACGATTACAGGGACTGTTCTACCCTGGAGCTCTGGCCCGAAGCAGATACTTCTTATTGCCTCTTTCACATCTCCCTGTGAGCTGGCTGCTCCTTGCACAGTCCCAGAGCAAAGATCCGGTTGCTGGGACCTCAGCCCCCTAAGGATTGTGAATCCTACACAAAGCATTAAGTAATACTGAGCTGTGTGGCAGAAACTTCTTTCTTTTTCATTTCTGGTCCAAAGCCTTTTATGATACCACAGAGAAATAGTGCCATGAGGTTTAGCCAGACAACACTGTGAACCCCCTGGCTTTCTGTGAATGGGGATGTTGACATCAGGTTCAGATCTATGAGTGGGAGGCATACTTTCAATTAATTTTGATGTCTTTTCTTGAATAGTCTTGGTTTCTTTCTATTCTGTTCATAACAGGTGTCATGTCTTCCTGGTAAAACTGGAGTCAGAAGAGGTGGGTCTTTTTCCCCATGAGCCCTCTTCCTCCTCCTTGAGTCAGGGTTTTCCCACCGAGCTCAGGCTGGCCTGAAACTTGAGATAAGCCTACTTTAGTCTCATAAGTGCTGGGAATACAGATTGTGAAAGGACTGCAGCCACCTTGGTTTGGATGTTAAGTGTCCACCAGAGGCCTGCGTGTCAGAAGCCGACACTCTGACAAATGGTGGAACCTTTGCAGATCCTAGAGCTCCCTCATTGTGGCACTGAGAGTATGCCTTGAAACCAGCCCCCCCCCCCTCTCTTTCTCTCTGTCTCTCTCTCTGTATCTCTCTCTTTCCCTTTCTCTCTCTCTCTCTCTCTCTCTTTCCCTTTCTCTCTCTCTCTCTCTCTCTCTCTCTCTGTCTCCCCGTCTCTGTGTCTGTCTGTCTGTCTGTCTGTCTGTCTGTCTCTCTCTCTCTCTCCCTGGCTCACATCTCACATAGTCAACAGTTTGACCCATTAAATCCTTTATCCATGATCATATGACCCTCACCAAAAGCCCAAACCTATGTGGCCACCCAACATTATATTGTTATGTCCAGAAAAAAATGAGTCTAAATATCCTTTTCTCTTCAGAAGGAAATTATCATTTCATTATATTTCATTACAGGAACACAAAGCCAACAAATATAGCTTGTCATAGCTAGACCTGGTCAAACTGCTTCAGAGGAAAATGGATGACCTTCATGCCATTTTAGGAAACAATTGGATGTTGAATTCTGTTGCTTCTAAGCCTTGTCAAGAAGAGCCGGAGTTATGTCTAGTCACCCATATCATCAGCCAGCACTGGTTAATCCTGGTGCTAACTGTGGCCTCTGTAATCTCCATTGTTAGTTTGATGGGGTTTTTTCAATCACCATGGAAACAAACCTCTGGGCTTGTTTGTAGGAGACTTTTCTATACTAAATTAATTGTGGTGGAAAGTCCCTGAAATAGGCAGCACGACATTCTAGACTGAATTCCAACCCTGAATAAAACGTCAAGAGCTTGCTGTGCACTGCCATTGATTACTCTCTGCTTCCTGACTGAGTGTGCAACGTGGATCACAGGCCAGTGCCCATGGCGAGCTACAGCTCCCCTTCAGTGTCAGCCAAAATAAAACCTTCACTCAACTCCACAGTTGCTTCATGTCAGGTATTTTGTCATAGGAACAAGGAAAGTATCTCACATGTTTCCCTTATTCCCTTTTGCATGGAATTCAACCATTTGCTTTTTTATGGGGAAGTATTTTTCATGACTACAACCAACCATTCTGTCAGGCAAGAAGCACCATGCCACACACACATTTAGGTAGATTTAACTCATCCTTCTTCATGTTGCCACCCTGGAATCTTCATTCATGGTGTCATGCCTCGACGGAAAGCAGAGTCAAGCCCCCTCCTGCTGGAATCAAGCTCAGCGCTCTTGCTACACACTGCAACTCTCTGTACATGTGTAATATAAAGAACTTCCTTCTAATAAGACACTGTTTCGAGAAGGAAAAGTAGCCTGATTGAATACATTGTTCTCTGCTGATTTTAATTGTTGTTATAATCTGATCTGTATCTAACCAGATAATTGGAATTTAATCGGTTTCTTTAATTTTATCACAAAACAGCTGTAGCAAGACACTATATGAGTAAATAACACTTGTTATTGTTTCATTTTATTTATGCACATGAGCTTTAGTTTATTTGTGTCGAGACTCCAGTCACTTCCACATGACTAGTACTTTGGGTTGAGCCATTGTTGTGCATTTGTGTGGTGAAAACAGTGAGAAAAGTCTATTGGTTGGCAAGTGTACCAGCATTTCTGCAGTCATGCTCACTTGTCAAATAATCCCATTACTCATTTAAATAGTTACACAGTGCTTCAGTGGCCTATACTCTTTCTATTGGGTAATGACTTGAGTGTTTAACTCTAAGGAATACATATGTAAAAGTAACTTTTATTCTCCTGGCTAAGTTGTTATCTGGGAGGCTTACTGCCCCTTTCTGCTAACCTCGGCCTAGTCTTGGAAGCTTCTAGCCTCTGTACACTCTAACCTAGGCCTAGGATGTTTTCAGCATCTGAGACTTACTTAATAAGCTTACCCTTACTTGTTCTTTCTGAGCTCTGGGTCAGCTGGTTCAACTCAGCTGTTCTGGCTCAAAGTCTCCTCCCAACTGACTTATTTAATCTGGCTTCTCTCTTGGCCCACAATTGCTCTGCTTTGCCTCAAAGTAACTCAGCAATCTGCTCTCATCTTCTGGCTTTTCATTTTCTGGCTCATTCCGTCTATACCTGAATTCTCTTTTTCTGCAACCCGTCTATCACTGTCCTGGTAAAACTGCATCCTCTCTCTTAAAAATTGCCTTTTAAAAAAAATGTATATTTTTTATTATAATTTATTCATAGTACATCCCGATTGTTATCCCCTCCCTCTTACCTTCCTATTCCCACCCTCCCTCTCTCTTCTGCTTCTTCCCCTCCCCTAGACCTCTGGTGGCAGCCTATTAGGTCTCATCAAGATAGCCTGAAACCCCCTTCTCTGTGTGCTTCCTAAGCCGCTTGCCAAGGGGCAGTGACGTGGCCACCAGAGTGCACGTCAGAAGTGCAGCAGCAGTGCCCTCCTCTCTCCCACATGGAGAATCAGCAGACCATCAGTTACAGGGGGTTCTCTGCATGCATTGTCCTTGGCTGGTGCATCACTTTGTGCAGGCCCCCCTGTGCCCATATCCGCAGGCCTTGATTGTCTCCCTGTGGTGCTCCTGCTCCCTCTGGAGCTTCCATTCCCCCTGTTCTTCCATACTACTCTCAGGGCTCTGCCTGGAGTCTGGCTCCAAGTCCCAGTATCTGTCCTGATCCCCCACTGGGTGGAGTCTCTCAGAGGATTCTATGTTTCTCTCTCTCTTCTCCTGCAAGTTGGGCTTATCCTATTCTGTCAAATCTTCTCTGATTTGTCACTTTTTCTGACACTCAATTACACATCACTTTCAAACATGGGTGCTTCCTTCTACAAACTTTACCTTTGTTTGGGATTAAAGACGTGTATCATCATGCCCAAATCTAAGCTTTTTTTTAATCCGAAACTTGCTAGCCTTGAACTGAGATCTGTTTGCTTTTGTCTCCTGGATTAAAGCCACGTTTGTTTTCTAGCCAGATCACACCGACCTAGAAAGTCTTTGGATGTGATCTCTTGCCAGAATGGCCATGTTATGAGTTAACATTCCTCTACACACATACATGAATAGACACATCTATGCATAAAAGGGAATCTGACTCATTCTCTTCAAAGGCAAGTCCATCACAGAGTTTACACACAAGCCCTTGGAGGGTGGGGTATACCGGAATCAAGGAAGCTTGGTATTCCAGGAGATCTCATCACGTGTTCACCAGATTCCAAAGTCTTGTATAAATATTTAAATAACTTCACCTTTCTTGAGGGAACAATTATGGATAATCAGAGAATCAACCAGAAAGATTGTCAAAGACCCATACAGTGCCTACCAGAATGGGTCCAGAGATCTAGAGCAGCCTGTAAAACAGAACTAATGAGATTAAGGTACCTTGGCTATACTATTTTAGCTAGCTAAATGTCTGTGAGAGATCTTTTTCTGGGATCCCTTTTTATGCTTTCCTTTCTCTTATTTTGGCTGTGCAGGAACATCATGACCCATTCCTGAGCTGATCTAGAGAGCTTCTTCCTCTCTCGGGGGAAGCCTGAGAAAAAGATGAAAAGTCAGGTCACCACAGAGACTGTGGCTCTAGTCCCACTTTTAATACATGCTACAAGGCCTCATTTCCTCCTCCGTGAAATAGTTCAAACAGCTGCTCTTCTGATGTGAGATGATGTGTTAAATGAGATGCTACCACAGGGGCTAACTGAGGGATCTTGATCTTTCTTTGGCTGCTAGTAGCTGAGTCTCATTTAGCATGGTGCAACCTGTTTTTTTCTTTTATTAATTTATTCATATTACATCTCAATGGTTATCCCCTCCCTTGTATCCTCCCATTCCTCCCTCCCTCCCATTTTCCTCTTATTCCCTTCCCCTATGACTGTGACTGAGGGGGACTTTATCCCCCTGTATATGCTCATAGGGTATCAAGTCTCTTCTTGGTAGCCTGGTGCAACCTTCTTATCATAATGACTCATTGTTCAACCACATAGTACATATTAAGTCAACAAAGGGCTACCCACCTGGAACATAAAACTATACATCAAATTTGAAACACAAAATTTGTTTTTTTTTTTTCCAATGAAAAAGAAAATAATTGGATTTTCTTTGAATTAAAATATGCCCCAATTAAGAATTTTTGATACATCAAACTAAGCAACAGAAAAATAGATGACAGAACATTAAGGAACACTATGCCCTTAAAATACGACAAGGAAAGAAGCTATTGTTTGCGTGTCTGTATCATAGTGATATCTGTATTTACATAGGGCTTTTCCCATTTGTCAATTACTGCAATATATAATAGGAAAAAGATGCCCTAACTTCCAGGCCTATATTATAGCATATATAAAGATTAAATCAGCCCATCAAATATCATTGTCCCTCTCACAGAGAAGGATAACTAAAGATGCCTCTATGGGACATACTATCTAGTCTTTTGGTTTCACTCTCCTCAGTGTTTGAACTTTTTTTATCCACACACTCCAGTGGTGGTCAGGGAAAGCTACTCACTGACTGCACAGTGGTGGAAGGGGAATGTTTTTGACTTCGTTCTTGGCAATCATTTAACAGCCCCCCCTTACTTTACTCCTACAGTGTTCATTTATTCTCCATGCGATACCCGCTTTTAGAATCTATGGTGGGATCCCCAATCACTTACTTGACCCCAAGCTACTGGGTCAAGTGATTCTCTCCCACAGAAATGGCTTTAAACTGTTAGGTGTGTTCTAGCTTCTTGCCCACACTTAGGGAGACCTCTCTGCCAGATGGCTGACTGGGCTATCATTGGCATTTAGAGAAGAGAAGTCAAAGAAACAGCCAACTTCTCATGCAAAGGAAAGGTAAGACAGGAACAGCCTGTAGAACTCTTATTAGAGTTTGTTGTTTTTTGTTATTTCCTGGATCACACAATAAAAAAAGCCATACAACTCACTTTCCAGCTCTAAAACCACATGGACATGTGTAACCTATTATCACAGCAAAAATACATCTGTTAGGAAATCCAGGGAGTCATTCACCACTTCCCACCAGTGCCAATGGGACTGTTCCAGCAAAGATGCTTGCCCTTAATGAAGCTGTCAGCTCTGCACTGATCGCAGTGAACAATATTGATAACTGGATAATATTTATGGAGTTCAAAGGTATATTTCTGTTGCTTATAAACATCTCTGTTGTGGATGTAAATATATTTTTTTTTTTATCCCAACTGTGGGATGTGAAACAGACTCGTGTGAAGTTGTGTGATGTTTGTCCACTGGAAACAGACTTATGAGAGGGCACCTGATGTTTGGTCTGCTAGAAGAGGAACTGCTTCCTATGGGGCATGGTCTTTGCCAGTTACAAATTATCCTGTATGTACTATGGGACAGTATAAATAGTCCAAACAACAAAGATCAGTTGCTTTTGCATCACTTCACACCTCTTCATATCGCTTGACTGTTCATCGCTCCACTTTGAGGCACTCTGAAAGAGAAAAACTCCAGAGAAAGCTTCGAGATTCTGATTGCTGTGGTTGTGCTCACTTTTGCTGAATTTCTGATTTACCATTTATCAGGTCTTCTGGAATCCTGACAATAAAAAGTAGAATCGGCCCGAGGAACTGAGTCTAAAAAGGTCTACTTCCATTGTCCCTATTAACCTCCTTTTTCTCCTACCTAGGGTAGGTGGGTTGGAAGGGAGAAAGAGGTATTAAAGCACCCCAAATAAAGTAGGTTTAAAAAAGATCAAAGCCAACATATATTTGCTTATTTTTCTTCTCAGATGGGTCACTTGTTTCAACGCTGAAGACACTAAATTTGAGCAGTAGACGAGGGCCTATCAAGTTAAAAAATTTAAATAATACACTGCTATTTAATAATTTCATATATTTTAGTCAAATTTACCCCAGTCCATCCTCCAATTACTCTCATATCCCCACTCCAATCCCCACAACCTTCTCATACTATCTTCATGTCTCACTTCATTTTACATGATCCACTAAGTCCAATCAAAATACCCTTAGAAGAATTTTCAGAGTAAAAATAGAAATACGTAGCACAAAGGCCACCACTGCTACCTTCTCATTACAGCAGACATTACTAGTCCACCACAAAATCCTTCCAACTATATCAATACACTCTTCAAAGTCCTCTTAATAGTTCAGTTCATGTAATTGCTGGAAACATTTCATACTTGGCTTGAATGAGGAAAACC
Source organism: Acomys russatus (assembly GCF_903995435.1). Taxonomy (NCBI): domain Eukaryota; kingdom Metazoa; phylum Chordata; class Mammalia; order Rodentia; family Muridae; genus Acomys; species Acomys russatus. The sequence continues at coordinate 45,282,735 of NC_067139.1, forward strand.
ATCTAGAATGCCTGGCTTGATGTAGCTAGCTGTGCGGGCCTTGCTGTTCTTTGTATAAGAAGGAGCCAAGAATATCCCAGTAGCATTGTGTATATAGAACAGAAATGGGGCCCTATACATAGAGATGTGACTTTTATGATGATGATGGACTTTCAATGCCCCTCAAATTTCTTTCATACCACTCTAAAATCTGATTTTTACTTTCCCCTTCCCATATAGAGTACAGATGGAGTATTGGTCAACATCTGTAGCATCTGACAGTCTCATGTGGCACTGAATGAGCGTGATTTGTAGGCTTCTCAGGGAAAGCAAACTGAGACTGTCCATAGGGTGCCACACAACAAAAAGAAGGGAAGGATGTTTTGCTAATAAGCCAGAAGGTGAGGGGCAGTCATACAGCAGGAGACAGGTTCCATGGTTTGATTACGTGTTACTCAAAGGCTTGTGTGTTCAAAGCTTAGTTGCCAGAGTGGCACTATTGGTGATGTAGTGATGTAGGCCTTGGTGGGGGAGCAATAGGAGTTCCTTACATTTAACAAATCCATGAGAAAACTATAGGTTTACAATGCAAAGGAGACTTTATGTGGAACATTGAGTATCTTCCCAACCTATGACTACATTTTTTCTCTTTCCTCCAACTCAGTCCTCCTTGCATCATTTTTGTCCTTTTCATTCACTTTCCTCCTTCCCTCATTTGCTTCCATTCTTGTCTTAACTTCTTTTATAATCCCCTTTCTGATTGCCTTTAATTCTCCTTTCCCAGGCTGGAGGAACCCATCAGACAATTGTCTTAAAGAAACATGGCTTGTGCCCTCCTTGCCATAAAGTATATGACAGAAGAATTCAGAGGACCAAAGGGCTGGTGGCGATGCCTGCACGATACACAGCAAAGGAGAGAATAGACCATGAGCAAAGGAAGCAGAAGATATGAGATCAGGGAGAGACAACACATACAGCTCTAGAGACAGGATCAGCAAGACCAGGAAGAGTGCCAAAGTAATCAGAGGAGAACTGATCAGAAGGGAGGAAGTGCTTGTGATTGTAAAGAGAGAAGTGGGGTGGGGGTGGGGTGGGAGAATGGGGGTGGGGTGAGAGAGGCAAAGATGCTAAACCAGGAAGTTAAGCAGCAGCATTCTTAACAGCAAGCATCCATGACTAGTGCCAGACCCTGGTGAGGGATGGTAGAGCATCTGCACATTGAGATTAAGAAGTAAAAACTGAAGCCTGGTAAGATGTGCCTGCCTTTGTAACCCCTTTGAGAGAAGAAGGTGGCAGACAGGACTTGATTTTCATTGAACTTCTTCCTTAATATCACTCTGAAAATATGAAATTATTGTCCTGATACTTAAAAATAACCTATATCAACTCTGGAGCCCTAATAGAAAGAGGTGCTCACTCTAGTCATGCAATAGTGTGGACTGACAGTGCAGAAATTCTTTGTTCAACTTACCCTAGTGGACCTGAAGGGCGGCCCCATGACAGGGTGCCTCTGGGAAACATTCTTCCTAACTAGTTATTGATTTATAAAAAAGAATACGTGTTTTATATCGAATGACTTCTCCTGAATTGTAACCTTGGATCAACAGAAAGTAAACACTGGCATTTTCATATGGCAATTGGCTATCTGGGAATAATTTAACCTTCCTGGAAGGATGGAAATAAAGCACAGAATAGTCATTTACGAATCACACATTATTAGACACCAGTAATTTGTCATTCCCATGGTATTCCCAAATCACTAGAGGGGCCATTCACTACTCTCAAACATCTCAGGTAGGATCATATAAGAACTGGCCTCCCAGGGTTGGATGGACCAAGCATGCACGACCATTTCATTGCTCTAGGCAGAAAGTTAATGGCCAGTGCAAACCACCAGGCTACTAGAGTAAAGAGCAGCCATTAAAAGCTGAAATAAATCAGATATTTAAATGGGATATTCATTTTGGTTATAGTCATTAGTCAGAGCAGAGAAAAGTGATGGTCCACTTCACCTACTTAGTAATTTACATTGATTATAACTGTACTTGAAGTCATATAATTCATTAATTCATTAAACAAATATTTCAATATAACCTACTACATACCTGACACTCTGCCAGATATTGTAAGACACATTCAAATACACACAGACAGACACACATACACACAGACACAGACACACACAGACACACAAACACGCACACCTACCTTCTAGAGACTTTTAGGGGGGAAAGACATTGTAAAGAACTCTCATACAAACAAAGCATGATTACAAAATAAAAGAGTTATAAGGTCTTTGCATTGAAAAAGCAACAACAGTAACCATATTTCCCAGTGTGGTCTTCTTGACCACATGCTTCAGAGGAAAGGCTGCCACAGAGAGGAGAAGAGGCATGGAGAAGGAAAGGATGTGGAGAGGCTACTGGTCGGAAGCCACGTAACTTTGTTGGAATGAGATCCTCACTGTTGCCTATTGAGTCACCATGAGTTGAATGCCCGGCACTGCCCTGCTGCCAACCTCGAGGCTGCTGTGCCTGTGACTTATGAATCCCTTTGTCACTAACATCTTCTGTTTCTCAGGCTTTGCTTTTCTGTGTAGTAACCGGGATCATTGCTTGCACACAACACACACTATCATTTGATTGAATTTTGTAGGACTTGCTTACAACAAACCTCTTACAAACTCATTGCAGATGTGTTGTTGTTGATCATGTTTATTACTGGACTGCCTGTGAGCAAATATAATCAAAGGAGATAACGAATCAGTGCACAAAACATGGGAGCCACACCTGGTACCACTGTGCTTCCTCCCACTCAATGACTGTGATTGTGTTCAAGTGCACTGCCCCTATTTTATCCTCTCTCCTTTCCATCTGCTTAGAATCCTTTCTAACATTTTAATTATGCAAGTAACACATTTCTGTAACTAATAAGCAATTGTAACAAGATTGCAATATACAAGGTTATTATAGGCAAGTCAGTTTTCTTACACACTAAAATGAACAAATTTGAAATTAAAAATAAAATACCATCTACAGTAACAACACAATTGTTGAATTCTTAGTTAATTTTTATTCTCCTTGATAATTTGATCTATGAACTCAATACATTTCCAATAAGAAGGACTTTAGAGAACTATTCTGTAGATATCAACAAACTCATTCAAAAGACTAATATCATCCAATGTAATGCCAAATGAGAAGAATAGAGTGGCAAGAGCTATTCTACCCACTTTCACAGCTACTAAAATGACAGTAATCAAGATGGTGCGGTATTGAGGGACAGAAACAGAGTACAGAGGACAAATATAAAGTGACAGAAGTGTAGTCAAACAATCTTTGATAAGAAAGCAAAAGTAACTGAATCATGAAAGGACAGTGTTTTTACACAAATGGAGCTAGAAAGTTAGAAATCTATTTGCAACACACACACACACACACACACACACACACACACACACACACACACACCTTGAGATATACTTCACATCTTTAGAAAAATCACCCAAAGTGGATCAGAGACCTAGATACAAAATTATTGAAGTCTGAGATGATAACAGAAGAGATAGTCTAGCTTGACCACAGGCATGGAATAATGTCAAATACAACATCAAAGGCACAACTTATGAAAGAAACAATTGCTGAATTTATCTCATAAAACAAAACATGTCTGTTGAGCACAACACACTGTCAACAGAACATCAAACAAGGCACAGGGCTAGGAAAACATACTCTCAAAGACATATAGGATAAAGAGCTGCTACCCAAAGTGTATAAACAAATTGAAAAGTCAACAACAAGAAGAAACAACTCCCAGCTCAGTTAAATATAAGCAGAAGGCTTGAAAGAAGCATCTCACCAAAGAAAATAGATGCTTAATAAACAAGCATAATATGCTATGGCATTTTAGCAATGTATGTTAGTAGGGACTATATGTTAAAACACCAGTGGGATGCTAATACCCATTGAATAGAAAACACAGACCCAAAACAATGGCAATACGGAATATGGAACAATTTCATACCCTATACATGGAACAGTTTGTACTAGTGGCTTCTTAAACAAACTAAATATACTCAATTTTGCAATCATGACTCAAGTTATTTATAATAGGGAGCTGAAGACTTTCTATAAAAAAAAAAGCCTGCACACAAGTGTTCAAAGATTTCTTTTCCCCAAAACTGCACAAACCTGGAAGTACTCAAAGTATCTTTGAGTAGATAAATGCGTTCAACACAGCCAGTGGATGGCTCAGCTGTGCAAACAGGAAATGAGCTATGCCTTCCCAGACAGCAGGGAAGAACGTTATACACATATTGCTAGGTGCCTAGAATCAACCCTAGGAGGCTATGTAGTGCAAGATTCCAAGCACACCATCTACGGGAGAGGGCAAAACAATGTTGACAAGAAACAGATCAGTGGTTCCTAAGGGCTCAAAGAATGACAGGGAAGAGTGGATGATCATGTGAAACACAGGCAGTGTTCTAGTTTGCCTTCTGTTGGTGTCACAAATACCAAGACCAAAAGCAATTTGGGGAGGAAAGGAGAATTCCTTTATATTTCCAGCTAGTAGAGCAACATTGAGGAAAGTCAGGGCAGAAACTCAGGAGGGAGCTGGAGCAGTCATTGTGGAGGAACACTGCTCACTGGCTTGCTCCCTAGCCTGTACTCTACTAGTTTTCTTTTATAGGTCAGGACTCTCAGCCTAGGGATAGTACCTCCCAAAGTGTACCCCCAGACTAGAGATAGCACATCCCACAATGGTCACCAGACTAGGGATAAAATATCCTATAGTCGAGCCTCCAGATAAGGGATAACACCCCACACAGTCGATCCCCAGCCTTGGAATAGTGCCTTCCACAGTGGCCCAGGCTCAAGAAAATGGTTCACAGCCTAATTGAGGTAGTCCTGCAGTGGAGACTCCTCGGACAACTCTGTTCTATCAAGTCACTAAGGTTAAGCAGGAAGGAGGTTTGAGGACTGTGAGATTATCCTCTGTAGTAATCTCAGTTACACATCACCAGGTACTTGTAGGAAGTTCAAAACATAGAGTGAACCCTAATGTAGCTCACAAAGATGTCTAATTAACTGCATCATGTTCCTAAGTAGGGGAGGAGGGCCACCAGTCAGAAAGAATGACTAAATACCTTTCAGTTTTTCTTCAAATATGAGAAAACAAAATCTTTTAAGTCTTTTAAACACTAGGAAAACATATGTATGTTATAGTCAATATGTCAGCCCATTCACAAATTCAAAGCACTTCTTCACCAAATGAACTTTTACCAATCCCACTTTCATGCCGAAGATAAAAGTTATGGTAGGCATGGTTCCACTTAGCTTCAGATTGACTTTAACAGACTCCTTCTGCTTCTGCCTCCCATGTTCTAGAATTAGCAAGAGTCATCTGCCTCTCTTATTCTGAAACTTTAACAATTCTTTAGGGCACCTACTAGTGACTATGAGTGAGGGTGCAGTAAAGAAACCATGGAAATGACTGTTCCATGGTTGGAGAGTGGAAGAAAATATCTAGAGCTCTATAGAAGAACCCAGAACAGAAAGAAAGATGCAGATTGGCCATAGTCAGGGCTGTCTCTTGGAAGCAGAGAAAATAGCAGAGGAAGAGTATCAAAAAGAAGAAAAGAGGCAGGAGAGAGCAAATAGGAGAGAAAGGAGGAGGTGGGGTGAGGTGTGAAGCCTTGCTGGTTTTAGAGAAAATAGGAAGGGGGCAGTAAGCTTTAATCTGGAACATGCTGGGAGCTAGCATCATGGAAGAGGTAAGAAGAGGCAGGATTCACAGCTCTGCCTGCATTCCCTGAGGCTGGTGGCACACGGGACAACCAGAGGAGATCCTATAGCCAATTCTCTGCCTTCCAGGTCCTCCTGAGGCACACCCAGTAGCAGTAAGCTGTGCCCCATGCCCTGTGCTCCATTTTGCTGCTCACAACTCTGCCTGAATGAGGCCTGCTGGCACTAGGGGCAACCAGATAGCTAAAGGCCAACATAAGAACACAATTAACAACAGCCAGGGCACTATGGCATCGCGAGAGCCCAGCTGATTTTACTACAACAAGCCCTGGCTATCTTCACACAACTGAAGAAAAAAAAAAGATCTTAAATATAATCTTATGAAATGATAGAGGTCTCTAAAGAAGAAATGAATAAATCCCTTAAGAAATACAAGAAAAAACAGTCAAACATGGTAAGAAAAAGAATAAAACTGTTCAAGACCTGTAAATGGAAATGGAAGCAATAAAGAAAACACAAACTGAGGAAATCCTCAGAATGGAAAACCTAGGTAAGAGAACAGAACTACAGATGAAAGAATCACCAATAAAATACAGAGAATCGCAGGCATAGAAAATGCTATAGAAGCTGGGTGTGGTAGGTCACACTTTCAATCCCAACACTCAGGGAGGCGAAGGCAGGTAATCACTGTAAATTCAAGGCCAGCCTGGTCTACAAAGCAAGTCCAAGATAACCAGAGCTACACAGAAGAAACCCTATCTCAAAAAAGAGGAAAAAATATGAAAGAAGAAATCGATCAAAAGAAATGTTAAATCTATTCATGGGAATAGGGCTTCCTCAAGACCCAGCTATTCCACTCCTTGGAATATACCCAGAAGATGCTCCAGCACACAACAAGAAAATTTGCTCAACTATGTTCATAGCAGCCTTATTCATAATAGCCAGAACATGGAAACAGCCTAAGCATCCCTCAGTAGAAGAGTGGATAAAGAAACTGTGGTACATATACACTATGGAATACTACTCAGCTATTAAAAACAAGGAATTCCCGAAATTTGTGGATAAATGGATTGAGCTAGAAATGATCATAATGAGTGAGTTAACCCAGAAGCAGAAAGAATCAAATGGTATATACTCACTTATATCTGCATATTAGCCCAAGGGGCATGCCCCACGAAAGCCTTCACTTACCAGGAAACTGGGACAGAGGGGAGGGCATCCTATTGGGACTCTAAATGAGAGACGCATGGGAGAATAGCAAAATAAAAGGATACAGAGGGTCCTAGAAATCTACAAGTAGAACAATATGATAGGCAGATTTGGGCCCAGGGGTCCCGCTCAAACTAAGGCACCAGCCAAGGACAATACAGGAGGTAAACTTTAAACCCCTTCCCAGATCTAGCCAATGGTCAGAATATTCTCCACAGTTGAGTGGAGAGTGTGATATGACTTTCTCACGTACTATGGTGCCTCACATTTGACCATGTCCCCTGGAGGGGGAGACCTGGTGGCACTCAGAGGAAGGACAGCAGGTAGCCAAGAAGAGACTTGATACCCTATGAGAATATACAGGGGGAGGTAATCCCCCTCAGGAATAGTCATAGGGGAGGGGAATAATGGGAAAATGGGGGGGGGGGAGGAATGGGAGGATACAAGGGATGGGATAAACATTGAGATGTAACAAGAATAAATTAATAAAAAAGAAAAGAAAAAAAAGAAATGTTAAATCTAAAAACTAAGAAGTTTCTGACACAATACATGCACGAAACCTGGAATACTATAAAAAGACCAAACGTAGAATAATAGGAATAGAAGAAGAAGATTACACACTCAATGGCCTAGAAAATATTTTCAACAAAATTATAGAAGAAAATTTCCCTAACTTAAAGAAAGATGACTATAGACATACAAGAAGTTTACAAAACACCAAATAGATTGTACCAAAAAAGGAAATGCTCTCATCACATAATAAGAAAAAACCAAAATGTACAGAACATAAAAAGAACATTAAAAGCTGTAAGGGAAAAGGGAGAGGTAGCATATAAAGGCTGTCCTATCAGAATTACACCTGACTTCTAAACAGAGACTATAAAAGCCAGAAGGGCCTGGTCTGTCTTGCAGACTGTAAGAGACCACAAATGCCAGCCCAGAGTGCTATTCTCACCAAAACCTTCAATCACCAAAGATGAAGAAACTAAGATATTCCATTTAAAAAAAAAAAACAATTTAAGCAATATCTATCCACAAATCTAGCCCTACAGAAAATAGTAGAAGGAAAACTCCAACTCAATGAGGTTAACTACACCTAAGAAAACACAGGGAATACATAATTACAGACCAGAAAAACCAACAGAAAAGAAACACATACACACAAACACACACACACACACACACACACACACACACACACATGCACTATGACTACAAACATTGAATTAACAACCATTTTTCCTTATATATCTCTCAACATCAATGGACTCAATTTCCCAATTAAAAAAACACAGACTATCACAATGGATGCAAAAACAGATTCTATCATTCTGATCTTACAAGAAACACACCTCAATATCAAAGATAGAGATTGCTTCAGAATAAAGGGGTGGAAAAAGATTTTCCAAACAAACAGAGCCAAGAAGCAAGCTGGAATAGCCATTGTAATATCTAACAAAATAGACTTCTAACCAAAATTAATCAGAAGAGATGGAGAAAAATACTTCATACCAAATAAAGGAAAAATCCATCAAGATGTCTCAATTCTTGCCTTAAATTCAAGGGCATCCACATTTGTAAAAGAAACACTGTTAAAGCTTAAATTACACATTAAACCCCATACATTAATAGTGGGAGACTTCAACACTGTCTATCACCAATGAAGAGGTCATCAAGACAGAAACTAAATAGAGAAATAATGGAAGTAACAGACATTATAACTAAAATGGACCTAATAGATAGCTACAAAACATTTCACCCAAGCCCAAAAGAATATACCTCCTTCTTAGTACTTCATCTAACCTTCTCCAAAATTCACCATATATTTGGACAAAACAATTGACAATATATACAAGAAAACTGAGAAAAGAAAGAAAAAAAAAACCCTGTGTCTTATTAGACCACCATGGATTAAAGCTGGACATCAACAGCACCAGAATGCCTTCAAGCTCATTGAAACTGAGCAATTCTCTATTCAATGACCACTGGGTCAAGAAAGAAATAAGAAGAAAATTAAAGGTTTTCTAGTATTTAATGAAAATAAATGCACAACATACCTAAACTTATAGGACCCAGTGAAAGCAGTGCTAAGAAAAAAATTCATAACACTAAGTGCCTTCATAAAGAGATTAATGAGATCTCATACTAGAACTTAACAGCACACCTGAAAGCTCTAGAACAAAAAGAAGCAAATATACCCAAGAGGAGTAGACAGCAGGAAATTATCAAACTCAGAGGTGAAATAAAAAAAAAAAAAAAAAGGAGAAACAAAGAGAATATAAAGACTCAATGAAACAAGGAATTGGTTCTTTGAGAAAATCAACAAAATAAACAAACCCTCAACCGGGGGGGGGGGGGGGAGAAAGAGAGAGAGAGAGAGAGAGAGAGAGAGAGAGAGAGAGAGAGAGAGAGAGAGAGAGAGAAATTTGAATAAAAATCCAGAAATGAAAAGAAGGGACATAACAACAGATGATGAGCAAATCCAAAGAATCACTAGGTCTTACTTCAAAAGCCTATACTTTACAATATTGGAAAATCTAAATGAAATGTTAGATTTTCTTGATAGATACCACTCACCAAAGGTAAATCAAGATTAGGTAAACAACCTAAATAGAACTATAATCCATAAGGAAATGTAAATAGTCACTGAAAGTTCCCAACCCCAAAAAGCCCAGGGCCAGATGTTCTACCACAATGCTACCAGGCCTTCAATTCCTTCAAAGCTCCAAACACTAGGTAGGTGAGAAAGAAGGTTGGAGGGGAAATGGAGCATAGATCTCTTTAGACTATGTTCTGCTGGTCAGTTATGTTGGGTTTCTAGGGACCAGTCCAAACTTCTTAGTCAGAATATCCAGCAAACCAGCAAGCCAGCAAACCAGCAATCTAGCAATAGCAAACGCAGCAGCAGGAACCAGCAGCAGTTGCCATGGGCCCTTTTGGAGCTCTCACATTTATGCTCTCTCCAGGGTCCCCAGAGTGCACCATAATTAAACTATCTGCAGCTGGCAAAAATCAAGCCCTCCCAGAGCATGAGCCACAGTCAAAGTGAAGCAGCTCCCATAGCCCATACATGGGGTAAAAAGAAAAAAAAATGTACTCACATAACATAACTGGGTTTTAAAGGAAAACAAAATTCTCACTACATAAACAGTAAAAATGGCCATCCTACTAAAGAGCAATCTAGAGATTCAGTGCAATTTCAGTAAATATTCCATCACAATCCTTTAAAGGCCTTGAGGGATGGAGAGATGGCTCAGAGGTTAAGAGCACTGACTGTTCTTCCAGAGGCCCTGAGTTCAATTCCCAGCAACCACGTGGTGGCTCACAATCATCTATAATGTGATCTGGTGCTCTCTTCTGGCCTGCAGGTGTACATGCAGGCAGAGCACTGTATATTTAATAATAAATAAATAAATAAATCTTTAAAAAAAGGCATTGAAAGAACAATATTCAAATTCACATGGAAAAACAGAAAACACAGGATAGCTAAAAACAACTCTGTACAATAAGAGATCTTCTGAACATAGCACCACTCCTGATGTCAAGCTTTACTACAGAGCAATCATAATAAAAACTATGGAATCGGCATAAAAACAGACAGCATAGCCGGGCGTGGTGGCGCACGCCTTTAATCCCAGCACTCGGGAGGCAGAGGCAGGCGAATCGCTGTGAGTTCGAGGCCAGCCTGGTCTACAAAGTGAGTCCAGGATGGCCAAGGCTACACAGAGAGACCCTGTCTCGAAAAACCAAAAAAAAAAAAAAACAGACAGCATGAGCAATGGAACTAAATTAAAGAACAGGAAGCAAATTCACACACCTATGGACACTTGGTTTTTGAGAAAGAAGCCAGAATTATACAATGGAAAAAAGAAAGCATCCTCAACAAATGGTGATAGTCTAACTGGATGTCTGCAGGTAAAAGAATGCAAATTGATCCATATCGATCACCCTGCATAAATTTCAAATCCCAGTGGATCAGAGACCCCAACATAAAACTGGATACATTAAATTTTATAGAAGGGAAAGTCTGGAATAATCTTGAACATACTGGCACAGGAGACAACTTCCTGAACAGAACACCAACAGCTTAGGCACTAAGATCAACAATTAATAAATGACTTGTATGACTATGAGGCACATCAGCACGGTTACAGCCATTTCAGAAGCCAGAACCCTGAGATTCAGATAGATAACAAAATCTGCACACAAGATGGGGATGAATCTTTGTGGGTGGAAAGCTTGTTTGGGGATACACAGAGCCCTGGATGCCCAGCACTGTATAGAACTATATGCACTGGCACATGTCTGTGATCCTAAAACTTCAGAGGTGGAGACAGGAGAATCAAAAGTTAAAATCATCCTTGACAGCATGGTGAGTTCAAAGCCAGCCTTGGCTACATAAGATACTATAGAAAAACATACAAATAACAAGGGTGGGCAGTGGAGTCAAGATTGAACACCCAGTGAAACATCAAGATGCCACAGAAGTCCCTTCTCCAGACAGGAAGTCTGGCCCTTTCCTTGTAGTCCTAAACCTGCTGAATCAGTCATCTGTGACCAAAAAGAACAATGTTATATACTCACTTACAAGTAGATATTGGCCATACAATACAGGATAACCACAATATAATCCACAGACCTAAAGAAGCTAAGTAACAAGGAGGACCCTAGACAGAATGCTTAATTCTCATTCAGAAGGGCAAATAGAACAGACACCAGAAGCCGTTGAAGAGAAGGAACAGGACAGGCACCTTCAATAGAGGTCCTCTGAAAGACTCCACCCAGAAGATGATCGAAACAGATGCTGAGACCCACAGTCAAACTTTGGGTAAGTCGCAAGGAGCCTTATGGAAGAGTGGGGGAATAGAAGGACCCGGAGGGGACAGGAGCTCCACAAGAAGACCAACAGAGCCAACAAATCTGGGCCCAGGGGGCCTGTGAAGACTGGTGTACCAAACAAGGACCATGCATGGAGCGGACCCAAGCCCCCCTGCTCAGATATAGCCCATAGGCAGCTCAGTCTCCATATAGGTCACCTAGTAAGGGGACCAGGGCTGGTTTCTGACATGAATTCTGTTGCCTGCTCTTTGATCACTTCCCCCAGACCACATATAGGAAGAGGATGTGGGCAGTTTTGAAGAGACTTGATAGTCTGGGGTCAGTTGATAAGGGAGTAGGGTTCCCCATTTCTGAGGAGTAGGGGACTGGGAATGGGGGGGGGCGAAGGAGAGAGGGTGGGACTAGGAGAAGAGGGAGGGGCAATGATTGGGATGTAAAATGAATAAATTTTAAAAAGGAACAGAATTATGTTGGTGTTCTTTATCCTGTCTCTACTTGACCCTGTCCTTAAAGCACATCCATTTTCCCCATGGAGGTTTTGTTTTGTTTTTTCTTTTTAAAAGAAATGTAAATATAGTTTCACTCAGTCTGGTATTTAACTGCTTAGGAAAAGTCAACATTGGTCAGGATGGACAGACATACTATAAAGTAAGAGAAAGAGGCAGAATATGCAGTAAACCCGGGATCCACAGGAATTTTATCTATGAGGATAGACAGTCATCATAAAACAAAGAAAAAAGATCTTTGAATAGGTTGTTAAGTGATGCCAGTCTATCTACTTTGCATTAGGCTGGTTGGAGACTCATTGGAAAGTGATAAGTTTCAAACCCAGGACAAATGGCTGAGGTGCCTATTTAACATATCAGAGTAGATATGGCCTCCAGGTTCTCTCAGCATCCCCTCAGTCCCTACCTGTTACAGGCCCTGGCTCCATTACCCCACCCTTTATCCTGAACTGTCCAGCCCAGGGTCTGGGCTCCCCTTCCCCCAGAGGCTTTTCCCTATATAATCCAGACATTTTGGTTAACCTGCCCTTTTATACCTTTGGCCTCCTGGTCACTGCACCCCTGTCTTCTCTCTTCCTTCTCCCTTCCCCTTTCTCCTCTCCCAACATGGTCCAGCTCAGCCAGTCATGTCCCCTCTGGAGTCTCCCAGATGTGTCTGCCTCTGGCTATGCTCTCCCTTTTATCTATAATAGACTTCCCTCTCATCATACCTAGAAACAGTCATGTACTTTCCTTTTCTTTTTCTTTCTTCTTTTCATTCAAAAAGCACACATGCTGAGAATGTGTGGCTTCCCAGCTCTTAACTTTCTGTGGTTTCCCTGTTTGTTTTGCTCCTAGAGAAGGCACATGTGCTGTACACGGAGATTATTCACTCGCAAAGGAAGTCTGTGTCAGAACCATGTTATTTCAAGACCCTGTGGCTGTAGAGGCCTTTGCCACATTCTGAACTCTGAGATTCCCAACAAGCCTGCTCCCCCACCCCGTCCCCCAGCACCCTCTGTATTCCTCTGTCCAATCAGAACAGAGATCTAACAATAGGATAATTCAGAGGGCCCCACACATGGCCCAGAGAATACAGCTGAGAGTTGGAAATCTTAGTCTACAGTAGAAGCACACAAAGGTACATCTTCTCACATAAATCCTGTCTTTATTAGAGCTCCATGAGACTCCTGTCTTCTGCAAGCTCTCTTCGCTAGTAGCCAGCACATAGCCCATGGCACACATAGTAAATAGACAGCAACATTCACAGCTTGATCACACAAGCAACAAATAACCCCTTATTTTTGCTGTACAATCATATGACATCTGTTTGCCTAAGTTTAGCCTCATCTTAGGAACACAGTAAGCGTGTGTATATAACTGTTTTGCCTGCATAGATGGGTTAGCATTAGGTGAGTGTCTAGTGCCTGTAGAAGGGAGAGGATACATATGGTTGTGAGCTGCCATGTGGATGCTGGAAATCAAACCTGGGTCATCTACAAGAGCAGCAAGTGCTCTTAAGGCCAACTTGACAGCCTGAGGGTGCCTTTAAAGGCCTATCAAAGGTCTTTTCAAGCCTGTAACCCCGGAGTTGCTCTTGTAGATGACCCAGGTTTGATTTCCAGCACCCACATGGCAGCTCACAGTCATATGCATTCAGTGAGCCTTGTTTCAGAGCCATAAGAGCAGAAGACGTAGCTTGTACTAGAGCGGTGGTTCTCAACCTGTGGGTCATGACCCCTTTAGGGGTTAAAAAGGACCCTTTCACTGGTGTCACAGATCAGATGTCCTGTATATCAGATTGTTTACATTATGATTTATAACAGTAGCAAAATACACAGCTATGAAGCAGTAGCACAGTGATTTGATGGTTGGAGTCACCACCGCAATTAAAGGGCCACAGCACCAGGAAGGTTGAGGACACTGCTCTAGGGAGTGATGAATTTATATTTGGAGAACTTGGGCTGAAGAATGACTGGTTGGACATGAAGTGGAGTTCAATCCCCGCAGCTGCTGTGAATCTGTGTGGAGCTGGGCAGAAGGCTACGAGGTTCTGGAACTATCTTGAAATCCCACCAAAGCACAGATATCCCTAACAACGGCAGGGGTGACAGGAAAGGAGAGAAGGAATAACTTGTCAGTGATGCATAAAAGTAAAGTTATTTGGGGAGGAGGAGAACAGTGTCTTCCAAGGGAAAAAGGAAAAGTAATAAAGGACACAATAAGAACACACGTGGCAGATCAGTAAGAGCATTCTCTCGTAATATTAATCATGTCAACCCTTCCAGGTACAGACAATATTACCTTCTTTATCATCCAAGAATTTCAGGGACTGGCTATTCCTATTAGCTCTGTTTTCAGGCTCTTCAGCCTGTATTAATACTCTGTTTTTACTGCCAAATAATAGTTGTGAGATGAAGACACACTTTGTTTACCCATCCATTACTTGATGGACACTTGGGTTGTTTTCACTTTAGTAAGGATGAATATTTTCACAGGGAATACTCAAGTAAATGTTTTTGTTTGGAGATGTGTTTTCATTTCTCTTGAGGATGGATCTATGAGTGAAACCATATGGTAAATATATAGTCACCCTTTTGAGAAAACGCTATGTTGGTTTTGCAAAGTAGCTGCAGCATCTTGTGTTCCCAGCAGCAGTGCATGAGTGTCCAAATGTCTTCACGGCTTCCTTGTCACATCAGATGTCCTAGTGACATGCTATTTCATTGTCATTTCAATTTGCATCTCTCTGAAGATGACTGGTGCTAGGCATCTTTCCATAGGCCTACTAACCATTTTACACTTCTCTACGCTTATGCACATCATGTGCCCATCTCAATTGTGCCGTTTGAATTTTCATTATTGAAGTATAAAGTTTCATGTACATTTTAGATACAGGTCTCCTATCAGATACATGACTTGCAAATGTTTTCTCTGATGTTCTTTACTTTGCACCCAGCAGCATGATGGTTCCCAGGGATGCATAAACATTGTACCATCTTTTCCCACCCCTTGCTTTACATTTGCTACTATGTCTGAAATACCAGTAGTCATCTAAGGCCACTAACTACAGTGATGTTTCCTTCCATGAACTTTATGGTTTAGGTTTTAGTTCACCATTGCTTTTCATTTCTCTGATTTTCTTCTTTGATTCAATGGCTATTTAAGAAATGAATTGTAAAATTACCACTTATAGTCAGCCCTTATTCTTCAATATCCATGGGGAGTTGGTTTTAGGAGTCCATCTGGACACCGAGTTCTGCAGATTCTCAAATCCCTTACACAAAATCATGCATTAATTTTAAATAACTCACACATATCCCACCATGTACTTTAAAGAACATTCTTATTATTTTGATACCTGTACAACTGAATCTTCTAGACATGACAGGACCATGTGAACACACTGTATGTGCTATGCAAGTGTACAACATATGATAGTGTTTAGGGATTATTGATATCATCAGTATAGATACAACTTTTTCTAGACATTTTTATTCCTGGTGGGTTGGAATATAGTTTAGTACAGCCACCATAAGAATCAGTGTATAGAAAATGGGTTATTTTTTTCCCTGAATTCATTTCTTCATGTTAGTTGATAGTGTGTATGAGAGTTACTGGTTATTATGTGATGATTTTGTGTTCTGTAACTTTAGCAAAGTGTTTATAGATCCAGAAGTTTCTGTGGTGGTGTCTATGGAATCCATTAAGCATACAATGTCTTCTCTAAATAGGAATTGCTTAACCTCTCGAAAAGTTTCACACCTGAGACAAATGGCTGAGGTGCCTATTTAACATATCAAAGTGGACCTGGCCTCCAAATTCTCCCAGCATCCCGCACTCTTTACCTGTTACAGGGCATGTCTCACATACTCCACCGTCTACCCTGGCCTCTCCAGCCCAGGGCCTGAGCTGCCCTTTCCCAGAGGTTCTTCCTTATGTAATCTGGACATTTTTGGTTACTTGCCCTTTGGACTCCTGGTTGCTGCACCTGGTTCTCATCTCTCCCTTTCTCCTCCCCTTTTCCCCACATAGTCCAGCTCAGTTTGGTCACGTCCACTCTGGACTCTCTCAGATGTCTCTGCCTCTGGCTATGCCCTCCCTTTTATCTACAATAAACTTTCTCCTCCACCACACCTAGGAGCAGTCATGTCCTTTCCTTTTCTTTTTATTTCTTTGTTTTAATTCACTTCTTCCCTTTGATTTTTCACTTTTATATCTTTCTCTTGTCTTGTTGCTGTAGCACAGACTCTAAGTACTGAACTGAAAAACCATGGAAGGAGTGGGCGTCTCTGTCTAGTGTCAGATGTAGAATGAAAGGTCTCAGTTTTTCCTTCTTTAGTATAGTGCTGATTTTGGTTTGTCTTCCCAGCAACAGAAAATATAAACAGAATGACAAACAATATACAAAATCAGACTAAATCATTGCCAGCTATAGCATAGATAAGAGATAATTATCTACAGCATCTGAAGATTTGCAGATATTCAGCACATACACAACAGTTTTCTGAAACGTTTCCTCAAAAACTGTGCCTGAGATTCATATACATAGATCTCAGAAGAAAAAAATAAAAATGAACAGCAGGTTTAAAATGTTCAACATCTCTAGCCCCAGTGAACTTTTTAAATCTCCGAGGCTTAAAGATGGCTTATTACTTAGCAGTGGAGTCCAGCATAGCATGACTAATGCCATATCTAGTAGTGTAGTAGGCCTGAAGTAAATTCAAAGAAGAACATATTATTACACTAAACTATTTTCTTCTTGATGTCACTGGAGGACTCAGCCACCAATAGGACCTCTGTATCCCACCCTCTCCCCAAGGCTCAGGAACTATTCTGGAAGAGAAAAAGTAAAGATTGTAAAAGCTAGAGATCAGGGAGAGCTAGAGTACAACTGAATCTTCTAGACATGACAGGGCTATGTGAACACACAGTGGCAGCTGTGGTTGCCTGCTCCAGAGCCCTACAAAATCAAGCCAGTCAACATTTAGCATGGATTGGGAGGGTCCATGAGCCCCACTCCTATCTGAGGTTCTATGAGCAGTTGATGGCTTCTGCTTGAGGCGAGTCTGTTTTCTTTGAGGGGATGGCCCTTGTTATTTGACTATCCTCCAGAAGATGCCTCACACTCAAGCAGTGTAGGGACAGCACAATTTGGAGTTGACAGGTCACTAAACACAGGCTTTAAGGTCAACAGTTAATAAATGGGACATCATGAGGCTGAGAAGCTTCTATAAGGCAGGAGACACTGTCAACAGAACAAAGCGACAGAATACAGACTAGGAAAAGATCTTCACCAACCCTACATCTGACAAAGGTCTAATAACCAAAATATATAAAGAACTAAAGAAATTAAACATCATCAAACCCAAAACCCAATTGAGAAATGGGGCTCAGAAATAAACAGAGAATTCTAAACAGAGGAATATCGAATGGCTGAGAAACACTTAAAGGAATGCTCAACGTCTTTAGTCATCAGAGAATTGCAAATCAAACCACTTTGAGATTCCATCTTACACCCATCAGAATGCTAAGATCAAAAATTCAAGTGACACCACATGCTGATGAGGATGTAGAGAAAGAGGAACACTCCTTCATTGCTGGTGGGAATGCAAACTTGTACAACCACTTTAAAAATTTATCTGGCGCTGTCTCAGAAAACTGGAAATAGGGCTTCCTCAAGACCCAGCTATTCCACTCCTTAGAATATACCCAGAAAATGCTCCACCAAACAACAAGGACATATGTTCAACCATGTTCATAGCAGGCTTATTCATAATAGCCAGAACCTGGAAATAGCCTAAGTGTCCCTCAGTTGAAGAATGGATAAAGAAACTGTGGTACATTTATACCATGAAATACTACTCAGCTATTAAAAACAACGAAATACCAAAATTTATGGACAAATGGATGGGACTAGAAATGATCATACTGAGTGAGTTAACCCAGAAGTAGAAAGACTCACATGGTATATACTCAGTTATAATTGGGCACTAGCCTAAAAGGCATGTCCCGTGAAAGTCTTCACTTACCAGGAGATTGGGACAGATGTGAGGACATCCTACTGGGACTCTAGGTAAGAGAAATATAGAGATGGGGAAATAGAAGGACCCAGAGGGTCCTAGAAATATACAAGAAGAACATCGTGACAGGTGGATCAGGGCCCAGGGGGTTCTGCTCAAACTATTACACTAACCAAGGACAATACAAGTAGTAAACATCGAACCCCTACTCTGATCTAGCCAATGGACAGGACATTCTCCACAGTTATGTGGAGACTGGGGACTGACTCTGACATGAACTCTGGTGCCCCATATTTGATGACCTCCTCTTGGTGAGGAGGCCTGATGGCCCTCAAAGAAAGAATAAGCAGGCTACCAAGATGAAACTTGATAGCCTATGACCATATAAGCAGAGAGGAGGTCCCCCTTGGTCATAGACCTAGGGGAGGGGAATAGGGTGAAAACAGGAAGGAGGGAGGAATGGGAGGTTACATGTAATGGGAAAACAGCTGAGTTGCAATCTGAATAAATTAATAAAAGAAAAGAACAAAGGAAAAAATAATAAAGAGAATATGCAGTTGAGGAATAGGGGGATGAGGTGGATAGAGGAACATTAGGGAGACAAGTTGGGGGTAAATAAACTGACAATATTTTAAAGTTTATTGTTAGTTTTAAAAAATTAGTTTATAAAGTAAAAGATTTTTACTCATATGTATTTAATTGGTTGGTTCTCCACCACCCTTACCTTCTTGGCCTTTCCCCATTACTGTGGTACCATTTCTCCCCTGGTGTGACTCCTTCCACTTTAATCTAATTTCTTCCTCACAGGTCTCTTCTTTCCTTTTGTTTTGTTTTTTGTTTGTTTGTTTGTTTTTTCTTTCCCCAGTCTCAGGAATCTCCTTCCAATTTCCTGACCTTTATCCACATTCACTCTCATGCAGACACACAGGAGTTAGGATCTACTTAATATAGTGTTTTCTAGTTCCTTCCATTGCTTTACAGATTTTATAATTTCATCTTATCTTTGCAACTAAAATAAATTCCATTGTATACAAGTCTCACACTTTGGCTACCTATTCCCCTGTTGCTGGAGAGCTTTGCTAATTCTATTTCTTGGCAACTATGAAAAAGCAGCTGCGAATGTGCACATTTCTCTGTAGAAGAACATAGAGTTCTTTGGTCATATGCCCAGGAGTGGTATAGGTGGGTCATATAATAGCTCTGTTTTCATTTTTTCTGAGAAGTGTATACATTGATTTCTTTAGTGTCTGTATTAAATTATATTCCAGCCAGCACTGGTTACATTTTTCTCTTTCATATACCCTCATTAGCAATTGCTGTTATTGTTTTTGGTGGTGGCTACACTGACTGGAGTGAGCTAGAATAGCAACATTGTTTTAATTTGCATTTCACCTACAAGTAGATTCCCTGAGATAATAGCACCCAGCAAGCATCTCTGGGTCCTGGGGCCTGAACATAAGAGATGCTTGTCCTAGTACCTCTCTTCCCTGGGTCCCAACAGAGATGTCTGTCTACAAGCCCACCTTGCCTACAGATTATGCTCTCCATCTTCCTGTCCTAGTCTATCTACACGTGCTGTTCAGCTTTGTCTGCAAGCCCCAGCTCCTCACAACCCTCACTTCCCTCTCATTGGAGCCTGACCCACTCGTCCTCAGAATGGTGTCACTCCACTCTACAGAGCAGTCCATTCAGTGGGTAAGTGCTGAGGGGACCATTTATTCAGCAGTCTCTGCTGAGTCCCTGCTAGGATTCTGTGACCACCACACTTATCCTGACTTCTTCCCTGGTTCATTTTTAAACAAAAAGAAAGAAGGGGTTGGGGTGATGAGTTTTGTGGTTGTTGCTTTTTGTTTTTTTTTTTTAAATAGGGGGTGGCCTTATGGCATTAGCTTTGAGATACCTGGTCAAGTACACCCTGTGCTAAGTTTCAGAGACAAGGCATATAACCTTGAAGATTTCCTTTCTCAGGGGACAAAAGATGGGAAAGTCTGTGTCAAGTTGACATTAGATGTTCACTGCTGTTCTTGGAGGGGTGATGGTGGCACCCTCCTTTTCCATGGTCAGATTAGGTCTCTGGGTTTTAATTTGAGGGGGGATTTACAACTGTGAAAAGATATAATATCATTTTGATTTGGGTTGTACTGGGCTGGGCAGCCAGATTACATTTGTATGAAAGTGTATTAGAAGATATGACTGAAACCACCAGAATCAAATAAAAAGAACATTTCCCAGAGGGCCTAAAAATAGAGGCCTGGCTTCCCAAAGCTTGTCCACTGCTTTGCTGTCACTCTGATTTACACCTGCAGGATCTAAGCAGAAACACAGAAGGAGGCAGCCAAAGTGCAGCTGCTGGCTGGACCTGTCTATCCGTCAGCCTGTCACCAACCTGACCCCGTCCATTCCCTCGATGAAGAAAGAAAAACTTAAACCTTAGAGAAGAACAGTGTGTGTGTGTGTGTTTGTGTGTGTGTTTGTATATCTTTGTGTGTGCATGTAGATGCATGTGTGTGTGTGTATCTGTATGTGTGCATGTAGGTGCATGTGTGTGTGTGTATCTGTGTGTGTGCATGTGGGTGCATGTGTGTGTGTGTTCATGTGGTGTGTGTGTGTGTGCATATGTGTGCACATGCCTGTGTTTGAGTGTTCTTGTATGTGTGCATATGTGTGTATTCATATGTATGCCTGCATGTAAGCCATGTTTGTGTGTGTGTAAGTGTGTGTGTCTTGGAGACAACTCATGAAAAATAATGTGCATTCATCTCCTGGGGGCACTGTCAAATTCAGAGTCTCTGAGAAATCCATCAAATTGCCTGCACAGTTTGACAGGGCTGATCACCCACCACCACCATGTGCTACCATGTGCATGTGTCTCACAGTTTACCCCAGGTAATGAAGGAAAGATAATGACTTAAGAGGAGAGTGTACATTTCTTCTAGAACCATCCTAATGCTGTTTTAAAGCTCGATTCCCCTCATGTGCACAACAAACAATAAATCACTTTGGGTACGGAGAAACACAATTTCTCCTGAGATGAAGCACAGGAAAGAATTAGCTGTTGCTTGTAATCATTTGTCCCTAACAGCTAGCCAGAGCTGGGCAGATTACCAGCATCTTCCAGTGGGACTTAGAGATGGATAAATGGGACACCGTGGGCTAAAATCTTAAAATGAAAATTATTTTGGTGACAGCCTCTAGTATCAAATGGAATGTGTTGTCTTTGTATGGAGAAAGCAGTCCTGTTTGACAGCAACAGCAGCCATTAACTTTCAACAGTAGGATGAAATCCTAAAGAGGCCACAAACAACCCAAGGTCACTTATTCCTTAAATGGTCAGTTCCTTTCATAGATTTACATTTTTATGTGTATGAATGTTTGCCTCTGTGTACATATGTGTACTAGATGTGGGCCCATTGCCTTCAGAGACCTGAAGAGGGCTTCAGATCTCCTGGAACTAGAGTTATAGATTGTGAGCCGCCATATGTATGCAGGAACCTAATCTGGATCCTCTGCAAGAGCAGCCAGTGCTCCTAAGTGCTGAGACCTCTCTCTAGCCTTGGTCAATTCACTTTAGAGTGATTTGTGGCAAAAAGAAACTGCCTGTGAGAATGATCTGTCTAATTTCTGCAAGGACAGCCGACCTCACAGTTACTACAGGAGGTAGGAGAGGAAAGGACCAGAGAGTCTACAGGAAACACCTGGAGCACATTCTGTTTTTCACGACTTTACTTTTCCTCAGAACCATTAACTAAAACAACGGCCTTAACCTATCTTGACAGATTACCTGGGTCAGTGTGACCAAACTCTCCATTCCTTGTTTCTGTAGTAACAGGTGATCCAAGAGGCCTGAGGATGGTGGAGGCACTTCCAGGTTGAAGTCATGGTTTGTACAGATCCACAAAGAAGACACAAAGTTACAGAGTACAACTTAGGCCCTTCTGGGACTGCTTCAGAATAAAGCAAATGTGGTGGTTTGAATAAGAATGGCCCCCATAGGCTCATACATTTGAATGTGTAGTCACCAGGAAATGGCACTGTTTGGAAGGATTAGAAGAATTTGGAGGTGTGGCCTTGTTGGGTTGGAGTAGGTAAGGCCTTGGAAAGAAGCCTGTCACTGGTGGTGGGATTTGAGGCTGTAAAGGCCCATCCATGCCAGGTGCATTCTTTCTTTCTCTGCCTATGGATCACAATGTAGCTCTCAGCTACTGCTCCAGTGTCTGCCTGCATTCCACCATGCTCCCCGCCATGATGATATTAGACTACACCTCTGAAACTGTAAGCAGGCCTCCAACTAAATGCGTTCATTCATAAGAGTTGCCTTGGTCACGGTGTCTCTTCACAGCAATAGAATAGTGACTAAGACAGCAATTTATTTATAAATGAGTTCAAAACTCTCCAACTGCTCAAAAGAACTTCTTAAATTACAATATTTTCTAGAACAAGATACTGGCCATGTGTTGTCCAAAGGTCAAGCTGGTTTGTGTCTCTATCTTTTTAATCAACTAGCAAATAAATCTCAATAATATTTTTAGATCTGTTTAGTTTATGTGCTTGAGTGTTTTGTTTGCATTTATGTATGTGTGCCATACTGATCAAAAGAGGGCATCAGATTTCCGGGAACTTCAGTTATGGATGGTTATAAGCCACCATGTGTATCCTGGAAACTGAACCTGGGTCCTCTGCAAGAGCAACCAGTGTTCTTTATCGCTGAGCCATTTTTCTAGACCCCTAAACAAATCTTAATACAGCTGGACCTTCCATCTACAGCTCAGTGCATTAAAAACCAGTTTTCTGTCTTCTGAGAATGGATCTGTTTCTGTCCCCGCCATCTTATCCTTGTAACACAGGTTCTTTGTAGAACCAGAGAAGACATGGGGGCACAGACAGGATCCTTAGCATTTGGACACTAGATAAGTTATTGAAAACCAACCCTACACCCCTGAGAGCTGGACCTTAGAAGAAAAGAAGGATGGAGGGAAAGGAGAGAGACAGGCTTAGGAAGAGGCAAGAGACTACAGAACCACCGGGAATTTGCTTCCATGTTGTTGTTGTTTTTTTTTCCTGCCATCAGAAATGCAAATGTAGTTTAAGACAAGACTGAAGGAAGTCAGTCTTTAATCAAGAGAAAAAACAAGTCCTCTAAAACAATGGAATTCACAAGAAGAAGACGGAGGAGTTTATCCTTAGGAACTTACAAGCCTGAGTCAGGAGGCAGTGTGGTGTGGCGAGAGGAGAGGAATGTCGGGTCAGAAACCTGCCGTCTCATTCCACATCCCTAGCTGTGTGCTAGGAAATCACATTACTCCCTGAGCTTCAGACTTCTGCATCATAGTAAAAGGCTCATTAACATGGTTGGGTAATGTTGAGGCACGGCACGCACACCTGGTAACGCAAATGCAGTGTGTCACCCTCAGCCAGCACACAAAAGCATTGAGGATACTGGGTGGGCAAGCCTGAAGAAGCAGAGCCTTTAATCCAGGCACTTCCAGGCAGAGGCAGGTGACTCTCTTGTGAGTTCCAGGCCACCCAGAGCTACCCAGTGATACCTTGTCTTAAAAAAACAAACAAACCAACAACAACAACAACAAAAAAAAGTGGCACAAAACAAATGGGCTTAAAAAAATAAATATATAAAATGTAATATTCACATATGTGGAGTTGTACTTCCCTTAACATCTATAAAACAACGGGATTGTATGTATGCTGTCCTTTGGATTAATTTAAGCAGCAAACAAAGCAATCCAAATTTAGAAAGCTGGTTTCTGCCATTCTGCAGCAACAGTGTCACTGGAGAAAAGGGAAGGGTACGGATGCTTTGCTTGAGAGAGCTGTTAGGAGATGCTTGCTGACCCTGGACAAACCTCCCGCCTCCCCAGGAACAGCATTAGGCGGCTTAATTTGAGAGAGCGAGGAGAAGGCATGAGTCTGCAGCCCAGCGGTGCCCGCCTTCCATCTGGGTGATTTAACCAGGAGTCGCAGCTCGACTTTGCAGACACCAAGCCCAGCTGCCAGGGAAGGTTTCAGACCCACAGGGGTGCCCCGACAGTTTCCGGTTCAGTGGAGAGCTGGGGAGCACACAGGCTCATAGCATATGATTTCTTCATATTTCATCAGTTTCCAGGTTTTAAACAATTTTAACCTTCTCTCTCTCTGAGGATGCAGAAGCAGCTGCATAGAGTGGAAACCAGTGGGCTTTGAGTAATAAGAACGAGTTGCTTGGTCCCACCTGAGCACTCAATTGGCACATGACCTTGACCACCTTGACCTCTGTAAGCCTCACTTTCCTTGTCTGTAAAATAGACAGAAGTCAACTTCACTGGCTCCCTCCATGGCTTAACTCATTTAAAGGTTCAACTCACTTGCTCTCCTGCACTGAAGCGCATGCCTATTGTGTTCCCACACTATCCACACACTCGTAATATTTTTGTTTCAAGAGCTGCTACAATTAACCAGGACAATTAAAAAACAACTCACTCCTATGTAAACAGGCCAAGGGCAAAGCAAAAGGTTGCTGGGTTGAACCAATGGCCTCCTGTAATTTACCCTCCAATAACTTCTGTTCTGTTTCTGGGGCACATCAAAGGACAGTAACAGCTGATGTTGGCCATCCCTCTCACACAGACAAACGTTCATTACAGAGTGTGAAAGCGTCCCCCTGTCTGAGGAGAGGAATCAATAGGAGTCAGCCTTTTTCCCCTCATCCTGGGGTAATGGTGCTGTCTTTTTCTCCCCAGTGATGTGGCGTTATGTGGCCCGCTGCAGATGAGCAGCTCGAGGAAGATTCTCTGTGACAAATAGAAAAGGAGGTCAGGGAATTCAAAATGCTTCTCTGTGTCAGAAGACCACGATGTATTCTATTCCAATTAGTTCAAATGCTATATGGAAACACCGGCTTCAACATGCATTTAAAAGTCAGTGGGGCTCATTTTAACTTGGTGACTTAGGGGTTCTTCTATGTAAAGGGGTTTAACTGGATGCTGTTTCTAGGGATCACCCTAAGAACACATCAGTGTGGGGATACTGTGGCAGAACTTAGAAGTGCACACCAAAGGCAGTAGGCAGGACTATGCAATCAATGGAGTCAGATGTAGAATTATATATACATTGTTTTGTTTTGTTTTGTTTTGTTTTCCCAAGACAGGGTTTCTCTGTGTAACCTTGGCTTTCCTGGACGAGCGTTGTAGAGCAGGCTGGCCTCTAACTCACAGGGATCCTCCTGCCTCTGCCTCCCGAGGGCTGGGTTTAAAGGCATGACCTACTACACCCAGCTATACATTATTTTTGAATTCAGCCGAATAACTGGAATTCATTTTTAGAAAAACAAGATCACTCCAGGTTTTTAAAGAGTGGAATGACACCTTCCCCACTTCACTAGAAACATAAAATGGCCAAGGATAACTTGTAGCAAATCCCTATAAAAGTTGGCCTGTTCACTTGTGAAAGCCACGGAACAATCTCTGTCTCCCTTCACTTAACCACTTAGCCCTTAGCCAGCTGACTCCTTCCTCTTTCATAAGCCATTTGCCTACATACAAACTCCTTAACCGAACTCGCATGTCCTGTGACTACTATAGTGCTCCATTCATCTTCTTGGAGATTTCATAGTGATTTAAAAACATCTGGACTCTTTATGTATGTATTTGTTATTTGACCCCCCCACCCCACCCCCAGTCTGAAAGCTTCGGACCATATGAAGGTGATTGTTGCTTGTCCTTTGGACAGATAATGAGACAAAAGTGCAGAAGACTGAGACTGTTTGCCTGGGAGTAAGTGGATGAGCAGGATTGGAAACCTAGGCCACCCAACGCTGGCCCATGTACCAGCCATCCTTCAGTGGAAACACTGCAACATACTGTACAGGAGCAGGGCTGGCAAACCTTTCCTAAAGGGGAGAGGGACAGGTATGTCTGGCTTGATGGGATACACGCAGCCACACACAATTCTGAAAGGTGGTACACCTTATCTTGCACAGCGTGACATTTCCTAAAGACATCATTTCAAAGATAACAAGTACATTGACCACATTCACCCCCACACAATCCTCTTGCTCCTCCCTCCTCTCTCTCTCTCTCTCTCTCTCTCTCTCTCTCTCTCTCTCTCTCTCCTGATATTACCCTTCCTTCCCTATCTCCCTTCTGATTTCTGTCATATACATATGCTGGTACACACACACACACACACACACACACACACACACACACACACACACGACTTTATGTCTGTATGAGGAACTGTACCAATGAACCCAAGATTCATGTCCCTTAGACATCTCATGTCCTGTTTGTACTTTCTACTGTTTATGTGTCATCTGCATGTTCTCATTCTCCTGCCTTTTCTGTCTTCCGCCTGAGCCTTTCTATTGGTGAGGCTTTTCACTCCGGCTTGTATTTGACCTGTTGAGGTTTTCGTCTCTGCAATTTCCATTTGATTGATTTTTTTTCCAGTGTATCTCTTTATTGATTTCCTTATGTCCTTTTTGACTTTGTTCAGGAGTTTATTTGCATCTTCCTTGAGTTGGTAGGACAGTTTAATAAATATTCCCTTAAATTCTTTGTCTAGGGGAGCATCTAATGTGTGCTCACTGGCATTCATTCTATAGAACTGGGAATTATTTGAGGAATCATGCTGACTTTACTCTTCATGTTTCTTGTGTTGCTGCACTGCGATTACGTAATTTCCAGATTATCGATAGTATTTCATTTGAGCTAGGTTGTAGTAGGGTCGAGGTTTGTTCATCTCCATTAGATTTGGGCGTGTTCCATCTGTGGCAAACCCTAAGCCCTTATGCTCAGATTCCAATCATGTCCTCTAGCAGCACACTAGCTATAGAACATTAAATACAAAAGCAACCACAGCTGATGGGCAGGTCCATTGCATGCATGCAGGCACAGTGTCTCTAGGTGTTCAATTGCTTGCACGTAAGTCTTGGTTTTCTTTCCTGATTTTTGGATTGACACCTTCTGATGAGAACAGAATCTTTGTAGTATCAGACTTCCTATACTCTTCTTTCTAGTGTTTTCTCTACAACTAAAGGTTGTGGCTCATAAGTCATCTGGCCAGTGAGTATTGTAGTGAGAAGTATTCTTCAGTCTCTAAGCTCTGGGGAGGGCTCTTGGTAGCTTTCTGTTGGTATATGTTAGACCTTAGTGCCTTTGGAATTTGTCATCCTTCTTAACAGGGGTGGTTCATCTCACTCCAGTCTATGGCTCAGATTAGCCTCCCCAACATGGAGCACTGCATGGCTCCTCTGACCAAGGGGCCTTTGGGAAATAGTCTCCGAGTACTGGCCCTGTGTTTCTAGTGTGGTATGGGGATCTTCGTCTCCAGAGCTAGTAGAGCTACTGACTCAGCAGGGTCTTTTTTTTTTTTTCTGAGACAGGGTTTCTCTGTGTATCCTTGGCTGTCCTGGACTCACTTTGTAGACCAGGCTGGCCTCAAACTCAAAGAGATCTGTCTGCCTCTGCTTCTGCCTCCCAAGTGCTGGGATTAAAGGCATGCACCACCACTCCTGGCAAGAAAGGACTTTTTAAAGTGTGGCTTCTTGCAACTCTTATAGTTAATTGCAGAAGCAAAGCTTTTTCTCAGCATCTGCATGGTGTGCAAAGACCCAAATGCCTGTCTGAATGGACTGGAGTGAATTCTGATCACTGCTGATCATGCATCCAGTGTACAATATACTTTCTGATCCTGCTTTGTTCTTCCTTCTGGAAAACACCCCCACACCCCCACACCCCCACACACGCACACATGCACGCGCGCACACACACACACACACACACCTTTGGACACTTTCTTTTATTGAGAGGAGGTTGTAGATTTTCAAGAGTCACTCTTTTGTTTAAGCTCAGGTGCCCACTCTGTGCAGTTGCCCTCTCTCTATTCTGAGAGTCCAGCCCAAGTAGGGTTGACTCTGGAACGGACTCTGTACTCTGTATTCTCTTCTGCCTTCTGTCTTGCTTTCCATAATTCCCTATCTTTCTTTGGTACTGAAACTAGAGTTTGTCCATTGTCACCTACCATACCATACTATAGCTGCTGTGCTATTCTGAGGTTTATTCCCTAGAAATTCTCACACATGACTGTCACTTGACACCCTTTAGTCAAGTATTCATGTAATGTTTTATAGCAATATTTTTATAGATAGCTGAAATGACTCAGTGGGTAAAGAACCAATTGAGGAGCCTGAGTTTGATGAGTAGAATCCATGTAAAGGTAAAGAACAATAGAAAAGAAGTGATTACACACAGTTATCCTTTGACCTCCACAAGCATTCTGTGACATATGTATACCCACATATCCATCATACACAAGTACACACACACACACACACACACACACACAAACACATATATATATATATACATACACATACATAAACACATGCACATATGCCAAACACATCAACATACATGATAATAATAAGTAAAACTTTGAAAAGAAATATTTTAATCAGACAATTATGTTTTGTTCAAAGGGTCATAAAACAGTGTTAGGATTCTGCCCCAGTCTGCCTAGCATCCTGTGATGTCATTGCCTACCTGCCACTGGGCGTAGCCCTACCCCGGACACTAAATCTCTCTCTCTCTCTCTCTCCTCTCTCTCTCTCTCTCTCTCTCTCTCTCTCTCTCTCTCTCTCTCTCACACACACACACACACACACACACACACATACACACACCTCTCTTCCTACCTCTTCCTTGTCCTCTCTCTCTGAAGGTACCTCCTTTCCTGCTCTCCCATGTTCATTTAATAAACCTCTCTATATAATATCTGTTGTCTGGCATCTTATTTTTTAATCATTGAGAAACAGGTCAAGGAAGAACTGACCACAAGAGTTGTATGTATCTGCCCAGGAGAGCAATAATGATTTGGGGAGGAGGTGTTTTTCAACTTTATCTCACAACATGCAGCCTCATATATAACCAACTAAGAATTTTGAAACAAATGTATTTTACCTCAGCTTTCTAGACTATAAGGTATGTGTTCACAAGTAAATGCCAGGTGACAGCACCTTCTGCCAATGAAACTTCCTACTAAAGAGGTTAGATCAAGTTTGTAGACCAAGCTGTAGACCAGGCTGGCCTCGAACTCACAGAGATCTGCATGCCTCTGCTTCCCAAGTGCTGGGATTAAAGGTGTGTGCCAGCATGCACCACAAGGTCCAACAGGGGTCAGAATCCTGAGGAGATCTTTTTAAATGAGGAGAGCACAGAAAATGATGGAGGCCACCATTGAAAAGCCTGTGCAACCCTGGGCCTGAGTACAAGGCCTCCTCCACAGGGAAGGTGAGGAAGAAGGGGGAGGGGAGAGGGGAGAAGGAGAGGGGCTTTCATCTCTCTCCCTGATGCTCTGCTGCCCTGCTGAGACTGTGTTTTGGTCAGAGTCCCTAAAAGGAGTCCTCCACAGTATGAGAAGAGAGTGAGCTGTAAGGGGTGAGTGGTGGGAAAGCAGGTTTTCTCTTGGGTGTTTTGTTTGTTTGTTTGTTGTTTTTTCAGACCTTCACAGAAAGGGATATCTCAAAACCTGTTTTTCATTCTGCGGCAAAATGAAAGAACTGAGTGGCTTCCTGCCTCTGAGCTCTGCAGAAACTCCTCTTCCAAGACACCTGTCTGCTCTTCTGTTTTGGTCATGCTGGGACTGAAAAGGGTCCATAGGGAAGAGAGGGCTCCAGTCCAACCTCTGGAACTGCTGCCAAAGATTCTCCTTGCCACAATTCCTCCTCTTTGAAAGGAAAGTTGCTTAGCAGCTCATGCGACAACTTAACACAATGAACAAACTAGTTATAAGACGTTCAAGTGGTGGGTTTGACAACACGCTTAGGAGTCATTTCTCTGGTGCAATGAAGCTACTTAGGGGTTTCATAGCACCTAGAGAGATCCTACATGAGTGGTTTTAGGTCCAAAAAAATAATTTATATTTGCCTAGTTACTGCTTTTCTGTCTTTCTGGTGGGAAATGAGAAAGTGTCCATCTTGTTTACCACAGCATCCCAGATCCCAGCACGGAGCCTTTCACAGAGGAAGATCATCATGATTATTCATTGAGTAAACAAAGAACTGCAGTGTTGTCAACCCTCACTTCTACCACCTATGCCCAGGGCTTAGGAGCACAATGACTGGATACAAACTGGGCGCGACCTCACAGACGCTGCTGCTGTTTGACAAGGCCTGCTGACCACGAGCACTCTACTCTGCCACTGGTCCTCTGTGGAAGCACTGACATTTGCCTGGGCTCTTTAAGTCATCATTCTCCCTTCGCATAGGAGAACTCTGGACACAGAGACCAACAAGAGCTATGTGCTAAAAGGAGAAAATGGTGTTTTTAAAGGAGGAATAGGCTGCAAGTTGAGAACGGCATGTGTTTAGTCAATTTTGCTGTCTTACCTGTTCGCTATTTTCCTCCCCTCCATCCACCCCTCTGTGCTTTGTTTCAGTGAAAGGATTTGAGACTCCTGGATGAAATAACCATGTTTGTGCCAGTTAATGACACCATGACCCAGCACAGTTTGCATGGCAGGCTGTGAAAACCTTCTAAAGTCCTGTCAAAAGGACTTGGCTCCAACATGAAAGGGGCCCTCTGCGGCCAAAGACCTCTATACTTCGGCATCCAAAAGAACAGCAGATAGGATAGAGTGGAACTGAGCCAACATACAGAATTAGGGTCTCTCCACATTATTTTTCAAACATCATTGGTCACCTTCAGAATGCACTAGGACACCAACTTGTTATTCATGTGTTGTAGAGGTTATGGAAAACAGCATTTCACCTAGCTTTTCAGCCGCTACAACATCTCCAGTAAACTGCATCTGAGAGGAATTGCGCCCTTACAGAGGGATCCTAGCAATACACGCAGGGAGACGGACAAAATTAAAAGGTAGCCATTTCATAAGTATTCATGAAGTAATGTGCATAGGCTCTACCACCCATGACTGTGAACACTTGGCTGGAAGATTGATGGGAAACTTGATATCAAAGGCACCAGCCCGACAACACCTGAATGTATGAATCAATTGTAACCCAACTGAAGGTGGGGAAACCAGACATTACATCAGAGGTTTCCGTATTTTGTCGCATATTAGAAGCACCCGGGAGCTTCTAAAAATCCCAGCATTAAGGTCAAGTCCCGAACCAATTAAGTCACTGTGTCTGAGGTAGAAGGTATGCACCTGTAATTAACTCATTCCCTTTTAAGATTTTCCTGGTGATGCCATTAGAGAGCAAAGTTCAGGAGCTGGTTCTGTTTGTTAATCATGATGTCATATGGCATTGCAAATGACAAACAATGCTTCTATGGTACATGATTGATTAACACCTGCAGAGCTGACTGTTTATATAATTACAGGGAGTATAGAAACACGATACATAGTAGCACTTCAAGGAAACAAGCAAAAGTCCAACAGGAAGACAGAGTCAAAGGGATATACGTATCCCATATTTTTTAAAAAATACATGGAATGTTAACAAACAAGGGTTGTTTAGAGGCCTTTCTTACACTATAGCTGGAAGGACTATGCACCTTGCTATGAAAGAGTGAATTATTTCTGGCTAATAATACTGTAAAAACTATTTACAATATCGGCACAAAATAAACAAAACACAATGAGCTACGTAAAAAGCACTGCAGGCAAATATGATCAAAATAACTGTAGAATCACCAAGTAAAATACAATGCAATAGTACTATTTTGTACAATAATTATAATTAAAATTAACTAATTAATTTACAGCATTTCAAATGGGCTT
Organism: Acomys russatus; assembly: GCF_903995435.1. NCBI lineage: Eukaryota > Metazoa > Chordata > Mammalia > Rodentia > Muridae > Acomys > Acomys russatus. Next base: position 45,314,751 of record NC_067139.1, read on the forward strand.
ACAGATGGTTCAGTAGTTAAGAGTACTGGCTGTTCTTCCAGAGGACCTAGGATTAGCTCCTAGCACTCATATGAAAGCTCACAACTGTCCATAATTCTAGTTCCAGGGGACCCAATTCTCTACCCTCACATGAATGCAGTGCCCTTATGTACCTTCAGGAAAAAAAATACATGAAATTTTAAAAATCTAAAACATGAAAATCATTGCAGATGGCAAAAGCAGCCAGTACCCAAATAACTCAGATTTGACAACAAATAGAAAGTATTATGGTGAGTCACACATAGAACCTTTCTGCCTGGATTATATGCATTAGTGATTGCTTTGTGTTACCAATAATGCATTAGATCTCATTACAGAAAGAAATAAAAGCATATACTGCTAGGGTCATTTAACCAAGAGGGAGCCCATAGCTCAGTTGTCATCTCCATGTTCTCTGTGTCTTTCCATCTTCCTGTTGTAGGAGTCTCAGTATGTGCCTACCTGAAGAAGGCTGTCTTGTGAATCTGTCTCTGTGTCTGTCCGTGTGTGTGTGTGTGTGTGTGTGTGTGTGTGATCTGATAGAGGGCTTCCTTCACTTTGTCTTTATTGAACAGCACAGAGAGCACCAATGGGGAAGGAATGAGGGATCCTTTACAGATATCTTTACCCAATGCTATAAGGATTAAGTCATTGGCTCCAACTGACCCAGACAACAAATATCATTGTTTGTCGAGCAGTGTCCATAAATGGTTGATTTCAAGCTTTATGGGAGGTTTAAGGAAGTTGTTTTCAACTTCTGTATTTGTTGCTTTTCAGCAAGTGATACACATGCATTATCGGGGACAAGGGAATGGAAGAGTACATGAGATTACAGGTATGCCTCCGCTTAGGTTGTAAAAGTTGATTGCTTGGGAAACCCAAGGCAAGTAAGGTTGGTTGTTACATTGTTCGCTTAAAGGCAGGTTAAACAAAGAGTTTGAGCATACAGTAGGACAGCAGTTTTAAGCCTTATGTGATCTCAAGGTGTGACATCTGGTTGTGAAGTCCAGAACAAAAATCAATTCTCTTAGAATATATTTTCATAATATTGCATCGCCACACTTTTATTGTTGTTTAGTTTGTCATGTCCCAACACACACACACACACACACACACACACACACACACACACACACACACACACGTAACGAATTTTGCAGTTGTGTTTCTTCCATTTGAAGAAATAGCAGGGGTCAATATTCCAGGAATGCAATAGATGAACTGTGACTTGTGAAAGCCACCTTTGTAACCATGGTATGTCAAGAACCTTGGCAGATAAGTATTTTAAACAATGATTAAATGTTAAAGGCATTCACTAATTTTCATTTTCAGAGTAGACTAAATATCAGAAGGCAGAGAGTAACAGCTGGAACTTGAAGTAGTTTGGGAGTTGGAGAGAGAAATCTTGAAGCTAAGGGCTACACCATCAGTAGGCAGGACACCAGAGGCTGATATTTCTGTGAAAGAGAAACCAAACAAAAATGAACTATTCTTCTCTTGAGAACTTGTAGATTTTCTACACTACAAGTATGTAGGAAAAAGTCCAGGAAACTATACAAAGAGTGACTCAGAGACTAAAGCAATTTTGTGACTAGAGTTTGGGAGACCAGGAGAAGAATTTTTAAGATCAGATGGGATGGAAGGAGCCTGATAACCACACCAGAGTCTTAGCAGAAAACCCAGAGAGCTTGAGTTGTTAGGGCAGGATGGACAAAGAATGAGCATGGCTTCGAAGAGCCCTATTTTGCTTGTGCTGTATCTGTTTTCTAGAATATTCTAATCTTTGTGGAAGAAGATACCAAATACATAATAAAGTTAGGACTTAAAAAGCAATAATTGGTTGTTACTCTAGGGGGGCTGCTGAGAGGAGTTGTCACAGAAGCCTTTAACCTAGACAAGAAGCCATCAAAGAGAACTCATGAAAATTGTGCTATAGATGTTGAAGTGTAGCTCTCCAAAGATGGCTACTGGGGGGCTGGGATGAGGGTGGGGAAAGACTCACCTTTCTTTAAGGGGCTGGACATCAGGAGTTTGACCATACTCCAGTGACTATATGGACAACACCAATTGGATTCGGATGGAGGGGCCAGCAATGGTAAGGGGGCAGACCGGGGATGACTAGCAAATAAGGACAATTGGGGTGCATTATATGAAATTCCCAAATAATCAATAAAAATAAATTTAAAAATCTAAAGAAGAAAAGAAATAACAGAATTATGTTAGAAGATAAATTTTTAAGATGAAGGTGTAGAATGCATATTAGAATAAAAATTACCAAGTAACGTAGACGGATAAAACCTAAATAGAGATTTAATCTATTTACACTGAGAAGATCTCTGATGGGTAAAGGATTAGATTTTATACCAATACACAGAGGGGCAATGACAATAGCTGTAAATGGATCTATATTCTTCATCAGACAATGTCAGGCTGGAACAGTGAAGAAAGCTAGAGTTACTCATTAAACAAAGACCAGAGAGAAATAAAGCTACTTTTGTTTGTAGCTTGTATAAGATGTGGAAAACCTTGAAAAGGTACAAAGAGGACTAATAAATGAATTTATCAGGGTTAAAGGTCAGGGCAATATATAAAATCATCATGGGCCTCAAGAAAAAATACTGAAAAAGAAAACTAAAGATACACTCCATTTCCTATACTGTCCAAAATGTAAGATATGTGTAAGACTTCTGTGCTATAAACTATAAAGCAGTAGAAATACATTAAAGAGGACCAAATAAATAAAAAGAAAGAACATTCAAAGATTGGAAGATTCACTATTGTTAAAACGGCATTTCTCCCAAAATCAATCCACAAATTCTCTGCAGTCCGATCAGAAACGCAGCAGGACTTTTTGTAGCAAATGACAAACTGATTTTAAAATATGCATGGAATGCAAATTAACTAAAATGCAGCCAAAGCAATTTTAATAAGAAACAAATCCTTACACTGCCTGATTTCAACACTGACTATAAGACACATTAATCAAGATAGTGTGTTAACAGTAAAACAATAGGCAGGGGGAATTAAAGGCAGCAAGTGTAAATCCACAAATAGACTCAGACTTTTACCAACTGATCTTTTAATGAGGATTCAAAAAAGGCCAACAGGGAGACAGAAGCCTTTTAAACAAGTGGTGTCAGAATACCCAGACACCCCGACCGTAAGGAATAATTAGTCTTAGTCCTTACTTTAAACAATCACAAACAGTACCTTACAGACTAAAGAACTAAAAGTGTAAAACTTAAATCCATATTGCTTCTAGATTAAATTATAGGAAGTAAAGTTGGAAGCATCTAGTAGACCAAGTTTTCTCAGAGATGCACAAAAAAACTATAAGTAATAATTCATAATTTATGCTCCTTAAAAGCCATGGCCAACAAACAAACAAAAATGGAAATGTTTGCCTTGTACACATCAGACAAAGTACTTCTGTTCAGAATGCAGAAAGCTCTACAGAAAGGAACAAAATAAAAGCTGAAGATTTGAAGAAATCACAGACTATGTTATACAGGTCCTGAATAAATACACTGGAAGGTGTTCAACATTGATTCTCATCAGGAATCACCAACCAAAACCATGGGAGGATAACAGTCCATACCTATCAGAAAACTTAGGATGCTGGCATTCAGATCAGCTATGTGAACGCAGAATGAACCACGAACTTTGGAGAACCATCCTTTTTCTGAATGCATGCATACCCGTAGTATTCAACTCAGACATTTCCTGCTAAGGTATCTGTCAAGGGACTGAAAACATTGTCATGCAAAGGTTTATATAAGACAGCACTAGTCATAATACTACAGACCTGTAAACAGCTCAGTGAAAACCAGCTATAAACCAACACAATATGGACTGCCGATGCAACTGTACATTATTAATCAATTTTAGAAAAGAACAAACTACCACATGCAAGTGCGTAGATAAGGATGGCTCGTTCAGTCATTATATTCTAAGGAAAGGTGCATGCTATATAACTCAACTTATTAAAAAATTCTTGAAAATGAAAAATAATCAATGTTGATGGAAAAAAATGAGCAGTGACTTGGGATGGGGATAAAGGAACCCCAATATGGCAAAGGACCATTTTCAGATCAGATTGGTCCATGGGGGCTGTCTTGATTGTTAATTGATATCAGAAGTTCAGCCTATTGTGGGTGGCACCGTTCTCTAGTGAGGGAATCCTGAACTCCATCAGTCAGGAAAATGAATTCTAGATAAAACAGCAGGTGGGCAGCAATGAGTACATTCCACTTTCTCTACTCCTGACTTTGGATGTGATATGACTAGTTGGTTGAGCTTCTACCTTGACTTCCTCTCAATGACGGATGGATTGTGACTGGGACATGTAAGACAAATACACTGTTTTCTCCCTAAATTGCTTTTGGTCAGAATGTTGTATTATAGCAAGAGAAGTGGAAAGAGAATAGAATATTTTTGAATTTACAATAATGTAAAATTCACATGGATTCAATGGAAAAGCTCAAAATTTACATATTAGTATTTTCCTGGGCTAGTAACATTTGGTAAGATACTCTCAGGATAATGAGCATGGTAGTCTCCTCATGCTCAGGCACAATGAGGCCCTTAGAAGGACAACAGGTACTCCGCAGTGTACCATCCTGCCAAGCTATGATGTGCAATAGTAAAGTATATTAAAATGCAGCTGTAATGTCATATTTTCAATTTGTGACACATTTATGAGTACATACCTATCACATGCTAAGAAGTATCTTTATATAAGGCTCAAAAAAAAAGGGGCCAAATGCATCTGTAGGAGAATAGTGACCACCTAATGACAGGAAACACCACATGCCAATGATATTCCATGTTCATTTGAGGGCTGTTTTCATGAACTGTTCTGTTTTTAAAATATTTTTATGATTTTAAATTGCATGTATGTATGTCCATCTACACGTGGACATGTACATTTGAGTGCAGGTGCCCACCCAGGCCAGAGGTGTTGGGTGTCCTGAGCCTGGAGTCATAAGCAGCTACAAGCCACTCAGTGTGGGGCCTGGGATCCAAGCTTGAGCCCTCTGCAAGAGGAATAAATGCTCTTAACCACTGAAGCATCTCTTTAGTCTGAACAATGCTGTTTTAAATGATTATCAAACCATACAATTAAAATGTGAACTTTTCTGTATTTTTGTTATTCTTCACTAAAAATATTTAAAGGATGAGAGATATTATGAATCAAAAGGAAATGAAGAGATACAGCCACCAATGAAATAAAATATTTGGGCAGTGCATGGTTTATGATTTGAAGACACTAGCTAGAAGGTTTTGAGCTACTGGAGGAAAATCAAACATAGATTATGTGTTAGACAGGAAAGAATCATTGCTTATAGAATTGCATGCGCTATCTTGTTGCTTTTAAAGTCTTTACCTGCAAGAGAAAGTCACTGAAGCATGTACAGGTGAGATGACAGAACTAGGGTTATTTGTTTCAATGAAAGGCAAGAAATTCATGTTTTCTGGGAGATGGAATGACTGTCATGGAAGCCAGCATTGGTTTCATGGGAGTCTATTATATTAATTGGTCTGTCAACTACTGCATAAAATACATTTTAAAATATAAATTAAACATTCTAAGTACAGGTAGGATTTAGAATTGAGTAGAGAGTCTAAGAGTCTGTAAATACTCCTGTGATATATATGCCCCCAATTCAGTCCTTTTTAACTCCAAACATCAATATACCCACAGCATCAAAATGTCCTGCTTCAAAACACACATGGCAAGACATTTCTCTGGGGTCCAGAAGCGTGACAAGAGGCAGAATAAAGTTGAAGAGAGTCCAATTAGGTCCTGAATGACAGCCTGGCAGGTATATCATGAAAAACAGTACCCTTATTTTCCCCAGAGACTGATTTATTTTGAGCTGAGTCTGAGAAACCCAAGCCTGTATAATCCAGGGAATTTCAAATTTCTTCTTCTGGTCCCTGGTTATCTCAGTCTGATGCTTTCCCAGTTTTAGAAGGGAGAGAATAAAACATTTAGTAGAAAACACATTCTGAAACCATTAGTCAGAATCCTAGCAGGAAGGGGCAGTCACAATCACCTGCACATCTGAGGTGAATTAAGCGAAGGGACAATTTTCAGAGCTACAAACAGGGTTATAAGTAAAGAACTCTGAAGCCATTGGAGTAAGTTGCCTTTGGTACCCATAAAGGATGCTGAAGTGGCTGCAGCAGGGTGCCTATGGTACCTGTAAAGGATGTTAAAGCCACTGCAGCAGGATGCCTTTGGTACCTGTAAGGGATACTGAAGCCACTGCAGCATATTGGCTGATGATACGGCCGAACAGACGCAAATACTGCAGCACTACAAGCCATCCTATATAATCGCATTGGAGATATCGGATTTATTTTAGCAATAACATGATTCTGTCTTAACTCTAACTCATGGGACATTCAACAAATCTTTATTCATGACAACTACAGTACCATCCCACTTCTAGGACTCCTACTAGCAGCAACTGGAAAATCGGCTCAATTTGGACTCCACCCATGACTCCCCCCAGCTATATATAGAAGGGCCAACTCCCGTATCAGCCCTACTCCACTCAAGCACCATAGTAGTAGCAGGAATCTTCTTAATAATCCGATTCTTTCCTCTTACCTCAAACAACAACACCATCTTAACCCTCATACTATGCCTAGGGTCAATTACCACCCTTATTTACAGCAATCTGCGCACTAACCCAAAATGATATTAAAAAAAATCGTAGCATTTTCTACATCTAGCCAACTAGGACTGATAATAGTCACCCTAGGCATTAATCAACCATACCTAGCCTTTCTTCATATGTGTATACACACCTTCTTCAAAGCTATGTTATTCATATGCTCTGGCTCCATTATCCACAACCTAAATGATGAACAAGACGTCCGAAAAATGGGAAACACAATGTCCACCCTCCCATTCACCACATCCTGCCTAACTATTGGAAGCCTAGCCTTAACTGGCATACCATTCCTCACAGGGTTCTACTCTAAAGACCTTATCATCGAATCCATTAACACGTCGAATACCAACACCTGAGCCCTCCTAATCACACCCAAAATGGATGCTGAAGCTGCTGTAGCACGGTGCCTTAGGTACCAATAAAAGATGCTGAAGTTGCTGTATCAGGATGCCTTAGGTACCAATAAAAGATGCTGAAGTTGCTGTATCAGGATGCCTTTGGTACCAATAAAAGATGCTGAAGTTGCTGTATCAGGATGCCTTTGGTACCCTGGGTCCCAAAAGGTAAAAGGAGAAGACGTACTACCAAAGTCTGATAAGACGAAGGACACTATCTCTTTAAGCTGGAGACAGTAAACAACTCTGCAAGGTAGACTGTGTTGAACTAAATACCAACACTCTCTCCAGCTCCCTGGATGACCTCAGTCTAGGATTTCCCCATGACAATCAGTGAGAGAAGCCAGGATCATGGGAATCCATGTTTGTAGAGGTTAGCTCCAGGGTCAACAGGTAGGGCCTAGAGGCCATTGATAAGACTGGGAGTGTGGGAGCAAGAGAGTATCCAGTACACATGCCCAAAGGAGAATCTACCTGGAGCACCTATAGCCTTTAAAGTCATAACTAGTTAAAGTGTGTGGCTAAATGGTACAATCGCATAAATAAGCATCCCCATTGTTTCAGGTCCTTAGTTAAAAATGGGACTACAGCTAAGCTTCTCACAGAAGAGCTAAAACCAGTGAGTGTCCAAGACCTGTCCTCATAATGCACATATACATGGCACCGGGAGGATAAGTAGCCACTAAGACTCAAGCTTGTAAAAAACAAAAAGGAAAACTTGTCTCTACATTAAACTTTTACAAACTAGATAAGCAAAAAGGCAAAGTAGGGTGGCCAGGGTGGTGCCAAGCTGGCCGTGGGACTTCTGTCATCACTTTGTTAAAGAGAAGGACTATGAGTGACCAAGGTAGAAGAACAACTTCAAAGTCAAGGACGGTGGAAAGGACATTTTCTGGTGAGGGTCCCTGGCATCCTCATCTGTGTGGACTGCCTACTTCCTCCCAAATGCCTCTCACCTCCCTGACCAGTAGCATGGGCTCTTCTCTCGGCTGATGATTTCTCTAGTCTTAGCCTTGGTACCTGATCTTTCCTGGCCCTTAAGGAGCTCAGGGCTGGTTAACTCCTACATTCAGCTCTTATCTGCCCAAGGGAAGCTTTTCCCCACTGCTTCAGTGAGATCAGCTCTATGGCACACATTCACAGCAACTAGCAATCTCCTTCCTAGAACAGTGTTCACCTATTTCGGTAAGGCTGCTTGGCCCATCCCATTAGTATTTTACACAATACTACATTGCTGGGGCCTCATACATTACCTGCCTCTGAGTAAGTAACCAATTGTTGAGCAAAGGAGAAGAGAAAGTGTACAAGAGAATGGGGGATGGGAGAAGAGAGGCCAGAAGAGCAGGAAGGAAGAGGAGCAGCAGGGAGGGGAGGGGAAAAGGAAAGAAAGTTGCCTCTCAGATATTCTCTCCTTTTTTTCCTTCTTCCTTTCCTCTCTACATCTCTCCTCCCCCTTACCTTTTAATAACCTGTTATTTCACCCAATTTTTTTCTGGAATTATGATCTTTAATGAAAGATCTTTTTCAAAAGTTGCTGTAATGTCCATATAATACCCCAGATTCATATGATCCAACACCATTGACCTCATAGCCCGGTTTGTTACAGCTGCAACTTTAAGGAGTTGCTCAGAGGTGTTCTAGACAAGAACACAGGAAAACACACTGATGATTCCTTAAGGGGTCTCAACAAGAGCTGTTGCCAGTGGATTTCAGAAGCCTCTGTGACATAGGCATTTCAGTTAATAGGTGTCATCAGAACTCAAGCAAAGAAAAAAATTAATAACATTCAATTTCAATAGTGAGCCCCTCCCCCTTGCAATGGGCAAAGAGACACCTTATTGGTGGTGGTGTTCTTACATCAGTCAGGGGCAAAACAGAAGGCAGTCCTTTGTTCATCTTACTTTAATACCTGGCTTGGTGGCCAAAGCTGTTTTATGCCTAGGGCTCATAAAAATCAAACCAAATGCAGGCAACGCAGAATGGGAGGAGGAAGACAGAGACCTGCAGACCACCATGCCACCCACAGACCGGCATTTCAGCCCGTGGCACTGGTGGGCCTTAGGCACCTGCTTGCTGCCGCATCATGCAGCTGATGGATGATGTCCCCCAGGGATCTTCCAGCCATGCGGTCAGCCTGAAGCAGGAGCACCACAATGTGTAGTGGTCAGAGGGGCAGAGAGAGCAGTGGAGCAGCTTGAGCATTATGAAGAGGAGAACTGGAGGGTAGAGAGGACTAGCCTGTGGTGAATGGCTAGCCCTGCCACCTGGGGTCATGGTCCCAGCCCGAGCTGCTGCTGAAAGCCATGTCAGGGGTCAGTGTTGATGTCTGTGGCTCATATTACCACTAGAGGACATGGGGGTCATGCATGGTCAGGTAGGCACCGGGGACCATGAGGATGTCCAGGGGCTGTGAGTAACTGGCCTTGCCCCACCCTGGTTACAGTGCCCACCTCAGGCAGCCCTCCTGAGAATGGATCCTGTGGCTTGCCCAGGCAGCACAGTGAAGCTGGCCTTGGTGGCAGGGGTGTGGGTAAGCAGGCCATGAAGGCATGAGTGTGGAAGAGCTGATCCTGCCACTCATCAGCCACGGGGTGGCACAGGCACAGAGGTGATGTCCCTCCTTTTCTACCTGCAAAAGTCAGGAAAGCTGCCCACTGGGTCATGAGCTGAGGAAAGCTAGCCATACCCCTTATCAGCTACAGCACTCAGGAGAGCAGGCCCTGCCCCTCGCTTGAACAGCACAGCAGAGCTGACCCTGGTTGCCAAGGTGCAGGTGAGCCGGCCCTGAGGATGAGAGTGTGGAAAAGCTGGCCCCAGCACTCATCTGCTGGAGGTGGCATGGGTGCAGGGGCAATGCCTTCTCCTCCTTGCCCCTCACCACCTGAGGCTTTCAGTTATTGTGGTTTGTATGTGTTTTATTTTAGGGGAGGTTGCAAGGGCAATAGGCAGATATGAGGGAGTGGCAGGATGAGTGGGCCTACAGTACATGATTGGAAACTTACAAAGAATCAATAGAAAGTTTAAAAATAAGTCAGCAACAAATTATTTTTATGATTGTCTCTTTTGAATACTTGATCCCTTTTATTTTGATTTTTATTTATCTATTTTAATTGTTTTAGGGTTGTTTGTTTGTTTGTTTGTCCCTGGCTGGTCTGGAACTTAATGTATAGACCAGGCTGGCCTCAGGTTCACAGAGATCCACCTGCCTTTGATTCCCAAGTGCTTGGGATTAAAGACCTGGGCCACTATGCCTGATCACTGGTTCACTTCTTTGAAACAGGAACTCCTGTAGACTGGGTTGGCTCATAACTACTTACGTAGTTGATACTGGTCTTAAAGTCATGATCATTGGTCTAAAAGCTCTGGGTGCTGGGATTGCAGATATGTCTCACTACATCTGACTCTTATCACCATTTTTTTACGGCTTCATTAAATTGATCAGATTTCACTTTATTTTACGGTGATTTCAAATATATTTTGTATACACTCCAAGAGCTACATATACAATGTGTTCTTTATGGATTCTTATTTATATATAAATCTCAAGCTCTAGGGAAGTAGCTGCACATGGAAGAAACATTTTGGTGAGTAGCCAACTAGGCATAGGGAAGAAAGCTATCATCTGTTGACTTTTAAAAAATTTTTTTATTAAAAAGTTTTTATTTTTACATATATTTATATTATCACACATATATACAATAAACTACCTACAACAAGAAGAACTATGACACAATCAGGAATTTTGTAAATTTTACATTCTTAGTGTTTTGGCTATTTGTATTTGACAGCCTTGAAGAAAACATCTTTCCTATCTTGGTGCATCTAAAATTCTGAACGTAAATCAATATTTCATCATTATAAACTTAAAACATCTGTCTACACCTAAAAACATCTTAACCCCTAAACCACTAAGCTTCAATATAAAATTAAACTATCTGGTCTTCAACCCTATAAGAGACTGGAGAATGAATAAACTTGATTACCTGAGTGTACAGGAAGTGCAGGCTAGCAGCTTTCTACATGAGAAGAGACACATACAGTTTGCTACCTGAAGAGTCACCCAAAATTATAATGTTGTAGCATCATCTTCAGTCTTCTGGCCCAATATATCTGACAGACATATTTGTGAGGCAGGAACTATTGAGGACTTGCTTACCCGTCTTGGCAGAGTTTGGCCATCGACTTTGCCTGCTTCCAAGCTTGCCCTTTTTTAGGCAGAATTCTGTCTGTGGTAGAAAGAAAGACATTTTCCACAGTGGCTTGTTTGCCACATTTGAAGCCACCTCATAAGGAGGTTCTCTGATGTTCTTTAAGGCATGCTGGGTATTGCCAGGAGTTAACCTGTCTCATTGTCAGTGAATCTTTAAAATAATAAAAACATTTTTAATTGCCACATTTTGTATGTCTCTGAGGGTTTTGAAGACCTTATTTAACTATTTTACCTTATCTCTCTATAGATTCATATCTATCTGTTGCACCTAAGGTGTGTATATTCTTGTGATAAAAATAGACTAGTAATCGATATGACCATAAATTGAAAACAAAGAAAACAATTCAAAGAATCAGTGAAACCAAGAGCTGGTTCTCTGACAAAAATCAACAAGATTGATAAACCTTTAGCCAAACTAACTAAAAAGCAGAGGGAGAGTATTCAAATCAACAAGATCATAAATGAAAAGGGAGACATAATGACAGACACTGAGGAAATTCAAAGAATCATTAGGTCTTACTTCAAAAGCTTATATACCACACAATTTGAAAACCTAAATGAAGTGGACAATTTTCTTGATAGCTACCAATTACCAAAATTCAATCAAGATCAGGTAAACAAATTTAATAGTCCTATAACACCTAAAGAAATACAAGTGGTCATCAAAAGCCTCTCAACAACAACAACAACAAAGCCCAGGGCCAGATGGGTTCAGTGCAAAATTCTACCATACCTTCAGAGAAGAGCTAATAACAGTTCTCTTCAAACTATCCCGCGAAAGAGAATCCGAAGGAACATTACCAAATTCATTCTATGAGTCCACAGTCACCTTGATACCTAAACCACAGAAAGACTCAACAAACAAAGGGAATTTTAGACCAATTTTTCTTATGAACATTGATGCGAAAATACTCAATAAAATACTCACAAACCAAATTCAAGAACACATCAAAACTATCATTCATGATGACTTTTTTTTTATGTTGTGCCCATTTCATAAATATCCTTGACTGTAGCAGTGACAATGGTCAATGTTTTTTTTAAAGAGTCTCTACAAGACAGGGCCAATGTTACTATGTGAGGAGCACCTGGTCTCACAAGTCCTCCTGACAATGGAAGGAGCTGAACTGCTTTGTCTGAATACTGAGAGGTGAAGGAATTTGTTACTAGCCTTAATTCCTACGGTTTTAATAGTTCTGTCCACTTTCCTCTTCCTGGCTTATATCAATCATGACAATTAATCCAACAAAGCAAGAAGATGATGCTAAGGGAATGTTTTAAGCCCTCACATAAGAGAGGGTTTTGTGGATGCATGGTATGAGGTTGAGAGACGTGGAACTATTCTAGCTTAGGTGGGGTTGAGGAACTCACAGTCTCATGTGACCACTCATAATCATGGTGGTACACCTCAAGAACTTCTAGCACATTCTGCAACTAAAATTGGGGGATGAGGCCATAAACTGAGAAAATGTGTATCAAGATTAATTATCTAATTAGGCATGATATCAGACAGATTGATTAGCCTAGCTCCATTGTCTAACACAAGGTTGAAACAGCAAATGTTTCCAGAAGAATAGTTTTTAAAACTTGAATATGTTTAATAACCTCTCCAGACTCTTATTATTGGACCATGTTCATGCAAGGAAAATATGCAAAACAATGGCTACAAGTTGCCGAAGAGAAAAGACACCAGAAGCTATGACAATACTTGGCAGTGCCATCATAGCTGAACTACGCTAAAACCTGAACCCGGCATCACATGCAAAGCAGGATTTGATAAGATAAAGCTATTTGCATTTTCATGTTTATACTTAAGCTGGGTGCATAGAGTTTCTCAGAGTTTCAGATTTGTTCCTTTGTTTTTCATCTACAAAGTGAATACTGACACCTCGATCGATCCCCCAACATACGTATTCTATACATCAGCAGTGGCAAGAGCAGCAACTCCTCCTCACCTTAGGTGAGAAGGGAATGAATTAACTGTTAGAGTGTCCTTGCCTCTGGGAGTAGTTTTCTAAATCATCTTTAAAATCAGCATATATCCTTGGATCTGAATTCTATATTTCTGTTGCTGGACTTTGGAAGGCAACAGGCTTAGAGCCTCCAGCACTCTGAAATGCAATTTTCTAAAGCATGGGCCTCACCAAAACATCTGTTCTGTGGTCAGAATCATATGGTCAACGCCACCTGCAGCAGGCCCATACAAAAAGCTGAAAGACAGGAAACATACAAAGAGCTTGGGAAATGAAAATATACTTTCTAAACATATTTAAACAGGAAACTATTATTTTATTCCAAACAATTCCTCAAACTACCAAGAAAGCTATTTTTTTGTTTCTTTTTTCTTTCTTTCTTTGTGTGTGTGTGTGTGTGTGTGTGTGTGTGTGTGTTTTGCTTCAATGGAAGAGTGTTCTAGAACAGAGGAACGCCACCAGACTGAACTGGGAACATGTTGCATGTTGGTTCTCCCATTGTCTCCGTCCCTTTTTACACAGGTGGTTGCTGCCATAATGGCTGTTTTTTCTGATTATTTTAAACTGTAAAATGTGAGAAAATGGCACTAGAAAAATGCATGTAGAATAACATATCTGAAACATTGAAATTGTAAAGTGAATTAAGATCAGTTACTAAGGGAATTCTCAAACCATGATCCTATTAATCTAAAGAGATGTTGTACTTATCAGTATCTGGTGACTACACAGATGTTTCGAGAAGTTCTGTAGATGTCATGTCTATTGGAAAGAACCATATAGGGATAGCTGTTTTTAACAATTATGTTGAACATACTTCACACACCATACACAAGATAAAACAAATTTCCATGGTGTAAGCATCTACATCCGGTGCACCATGATATGAGCATCTCTCCTTTACTATGCATTCCAGCCACCATGACATTTTCCCCAAGTTCAAGGGACAGCATTATCATTGAATGAATCTCCTGAATTTATGAGCTAGAATAAATCATCCATCTTGCTTCTCTAAGGCATGTGGTCAGAGCACTGAAGAGCTAACTAACACACTTTTTTTTTCTGTCAGAAGAGTAACATCTCATTTCACGGCCATAGCTCTCTCCAAGGATTTGTCATCTCTAAATTCCTCTTAACGTCTACATAAACAAATGCTATGGACAAAGACCATAACTCTCTCCACACCTGATAGTTGTCTTTTGGGAGCTGTATCATAGATGTCTCAGCAAAAATTAAAAGAAGAAGACAACCATTTTAGCATCCTATTACAGCCCCCTCCATGGTACACATATGTGTACATGACATGCTATCATTCAGTTTCTGTAGCAACTTCAAGCGCAATGTAAGAGAAACATAAGTGCCACGGTACTCTCGACATCAAAAGCAACCCAGCTCTCACTGACTACTGCTAATACAAGCGATAATGATCATTATAAATGAATCTCCAATCAAAAGCTTACCTTGAGAGGTTTCCAACCCATATGCTCTTCGATTAGAATAAATAAAACCTACTTGAAATGTGCAGGCTTAAAATAGTCTTCCAACATACTCCTCACACATTAAATTAGTCCCAAATTACTAGCTATTGGTGACATGCTGGATAGTGCCCTAGATTTTCCAACTTTTGCAAGAACCCAGATGGTCAAAAAGAACATTACCAAATTTGGATACTTGTTTTTAATTGAATGATTTTTAAATATTCTTTTAACACTAGGTGTAGAGTTGCATTTAAAGAAAGCTACTTTGCTCTATTTACAATTAAGAGAACTGATAATTATCAGAAAAAACCAGCAATCCTCCAAAGCTTGTAAGCTTTCTACCACTATGTGTCTAAGAATACAACAAAAATAATTACTAAAGTGCACACATACTATGCAAGCATATTCAGTCACGACACAAGGAGAATGGCATTCACTTTGGTTGCCTGTACTCATGCCCATTTAATAAAGAAGTCAGAAAAACTGCCTGAATTAAAGATAAAGATCTCTAATAGCTAAGTCAGATGTCCAATCATTATCCTTTATTAAAGAATGCCCAAAATAAAACATTTTAAATCTATTCACAATAAAATAAAGGCACTTTCACATTCAATTCCATGCAAGATTCTTTTACCTATTATGTTGAAGAATGCAGAATAACACTAATCAGCCAAAAAAGACACTTCAAAGTCTCTTTTGAATGGGACTTCATAAAAATAAGAATTCTGATTTCCTTTTGGGGAACATCTTTGTAACACAAAGGGAGTTGGTAAAAATGAAACCAGTGGATATAATTTTAAAGGAAAAGCACCTTACCAATGTTCTTGGAACGTAGCTGAGACATGGCATCACTCCCTGTCATTAAAGTTATGGGGGGGGGGTCCTTAAAATGGGGATTCCTTAAAAGGGCCTAGACTGCACAGTGGTAGGTATTATCTCACCCTATTAATGAGGCCTTAATTCAAGTTAGAAAATGTATTCCTCTATGTTGCTTCAATTTACTAGGAATGGAGAGGAGAAATCATGGCTTCTTTAAGCCAAGCCAAGCCAAGCACACATTGCAAAAGCTGCACTGTTTTCTTTCGGTGATTAGGACGCTCTGGTTTATCTTTAAAAGAGCTCAGAACTGCATGTGCTCAAGCCGTAGTCCCATGTATGGCAAGAGATCTTCCTTTAATATAAGACACATTTTTTTTTACATATTTCCTTCTGCTACCTCATATCTTTCTTTCATAACCCACATCCCTTTATAACTCACATTCCTTCAGCAGTGAGAGCCAGGAAGACACATGCTTAGGAAAAGGCAGGAGAAGTCTGCTGTCTTTACTTTCTTTACACCCAGGCAGTAGCATTTCTTTCAAAGTAGCTATCCCAAGACTTCATTGCTTTTAATACTCCATAGCTGGGAATTTAATTTTTTTCTGAAGGATAGGAAGCGAAGGCAACACCAAGATAAATCGACAGGGTCAGAGGTTAGGAATTGTTTTCAATATAAGAACCTTTGTATATGAACTTCTTAGATTTGGAAGGACCTCAGACAAGAGAAATAATGTTTTGAAAATGTGAAGAGAGCCACAGAGGGCCGCCAGGAGCATGCTCTGACTAAGACAAGACTCTGGTGTGCTCTTTCATTGCCCCATATTTCTCCTCTTCTCTAGTCCATTGATCTTCTTGACAAATGCCCAAAGTCTCACTTAAGATAATCTCTTACTCAAAAGAACATGAGATTTCCAATAAAAGAGGAGAATTAGAAACATGGACTCCAATTACGTGTCTCTGGTTTCTGGATAATTCTCTAGGGATCCCAGCACTGACTCTGGTTTTGTTATTTGCTTATTTATTTATTTATTTATTTATTTATTTATTTATTTATTTATTGCCAACCCTTGTTCCCCAAATCTTTTATATATCTTAAAGAAATACAGAGAATACAAGCAGCTAAAAATAAGCAACATGAGGGAAATCATTTCAGAAAAGAAAAAAAATTGTGTGGGGGGGGAGAGGGGGCAATTTTGCATACTAACGGCATGCAGTAGGATCTCAGTAATCTAAAGGAATCTCTTGCATAATCTGTCGTATGCCAAGAAATGACCTTTTGATTATGATGGATCTACAGCATTGCTGCACACAGCCAGGAAACAATGACCTAGAAATATGCTCTGGACAGAGAGGAAATATAAACAAGCCCCTGAAGGAATGATGACATAGAAAATGACATCGCAATACGTGTGTATGTGGGGTGGGGGAAGCTTGGAGTTCTAAAGTATGTTGTCCCTAAGCCATTAAAGTCTGGAACAGAAGAGGAAAAAGAAAGTGAGGACACAAAGGATGGGGTAGAGATAAGAGCATAGGTATGGGACTAGGAAGAGAAAGTAGGACAGGCCAATGTTAACCCAGGTGTCATGTATTCACGAACTGAAGATAATTTATTGCATAATTGGAAGCTCAAATTCATCCATCATCTGGCCTCAATTGCACTTTTGTGACGCTATAATGCAATATTGTAGAAATCAATTGGCTCAGAATTCCAAATTAGAGCCCAATTACCTGCGTGAGGGAATCATAAATCCAACTTGTATTTTTCTAACAGGGTTAACAACTCATCATGCCAGCTTCAACTCCACAAAATCAATTTCAGGGCTCAGGGACAATTGTGCATGCTATTTTATCACCCTGGTCTAGTGAGCCAGGTGGAAAGTGCAGAGCTGGTAGGGTGGCATGCTTAGGAATGGGTAGAGCCTAAAGGAAAACAAACAAACAGGCTATTGAATGCTGTTCAAGAGACCAGCTACATGCAAGGTAAATCAGAATGGAGATTAAAGGGGAAACTGGGACTCAGAGCCCTGACACCTGTTATTTAGTGACTTCACAGAGGATGAAAAGTAGAAGACTCTCAGTGCCTTGCTTAGTCAGAAGGAATTCTCTGAGGCTAAAGAAGTGGGATAAAATGCTAAAGTGGAAACAGGTTGAAGGGCCACTCACAGCTCACCAAGACCAGGTCTTCCAGGATGAGTTCACACCACATTGACCAGGATGAGTTCACACCACATTGACCAGGATGAGTTCACACCACATTGACCAGGATGAGTTCACACCACATTGACTCAGACACTCCCTTCTCAGGCGCAGTATGATGATTTTCTCTTTGCGCAGAACCAGTTGAGGGTTTACTCAGTGATGAGGGGGGTTCACAGAAGAAGAAAGTTGTTGGGATAGCATGAGAATAATTGGTAAAATTTTTGTGAAGAGCAGCTTACTATTGCTTATGAATACAACTAGCACATACATAGGTAATGTGCTTGCACATATATAAATTTTTATATGAAAATTCGATTTCCATGAATTTTTTCTTGAGAAATACTTGAAGAAGAGTAAGAAAATACAAAAGAGTTTGTTGTTGCAGTATGTTTTCAAGAGCACAAGAGGAAAGCAAATTACAAGTCCATTAAATAAAACAATTTCACCAAACTACATTTCATCCATATAAAGTAATATCAGACTGAAATGAAAAAAAATATGGCTTAAATCTTATAGACACAGCACAGTTCAGTAGAAAACAATAAAACATTATTGGGTATGTCAATCTGGAGTGTGTGGGGGAGGGGAGGTGACAGAGAAAGAAGGACACCTCCTCCTCACAGGGAAATGAACTTGTCACTGTTATAGTAGTGGTTTTAATCACAGTATTTTAATTCATTAACTTTCTGTTGTGTTGAACTTTTCATTTTCACTTGCTAAAGAAAGTAAGTATTTCATTAATAATCTGAAACAAAATCACAATTTCTATTTGTGTCTTTTTGAAAGGATGGGAGTCTTAACACAAAAAAAAGAGACCAGCGAGAGTCCATGCAGCAGTTGCCACACAGAGCACAAGCTCCGGTTCCTTCTTGGCTTTGTGCTTGTAGAAACTCACACAAACTGGGGCGATTTGTCAAGGATGGGAACTAGGTGTGCTGAGATTAATCATTTGTCCATCCTATCCTTATGACCTCTAGGCCATAAAATCATAGTCATAACTCTTCCTCTGAGAACAACGAATATTCTCTGTGTACCTGCAATATGTCTAGGAAACTTGGGAAATCTAGCTTCTACCTTCGGCTTATTGGTGCCTGTACTGTATGTTCCCACTGTCCAAATGGACCCATAATAGATCATGTTCTTTTCCTGGTGTGTGTGTGTGTGTGTGTGTGTGTGTGTGTGAGACAGAGAGAGAGAGAGAGAGAGAGAGAGAGAGAGAGAGAGAGAAGTTGGATGGGGGAGAGAAAGGGATGGAGGGAGGGAGGGAGGGAGGAAGGGAGGGAGGGAGGGAGGGAGCACAATTAGCACCAGGGAACTGAGACAGGACCTGTCAGTGGCCTTATTCTCCACTTAGGCTGGCATGTCTGCTCATGGCCCAAGGGTCTGCTTGTCTCTGCCTCTCCTGTTCTGGGATGACATACATGTGCCACCATGTCTGACTTGTTTTTTATGTCTTTGACCTTCCAAGAGGAGTGCTTTACCAACTGAGCCATCCTTCAGCCCCCACACTTCTTGCTTTAGAGCACAGAATTAGAAATGAAGCACAGTTCTCACTGAGCGAGGTCTATGTCAGTGTCATTTGGGCCATGCTAGGGGAAGATGTGTGTGACAGATAGCAGACTAAGAGTCCAAGAGGATCCTTGGTGCACATTCCTCTCAATGCCCTCATTGTTACACAAGAGAATCGATCCACAAAAGAGCCAAATAGTACCAAAACTGAAAAGCTGGGTCCTGATTACCTACTGTGGTGATTTGGATAGGAATGCCCTCACAGACTCATAGATTTGAATGCCTAGTCACCAGGTAGTGGCACTAATATACTAAGAAGTTTGAACTTGTTGGAGGAATTGTGTCATTGAGGATTGGCTTTGAGGTTTCAAATATTCATTCATTCATTCTCTCTCTCTCTCTCTCTCTCTCTCTCTCTCTCTCTCTCTCTCTCTCTCTGTCTCTCTCTCTCTCTCTCTGTCTCTGTCTCTCTCTCTTTCCCTCTCTCTCTCCCTCTTTCTCCTTTCTCTTGCCCTCTTTCTGTCTCCCTCCCTCCCTCCCTCCCTTTCTCCACTGCTCTCTCTCTCTCTCTCTGACTGTGGATCCAGATATAGAACTCTCAGCTACTCTAAGCACCATGTCTGCCTCCTATGATGAACAATGATAATGGATTAAATCTCTGAACTGTAAGCCACTTGCTGTGGTCATGGTGTCTCCTCAGCAATAAAAACCCTAACTAAGGCACTGATGCACCTCTAATTCCATTCTATGATATGATTTGGGGCACATTTTTCTAGAGAATCTGGATATTTATTTAGCTAGTGTTCACATACCTCAAACTTTTGACATTGTCATGGGAAAAAAGGAGAAAGCCCTAATGTGGTACATGTGTGGAAGTGTTTACAGATGCATGGAGATGTATGGGTAATGGGGGATTACATCATGAGCTACTACAAGGTCCACTCTGATTCTGCTAACATTACAGGAGAATGTTTGGGAGGGTTAAGAGGGAATCCACATGGGTCATTTAGTGACATTTTAAAAAGATTTAATGTTATAAGTACAATATATACATATATATGTATACACACATATATACATATATATGTATAAATGTATACACACATATATATATGTATATATGTATACACACACACACACACATATATATATGATTCTTATTAAATCTAATTATATAAACTGTAAAACATCTGGGATCGCAGCAAAATAACAGAAACCTCACAAAATTTGACTGAAAGACAACACAGTTAAGATTTTGGTAAAGTTCTTATTTATTTATTGTTTTGAAATATTGATATATATTAAGTATTTTCAGATTTTTTCTTTAAACATAAGTTATAATCAAGGATTTAATTCCTTCATTCTATCAGAGCACTAAATCCATATATAAGGAGTGAAGGTGCCAATCAGAAGCAGAACATCTGCCTAACATGCTTAAGGTCCAATTTTGTAATATCTGAATGTGTAAGCAATATCCTATAAAATGGGCATTTATAATTGAAACTACATTTTTCTTTATGATTCTCATTTGGAACCTTTCTATTACTCATAATGTATACACGATGCTAAAACCACCACTTTATAATGTGCTACAGGGTGTACATGAGGAAAACTCCCAGGAGTCAGTTCTCTCCTGTCACTACTTGGTCCCAGGTTGTAAGGTTTGGCAGCCAGCAAACTTAGCCATCTCTCCAAACCAGTGAGAAATATTTTTAAAGCATAGCCAGTGGTATAGGAGTCAGAGGTACCTATGTGAATCTTTGTCCTTAAAGAACGCCATAGGTTTATGGGCCATTGTATTACATTTTTGCTGGCAAATCTACACCTAAAGACTTTACCCACTTGGAAAATGAGTAAAAGGAGAAGCAAGTCCTCCAAAGACATATAGTTAGCTTTCTTCAACAACTAAAGCAAAATAAAACTTGTAACAAATTAATAACCTTTACTAAAATCACTAAAGTTTAAGGGGGAAATAAAAGAACTTATCTAGTTAAGGGAGAAAAAAAGAAAAGAAAAAAGCACATACACACACACCTCAAGTGTAACTGAGATGGACTCCATTGAATTAATGGCATGTTCATAAAAAATTTTTATGTGCTGATTCCAAATACTAGATTGACAAACTGATGAGTGAATAAATAAAGTTCTATGTGGTATGTCTTTGTTATAGGACATATAAAAACCACAAACTACCCTTTTTTTTTAAAGGAAGTATTTTGAGGTGGGGCTGGAAAAAGGTATCCCAAGCAAACAAACCCAAGAAGCAAGTTGGAATATTCATCCTAGTATCTAATAAAATTACTTTCAACCAAAACTAATCAAAAGAGATGGGGAAGGACACTTCATACACATCAAAGGAAAGATACACCAAGAGGAGATCACAGTCCTGAAATCTATGCCCCAAATGAAGGAGCACACATTCATCAAGGAAACATTACTAAAGCTTAAATCACACATAAATTGTCCCCACATTAGTAGTGGAAGGCTTCAACACCCAAGTCACACCAATAGATAGGTTATCTAGACAGAAACTAAATGGAGAAATAATAAAAATAATAGATGTCATGAATCCAATGGATTTAACAGATATGTACAGAACATTTCACCCAAGCACAAAAGAATATACCTTCTTCTCAGCACTTCATGGAACTTTCTCCAAAATTCAGCATATATTTGGCCACAAAGCAAGCCTCAACAGACACAAGAAGATTAAAATAACCCCTTGCATCTTATCAGACTATCATGGACTGACTAAACAACAATAAAAACAACAAAAAGCCTACAAACTAATGAAAATGGAACAACTCCTTACTCAATGACCATAGGGCCAGGGACAAAATAAAAAAGTAATTAAAGACTCCATAGAATTCAATGAAAATGAAGGCACAACTTACCAAAACTTATGAGACACAATGAAAGCAGTGCTAAGATGAAAGATCATAGCACTAAGCCCCTTCATAAAGAAATAGAGATCCCATACAAGCAACTTAACAGCACACCTGAATGCTCTAGGACAAAAAGAATCAGACACACCCAAGAGGAGTAGAAGGCTGGAAATAATCAAACTCATGGCTGAAATCAATAAATTAGAAATAAAGAACAATTTAAAGAATCAATGAAACCAAGAGCTACTTCTTTGAGAAAATCAACAAGATAGACAAATCCTTAGCCAAACTAACTAAAAGGCATATGGAGAGAATTCAAATCAACAAAGTCAGAAATGAAAAGAGAGACATAATTACAGACACCAAGGAAATTCAAAGAATCATTAGGTCTTACTTTAAATGCCTATATGACACAAAATTTGAAAATCTATATGAAATGGACAATGTTCTTGATAGCTACCACTTACCAAAATTGAATCAAGATCAGGTAAACAAATTAAATAGTCATATATCTTCTAAGGAAACAGAAGCAGTCATCAAAAGTCTAACAACAACAACAACAACAAGCCCACGGCCAGATCGATTCAGTGCAGAATTCTATCAGGCCTTAAAATAAGAGCTAATATAAATTCTTTTCAAACTATTCTACAAACTAGAAACAAAAGGAATACCACCAAACTCATTCTATGAGGCAACAGTCACCTTTATACCTAAACCACACAAAGATCCAACAAAGAAAGAGAATTTCAGACCAGTTTTCCTTAAAAACACTGATGCAAAGTTACTCAATAAAATGCTTGCAAACCCAATCCAAGAACACATCAAAAATATCATTCACTGTGACCAAGTAGGCTTCATCTCAGGCATGGAGGGGTGGTTCGATATACATGAATCCACCAATGTAATACATCATATAAACAGACTGAAAAAGAAAAGCCACACGATCATTTCCTTAGATTGTAAAAACAATTTGACAAAATTCAACACATATTTATGTTAAAAGTCTTGGAGAGATAGCAGATACAAGACAAGTACATAAACATAGTAAGGGCAATATACAGAAAGCCTATAGCCAACATCAAACTAAATGGAGAGAAACTTAAATCAATTCCACTGAAATCAGGGACCTGACAAGGCTGCCCACTCTCTCCATATCTCTTCAATATAGTACTTGAAGTCTTACCTAGAGCAATAACACAACTAAAAGATGAAAGGGACATAAATTGGAAAGGAAGAAGTCAAAATATCACTATTTGCAGATGATATGATAGTACACATAAGTGCCCCCAAGAATTCTACCAAGGAACTCCTACAGCCAATAAACACCTTCAGCAATGTGGCTGGATACAAAATCAACTCAAAACAATCAGTAGCCCTCCTGTATCCAAATGACAAATGGGCTGAGAAAGAAACTGGGGAAACTACACTTTTCACAATAGCCACCTATAATGTAAAGTATCTTGGTGTAACTCCAAACAAGAAAGTGAAAGACTTATATGAAAAAACTTCAAGTTTCTGAAGAAAGAAATTAAAGAAGATATCAGAAGTTGGAAAGATCTCCCATTCTTGTGGATCTGAAGAATCAACATAGTAAAAATGGCCATCTTACCAAAAGCAATCTACAGATTCAATGCAACTCCAATCAAAATTCATACACAATTTTTTACTGACCTTGACAGATCAATTCTCAACTTCATTTGGGAAAAAAAACCAGAATAGCTAAGCCAATCCTACACAATAAAAGATCTTTTGGAGGTATATCCATCCCTGATCTCAAGCTGTACTATAGAGCAACAGTAATAAAAATGCCATAGTACTGGAATAGAAAGAGACAGGTAGATCAATGAAATTAAATCAAAGACTCAGAAATAAACCCACACATCTATGAACACCTGATTTTTTACAAAGAAGCCAAAACCATACAATGGAAAAAAGAAGCACCTTCAACAAATGATGCTGGTCTAACTGTATGGCTACTTGTAGAAAAATGCAAATAGACCCATATTTACCACCCTGCACAAAACTCAAGTCCAAGTGAATTAAAGATCTCAACATGAAACCAGATACGCTAAATATGTTGGAAGAAAAAGTGGAGAAGAACCTTGAGCTCATTGGCACAAGAGAAAACTCCCTGAACAGACACCAATAGCTCAGGTTCTAAGAGCAACAATTAGTAAATTGCCCCTCATGAAACAGAAAATTTTCTGTAAGACAAAGAACATTGTCAACAGAACAAAATGACAGCCTACAGACTGGGAGAAGATCTTCATCAACCCTACATCTGACAAAGGGTTAATATCCAAAATATATAAAGAACTCAAGAAATTAAACACCACCAAACCAAATAATCCAATTTAAAAAATGAAGTACAGAACTAAAGAGAGTATTCTCAACAGGGGAATATGGAATGTTCGAGAAACACTTAAAGAAATACTCAAAGTCCCTAGTCATCATGGAAATGCAAATCAAAATGACTCTGAGATTCCATCTTCACACCTATCAGAATTGCTAAGATCAAAATTCAGGTGACAGCACATGCTGGTGAGGATGTGGGGAAAGGGGAACACTGCTTCATTGTTGGTGGGAGTGCAAACTTGTACAACCACTTTGGAAATCAATCTGGCGCTTTCTCAGAAAAGTGGGAATAGTGCTACCTCAAGACCCAGCCATACCACTCCTGGTCATATACCTGAAAGATGATCCATAACACAAGGACATTTGCTCAACTATGTTCATAGCAGCTTTATTCACAATAGCCAGAATTGGGAAACAACCTATATGTCTCTCAACCCCCAAAATGGATAAAGAATCTAAGGTACATTTACACAACGGACTTACTACTCAGCTATTAAAAGCAAGGAAATCTTGAAATTTGTAGGCAAATGGATGGAACTAGAGATGATCATCCTGAGTGAGGTAACCCAAACTCAGAAAGATACACAAGGTATAGTCTCACTTATAAGTAGATATTAGCCACATAACACAGGGTAACCATACTACAATACACAGTCCTAAGAAACTAAATGACAAGGAGGACCCGAGGGAGAATGTTTAATTCTCATTTAGAAGTTCACGTAAACTAGATACCGGATGCAGTCAAAGAAAAGAAACAGGAAGGGAGCCTACCATAGAGATCCTCTGAAAGACTCCACCTAGCTGAAAATCCAAGCAGATGTTGAGAAACAGTCAAACAGCAGGGTGGAACACAGGGAGTCTTGTGGAAGAGTTGGGGGAATTGAGGGAACTGGAGGGATCAGGATATCCAGAGGGAGACCCATGAACCCAAAAAATCTGGGCAGAGGAAGGGGGCACTACCGAGACTGATGTACCAACCAAGGACCATGTGTGCTGTGGACCTAGACCCTCTGCTCAGATGTAGTAGATAGGCAACACAGTCTCCTTGTGAGTCCCAGAATACGAGCAATAGAGACTAATTCTGATACGGACTCTGGCCCCCACACATTGATCACTTCCCCCTGGCTGGGTTGTCTTGCCAGGTCACAGAGGAAGAGGACACACGCAGCCCAGATGAAACTTGATAGGCTGAGGTCAGACTTCAGAGGATGAGGCTTCCCCTTTCTGAGGACTAGGGGAGGGAAGGAGAAGGTATGAGGGAGAGAGGGTGGGATTGGGACACATAGACGGAGGGGGCTACAATCCGGATGTAAAGTGAACAAATCTAAAATAAAAACAATTTTTAAAAAGCAAGCATATGCTGTCCTTGCACTATTCTTTGTGGCTATCCTCTAGGTGTATCAAAGAGTGGTCATAGTTAAGCCCTCAGACATTTGCTTAAAACCTCATTGAAGTTGTAGATCAAGAGATAGAGATAGATAGATAGATAGATAGATAGATAGATAGATAGAGAGAGAGAGAGAGAGAGAGAAATCATATTGTACTTGTAACAACGATTGAGTAAACCTTTTTAATCACTTTCCCCACCAGAAGTATTTTGTAAATAATGCTGAAGGACTATACATACATAAATAGGTAATCATAGGCAAGGGGCAGAATTGATTAGAAAGGCAAGTAGATTTCTGTGAGTTCGAGGTCAGCCGGTTCTACAAAGCAAGTCCAGGACAGCCAAGGCTGCACAGAAAAACTTGTCTTCAAAAACTAAAGGAGAAGAAGAAGAGGAGGAGGAAGAATAAGAATAAGAATTATTTCAATAAACCTCTTGACTCTTGAATGGTAGCACAGGAAATTATAACCTGGGAGCAGGCTATAGCCAAGAGGGCAGACCTGGCTGCCTAACTACCTGAGAAGCAGGCCTCGGAAAGAACAGTAAAAACCCATGAGGAATGGGCTGGTGGGCCAATGAGGGGAACTGATGACAGGGCAGCAGAGAGTATTTTGCCCTTGCTTTCCTTATAGGCCATGCTGAAGCAAACACAGCTCCACAGCAGAAAGTAGATAACTAGGACACAGGCCATAGGTGTTACTTCTTACTGTAGCATGCTGGCACTTCCCCCATTCCCACACAAAGATCTACCCGGAAGGTTTCAAGCCCATACTGTATAAGATCCAGTGACTTTTCATGCCAAATACATGCATGTCATCAAATATATGCCAAGAAAGAGGAGTGCACAAGTAAAACAGGAGAAAGCAGAATGCTGCAGAAGCAAACAATCTAGAGGGGGAAATAACCCAAACTTTAAAAAGAAAACCAAGAAAGAAGGAGGTGATTTTGTAACTGCAAGAAAAAACAATACTGCATAAAAAGAGACTAGTCACACATGGATTTTGTAAGAATTATATGATTCATTGACTAAAAACAATTTGATAGAAAGTGTTATTTCAAGTGAGAGAACTCTCCTGAATAGAGATAGAGAAATGTGTATGTGTTCTTGGGGCCAGGAGGCGGGGGGTGGGGGGGTGGGGGTTGGTGCATAGGATATAAATAAAATCAATCCAGGAGGTTTAAGGATGGGCTAACACAATTTTCAGAATGAGAAGAAATGAGTAAAGGAAATTATCAAAGATATTGTATTAGGTTATTTCCTGGAATTAAAGAGAGGCGTGAATCCTCAAGGCAAATAATGAATTCTGAAGTGTTCGAAAATGAAGAGAAATTCTCAACAGCTTCCTGATGAGACAAAATGAAATCTCCTCCCCCATGGGAAGGATTGGAGTAGCCTTAGCACCCGTGGACAGATAATAAAAACCCAAAAGTGACTGAGGGGGACTTCCTCCCCCTTTATATGCTCATAAGGTATCAAGTATCTTCTTGGTAGCCTGCTATCCTTCCTCTGAGTGCCACCAGGTCTCCCCATCCAGGGGATATGGTCAAATATGAGGCACCAGAGTATGTGTGAAAGTCATACCCCACTCTCCACTCAACTGTGGAGAATGTCCTGCCCATTGGCTAGATCTGGGTAGGGGTTTAAAGTTTACAGCCTGTATTGTCCTTGGCTGGAGCCATAGTTTGTGCGGGACCCCTGGGCCCAAATCTGCCTATCATAATGTTCTTCTTGTAGGTTTCTAGGACCCTCTGGATCCTATTAGGGGAGGGGATTAAGGGGGAAATGGGAGGGAGGGAGGAACTGGAGGATACAAGGGATGGGATAGCCATTGAGATGTAATATGAATAAATTAATAAAAAAGATGGAAAAAAATAAATAAAAAAGATAAAAAAATAATAAAAATCCAAAAACATCCTGGCAGACACAATAGCTAATGTCAAACTATCAATCATGTTTTGAGAGCAAACCAAGAGACTCCAAGTACATAAGGGCTAAGATGGTGGAACTCCCACTCACTCTTACCTGGAAGAGAGAGAGAGGGAGAGGGAGATGGAGATGGCGACGGAGAGGGAACATGTAATAGTGAGATTTGTACTCAGAAAGGCCAAGAGAACATCAGAAATCCAGAGCAAAAACAGAAACAGCAATTGGACCCTAGACCCTGTCTCTTCTGCAGATCACAGGAGTGGTGAAACCATGACTACGGAGACCACATAGGATCCCCACTACACAATCTGACTAAGTCACAATTGTGCAAGTGTGACTACCCTGGTGTCAGAGCAAATGTCCACAGAACTTGGCAGTGTTAAAACAGTGGTATGGCTGAATCAATGGAAGAAGGAGATGCAGCAGCACCACAGCTATCTCCTGAGACACTGAGAGATTAACCAGCCAGTAAGAGGCCTAGATGTGGAGAGAAGGGGATGAGAAGGATGCTGTTAAGGTGGAAGGGTGTGTGATGATGCTAAGCAAACCCTTCCCATTTTGGAAGAAAATAAGTACCAGTCTTATTTCTGTTTAGAAGTAAATAAATATTAACTGGCAATGTGGGAGGCACCCAAATGTGAGCTTTAGGAAGTCTGGACAGTGCCTTGAAGGCTGGTACTGGGACCTGGTACTGCTCCAAGTGTTTCTAAAGGATTTGGGTTTTAACTATGTTTTTTTATAAAGGATATTATAAAAAGGCCAGGTACACTTGGACAAGCTCTTTTACTAAAACCAAAAATAAATAATTGAGCCTGGATGCTGTCTTGGGAGCCTCTGGACAGTGCCAGAAGAGCAGTGAATATAGTCTAACTGGATTTATTTCTAATGAGGAGAGAGCAAGTGCAGGGTACGGAAATGAGACGCATCACTTTCCCCCAACAGAACAATTAAGCTTTCATTAGGGCTTAATGACAGGATGACAGTCTGCATCCAAAGTAAGTAAGAGAGTAAATACATCCCTTCATTATCAAATCAAAGATTACCAGTAGTGAGAGGGGTGCTATCTAGATTCTTCCTGCCCCTAAAGCCACATCAGGACCCCAAAGATAAAAACCAAAAAACTTCCCTGCTGTTTGTTAATTCAACATATATTCATTTCCTCCATTGCAGCATCTTAACCTTTTCATATAAGTGGCTCCAAAACCAAACCAAACCAAACCAATCAAACCACCACCACCACCACCACCACCACCACCACCACCACCACCACCACCAAAATCAAAACTGGAAAGCCAGTATATGATTGAAACTTGCATGGCTGTGAATGGTTTCCCAGATGTGCTGGTTTGAAAGGACTGGTCGCAGGGAGGTTTGCGGGGACACTAGTGACATGTCACCACCCCCATCTTTCTTTCTCACAGGTCCAGGATCCCCATTATTTAGAGCAGCCTGTGTAAACATATTACTACACCTTGTCTTCACCGAGAAGGTGGTTCTGAGTTCAATTACAATCCCTAGCAGTTTAAATGATAGCCGCTGTGCTATAATCTAAAATAAATTGCTTTTTCTCAAGAAGCCATGTTAGCTTCTCACTGAAACTTAGCAGGGCTGCTGGCTTTATCTCATCTGAAATTCAAGCAGAGTACAAAAGCTGGGCCTCTAACCTCTGCTCCCCCTCCCATTTTTCCTTCAAACTGGCAGTAGCCTATTCTTCTGGGGCTCTCTGTTCACCCAAAATTTCCATCCTAGAATGACAGCTATCAAAAAGCAACATACTGTTTCCTTTAAAAAAAATGCAAGCCATCATTTTATTTTCCATTTCTAAGCTACACTTTGTGCTCTTTCCAAAGAATTCTATTACTAGGGCCAGACGTATTCCCCAGCTCACACATCTCCAGTACTTGTGATGAGACAGGCATCCTGAGGAACTCTGGACGAGCTGCAAACTCCCCAGCTGAACCCTCCCTTGGCTCCAAAAGGAAAACAAGGCAGGTGAGGTACACACGTGTGAACTGGAAAGCCTACCTTCCTCCTGCCGCAACTCTGTTCGAATGTTCCCCAACATGCCATGCCACCAGCCCAAGCAGGGAAATGCATTTCCTTGGAGCACACAACCAGACTCCTGTGTCTTGCAAGGAAACAGCTGCCTCAGCCCCTCTCTGATGGCACATGTCTGAGGCCTTCAAAGCCCCTCCCAATAAGGCAATCAGAAGTTTCCAATGCTAACTGTATTCTTTCAGATTTACAAGGTGACATAATTGATGCTTGTTTTTCTTCCAGTCAACAAAAGAAAATTGCCCTTCTGAGAGATTGTTCATATTTACAAAAATAATCTGTCAATTCTTTCCCCTTTCAAATATATTCTTCTATTGAGATTGAAGGAGACTGGTTTGGTGAGCATTGTGTGATATGTGCTTTGAAGAACTTCCTAATAGGAGGCCTTCCTGTATGTTCTCCAGAAAGAACAACTGCCTCCACACACTTACCCACATTCACTGCAAATCATGCCCCCATGACATCAAGGATACCCTGTTCCTATCTCGTATATGCAAAGAATATGGTGTAGCTTTTTGAATCATTTGAAGACCCCTGGTTCTCTTGGCTCTATAATAATGGGTGGGAAAGAAAATCATGATTCCTAACCAAAGTTCTTAGCGGTATGAGGAACTGGAGAAGGGGGCTTTTAAGGTCTCATATGTCATCAATAATGACAATCTGAGAATACTTTAAACATCACTGAGAGTTCTCCAGGGTGTTGTCTCTAGAGGACAATAAATCATCCTACCCAGAATGCCAGAAGGTGACACCGAGGAAACAGTGGCCTTACCTAGAGACAGCCAGTGTTGTATAAAGTAAAACAATGGGTCCCTCCTTTTCTTATTCTGCAAACCCTGCACTACTGGCAGATAGTTACTGAACAAAGTAATTGCCTTGTGATGTTAAGTGCTAAGGGTAGAAGAAGAAGTTATTTACACATTTAATGGCTAACAACAAGTGAGGCTAACACAATTGAAGATCTCTTTTTCAAATTACCCGTTAGAATTTTCTCCTCAACTACTCCTGAATTTTGTGTTTCTGTTTTCTTTTACATTGCCTCATCTTAGCAAAAATCTTAGGAAAGATTGCTCAGTACTCTTAGTATCCAGTGTATGATCATGAAAAAGACAAAGATAATGTCTGACCATGTTCCTCCTTTTCCAGTAGGTCACCCTGGCTGACATTCAAACATCTTCCATATATATATATATTTTTTTTTTCCCAAAAACCGTAAGCATCCCTTTCAGTGGTACTGAGTACAGTCATGCTCCTTAGTGACCATGACAACCTCTCTACTCACAGAGACCTTGTCATTGTTCCAAACTCAAACTCCTTGCTGAAGAAACAAAAACTCCTTGTAAGCTTACTCAGCTCGGCCACCATTCTACTTGGTGTCTTTATGATCTTTATCTAAGAACCACAAAAACATAAAACCATACAATATTTTTCCTTTTTTGTATGGCTTCTTCACTTCACACCATGTCTTCAATGTCCACTCAAGTTATAGAACTTGCCAAATTCCGTGTTTCTATGGCTGACTTACAGGAAGGGGCTTACTTCTCTCTCACCTCAGGATTGACTTTCACCATCCCTTGTAGCTCTTCTGTCCCTCAGCTCCAGTGCTGGGCTCTAGCTCTTTGTTGTTGATGCATCATTGCTGCTGCTATGGGAGTGTTAAGAGTGTGGGTTTCTGCTTGTGCATTCCATAGCATGGTTATATAATTAACCCTTGCGATTAAATTGAACATTCTGTAGTTATCTCCGCTAATTTGGGTTTCTACCAGCTATACTTTAAAAACATAGAAAAACACCCGTTCTTTACTCCTCCGTCCCTACTCAGAAGATTTCATCTTTATATAGAGTGTGTTAAAGATATCAACTAACATTTCTGAGTGTGTTATCTTTTAAGTCAGGTGGAACATTTATATGTAGCTACAAAACAAAGTTACAGCAATGCTGAATCTGGGACCAGTAATCGCTCTTTGAAAAAAATGTAGTCATCTCAACATTATATAGGAAAATGTCAAGTACAAATCATTGTCACAAGTACATGAGCTTTTGTCATCATCATGTTTGCTTTTACTAAGGCCATGCGGCTTCGGCTTCTGGCCCAGTGTCATCTCATTTCGATTTGTCTCCTTCAAATCTCTCTAAGGGTAATAGATTCTTCCAGGCTTTGTTGACCTGAAAAGCCTTCAGTTCTCCATCACATTTCATGAATACCTTTTGCCAGTTATAGGGTTCTTGGTTGAGCCTTTTCTTTTAGCATTTTTAGTACATCAGCCTATTACTGTCTGGACTCCAGACTTCTGGCGATAAGTCTAATCACTCACTTGTTTCCATTGATTTCATGACTGTTCTTTTGGCACTAGTGAAATGACTTAATGGGTAAAGGTCAAGCCTCCAGACCTCAGTTTGATCCTAGGATCCACAGAGTAGAAAAAAAGGACCAACTCCTGGAAGTTGTCCTCTGACCTCCTTCATGACTGCCACTCCCATTCTCTCTCTCTCTCTCTCTCTCTCTCTCTCTCTCTCTCTCTCTCTCTCTCTCCCTTTTCTCTCTCTCTCTCCCTCTCTCTCTCTCTCTCTCTCTCTCTCTCTCTCTCTCACACACACACAAATATTAAATGTAATTAAAATCTCTTCTTTTAGTTTTTAGCAATCTGTTATAACGTGTTTCAGTGTGGGTCTCTGAATTCATATTATATGAATAAGATGAGATTTTTGGACCTTTATGTTCCTGTCTTTAAATAAATTTGGGAAGTTTTTTGTCATTATTTCACAAAATATTATCTTTGCTCTTTCACTTTTTCTTCTTCTAGAAAAATCTATATTGGCATATTGAATGGTGTTCCACAGGTTGCCAAACTCTGATCATTTTTTCCCAGTCTGTTTCATTGTTCCTCAGTTTCCTTTGGCTTACTTTCAAGTTCAACAAACATTGCTTCTGTGTGTTCAAATATACATTTGAGTATTTCTAGTGAACCTTCTATTTTAGTCATTAAATTTTGTATCTCTGGAATTCTTACAGCTTTTTTTTTATCTCTTTATTTGCATTTTCTCAACATAGCCTCCTTTAGTTCTTTGAGCATCTTTAAAATTATTGTTTTGGAGCCTTCGTCAGGTAGACCCATCACTCGGTCTTTCTCAGGGAAATCTCTGTAGACTAACTTTTTTTCCAGGGTGGTTCATAGCCTCCTATGTATTTCTATATTTTAATGCTTATTGTTGTTGATGATGAAACTGGGTATTTAAATGCAACAATACAACACTGCTGAAAAGCATACTCCCTGCATCCCCATTTTGCCCATTGTGTACTGTTAGGTTTGTCTGTTTGCTGTTAGGGCTGATGTACGAAGCCTCTGTGCTGAGGATCAGCCTGAGACAGACATATGATGTCTTCTAGGACCTTTTCTGAACCTATAACTTTACCTGTGTAGGACACGTGACATTCTCATTCCTCTTTTCATGTGGGTTTAAAGGGCCAGGCTTTGAATGTCTGGATGCCCAGAGGAGAAGGAGGGAAGTAAGAAGAGGGCATACTGCCCTTTTAAACCCTCTTGAAGTCACTTCAGCCAGAGGAGGAGGACTTGTCACAGTGTGGACAGGAGCACTACAGTGGCCAAGACTTCCATGGTGAGAAGCTATCAGACATCAGAGCCTAGGCCTTGACTTCTGGAGGCCAGTGTCCTTTCTCCTTACCTTATCTTCACAGTATGCACACTACTCCTGAGAACTACAGAAGGCTGCCTGACAGTGGGCCAGAAATTGAGGAATGTGTAGCTGGTACCATGCCAAGAGCTAAACTTGAATGAATTCAACAGCAGCTTACTGTCCAAGCCTTACGTTTTACAAACCTTAAATAGTCTCCAGAGTTCCAAATATTTTTTTTAAATTTTTTTTATTAATTTATCCTTGTTACATCTCGATGGTTATCCCATCCCTTGTATCCTCTCATTCTTCCCTCCCTCCCATTTTCCCCTTATTCCCCTCCCCTATGACTGTTCCTGAGGGGGATTTCCTCCCCCTGTATATGCAGAGTTCCAAATATTTATGTTTAACTTTTGCTAATTTTCTAATGAAGCTGTTTAGTATTTTTATTCTTGTTGTAAGAATTGTGCAATATAAGAATCAGAGAGGTGGCTAAGTGGGTAAAAGCAGTAGCCACACAAGTCTGATGATAAAAGTTGGGACCCTAAAGCCCACATAAACAGATGAATGCGGGGTCTCATGAAGTGGTCTGAACTCAGCCAGAGAGACAAAAGAATGGCTTGGAAGCTCAAAGGCCAGCCAGCTTGTATACAGCAGGTACTAGCCAGAACACAAGAGAGACCATGACACAATGAGATCTGAGATGACAATATAATCCCCAATGTTGTTCTCTGACACACACACACACAGACAAACACACACACACACACACACACACACACACACACACACACACACACACACACTTTTAAAAGAGTAAGGTGAAGAACTATAGAAGGAGGAACCAGACATTGATCATCGTCCTCCACACACATACACTCACATGTATATGCACCCACATTCACACATACACAAACACATAAATACAGAAAATTTTAAAAAAATCAAAAAGAGTTCTTTTTCCATTCCTACCCATGGCTTAGCACTTGGACTGTAGATCTCTCTCTCTCTCTCTCTCTCTCTCTCTCTCTCTCTCTCTCTCTCTTTCTCACTCACTCAGCACCTGCTTTTCTCAGTCTTTTCACTTGGCCATTTGCAGGTAAGAATCTTAAGTTCTTACCTCAGTTTTTTTCTTTACAGAGCTATAAAATTTGCACTAAATCTAATAGTTCTTTGTCTAACTTTGGTTCCCAGATATTCTCTCCTATGTTAACTTTCTGGAATTTTTAGAATTTTCCATTTGCATTCAAGGCCTGGACTCATCCTTTTAGTCATCTTTCACATTAGATATAAAGGTTACTTCAATCTCCCTCCCATACAAAGCTCTAAAGTTTTAGCACCATTTTGGAAAAGCTGAATTTATTGAATTGGTTTTGGATTTTTGTAAAATAATGTCAGTAATAATAATAGTGTAGTAGAAATAATAATAATTTGACCATATCTGCACACGGGTCTATTTCTAGATTGTATTCTGTTCCATTTTGTGTATTTCTCTGCCAGTAACACATTGGGCCAGTTACTACACCTGTGCTGTATGCAGTCATATGCCGTGGAGAAACTGCTCACACTTTCAGTATTATAGTATGGTGGATTGAGTAGGAATGTCTTCATGACGCATGTGTTTGAATGCTTGGCCCATATGCAGTGGCACTATTAGGAGGTGTGGCCTTGTTGGAGGAAGTGTGTTACCAGGTTTGAGGTCTCATATGCTCCAACTATACCCGGTGTGGCACCCAGTCTCTTCCTGCTGCCTTCAGATGCAGCTGTAGAGCTCTCAGCTCCTTCTCTAGCACCATGGCTGCCTGTACGCTGCCAGGCTTCCCATCAATGATGATAATGGGCTAAACCTCTGAGACTGTAAGCCAGCATCAACTAAATGCTTCCTTTATAAAAGATGTTGTAGTCATGGTGTCTCTTTACAGCAATAGAGACCTTAACTATGACAGAAATTGGTACCGAGGACTAGGGTATCACTGTGATAGGCCTGACTGTGCTTTTGTTTGGAGGAATGTGGACTTCAGGATTTTGGATTAGAAAAAAACCTGAACACTTTAAGTGGTGCTTAATGGGTCATCCTAGTAAGAACAGGAGTGACAGTGGTGCAGAGGGTAATTTGGACTGCGGGGAATTGGCTCAAGAGGTTTCAGAAGAGAAGAATGTTAAGATGTGGTCTACAGATTGTTCTTGGTTTTTGTAATATTTTGGCAAAGAATGTGGCTGCTTTTTGACCTTGTCTGAAAAGTTAGTTTTGGATTAATTCATTGGCCTAGGAAATTTCAAAACAGCCTAGTATTGATGCTGTCATATGGTTATTAGTGTTCACTCTTATGAAGATCTATCATGATAAAGTAGCAACCTGAGCTAGTAAAAATACAAAATGTACAGATTAATTGAGGAGAAAAGAGGCACCAGGAAGTAGAATGGAACTAAACCCTGTGTTCAAGGAAATAAACAGATTAACAAATGGAATAAAGTGACTGGTGACCTCCAGGCAAGACCTTACCAAGCTAAGCTTACAACTTGTGAAAAGGTATTAAACAACAGTTTAGGTCCAGGCATGGTAGTGCACACCTTTAATCCCATCACTCAGAAGGCAGAGGCTGGCAAATCTTTAAGTTCAAAGCCAGACGTAGGTTCATGACAACAGAGTTTAGAAAGTGAAGAAAACCATCAAAAATAGAACATTGGTGAAGATGTCATTGAATGAGGGGCCATGCTCTAGCTCTAGCAAGCAGAAGAACTTGGAAGCTGCAGCCACCTGGTTCTGGCTTTAAAGTCAAGGACAGAAGAAAGGGGCTATGGAATCTCCCTCCTCAACTACAGAAAGCCACCAAGGCTGGGTGTTTGGCCAGGATATGCCTGCATGAAGGCCCAGAGAGGCCACTGTGTGAAGTTCTGAAGGTGAAGCATGGATTGCTTTGAAGACTTCAAGATGTGGAGATGCCTGAGTCATGAGATACCTGCCTAGGAAAGCTGTTTACAGAGAGCAGAACAAGAGAGAACAAGAGAGAGAAGCGGGTTGCGACCAACAAAGCTGGAAGGAGTAGGAGATCTGAAGAGCACTTTGACATCAGACATGGAGACGCAGAGTTTGGAGTTTGCCTGCTGGTTTTAGGTCCTGCTTTGGTCCAGTGTTTCCTGACTATGCTCATTTCCCTACCTTTTGGAACAGCAATATATATCCTGTGCCATTGTATGTTGAAAGTATGTGATCTTTTTCTTTTGATTTTTATAGGGGATTACAGTTAAGAGCTTACATGAATTTCAGAAGAGACTTTGAACTTCGGACCTTTAAACAGTGT
This sequence comes from Acomys russatus, assembly GCF_903995435.1. Taxonomy (NCBI): domain Eukaryota; kingdom Metazoa; phylum Chordata; class Mammalia; order Rodentia; family Muridae; genus Acomys; species Acomys russatus. Next base: position 45,351,579 of record NC_067139.1, read on the forward strand.
TGAAATTGTTATAGACTATGGATGGGGCTCTTGAAATGGGAATGAATGACATCTTAACTCTTAAACAACTAAGCTTAATCATAAAACTAAACTATCTGGTCTTCAACCTCATCAGAGACTTGAGAAGGAACAAAATTAATTAACTGGGTGCACATTAGGTGCAGGTTAGCAGCTTCCAAAATGAGAAGATGACAGAGATAGTTTGCTGCCCGAACAGTCACACAAAACTCTCTATAGCATTGGAGCATCATCTTTAACCTTCTGGACCAATATATCTGACAGACATATTTGTGAGGCAGAAACTATTGAGGACTTGCTTACCCTGTCTTGACAGAGTTTGAGATAGATGTTTGAAGTTGATAATGATGAGCTATGATAGATATTGATTTAAATTCAGAATTTTAGATGTACCAAGACAGGAAAGATGGTTTCTTCAAGGCTGCCATATACAAATAGCCAAAACACTATGACTGTAACATTTATATAATTCCTGATTGAGTTTTGGTTCTTCTTGCTACAGGTAGTTTATTGTATATATGTGTAAGAATATAAATGGATATGTAAAAAAATAAAAATGTTATAAAATAAAATAAATTGGACTGAGTGCATTTCTGCATCATTATATGGCTACAAGCCTGTGGGGGCCAGGGAGTGGAATGTAGTGGTAGTTCACATAGAATCACATATTTGAATACTTTGCCTATACAGAGTGACACATTTAGGAAGTATGGCCTTGTTGGAGTAGGTGTGGTCTTGTGGGAGGAAGTGTGTCACTGTAGGGGGCAGACTTTGAGGTCTAATATGCTCAAGCTATGCTCAGTGTGACACACAGTCCCCTTCTGCTGCCTGCGGATCAAGATGTAGAACTCTTGGCTCCTTCTCCAGCACCATGTCTGCCTGCATGCTGCCATGATTCCTATTGTGACGATAATGGACTAAACCTCTGAGACTGTAAGTCAATCCCAATTAAAGGCTTTCCTTTATAAGAGTTGCCTTGGTCATGGTGTCTCTTCAGAGCAGTAGAAACCCTAACTAAGACACATAGGTTAGGTGCATTTCCAAATAATTTAGATTAAATTTGACGAGATTTTATTGGGAAGCAATTGAGGTCAGAGACTGCTGTGGGAAGAGGTAGCTTCCTTATGTTGGGACTACCATGGCACATTTATCTCAGTATTTATTTCTTTTATGACATCTGCTTATAAATATTGTATCTGTTTATAAAGGGCACATCTAAGTATGTTATTTACTTTAAAACTATGGTAAATGAGATCATACTTGCAATTTTGGTTTCTGCATGCTCATTGTCAGCATATAAAAATGAAATTAATTTTGCACCCAGCCTGAATTCTGGAGTCACTTATCAGTTCTAGGAGATTTTGTTACAGTTGTTTAAGATTACAAGGGACTTCTTAAGTGGATGACCATGTCATCTGCAAATACAGATAATTTCCCTCTGACCCATATGGCTTCTATCTCCCTTGCTTGTCTATTGTTATGGCTAAAACTCTCAGAATATGTCAAATTGAAGCAGTGCTCCTGAACATACTTGACTCTTCCTAGTCTTAAAATGTTCTTTATCAAATCAAGGTGATTCTCCCCTATTTCTATTTCTTAGATTTTTCACTGTGAATGGAAGTTGGATTATATCCAATGCTTTTAAAGAAGCATTCTATGCTTTTTTAAAAAAGCTTTCCTTCTTTAGTTTATTGCTATGGTTTAATATTTATGTTTATTTTAAATTACTAGACTTCATGTGTTTGGAATAAATGCCAGTGGGTCAAGGTAACTTTTATACTGTATTCTATACAAATGTATTAATATTTTGTAATTTGTGTCAAAGTCATGGGTACAGGAGCAGTATCTCTTTTTTTGTCCTCAATTTTTCCTTCCTTGTTCTTTCTTTATCCTTCTGCTCATGTCCACTTTCTGGCACTTTCTCTCCCTCCTCCTTCTGTGCTCTGAATAGCTTTGGAATCAGAGAAACACTGCATCCATAAAAACAAGGTGAGAAATTCGGCTCTTCCCTTTCCTCTCTGGAAAAGATGAGTTGACGGTTCCTCAAACCCTCACTGAGGAGCATCTCCATGAATCCGTCCGTTCCTAGAGGGATTTGGTGGAGATGCGTTGTTGTTGTTTATTGTGTTTGGCATTTTGTTTTTAATTATTGTTGTTGTTATTTCAGAAATAGAGCTTTGCTATGCTGCCAAGGCTGCGCCAGTCTCTTGAACTCAAGGTGCCCTGTTGTCTCAGTCTCTGGAGAAACTGAGACCGCGCACCTGTGATGGTCACGGGATGGAGGGTTTTTCCTCCTACTTTGGCTCTGCTTAGGTTGTTACAGTTCTCAAAGAATTGGCCAGTTTCTTCTAGGTGGTTAGATAATTGACTGTAAAATACTCACATTACTTTCTTATCATTTCTTTTTGTTTTGAAGTGTTCAGTTTATAACCCAGGACTTTATACAAATGACAGAAATGCTCTCATAGAGACAAAGCCTAGGCTCTCGTCTCATTTTTAATGACTGCAGAATTTGTATTTGTGTTTTTTATTTTACCTCTGCCATTGATAATTTTGGCTTTGCTAAGCTATTTAATAGCTTATCAATGAAATAATTATTAAAAGAATCTTCCATTTTATCTATTTTTAATTTTATTGACATCTCATATTCATTTTCCCCCTCCTGTCTGCTTGTTCTCCCCACCCCCTCTGTTAAATTGTTAAGGCAGGAGCTTGGGTTACTGAATTCAGTCATCTCTCACTTGTAAACACAGGATCTATTAGCCTCTACCTGGCACTGCGCCTGGACCTGCATCCTACAATTTCTGATTTGTTGTTTTTTTGCTTTTATTTCATTTCACACATTTAACTATGTTAATTTTAAGTCTTTGACCTGTTGCTAATTTATAAGTATGTTGATTAATTCTTTGTGTGTGTGTGTCTAGAGATTTTCCTGTTGAACTTTTATTACTAATTTCTAGTTAAATTTTACTGTTCTAACAACATTTTCTTCATAGTTTAGTTTTTTTTTAATGTGATAACTCAATTATGATCTATGATATGCTCAATTGTGTGAGGTTTTTTTATTGGAGCTTAAAACAGAGTATTGCCTGCCATTGTTAAAGAGAACGTGCTGTACATCTGTGTGTCTGTTATATACAGTTGTCTGATTATAATGTGTGTGTGTGTGTGCACGCATGGATGTGTGTGTTTGTGTGTATGTATGTTTGTGTGTGTGTGCACAAAGGCTTGAACCTAGGGTCATGTAGCTGTCAAGCAAGCACTCCATCCATACCCTTTTTACTGTTTGGGACAACATATCCAGCTGGCCTTGAATTTACTACATAACCCAGACAAACCTTGAACCTGCAGTCTTCCTGCCTCATCCTTCTAAGTTGCTAAGACGACAAGCCTGTGCCAAGAAGCCTGGCTGATATAAATATATTCTTGCTTATATTCTCCATAGTAGTTACATATGGCATTAAAAGGAGACACGGAGATAGGAAGATTGTTTCTTTCCCTTTCATCTTTCCCTCTCCAGATCTGTCAGCTGTTGCTGAAATCTTGTGTCTTCTTTTTGATGTGCACATATTTCATTTTTATGACATTAAATAACAACCTTCTTAGTTTCTAGATATTCTCCTTACTTTTAAATCTACTTTTATCAGATAATTATAGAAGTGTTCTTGGGCATGGAGATAGATGCCTCTAACCCTAACACTTGGAAGGAAGTCAAGAAGGCTGGTATTTCAAGGTTATCTTCAGCTTCATTGCAAGTACAAGCCCAGCTCGGACAATATAAGACCTTATCTCAAGAAGCCAATGGGTGTATGAGGTGTGTGTGTGTGTGTGTGTGTGTGTGTGTGTGTGTGTGTGTGTGTGTGTGTGTGAAGTGTGGGAAGGATTAAGCTTTGTCACAGGTGGGAGCAGTCTTGGCGGGCTTTACCCTTGGGGCACCCCATGAATACCTTGTGACAGACTGAGTGGAGCCATCCTGAGTCTGGAATTCAGGAAGCAGACCTGGGAACCCCACCTGGACTATTGTCTTTCTAATGGACCCTCACTGGGAGAAGGAGCCGGTCCTTCCCACGTGACTGAAGGAGTTGGAGAAGAGAGAATAACAAAGCCAGCTGTGAGGAGAGTGTGTGGGGACAGCAGACAAGCTGGACCAGCACGCAGGCCAGAGAGACCCCGAAGGACCTGTCCCGTGGAACGGCTACCGGAAGGTTCACTCTTTTGTCCCTCTAACCTTTTTCCTTCTTGTATAAGCTAGTTGGGTTGCATAATAAAGTTTAATTGCTAAGAAACAGAGTCAACAGTGAAGTGTGTGTGTGAAGTGTGATTTATTTATCTTAATGTGTACTAGTGCTTTGCTTCGCTTCCCTGTAGGTCTGTGCATCATATGAACGCTTGGTACTCATGGAGGCCAGAGGAGGGTGTTGGCTTTGATGGAACTTGATGTTTGGACTGTTTTGAGCTTCCATTTGACGGAACTGAAGCTGTGTCCTTTGCAAGAACAAGTGGTATTAACCACTGACCCATCTTTCAAGCTCATATTTATATATAGCTTTTGAGACAGGTTATCTCTATGTAGCCCTGTCTGTCTTAGAACTCACTGAGTAGACTAGACTGGTGTTAGCTCACAGACATCAGCTTGCTTCAGCCTCCAGAGCTGGGATTAAATGCATGCACCACCATACCTAGCATGTTTATAATATTTTAATGGTTTCCTATAAAATTTAACAATATTGTGACCTTATACTTATACAAAAACATTTAAATTGCTGCCATGAGAACTTTTCCTTGTGTGCATCGCAGAGCCTTGAACAGATCATACTCCCCCAGCATAGCTCTTATGAATGAGTTAGTGTTTATGCGTAGCGTCTCCTGAAGCTATACCATGGCGTACGACACACTGCAAAGACAGCGGTCACTGGCAGAACATCATCACTATTCACAGCAGTCACCCCTGCTCCTGGACACAAGAGGAGCCTTGAGCACCTCTATCTCTCAGTGCGATTTGCTAGAGTGTAGAACATGTTCTCACTTAGGTATCCTTTTCCTCTGGTCATCACAATAGGCTTTCTATTTCTGTTAGAGCAGAAAATGTCATCCTGGGACATGCTTCTCCACGAGGACTTCCAGCTCGATTGTCCTGAAATGCACTCCACCATGCCATACCAAACCACATCTAAGACTCTCTCTCCCTCTCACTCCCATTCTCTCCCTCTCCCTCCCCCTCTCTCTTTGTCTCCTTCCCTCCCTCCCTCTCATAATTAGTTGGTTTTTTTCCGAGAAGGTAGGAAGCCAAGACTGTGCTGGATTTCTTTTTCACAAAATAAAACCACTACAGTTTCAGTAAGAATGACTATAAAGCCATGATACCAATAACAACTGACATAGGATAATATTAATAGGATAATGCAAACTATTGATGCCTCACAGAAACATCATATAAAGATTGATATAATAACCAGAGGGCCTGGAGAATAGACTGCTATAGAATCTGAGATCAGATCATTTGCAGGCCCAGTGGAATCACAGGGTATGGCCAGATTGCATGATCCTTTATGATCCACAGCCACTGGCCCTCATATTTGTTGCACATATTCACTTCTGTTTTTTTTTAATTATTACTTTAATAGAAAGGAGTTTAACTTACTAATGAAATCAAATCTACCACTCTTTTCTCTTGTCTTTTCTTTTTGCCTCTATGCTAACAAAACTCTCTTACTCTAGTTGAGATAAACACTCATTTCTATTCTGGGTTTCTAATGATTGATTTTATACATTTATTTATTGCTTTAATCCAGCTGGAATTAATTTTAGCATATGGTGTGAGAGAGAGTGTGTAATTTTTTTCCAATGCTAATGCATTTTTGATAAGCAGAAAACATTTCCCACAGTAGAAAACACAGCTTACATATACTTTCTGAGCATTGGAAGCCAGGGAAAGAGTAGAGGGGACTTTTCTCAAAAAACATGAAAACCTCATCTTTTTTTTTTTTTTTTCTTCTTTTAAGACTTGAGATGATTTCCCTTATTTTTTGGTGTCTGCGCTTTTCTGTATGGTAGGGTCACAAATATCATCCACTGTGTCCCCAAGGGTAAGGTAATTGCTTAAGCCCATCAGGTCCTCCGAACACGTTCTGCAGAGCGGATTTTCCATTACTTGTTACATGGCAGACACAGGGCTCCCTGGGAGAATACGACCAGAGGAAATGGAACTTTAGAAAACATGAAATAGGCTGTGGGCTTGCCCATTTGGTAGAGATAGTCCCCAAAGAAAAGAGAGCCCTGGTATTTAGAGCAAGTAGATATAACTTCCCAGGTGCCGATGCTCTCATCAAACTGTATGTGTTTAAATTAAGAGCAAGAAACATGTCAGTATCAGAATTTCTGAGTTCTGGATATCGGATAGAGGTGGATGGATTAAGAGAGAAATTTATAGTCTTGTTCCAATTTAAAAAAAGGCCTTGAGGGATTGTAGAAGCAAACCCGCCTCATTATTAGCTGGTTACTAAAATAGTTAAGAGCCAGAGGAAAACTGTACTTCTTGTGTCCCATTCCCACAAGAGTACCCACAAGTACCCATTTATATTCAAAATAAACACTCTGTTCACCCTCATTTATCCACTAAGGCATGCTGACTGTTCACTGTGGGCCACGACTTATGGGGTATTAAAATTGTAGGCTAGTAGGTACCTGTCCTTACTAAAGCCACCTACACTGGGGAAATACCATCATTGCTACAAAATAATATGTGAACTAGAGTCCAGACAGTGCGAGGGTAGAGTAAGGATGGGATATACTCAAAGTGCTCTTGAGCTAATACTTCACCACTTCTCCTTTACCTTTCAAACTGCATCTTCAAGGAATTCGAATGCAAGTGCAATGCATGAAAGACAACAGTGGACAAAAGCATGGAGTTTTTACACAAATTGGACACAAGTATTGTCAGAGCACGTATCCTAATACAGAGGTGCGGGTGAGGGAGAGCGAGAGGCATATACACACAGATACACACACACACACACACACACACACACACACACACACACACACACACACATACACAGATATAAACATGGAGACTTAACACACATGCACACACATACATTCACACATACCCACTTCCCTTATTTACAAAAGCGCTGAGAAGTAGTGGGCAGGGGTGTGCTTTATAACAAAGTCTGGGAGTCATCTGAAAATTTCTACAGTCCAGCTCACCAGGTTCCAGTACCACCCTCAGACCCCAGCCTTGGCCTTCCCTCTCATCTGAGCCACCACATACACTTTTACAATACCAAGCTTGCCCCCTGTTGCAGAGTCTAAACTCTTCATCGAGAGTTTACGGAGCCCTGATGCACAAAGTAATGACATTGGCCTTCAAGGACATCTAATTCACAATGAACTATCAGCATGCATTTTAAACATCTAAATACTTAGGCAAAGTGAACTTAACAACAAACTGAACTCCCAGAAATGTCAAAGAAGCAAAGATTAATCAGTGTTCCCTTTAGAACTGAGAAAGACAGTATATTTTTAAAATGCTCAAGGATTAGTCTTTCTCTTTAAACTTTTTTATTTATTGATTTTTTTATCTTAAAATCACAATACAATATCTAGCTAGAACCTTTACAGGCCAGCAGTCTAAACTGCTATAGCTTTAGTAAGTACATTGCTCTGTAAAGATCACCTCACAAAAGAGCAGGTGACTCCCAAGAAGCGACAAAGAAAATGTGCTTAAAAGAAACAAACGTGGCAGGCTGGGGAGATGGCTCAGTCCGGAAAGAGCCCGTTCTACAGGCACAGTGGCTTGCGAATGTGAGTCAAAGATTCCCGAAGTTTACGGGCCAGGCAGCAGCACGAACCTGAGCTGCAGGTTCAGAAGAAATCCCTGTCTTGAAAGATGAGGTAAAGAAGCAGCTGAAGAAGACACCTGACTTCTGTGACATCCTCTGCTGACATGAGGATGTACATGCAGAGACAACACACACATACACACACACACACACACACACACACACACACACACACGAGATAAGCAAATGCTTCTGGTGCACAGAAGTTAAGTTTAGAAGCATTAGCGGCTCTCTAAGTTACTGAGATCTTTCCACATGGGACACAAGTACAGTTTTCCCCTGGCTCTTAGCTAGGTTAGTACAGAATCTCAACCAAACAGTCAGCCAGCAACTTAATGTGGCTGCCCTCTGCAGTGATGAACCAGTCATGTTAGATGAGAAAAGGCCTACAATCACTGCTGAAGAAGCCAGGAAGACCAAAAAGTTCTGTCCACTATCATTTCATGCCAAATTCCTATCTCTAACCTCCAAATTCAAGGGAGAAAGAAACAGGAAGTGCCAGCCACATAAGTCCCCAAGGACGCTATTTTGTTTTGTTTTGCTTTGGTTTTTTTGTTTGTTTGTTTGTTTGTTTGTTTGTTTCTTTGCTTTTTGCTTTGCTTTCTGTTTTTAATTTGTTTTATTCCTTAGCTTTCTAAAGTCCCAAATCGGAAACAAATTCAGCCTATTTCCACTCAAAGGCACCTGTCATGAAGGCCGTTAATGTACTTTTTTGACTTGTAAAACCACAATTGCCAAATCTTTGGTCTATTTTAGAGTATGGCTTTTTGTTTGTTTGTTTGTTTTTGCTTTTGCTTTTTGAGACAACGTTTCTCTGTGTAGCCTTGGCTAACCTAGACTCACTTGGTAGACCAGGCTGGCCTTGAACTCACATTAATCCACCTGCCTCTGCCTCCAGAGTGCTGGGATTAAAGGTGAGAGCCACCACACCCATCTATTTCCATCTAGAATCAGCAACATGTTGGGCAATTTAGGAGGAAAATGAGAATACATTGTGTCCTATCACCTCTCTAAAAAAATACAAAAGTAGCAAGGGTTAGCCTTGAACTTGAGTGACAGAATAAAAACAGATTTTTTTTTTTTCTGTAAGAGTTTAAAAATTAACAGTATTCAGGGTCTTTTTCTGATGTATGAGTTGTAGGTAGCATACATGGAGTCATCAACCAAGGGGAAGACAGGAAGGTGAGCAAGGAGCAGACCGGGGACAGTTCCTTCACGCTCACCACTGTTCTGGGTGTATAATGATCTAGTTGGAAAGATTTTCAGGGATCCCTGAGTCCCCCATCCCCCACCCCCATCCCCCATGGATGACCAGCTGGTGGACGGTGACAATCAATAAAAGCACAAGAGCCCTTTTTGTTAAGAACAAGAGTCACTATTTCTTTTTTTTTAAATATTTTATTAAGTTATTGATATTATATCTCAACTGTTATCCCATCTCTTGTATCCTCCCATTTCTCCCTCCTTCCTGCTTTCCACCTACTCCCCTCCCCTATGACTGTGACTGAGAGGGACCTCCTCCCTTTGTATATGCTTATAGGGTATCAAGTTTCTTCTTGGTAGCCTGCTATCCTTCCTCTGAGTGCCACCAGGCCTCCCCATCAAGGGAACGTTGTCAAAAATGGGACACCAGAGTTTGTGAGAGTCCCCATTTCTTAACTTCTCCTCTTCCCTAGTCTCCCATCTCAGACACATCAGTCACACAGTAAACACTTGTGTAGCTTTCCATCTCTCTAAGTTTGGATCACAGGCAGCATGAGTCCCTGGGCTTGAGCCTGATTTGCAAAATTCACCTGAGACAGCGCATTAGAGCAACAACAGCACAGCAACCACAGCAGCAGCAGCAGCAACAACAACAGCACACAGCAGCAGCAGCCACTTGTGCTGGGCTACCACTCAATGCAACTGTCAGGACTCCCAGGTGACTTATGTGACTTTACAATGCCCTAGTGATGGATGTCACGTGTCAGGCTGCCCTACTGCTTCAAACATACAGAGAAGGTGGCAGCCCAGAAGGAAACAAGCAATGCCCAAGAATCTCTGCAGTTGTGGAAAACAGTTTTGTAAAGAGACTAACGAAGCCACGCGTAACGGGTATAAGAGCAAAGCACTCCCAGTCCGCTCAGCGTGAGGAGGGCAGCAAAGAGTTTTTTCAAGTTGAATACTATTCTATCCCTTATAAATAAACAGTGGTAATATTTTGATATCTCTAATCTCATTGATAAGTTCCTCTTCATTTTTGCCCATTGATTTCTCAGATCACATAGCAATGACATTTTGGATCATCTTTGGGTGAAAATTATTATATTGTATTTTCTCATGTTATTAAATACAATTTTTAAAGACTTTTCAAATACTTCCTTGTGCACTATAATCTAATAATTGTCCAATTCACTGACAGACTAGAGTGTTTAATTATAGTCAAGTTCTGTAATACCTGATTATAATTTTTGTCTGCATTTCTCTTTCCATGGGAAAGATTTGTAGACATTATTTTAATAAATCAAGTCAAAATTTATGACAAATTCTTTTTTATGTTTTTATTATTAATTCTTTGATAACTATATATATGTATGCATACATGTGAAGGCACATGCGCGCGTGTACACACACACACACACACACACACACACACCATTTCCAGACCCTGTCCATTACTCTCACTTATCCCCTTCCCACTATCCCTATATCCCTTTTCCATCCTGACAAATGTCTTTCCCACACTGACTTAATTTTGGGAGGTGGGAAGTTACGCTGTGATCCATTGATTTTTAAGTACAGTTGCTTGTTTTGACATGGGTGGAGCTTACCTGCATCAAACAATATACCAGTGGCTTTGCCACTAAGGACTATGACTCCTCCTCCCACAGCCTGTAGCTCCTGAGGGAGGGGTGGGAACACACAGACTCTCCCCATTTGTGGTGGAGTGTTGATGGATCCAGTCTTTGTCAGGTCTTATGCCAACTTCCTTTTCCTAGGAGGCATTGTGGAGTCTCAACCTCTAGCTCTAAGAAACAGGCTCATTATAGCTAATAATGCCAGCTGGTTGAAAAGAACATTTTGGCTTATTTCAAATTCGTATCCAACAGCAGTATATTTAATTTTTTTGTAAACCATCTTGAAATCACTTCTACTGAACATATTTTTGAGATGTATCCCTGTTAAGTGTTGTTCTCTCAGATTTTCCACTGCTTTTCCAAAACAAACACTTATGTGAATGATTTGTGACCTATTTTTCTTCAAGTACTGGTAGATATTTGGAATTTATAGAATTATAAGAAAATCTTGTGAAACGTGTTCACATTATTCTTTGGGCAACAAGAGCCATGAGAATTTGAAGCCCTCAGTTTCTGGACCATCCTACTTGGCCCTGTTGATTAGAATTCTCATTGCCCTCCAACCTCACCAACATCTGATTTCAATGATATACAGGGAAATCTTCATGATACTTAGGAAACATAGTTTGAAAACTCATGCCTAGGTATTTGGGAAAGCAAATTGAGTGCCAACACCGCGGAAATAGGCCGCAGGCCTGGCTAACAGAGCCCAGAGCACCAGCGTGGACCACAGCCTGCCCCTGAGTGCTGGGATACACTTACATGGTTCTTTCATGTTAACATTTACAATTAGGATAGATAAAGTCCTCAAAAAATGTAGAAGGCAATTGTGAGAAGAATGAAAAAAGAGAGAGAAAACATACTACATATAAAGCAAGCATTTACAACAACCAAGCAATGATATCATATGGTTTAAAATTATTTTAAATACCAAAATAATTGTTTATTGATCAACTGTGGACATGCTGTATGCTTAATTTATCTTTCATGAAATTATTGTAGATGGTGCCTGTAGTAACATAATTCATGATCATTTTTCCACTTAGAATAATAGGAAATTTTCTCCTGGAACTCATTTTTGGATAAAGTATTTGAGCAATAGAAATAAATTATTAACATAAAACAAGAAGGGGCATCATTTTATCCAACAGAATTCTTATAATTTCTTTATTTTTTCTTTTTTATTTATTTAGGCATTTTCTTATTCACTACCAGCAACCTTGCCATAAATAACTACTGAGACATGATTTCATAGAAGATGAAGCCACTGAGATTCAGAGGCCTTGGAGGATGGAAGCCTCTGTCTGCTGTGACAGAGTAATGTGTGTTTGATATATCACAGAAATAGAAATGTATTCTTTCACTGTTCTGTGACTTTCTGTGACAATGTCAAGATGTTGGCAGAGACCAGATCTGTCCAACATCTCCAGATGTTCCTTCCTTGCTTCTTCCAGATCCAGGTGACTGGTGCTGTACTTGGTTTAAGGTAATAATACTCTGGAGACTCCATGGCCACACCACCTTTTCCCTTTCCACATGGCCTGCTCACCTCCTTTATATAGAAATACCTGTGCTAACATTTAAAGTTTCAGGCTAATCAAAGATAATTTCATCATTTTCTTTTTTGTTTGTTTGTTTTTTGTTTTTTGAGACCAGGGTCTCTCTGTGTAGCCTTGGCTGTCCTGGACTCACTTTGTAGACCAGGCTGGCCTTGAATTCACAGTGATACACCTGCCTCTGCCTCCTGAGTGCAGGGATTAAAGGTGTGTGCCACCACGTCCAGCTTGATTTCATCTTCTTAAAATCCTTCATACACACAATGTTCACAAGTCTCCAAAAATGTATGTAGATAGTTGTGGTCAATTTTCACCTCCGACTCTAGGTCAAGGTAACAGTTCAAATCTTGGTCTTACAAACTCCAGAGAACATAGTCCACTCTATGTGCTCTTTTCTGTCAGGCAATGCTGCCATCTCTGTCCCTCCTCACATCCTAATGTCATCTTGTCTTGCAGTCAGTATTCAGGCCCTTCCTGAAGAGCAAACATGAAGGTTAAGCCACCATTAGCAAATGCCACCATGCAGTCTTGGATTTCTTCCTAATACCTAGGCAGTTTCCTAATTCTGCCACATAAAAGCAGCCTGCAAGGAGTATTTATCTTTTCTTATTATTTTGCTATCTCAGAAGTTCCCATCAGTCTCTAGTATAACAGAGGAAATCATGGCAAATGCCGATGGGATTTGCAAAATGAGGCCCCTATATACGCCATTTTGGCACACTGACTATTCAGAGTTAAAAGCAGTTGGGTTAAAAATAGAAGACTAAAGAAAAATACTCTAATGTTCCTCCTTTTTCTTAAAGGAAAAAGACTGAACTGAACCATGAAAGAGAGCCTGCCGTTAGCAGAAAGCAAGGAGCATTGTGATGGTCAGGTTGAATGAAGGGACACATGTACAAGCAAGCTCTTGTGAAGCCAACCCCTTCTTGCCTCGAGTCACACTCTAGCCTAGCCCCTTCCTTCATCCTCTCAGGATTTCCTCGTCTTCTTCCAGCTAATAAGTGGCCAATTGTAGCTGTATATCTGTGTTCAGAAAACTTGTCTTAAATATACTGTAATCCTTTTCTGTTGTACACAGGTCTTACAGTAAATGATTTTCAATTCTCTCCCCCAAAATTTAGGAGGTAAAATTTTGCCTCCTCTGTCTGCATTCTCATTCATTTTGCTGTTGCTTTTTTCCCCCAGAATACTTTTTCAAGTTTTGTCTGTCTTATTTTATTTCTGTGAATGTTTTTATTTGTATATACACGTATGTGTACTGCATGTACGTGTGGTACTTCGGAGGTCAGAGAAGAATTTCTGTTCTCCTCGAACTCGAAGTGCAGGTAACTGTGAGCCACATATAGGTGCTGGAGACTGACCCCAAATTGTTGGCAAGACCAGGAAGCACTTTCAAGCTCTTTATCATCTCGCCTGCCACTCTTTAGACTGTCTAGTTACTGTTACTTAGGAATTAAAACAAATGGGCAAAGGGGACCAACGTGCATCTTCTGATCTGGCCTTGGTGCTCCTTGGAAGAACAGTCAAACCAAGTTTATTGGGTCAAGAAAGCACTGGGCCTAAAGTTCACAGAGAAGACACTGATGTTTCACCCACTTGCCATACAGAATGCAAGCTCTACTCTGCATGCCTAAGTCCCATGACCCCAAGCAGCAGTGATTCCACTTACACACATATAGATTCTTTGCAATTCCACCTATCCTTTCTTTTTTAGATTCTACTAGGAGTTTGCATTTTCATATAAAATGCAGAATATCCTGCGATTGCGTAGGCTCAGCCTCAAGCTCTCTTCCCATTAAAGCCATCATTTGTGTTATTTTTATACAAACTACAAACTCCACAGGATGAAGTTATTTTTACTTAACCATCAATTTTATTTTTAATTAAGCAGGGAAAAAACCAAACAAACTATGCTTACATATTCATTTTGTGGCTATGATTTCCACCCTTCCCCATTCTAATTTTCTTTTGTGAGTGCGTGTGTGCGTGCATGCGTGAGAGAGAGAGAGAGAGAGAGAGAGAGAGAGAGAGAGAGAGAGAGAGAGAGAGAGAGAGAGAGACAGAGACAGAGACAGAGAGACAGAGACAGACAGAGACAGAGAGAGACAGAGACAGAGACAGAGACAGAGACAGAGAGAGGGAGAACGATTTTCCTAAAAGTCACCAGGTTAGGCTGGTGTTAGATGGGCTGGCCAGCACATCCTGGGACCCTCGTGTCTGCTTCCCCAGCGCTAGGATAAGAAACGTGTTATACTACCTCCCTTGTTCTTTTCCATGAGTTCTGTGGGTCAAACGCAAGTCTTCATGCTTGCAGAGCAGGCGCTTTTCTGACTTAGCTACCTTCCTAGCCCTTTCTCATATTTTCTTACTTCTTGTAAAACCCCCTTTTACTCTTTACTGTGATATAGTCTGGCCTGTTGGTAAAAATTTCACTTTTCTTTACCCACAAGCAACTTCATTTTGACTTCATTCTTGAAATATAGTTTCACTGGATCTGGGATTCTTTTCCTTTCAGCCTCTTTGTAGCTGTTTCCTCCAAGTATGACATGGACATGGTCTTCACAGAGCAGCATGGCCATGGCACCCACAGGAGAACCTGACCTGCAGTCATGGTAGCAAATAAATAGAGCTAGATGGCAGATCTCCAGGTCTATTCTAACAGGGCTGGTACTAGTCCCTCTTGAAGAGAGAGAGGGGGGGCGGCAGATCCTAAGACCTTCCAAAGACCCTGCCCTGAGATTCTGAGTACCAATGCCACCTGGACCAGGTACAGGCAATCTCAGAAATGCCCAGAGGTTAAATGACAGATGAAATGTTGGTGCCTTACTTTCCCCTGAGTCACCCATGATCCTTAGCGAACTAATAAACACATTACTTCGCTGAGCTGCACTTGACTGTCTGTTGGCTCTGTGCCTATTTTTGGGAAATAGATTCCTCCTGCCTCACCCTAGGAAACTCAGGAACCTCATTAAAGACACTGCCCTGGTAGGGTTGCCATTTAGAGCTTCTGAGACAGGTCAGCAGCACCCTTCCTTGACAACCTGTGTTTTCCTGTTGCTTCTAGCACCACTGTACCTTAGATTCCAGGTAATTAGATTGTGACATGCATCAGCTTTGTGACTATGGAAATATCTTTTGCAAAACTGGGCAAGTTTTGGATCATATTTCTACAATCCATACAACCTACATGTTTGGGCCAGTATCTTCCTTGTGCCCTGTAGGGTCCTCCTACACTATTGGGAGCCAGTGAATGAGAGTGACTTGTTTCCCAGAGAAGAAAGCCCTGTATTCACAAACTCTCCACTTCTATTTTCTGCACACTGTTTTTTTTTTTTTTTTTTTCTGAAGTTGTTAAAAATGACAGGCCTCATGGTACTAATTTACTGCTAACCACAGCCTTGACTGACCGTTTACATTTTGGCCATAGTCTTCTGTTCTCCAACAGTGTGCATAGTAATCACTTTTCTATGTGAACCTGAGGCTATTTGATCAAAGGTCTTCACTGTTGTTGTTGTTGTTGCTGCGGCTATTGCTGTTTTCCAACTTGTTGAGCTTTGAATTTAAGCCTTTGTAATTAATTTCTGGTTACATTTCATTGTAGGCAGAGCATGCAGCCTAGTTCCACTTTATATTTCATAATTTTACATTGCCTCTTGGAGGTACAATACATGATCAATTTTCTAAATGTTTTATGTCTCCTTAAGAAGAAAGTGTGTTGCTTATTTCTAGAGAACAAAATTCAATAAATATTTATTAAATCACCTCTATTCAGTTATTAAAACACTCATCCATTCTCTGTTTGTTTGATCCAGGAAAGATCAATGAGAGTGTATTGAAGTTTCACATAATTCAACTACCAATTTTTCCTTATATTTTTTAACGTCCTCTGCTTCAAGTACTTTGAGGCTATTACCACGTCAATAACAATCCCAAACAGCCAGCCTTCCCTGTGAAGCTGGCTGAAAGCCAGAGTTCTGCCACACTTAGTCGTTTCAACACCTTTGATTGGATTTTGTCTAAATATTACCCATATTACTTTTTGCTTTATTTTACTTTTACTTCTTAAGCTCTGCTTTCTTCTTCTTCTTCTTCTTCTTCTTCTTCTTCTTCTTCTTCTTCTTCTTCTTCTTCTTCTTCTTCTTCTTCTTCTTTTTTCTTCTTCTTCTTCTTCACCTTAATGAGCCACTGTATTTCAGGTACATATCATCTTGGTAACTTCAGGTTAATTGTGCTTTTTGGCTGAAACAGAGAACCATTGTATTGAAAGGCCAGTTTCAGGAGCTTCCAATGTGTGGGCCAGCCTCACCCCACACTTTGGTGGACACTGGGCCACTCTCCAGCCCTGATACTTGATTTCCCTCTTATTTGAACCAGTACTTCCTAATTTAATGTGTTTAACAATTGCCTAGAAAGATTTTTTTGCAACAAATATCACTAAATTTGGTGACGTTTTAAGCTCCAAGGAGTTTTTATTAATCTTTGGCTTTTATTATGTTCTTCCCCAAACACATCTTTAATTCTTAGGTCAGTTCTAGGTGTTTATATCCGTGATGTACATGTTTTCTGTTTTAATGCCACATTATTTATTTTAATGGATATTTTCCTATTTTCAGCAGAGTTTTTTCAGTTTCCTTCTCTACATTTCAATTTGTTAACATTTTTTTTCACAGCTTCTTGTGACAATTTCCATACTGCCAGGACATTTCAGCCAATTATACTTTCTTGATTGGCTCACCTCTTTTCCAAATAATTAATCCTACTCTTTCCTAATCTAAACCAATTCTATTACTTTTCCTTTTGTTTTATATGCAACTGAGACGGCCAAACTGCTAAAATAAACTGTCTAAATAAAATACCTGTAAAGCTAAAGTTTATTATAGGGTTCCAGAATATTTTTTGTCTTTTATTCTTTATAATTTTTTAAATTTTTGTTTATTCCTTCCTGCATGAAATTATCTTAATTTTTTCAAATAATAAAACCAAATAATTCAAAAATTTAAAATGACTTTGAAAGTAGAAGAAATAAATTGAGTTTTTTCAAAATCAAAAATTATCTGATTCAACCTGATTAGGAAAACAACATCCCTCCCCCTCCGCCAGACCTCAGCACAGGTAGAGTGCTTTAACCATGACACATACTGACAAATGTCCTTCCAGAATATTGTGTAAAGAGTCCCACTTGGGAAAAATAATGGCCTTGCTAAAATGCCTGCATCCTAATCCCTGGATCTGAAGATATCTTCAGTTGCATGCCAAAGGAGAACTTAGATAACAAAAAGAGTTGAGATTACTAATGACCAGATCTCATACCGCAGGGCTTGTCAAACAGCAGAAAGAGAAGGGGAAAGACAAATGATGACATGGTTACTGCTGCCGCTGAAGCCGAATGGTGCCTTTGAAGGGCACCACAGACCCCAGATCGATGACAAGAAACATTATCTCAACTCCAGAAAGGAATTCAGCTCAGATGACATTTTTCTTTTTTTAGTTTAGTCCAGTTTTAGATCCATTTCAGACTCATGACTCCGCAGAATCACACAGTAATAAATCAGGGTGGCTTTGAACCAGTAGCCATGGAAAACTAACATACAACCACCTCTTTGACTAACCACCGTGTACACTCTCCTAGAAGATAAAGAAAGCAAAGGCCTTAATTAACCGTGGTGCTTCCCAAAAGGCACGTGCAACCTAGGAGGTGTCGCAGTCTTCTGCATAGTGTCTGCCCACTTCTGAACCAGGAGGAGGATGGCAGCCAACACACTAGAGACTACTTTTCCGCCCAGACACAGGACAAGGGATCTCTCAGTTGAAATGTTCCATTCTGGACGCATTAACTTTCTATTATTAGAATTCAATAAAAAAGATCAAGAGTTGATTGGTAGTGATGAGTAGTTTTTTGTGACAGTGACTCTTTTATATATCTTATTTCTATAAGAAATTGGAAAAGTTACAGTGGAGAGTGCTGCCCAGACATTAGGGTAACTTCATACATTCTTCAATCCCTTTTCCAATAAGGCGCCGTTCCCCTAACGCCTTCCCTCCAAGCGAATGTAAACTCACAGAATAGACATATTTTCTAAGCTGAAGATTTTTTTCTTATTATAATTATAATCATAAGAAGAATCATGGACTCTTTTAATTTAATCTAGTAGTAATTTTCCTTCAAGAAAGAGCAAAGGATGATCATTTTAAAGATTTCTCTCTGGGGCTGGATTGATGGCTCAGTCAGTAAAATGCTTGCCTTGCAAGCATGAGGACTAAGTTTCATCCCCCAGGACCCACATAAAATAGCTGAGCACAGTGGCACTCACTTATAATCCTGGGGGTGGGGGGCAGTGGCAGATGGGTCCCTGGGGTTTACTAGCCAGCTGGACTAGTCAACCTGGAATATCCCAGGCCAGTGGAAGACCCTGTCTCAAATGAAAAGGTAGAAAGTTAAGGAACAATATCAAAAGTCTCTCTAGCCTCTACATGCATATGCACACTTACGCACATGTATCCACATACGTGTGCACCTGCAGAGCCACATAATATATACACACAATAAAACATGTGTCTCTAAAACACAGGAGAAATGAGATTTCCTTACATTCGATATGACCAATTAGGCATTTTTTTCAATTCGCTAGTCTCTGAAAACCACTGTGTTTACACTAGATTTAACTAAAGAGGCTAAAGACATGAGTAAATATTAGGAGCAAATTGATAAAGGCATATTAAGTCTAAGAAATAGACTATACTTCTCTAAAGGAAACATTACAGTTGCCACTGGAGGCCCCATCACCCAGGGCTCTTCAAGGGATCTTGCCTTGCCGGGCACAATTTTAGCAAGAAGAGTGAATGCACAGTATGGCCTAATGACTAGCACAGATTCCTGCATCTACAGGGATTGGATCCTCCACCATCAAGTTTCTCACTGATCCCACTATTAGAAACATCTCCTGCTTTCACATTGCACACAACTATTCTAGAGACATCATTGCTTCATTGGCCCCGAGCTGAAGATTTTGGGACAGTCTCTTATTGTCTACTATTAGTCTGCTACCCAGCCCAGCATTCCTGCCATTTGGTTCCCTAACTAGACCGGATGCTTCTATGCTCATCAAGATCACAGCAAGGACAGAGGAGAAGTTTTAAGTCTCATCCAAGAAGGATGTTACTTCATGGTGTGGCTTAGTAGAGCTACCAGAACTCTGAGGAAGTGTTGGGAGGTGTGTTTGAGAGCCAACAAGCAAACCAGGGACACAGGCAAGGATCATTGAAGTATTCAGTTTCCAGGTGATTCTGGTGTGGTCCTTTCTGGCAGAGCTACCATCTGGCTGCCCAGAACACATGTGCTTTCATGGCCTTGTTAGCCAGAGAGAACATGACAGGACAGGAAAATGAGAACCATCACAACTCCTTAGAAATAATAATGTTTGATTAAGTGCATGGAAAGCAGCAAGGGCCCAGGTGTCAGCCACAAACTAGGTCATTCTTTAGGCTTATTTCCTGGATCAGAAAGCTGGGGTCACAGGGTAACTCCGCATGCTGCCTTGAGGGTGTCTGGAACCGTGACTCCCGTAAAGTTCTTAGCACACAGCCTAATTGCAGTAGGAGTTCAGAACAATACCCGCTGCTAGGGAGATGTAGGAAGGCACTCTGGGTAAGGACAGAGATCCTGGAACTATGTTGTCCAGGCTGTGTCACTAAAAGGTTGACTGATTTTTGGAAACACATTCAAACACTCTGTGCTTTAGTTCTCTCCTCTGTAAAATGGGAGCAGTGGCAGTCACCACTAGGACGGGTATTCTAAGACCTAAATGAGTTAATATTTGTCTAGAGATTAGGACAATGTCGGCTACAGAATATATTTGATAAATAATTTAGCTTTACACAAATGGGTTTAACCATGGAAAATCAGTGGCCCTGGAAAATTACTCTGGAGGTTTACATGCGATATAGGTATGGGGGACATATGACCCAAGCCTGTTTCCCATTCAATTTAAATATTAGCTATTTGACTTATTAAATTTTCTTTTTTTTTTTTTTTTTTTTTTTTTTTTTTTTTTTTTATTAATTTATTCTTGTTACATCTCAATGTTTATCCCATCCCTTGTATCCTCCCATTCCTCCCCCCCCCATTTTCCCATTATTCCCCTCCCCTATGACTGTTCCTGAGGGGGATTACGTCCCCCTATATATTCTCATAGGGTATCAAGTCTCTTCTTGGCTACTTGCTGTCCTTCCTCTGAGTGCCACCAGGTCTCCCCCTCCAGGGGACATGGTCAAATGTGAGGCACCAGAGTATGTGAGAAAGTCGTATCACACTCTCCACTCAACTGTGGAGAATATTCTGACCATTGGCTAGATCTGGGAAGGGGTTTAAAGTTTACCTCCTGTATTGTCCTTGACTGGTGCCTTAGTTTGAGCGGGACCCCTGGGCCCAAATCTGCCTATCATATTGTTCTACTTGTAGATTTCTAGGACCCTCTGGATCCTTTTATTTTGCTGTTCTCCCATGCGTCTCTCATTTAGAGTCCCAATAGGACTTATTAAATTTTCTTTGATTCATTTTTTTTTCTTTTTAACTTTCTTTTTTTTTTTTTTTTTTTTTTTTTTTTTTTTTTCTTTCTTTATTTGTTTTGTTTTTGTTTGAGATAGGGTTTCCCTGTGTAGCCCTGGCTATCCTGGAACCAGCTCTGTAGGTCAGGCTGGCCTTGAACTCACAGAGATTTGCCTGCCTCTACTTTCTAAGTGCTGGGATTAAAGGCTTTTGTGCCACCGCCACCCGGTGAGTTCTGTTGCTTTAAAAGGAGGGAGGTAGGAGGAAGCAAGAGGAGCTGTATATAACTCTATCCAAATGCCCTCACATAAAATGCATCAGTTCAGTTCTATAAAACACTGACTATCTTATAGACACATCCTATAGCTTAGTTAAACAGAGCGTTTTGAAGGCCCCATGGAGAAAGTTCCTCACACCTGGAAAAATGAATTTCTGTATATTCAAATTTAAAGATATACTTCTTTAAGGTGAAAACAAAGTCTCAGTACTTCCAATCAATTAAAAAAGAAATAAATCCTGACTATTCACTCCACCCAAGTGAACAACAAATAGCTCCTGGGTTCAAGTGTTTGACACACAAAATTGTCTAGTTCCTAAAACATGCAGAAATCTGGCTATAAATCACTTTTTGTTGGTCTTGATCCTGTGATGGTGGCTTTTCCAAACAATCTGGTGTATGAAAACACGTCACCCTCAGCATTTAGGAGGCAGGAAAAGAAGACGTATGTAAAATATTGTAGGATGAAGATAGCATCCATGGCTCAGGGGGCTGGGCTCTGGAAGACATTTTTAAAATGTCACTCGATTATATTTATGACATAAGAAGGAACCTTCCTTAGACACGCTGAGTATTGTTATCTACATGAATAATAAATCAAAAAGCTCTTTATCCATCTACTCTGAACACTATGACCTTAGGCTAGAGGCACGATTTACTCCACTGTTACCAATTCCACAGAACCCACAGGGAGCATCACTGAGTTGGGCCCCAGTTGTGAAAAATCAATGAGACTTGGGAAGAACCAACACATTGAAGGGAGATATTAAAACCGCAAACACTGCGGCACCATTAACATGAGTGAGCTCAGAGATGATTTCACTTAAAGACTTACTCTTCATTTGCTCAGATGGGTATATATGTATATATAATGTATGTATGTATATATGCATGTGTGCATGTGTGTGTGTGTGTGTCTATAAAATCAAGTGTATCCAAGCATCATAGGGTTTTCCATTTCATGATTTGATGGGAAACCATCAGGGATATTTGCCACCAACCTGGATTTAATTATAAATATATTCACCTTAAAAATGCATGCAGTGTGATTCCATTTATGCAACATTCAAAACATGGCAAAAGGTTTGCTGACTGCACATTCCAAAGCTGGTTATAAAGTGTCACACTATGGAGCATCAGGATGACTTTACAAGGCAGCAGCATAGCACCTCCCATACTGTGGTGAGAGTCACTTCAGCCATCCTGGAGCTGTTGACCCGGCCATGTCTTCATTTGTTTAAACTAAACGACATTTCCCAAATGTGTCTACTCATTAGACATATTTGTAGTGTTATAGTCTGAGAAGACTAATGAGACTTTTTGTTACTAAAAAAAAAAAAAAAAAAAAAAAAAGAAAAAGAAAAAGAAAAAAAAGCCCTCTTCGGTGTTTCTCTGAAATACACATTTCTTAGGTATTCTGATTTTTTTTCTTGTCTTGAGATGGTATTGCTGTGTAGTGGTGGCTGCCCAGGAACTCACTATAAGAGCATAATGGCTTCAAACTCCCAGAGATCTGCCTATCTCTGCCTCCCAAACACTTGTATTAAAGGCTTTCTAAATTTTTTTTCTTGCCCACATCACATGAGATCACAAATACTTTAAAATGAGCAAACAAATGAAGACTAAGTAAATAAGCCATGGACATGAAACAATCTTTAGAGTGTTAGCCTTTCTTGTCAGATAGTCTATTCATAGCATAAATCCGGCTTCATGGCTTGGAAACCCCACCTTCCCCATGATCCCTGTACCTACAGAGGATACACGTAACTACCTTACACAGATATGGACAGTCGTTTGCTTATAGGAAGGCAAGGGAGCTGACTGTTATCACAGAGCCAAGGCCAGGAAGAGCTCAAGTCAAACAGGGACCCAGGAAAAATTAATTCGCTTCTTTTCGTTAAAGGGATGATTTGTGCTTTATAACGTGCATTTGTTTGCACAGGAAAAGACAATCAAGCAGGCAGAATGGATGTGGCGCTGCTCCCTATGCACATGAAGATTCACACATCTGTCTAACAATGCCAACCGCTCTGAAAGATAATTATGGATCAATGTTTTAGAAAATACCCCGAATCGCCGGCAGAAATGGCAAGGAGAATTCAATTAAATTATTTGTAAAAGCCAGAGTCTTTTTTCCTATCCATCTGCTACTTGAAATAGGATGACCTTTCAAACGGTGCTTGCCACTTTCAATGCGGACTCTGGATAAAGAATTGGAGTACGAGCCCCCGCCCTGCCTTTCCATCATAGATATGGCTTCTGTACTGACATTCTACTCCACTCAAAAGAATGCAGATGGGCTTCCAGAACATAAAAGAGGCATTTTTAGGACTAGCCATCAGGCCTCTGTCTCACTCCTTCCATCCTGACATTTGCCTTCTATCAGAAGACCGTGCTGCTTGTGAGATAAGTGTTTAGGAAGAAGATACACGAAGTGATTTACTCCCGGGGAAAACCTGCAAGCACACCAGTAAAGAACCCTTTGTGAAGCTGCCTGTACAAGCAGAGCTAATTTGGAAAGGTCAGGTATTTAAGTAACAATAGACACAAAACAAACTTCGCAACAGGCCTCTGGGGACATGTGATGAACTAACACACCCTGTTAGGAGATAGTAATGGTGTTTTCTTTTCTCAGTCTGGACATTTCCTTGCCCTGTTGTCTTATTCCACCTACCCTTCTTACATCTTAAAACATTTCCAATTTGGCTTCTTCTGCCTTTTAAATTTTTTGTATATATATATATATATTTTTTTTACTTTTATTGAATGTCTATAATTTATATGTCATGTACCAAAATCCCTCTCTTCCCCCACCCCCCAGTAAAATAAAACAAACAGACAAACAAAAAATCTTGTCACGGAAGCTGTAATGTATCAAGCAGTATAGCCTTTCGTCCACGTATGTTTGCTTTCAAATGTTCATTGCTACGAGTCACGGGTCTGGTTGGAGGCCTACACTATCGTTACCGGATCCTCACTGGGACTGTTGTCAGATATCCCATTGTTGCTGTGTGTCAAGGAGATTCTTAATCCTTAAATTTTTAGATCTGGCCCCTTTATGTGTTCCAGCAGGTCATACATGGGGTAAATGTTGGGGTAAGGTTCACTCAGAGTCCTGGATCAGGGCCCACTCCCTTGTCTTCATGGCAGGGACAATTCACCCACTCCTGTGTCCTCAGGGCAGAGCCTGCTCTCCTGTTTATGAGTCACAAGGGCAGGATTGGCTCACCAGCTCCCACGTCATCAGGGCAGGGCCAGCTCTCCCACTTCTGTATAATAAGAATTTTTTGTATTTTTAAAAAGAGATTTAAGGTTGTTTATATTTGTTTGGTTGTTTGGTTAGTTGGTTTTTCTGTTTTGTTTTTGAATATTGTTTAGGGTTAAATTTTTGTGTATGTGTGATAAAAGTTCTATGCACATTGCAAGAAATGTAAAAACTACCTAGGACACAAAACAATAGCTCATTATGCCTTCAGTGAGCCCTGGTCATCGAATTGCATCACTCTATATGACAATTTAGTACTAGAGTTGTCTTTAAAACTAGTCAACAGCATGGTGAGCACCTAGGCTGGGGATGGAAACCTGAGTCTTACCATGTAACCTCAGCATGCTGTGTGTGTCTGTGTGTGCACAGTTCTAGTGTAAAAATGTAACAATCAGAGTTACCTAGTCAACTGTTTTTGAACATGGAGGTTTGCAGCTATTCTATCAGAATGAGTAAAGCTGAAAAGAACATCTATCTATGCACAAACCTTTACACTATTTCCCAGAAGGGGCAAGGCCAGAACTCACAGAATGGAACATGCTAGAGCTTTTTACTGAGTCTTGACAAACTCCTCCACAGTCTGCAGATCTCCCTCTCCTCTACATAATGATGGGAAGAGGCGAGTTTTTGAACCCTTGCCAGTTTGAGCAAAAGCTCATTATTACTCTAATTATCATTGCTTTGATAACTAACAAGGTTGAATTTTATATTGGTGTTTTATATCACTTCTTCTGTCAATTTACTTAACTGTAATTTATAAAGTATTTTTAAATTTGGCTCATTTTATCTGAAGCAGAATTATTTTAAAATACACCACCATGTAGATTTAAGGTTAAACTCACCTTGAAAAAAATTAAATGCTACAGAGAACAATTATTTTAGTTTTAAAAATAATATATGCTCAGTGTAACAAGTTAAAAAAAAACCCACATGTGTACACATGATATAAGCATTTATTTTTCAAAACAAAAAAAAATAGAAATCATTTACCCTCCCACAAGCTCCTCCGGCTTCATACACCATAGATCAACATAGATTATATCATGTGTAGAATCATTCTTTTCTTTTCTATCTCAGTGGATTCCTGCCATCCCAAGGAATCCAACCATGGATGTATTAGGAAGCCCATACATGCATTTAGTCACTTATAATACTACAACGTTCAGTGATTCTCTCTATTCCTAAGCTGTCATTTTGATAAAGTTATTGTTTTAATTTTTACAACTATAGACAATATAGAAATCATCTTTTAACATAGATTTCTTCATGTATATGGTGCTCAAAAGCAGGGTGCAGAGTCAGAGAGCTGGCATCTCACTAACTTTGACTGACAGATACTTCTAAATTTATCAATACACGAAAAATTCCACTACCCTGCATATTTTCTAAGCATGTATGTACCTATCAATATTTTAGCTTTATTCAACTATGTGAGTGGGAAACAATATTTTGCTGTGATCTAAAATCACATTTCTGTGAGTACTAAGGGTGAACAGACTTTCATGTGCCTGCCATTGCAGTTTTCTCTTCCGTCCATTGACAGTGAACGTCTTTCATCTCTACGTGGTCTTATTTTTAACCCATCTGAATTTTTGTGGTAAGAGATGAGGTAATATTTAAAGTCTAACTGGCAAAAATCCAGCTTTTGGCATAAACATATAGTTCTCTAGTGATTGGAAAAGGGCTTTACTCAATATTTACATGCTTACTATACATTGGATCTGTTTCCAACTCCTCTTTCTGTTCAATTCCACATGGCCAAGAATATAGCGTTTTTATTAACAGTAACTTTATATTAAGGATTAATGTGTATTAGAGTAAAAACAAAAGCTCATTGCCAGTCTGATGAATCACATTAACATATATATACTATTTCAGGAAGGATTGACATTTTACATTAGGACATAGCAAGGAATATGTTATGACTATTTTGACAGATAATATTTATCATAATGCAATTTTCCCTTCTTGTGGAACAGCCTTTTATTTTTCTTGTTAAATTTATTACAATAGATTTTACCCATTTCTGTATAACTGATTATAGAAAAGGAAAAACTTTGATTTAAAAATATATATATTTACCCAAGGCCATCTAATTTACTTGTTTTTAACAATAGTGTGCATCAATGTTGCATTTTAAAAGATTATAATCACATTACCACACATAGTAAAGATGACTATTTCACTTTGTCTAATGTTTTATTGCTTAATTTTTTAATTTAATGGTACAGACAGAGCTACAACCCAGTGCTAAATAATAGTCCTGACTTACAGCACCATTCTCTATCCTTCACAGTTCAGTACAAATGGGTTTTATGTACCATTATATAATCTTATGCTTAGTGACATATTTTTTTATTTTCAAGATGGGCTATTAATTTAAATTCTTAGTATTCCATAATTATAATTTTATCTTTAACTTCCTTGTGAACAATTTTTTAGAGGACTATTAGAAATTTCCAGTAAATTTTATGAAAAATTCTGGTGGCATATATCTTGGGTTGACTAAAATACCCCTTGACCCCCAGTGCCCTGCCTACCCTCCATAGAGTTTCACATGATCTTATGTTCAAGTCATCAAGGATATAATTAATCAAGCAGCTGTAGTTAGCAATGGGAGATTATATTGGTCCTCAGTGGTCCTTCACACAATGGCTAGTGTCTTCACAAGAAGAGCAAACACAAACAAGGATGATGCTGCCTGGGTACAGAGCCTAGCATGGTGGGCATGTGTTCTAAGGTGAGCTGGCACAATTGGCAATGACAAGCCAGCAGAAGGTCTCCAGGGAAAGTCATCCTCAAGGACCTTTAGAGAGCACAACTCTACTGGAACCTTCATTTTAGAAGACTGGCTCCATAACTGATACAGAATAAATGCCTGCTGTTTTATGCCATCGACTGTGCACCACATGTTCACAGAACCAACTTGTGGTGTGGTTAATGGTCCAGATTCAATTCTCAGGTTGAACTTGTTTGTAATTTTGGAAACAACTCTTTCACATGTTTTACTTCTTTTACATGAATTGACAAGCCTAGACTTCTGGAGTTTCTGTTATACTTTAATCTCCATATGCAACTGCCATAGACATCTCTGTAGAGCAGTCGATTTCAGATTTTGATATGAGGACATTCTACATTTATAGATCCTCTTTAGGCCTATTCACTTTTTCTATGTAGTCTTGAATTTTCTGGAAACCAACAGACCAATTCTATTGAGCGATGAGATCATCTTGACCTCATGCTCTTTTCAGTGGTATATCTTTAATAATCATCTACTTCCTTTTAGGAGGATTAAAGGATTTTACTCTGTTTATCTGACTACGGATATACATGTATCCATTCCCTGAAAAAAATTACAATGTCTTCTATATTTTAAGGAATATGGATATAATTTTTTTAAGGTAGTTGTAGCAGTAGTGACTGGCAGAGTGATCAGGAAGCTAAGTTGGCATGGCTACTTGTCTGCACATGTCAGCATGTGTGCATTGAACAATGTCTACCCTTCAACACATGCTAGCATGCATGGACTGAACAATGTCTACACTTCCGCACATGCCACCATGCATGGCCTGAACAATGTCTACACTTCCACACACACCACCATGCATGGACTGAACAATGTCTACACTTCCACACACGCCACCATGCATGGACTGAACAATGTCTACACTTCCGCACATGCCACCATGTATGGACTGAACAATGTCTATTCTTCCACACATGTCACCATGCATGGACTGAACAATGTCTACACTTCCACACACTCCACCATGCATGGACTGAACACTGTCTACACTTCCACACACGCCACCATGCATGGACTGAACAATGTCTACACTTCCACACACGCCACCATGCATGGACTGAACAATGTCTACACTTCCGCACACGCCACCATGCATGGACTGAACAATGTCCACCCTACATTCCCACATAGGCCACCATGCATGGACTGATATCTACCACTCTGCACATGCTCGCACCTCTGGACTGAAGAAAAGGAGAGCAGTCCTCCATGGAGGAGACAACCACTCTGCTCTAGAGGTGTGGGGAAGAAAGTATGCAAAAACAAACACCTGGGGAAGGTTGTCCCTGGATCCTTAGGACTGTCACAATAAAAACTAGATGCTGACTTTTTAAGAGATCAGATACTATTTTGTAGTTTGTTTCTTTCCACAGAGATATAATAGGGCTCTTAGTTTTGGAGACAACTAACATTTTAAAAAAATAATTAATTCTCCCCACACACCCCTGCACCCATTTTTAAATATCTCCAATTTTTCTAAGAAACAAATTTCTCTACATCTTTGCCAGATTTCATCCTCATATTCTTTTATTCAAAGCAGATGGAGGAAATTAGAGCAACATATTTGCTTCAAGTCATTAGTGCTGCATCAGCACTTCCAATCTCAATGGCATTCCATGAGGTTATAGTTACATGGAGCAAGAGTATGCTCGAGGCACAAGAAGATATAAAAAAATCTTAAAAATTAAGCTTTTTTTGCAATAAGCTTTTGCATATTAATGTCTCCAACAGCACTCTATCTGGATTTTGAACACACATTACAGGAATCACAGAATGGTTTGGTTCAATCATAAGGCAGACTGCTCACTGGTCAGTCTGTTAATAAGCCATGATGGCTGCTGTTTTAAAATAATGATGGGTAAAATGTACTATCAGCTGCTCGGTTAGCTGGAAGACTGAGAGATCAGGCTGCCCTGTGGCCTCATGAAACGCTTTGAAGGAAACTCTACTTGGTGACCTTCAGGCACCTGCCTCCACCACAGAGCTGGACCTCCCTGCCTAAGGACAAATGAGCCCATAGATGCTTTTTAAGTTATACTGCACTATCAAGCACAGAATTAACCACAGACTTAGAAAACTCTGGTCCTCTATTAGCCGTGGGAACAACCACAGAGAATGGTGCAAGACAGAGAGGAACTCCAGTGTACATTTCTGCATGGCATTACCATCCTCAAACTATTTTCATGGCATTTATTTTTACCCTCATAGCAGATCTATAATGGCTGCCAGATAAAAGAAGGAGGCATAAACGTGGGACTGTGAAAATGAAAGTGGCGCAGAACACATCAATAACAGTCCTTATAGATGAGGAAATGGAGAGCAAAGGGAACTGTAAACCTTCCCCCTGTTTCAACGCTACACAACTGAGGCTGATGGAGGGAAGGCAGGTCCCTGCAGGAGTCACAGATGCAAGCTGGGAAAAATGAGACAAGAGAAAGCTGACAGGAACAAAGGAGACAAATTATGACTTTGTGTACTTAAAAAAAAAAAAAAAAAAAAAAACAGCCAACAAAGCAATCCCATTGGGGTAGCTTTTGAAACTCAGTGTTGGTCACTATGGACCACTTAGCTATGGTGGCTAAATGCCACTAATAGATCCTATAGAGAAAAATACAAATTTGAGACTCACAGGTCCACTACAGATGTGCAAGCCATTGAAGAATACCTTCATTGTTGCAGGATATTTTATCCCAATGTAATCCCTGAGACTGGGAACTGTGAAAACCTCTATTTGATCTGAATACGATTCCTGAGGTTGCTAACTACAAAAACCTGTATTTGATCCCAGAGATTATAAATTGTAAAATCCTGTCTTTTGTTGGGTGTGGTTGAGCCCTAACACATACTTTTAATCCAAGAGCTACATGTACACAGGATTTAATAAGTTAACCTTAGGGCAAGAGGTGGAGCAAGAAACCAGTTGACAGGGATTAAAGAGTAGGAGGAACTTTGAGTCCTAAACTCCTTGGCTCCTTAGCCTTTGGCTTTTTGGGCTTTGAGTTAGTAAGCTTTGGCCTTGGGTTTTTGACCTTTTCTTTCTGGGTAGTCAGCTGAGCTAGTAAGCCTTTTGGGCTTTTTCCATTGGGACATAAGCTGAGTAGGAAGGTCAGCTGGGTGCTCTCTCTGCCTCTCTGAGCTAGCAGGTTTTTCACCACAGCATCTGGCTCCTGGGTCTTTATTGATAAAATACAACGAAAAGGGATTTTCAATTAAAACAACACTTTGTGCAGGTGTAAACGATGTCACACATACACATAAAAGTGCAAAATTCATCAAGAGAAATTGGGAAAGGAATATAAACACTCCGTACCTCAATTTAAAAACCAACCATATATTTCCTATCCACCAGCCCTCTACTCATATTCCACTTATGTGTGTCTCAAACAATGCACAGGCTACCATCACTAGAGTTTTGGCTCACACATAGCCTGTTTTACTCAATACATAACAACTGCTTCCTGTGACTCGTGGAGAGCAGTCTTTAAAACTTGCATCTGGGACATAGTTCTGGTAAGTGATAGCACTGCAGAAAGAGGAAGAGAAAGAGCAATAGGACTATCTTTGTTGTTATTTTATTATTATTATTATTATTATTATTATTATTATTATTATTATTATTATTATTTAGAAGAGAAGAAATTCACAGTGGAAGGTCATGTTGAGGTCAAAGGCTAAATCTCTATGACAACACTGAATTTATTGCCAGAATGCACAGAAACACATGCTATATTTGAAAACTGCATTTTGCCACCTTTAAACATCTGGGAACAGGAAACATAAGAACACAGTGTCTGACACACATTAAAAAGTTGCATTACTATCCTCATAAAAGAAGAACAATATCTGTGTTTCTATTCTGGGTCTACACAATATTTACCCTTGTTTCATTTGCTCTTATTCATTTACATTTTGCTGAATTCTGTTTTTTTTTTTCTTTTTTGTCTTGTCCATTTTCATCATTCAAATGATGTTTAAAAAAAAAAAAACAAAAAACCCCAAAATATCAAAATCAACAACCAAAAGATCTCAGAAGATGCTTTCAGTGGAAACAGCAGAGAAAACAAGCACATGTTCAGTGAGGCAGCAGTTTGGCCACAGAACTTCAGCAGCCAGCAGCTTGTCTGAGCACTAATTGTGCTGCTGAATTTGGACACTTTCAGCCACTCGGTACAGACAAGAGCCCAAGCCAGAAGCAAGTCTTTGAATGACAGCACTGTCTTCTGATTCTTTTCGCATGCCTACACTTTTTGACATTTTCCTCAATGTTCCATCCAGTTGCAGTGCGACCATGACAAAAGATTTCTGTAGACAGAGTAGCACATCTCTGACAAGTGGCAGGATGACAAGGAGCCCCCTTGGTAGCTTCAAACAGCCAATAGGCATTCCACAATGCTTTTCATGTTGTTCTCAGGCAAGGATGCAAAGAAATGGAACTGGGATGGCAGATTTAATCACCCAACAGACAATCCTATGATCTCCTGTAACTTTACAATGGCGAAGCCTCAGAAACCCAGGAAACCAGCAGAGGTCCATTCTCCAGGGGCTTCTCAGACTCCAAATGCTTACTAGCATGCAATGGAGATGACCTTAGCACACACATAAGCAATCTAATGAAAGAATTATAATCACAACATTTAACAATATGGAATGTTCTTGATGATTCTTAATTTTCAGACCTTGGGTTCTAGAACATTCTCCTGGAGGTTATTAGATATCAGTAATCAGTTAGCCTATCTGTAGTCAGCTTAGTTTCTTCTGAAGGATTACTCACTGCTGTCCATCTGTCTTCTCCACTGAACAACACTTCCACTTAGAACAAGGCACCACTTTTACCCTGACATCCTAGAAGCTTAGTTAAAATATCACTCATAACTTTTAATGAATCAGAGGAAGTACTCAAAAGATGCTGGTGGGAAAGTAAACAGGGTGAGTCTTTTTGAAAACCAATCTGACAATATATATCATGCTATTTTTATCTTCTAGAAATGGAGGAACACTGGCCCCAAAAATTTAATAGCCTTCGAAAGCCAGGTATCTCCGTACCTGTGCTGCATTCTTGCTATGTGAATGTGCTAGAGTTCTCCATTGTTTCCACGTTGGTCTACACCTAATGCTGTTTTCAGTTTGGGGTGTTATCAAAGATGCCCCAGAGAACATCTCCATCTTAACTCACATTTTGCCTGTTCCTACAGAAAGATTTGGGCTAGATTTTAAGTATAATTTAATCCTGAAAATGAAGGAGTTGTATTAGCAAAACAATTCCTTAACTAAAATCTAATAGACCATCATATAATATATATTACATATATATTTAATATACATATATATATAATACACACACATATATAATACATATATGCTTATACATATTTATATAGGATGCAACTCCACCTTACTAATGGGTAATTCATTTCTTTGTAGAAATTAAATGGCATTTATGATTGGGTAACAGCGAAAAAAGAAATTGTATTTCATTCAAAGGACATTCATTGGGAGTTAAGGCAGCATTTATTGGATGCCAAGTGGTCCTCAGGTAAGGAACCACAAGAAAGCATTCTTACCATCTTTACTGTACATGACTTTGTTTATTATTAAGAACTGATAACAAACAATCCAAGCTTATAAAACTGAAAAGCCAGACAGTAGTGATAACATGCTTGCTGGTTGCTAAAGATTTTCTTCTGGTGGTGTAGATTGAAGTCATTGTGTGAAAGATATTGATGAGGAGAACATGATTGGCTTCTAAAGTAAAATCACAGAGTCTATGAACTAATGATGAAGGATGCCTATCATTTGGGAAATATTTACCACAACAATACTGAGTGTTAACACAGGAAGATTTCTCCAGACTTTTCCTGATGAAAACAAATATTTTCATGGTGAAGAGAATGTAGGAAAAACTGAGAAAGGAAGAAATTTCAAGGTGAATCTTTAATATGCTAATACAAACTGTGGGTCTCCGTAAGGAGTTATAGTTAGAACATTTCTAAAGTGACTAACCCACCAGTCTTCTTCCTGTATGCTGCCTTTGGCTTCCATCTGCTCTGTTGGGGTTTTGTAGAGTATCTCAGGAGAGAGCAATCTATGCAACACACTTTAGGAAATATTTCTCTTGACCAGTGGTTCTGAAACACTGTAGTCTCAAGACCCATTTAAACTCTTTAAGAATTGCCGAAGGCCCCAAAGAGCATTTGGTACATAGGTTAAAACCACAAATAGCTACGGCATTAGAAACTGAAACACAAAACTTGGAAAACACTATTAATTCTTTTAAAAGATAATAAAAATAGGGACTGTGATTGCTGTTCACTGGGAGAGCATGTGCTTGGAATACACAAAATTCTAAGCTCAATCTCAAGCATGAAGATATAAACAACAATAATAATAAACATAAACAACTTATACAGAAATAAGGCATGCTTTGCAAAAGGAAGAGAAATTGGGGAAACAGGGGCTCTACCTCATGGAATTGAAAAACATTTTAAATATTTGGCTTACCAAAAGGCAGGTGGCCTTTTCTGTGTTGTTTAAGGTATATTTATTACTTTTATT
Organism: Acomys russatus; assembly: GCF_903995435.1. Taxonomy (NCBI): domain Eukaryota; kingdom Metazoa; phylum Chordata; class Mammalia; order Rodentia; family Muridae; genus Acomys; species Acomys russatus. Next base: position 45,385,279 of record NC_067139.1, read on the forward strand.
TTATGTGGAAGAGTGTTTTGCCTTCATGTATAAATGTGAATTACATGTGAGCCTGTAGAGGCCAGAAGAGGAGCTGGAGTCAGTGACAATTGTATCTGGGTGCTGGGAACTGAACCTGGGTCCTCTCCAAGTTCAACAAGCACATTTAGCCACTAACTGACCTCTCCAACCCTCTTTAGCATTTTTTTTTTTGTTATATAAAAACAACTGGTAGTTGAAGTATACCAAAGAAACTCCCTGAAATAATATTTTTAAAGATTTATTTTTATTATTTTAATTATGTGAATGTTTGTTGGAGGTATTTGCCCATGAGGGAAGATGCCTGTGGAGGCCAGTGACATCAGATCCCTCTGGACTTACAGGCAGTTGTGAACCACATGGCGTGGGTACTGGGAACTAAACTCAGATCCTCTGTGAAAGCAGATGCACTATTAACCACCAAGCCATCTCTACAATCTCTTCCCCTCCTGCCCTGACTATTTTTAACAGTTATTTGAAAAGAAATAGCTGAGGATATTTTCTGTAATACTAATTTAAAATTTGAAAAATATGGTCTTTCTGTTGTTAGTTGGAGGACAGAATTTGAAGCTATATCAATATACTTTCCATATTCTGTTATATGAAAATCTATGGTCTCTGGCACGTTCAATGGATCCTTCCTTGATACAAAATTTTCCAACAGTGTGCGTTGTTCTGGTCGAAAATATTGGCTCAGTGAATTATGCAGATCTTTCAAATGGTGACACATTTCATTATAGGATATAAAAAAGAATTAGTTTTGTTAATGTCATCATTGATTTCATCAGAAAATTCTTTAAGCATTGGGAAACTGCCGAACTCATGGTGGCAGATACAATTTGTCCCAAATCTAAAATTCTGCTTGAGAATTCCAACTCTAGTTTTGGCAGTGCATGCTTTCAATGGCTTACTTAAAAGGACAGGCTCACTGACAACAGATATTTGTTGAAAATATCTATCAAATAACCCAGTCTGTATAGCCATATTTCATATTCCAAGAGTTCTTTCAAGTAAAACTTGGATTTCACTTACAAAGTAACTAGATCAGTTTACAAGTTAGAGCCAAGAACAGTCTTCCCAGAAACATACTCACACATCACCTCCAGGAATTTTGCAGTTAACACATGGTCCTCTTAAAGAGACTTGTACTCAACAATTAAATTTTACATTAGTGAGCTGCTCTATGGTGGTACACTTCTTTAATCCCAGTACCTGGGAGGCAGAGGCAGGCAGATCTCTGAGTTCAAGGTCAGCCTGGTATACAGAGTGAGTTCCAGGACAGCGTGTTTTTATTATTTTAAAGATTCGTTGACAAAGAGACAGGTTAACTCCTGGCAGCACCCAGCCTACCTCAAAGAGGACGATGAGCATCAAAGAACCTCCTTATGGAGATGGTTTCAATTGTGGCAAACGAGCCATAGGACAAAATGTCCTTGGAAATAACTCTGGCTGAAAAAGGGCAAGCTTGGATGCAGGCAGAGTCGATGGCCAACTCTGCTAAGACAGGGTAAGCAAGTCCTCAATAGTTCCTGCCTCACAAATATGTCTGTCAGATATATTGGGTCAGAAGGCTGAAGATGATGCTCCAGTGTTACAGAGTTTGGAGTGACTTTGTGCAGCAAACTGTCTCTGTCATCTTCTCATTTGGGAAGCTGCTAACCTGCACCCCCTGTATACTCAGATACTTAATTTTTTTCCTTCTCAAGTCTGATAGGATTTAAGACCAGATAGTTTAGTTTTACAACTAAGCTTAGTTATTTAGGGGTTAAGATATTTTTAGGTCTAGATAGATGTTTTTAAGTTGATAATGATGAGATATGATAGATATTGATTTACATTCAGAATTTTAGATGCACCAAGACAGGAAAGATGTTTTCTGCAAAGCTGCCAAATACAAATAACCAAAATACTAAGAATGTTACATTTATATAATTCCTGATTATTTCATGTTTCTTCTTGCTATAGGCAGTATATATGTGTAATAATATAAATGTATATGTAGAAATGTAATAAAAATTTTAAAATGTACATTAGTAATTATTGGCACATTTTGCTAAAATTTCTTCCTAGAGCAAGATCTAAGCAATGCCTACTCCTCCTCTGAAGGTCTCAGCAAACCAAAGAACAATCCCACCAAAGTTCACTTTGGAGAACCAATGAGATTACTGGCCTACTTACAGAACATTGGTGAGGGGTTACTTAGTGGAGACTGTGTGTTCCCCTCTAAGAGGCTGCACTGGAAAGTCATTATCTGGCAGAGATGATGGCTTTAAAACAGGCATACAGATGGTGTCCCTTGCCTCTAGTCTTCTCTGAACTAGATAATCTAGCCCTTCCTCAAGGCCACACGCAATTACATCGAGTTGCACATACAAGTAGTGCAGAGTTATGAGGAGTTATTTGAGGATCCCATGGCCCTCCACAGCCCTGTTTGAATGGATGTAAATATTCAACACTCCCAAATAGGATGATCTTTTGCAAGTGGGCACAGGGAACTCCTCAAAATAGCAGTTGTTTAGCTCAGAGGACAGTCCTGTACAATACTGTATATCAAGTATATTCTTAAGCAAAATTGGATTTTTATTTTGTTTTTTAACTGTAAGTGTATGGTCACAAGAAATGAAAAAATTAACAGTAAAATCTAGTGTTATTACTATAGTTACCGCCATGGTGTTAGTGGTACCTATGATTACTCTTCTACACAGCACAGATGTTACTAGAGTAGAAAGTCAATAATAAGTTGGAATGATAGTGATGCAGGTTTTACTTAGCAGATTCCGTGAGAGGTTCCTGGCAGTTCCCAGGAATCTTTGAAACTCCTTTTGGGAATGAGTCACCTAGACTTAAAATCTAGTTTGATAAAACTGGTAGCTGGTGGTTGAAAGGAAAGTTCTCAACCTCACTAGGAATGTTAGTTCAGAAGTATCAGGTCCACTTTCCTACAGCCTCATGGTTTTGTCATTATAACTGTATGCTACTGAGTCTCCTCTTAAACTGCACTTATCTGTACCATCAGACTCTCTTGCAGGTAGTCACTAACACAGAAAGTCCATTTGGCCTGCTCATAGGCAAAAACCTTGCCCTTCCCTCGTCAGCCTCAAATGTAATATAACCCTGAGAAATTCTATAGTTAGCTGGAACAAAGACACATAGAAATCGTGGTTAGAAACATGTATATAACATGAGCATGTTCCACCCTACATGACCACATGAGATGTCTTTGGTGTGCAGGCCACTGTCAACCCAAGTCAGTCAGAGGAGGCTAGACAGAAGTGAAAGGAAAACAACCTCATTCAGCAGGCTATCTGAAGAACTTACCTATTCTATTTTCAATCTTATTTCTAGAACAATCAATCTGAAAATATGATTCTTGAGTCTCCTGCATCAGCAACACATGAGATGCTTGTTTAAAATGCACAGGCCTGGCACAATAGTAGACCATGGACTTCTAGAATTTATCTTTTCCCAGAAACACACACACACACACACACACACACACACACACACACACACACCAAAACAAAAAAACAAAGACAAAACAAAAACAAAAACCAATCAACCAACCAACAAACAAACAAAACCCCAAACACATGCAGAGGCAAGTCTTAACAAATTCAAGAATACTGAACTTACATCTCAACAAAATTATGATACTAGATCAACAAAAGAGGAAACACTACAAAAACCTACAAATATAAGAGAAAGAGTACGCTCCAATATAGACATGTAGACAGTACTGTGGGATAAATGGAAGTGGGAACACAGCACACCAAAATGTATGGGTGCAGCAAAGCAAACACAGTCCTAAAGAAAAGATTATGGTAATCAATATGTCCTTTCAAAAAGAAGAAAGATGCCACACAAACCACCTAAGCTTTTGCCTCAAGGAAAAGAAGAAACAACAAACTGAGACTAAAGTCAGGTGATGAGTAAAAATATAATAAAATATAAAAATAATGAAATGTAAGCTTAAAAAACAGAAAAGATCAATGAAATAATTGAATTTTTGAATAAATAAAACTAATCAAAATTTAACTAGTCTAATTAAGGAAAAGAAGAGATCATTCCAACAAAATTAAAAAGAAAAGAGGCAATATCATAAGCGAGTCTACAGAAATTCCAAGGATATTAAGAAGCTACTAAAAGTAATCATACATCGATAACCTTTATAGCCTAAAGAAAACAAATAGGCACATGCTTAGAAACAGAACTTACCAAGACAGAGATACATATGTGCTCTCATGTTCATAGTAGTAGCAGTGTTTACACCATTACACAATGGTTTAGACAAACTAAAAAGCCATAACAGGGACTCAAACTGAGTTACTCTCGACAGGCAATCCATTGACCGATGGATGGAAAAAGAAGTTGGGATATAAACAATAGATTGCTATTCAGTTTTTTTTTTCAAAACAGCAAAATTCTACCATCTGTGCCATGGATGGATCCAGAAGCACCTGATGAGCAAGTTAGAAGGCTGAATTCACTAAAGCAGAGAAGGGTGGGTAAGATGGGGAGATGCTGGTGGAAGGGTTCAAAATTTCATTTATACAAAATGAGTACATTTTAGAAATCTGTTGCACAATATCGTGATGATAGTTGGTAATGATTTTGCAAAGAGAATGGAACTTGAGCTGCACAAAGAATAGCATGTAAGATCTACTTCCCACAAAATAATGACATGTGAGACAGTGTGAATGTTAACTTGATTCAATCCTGTCATAATCTATGCACATATCAAATAGCCAATGAGTCTTTAAATGTACACAATTTTAATTTGTCAGTTATGCTTTAAGAAATATGGGGGAAATGCATATTTCTTAACTTTACTCTGGGGTTACTAAAGCAGAATATCTGGGGGTGAGTCAGTGACCCTTGAAAAGCAGTGTGGCTTGGGAATGCTGCGAAATGTTATAGAATGGAGCTTGAATCTCGAACAGTTGTCTGTCCAAACAACTCTGGCTGTATTAAAAGTTTAAAGACTGTTTCTGATAAGCCGTGCATTGGAATCACGAGGGTGAATTACTAGGGTAGTCAAGGATTTAAGGAAGTGACACAGAATGGAAGTTCTCAGAGGTGACTTCAAACTTTTAATCGTTAACCCTTCATGAGGAAATCATCAAACCACGTGTCACTGCTTGGTTGAAAACGAGCCAGAAGCAGCTCAATCCATCAAGTGGATCTTTCAGAGCCCTACCCAGGTCCACTCAGAGTTTTACAGGGACGTGAGCCAGGCAGGAGGGTATACAAGAACCCCTCCATACCGCTGCACACTCTGAGGCCTAGGACAATCACAACCTAGCAATCAAGGCAGGAGAGTTGCACTGATCCTCTTTCACACCACTCCTCCAAGCCGAGACTCAGACAAGAGTTGTAACAACACGTTCCTCCAGGGAGTCAGCTCCAGCTTCCTGTCCAGCACTGCCTCCCTGTTCTCAGATCCAGCCTAGAACTTCATTTACAAACTTCTGATTACCACTGAATTTGAATCAGCTCAGTCTCTTCTATCAGAAGTCAATGCCAAGTATCTAAAAACTGACCTACAAACTCTTCATGCCAGAAATCAGCAAAGTTTGGGCCGCAGCGAACACTTCCACTCATCAGAGACAGGATAGACTCTCCTAACAAGCACACAAAAAATGAAAGGTTGACACTCCCAGGGCTCATAAAAATAAGCAGTGTGGAAGGCCCAGATAAATTGAGCTTCCCCAATATAGCCCTACAGAAATGCTCCTCAATAATTACCTACATAAACATCAAGATGCAGAATTTAAAGGAACAATCATGAGCACGATCAAAGAATTCAAGGATATTAAAAAGAACACAAACAAATATATCAGTAAGCTTAAAGTCTTGACTCCAGTGAAGGTCAAGAAGAGACAAACATATGGTTCAATGAAGTGACAAAGACAATTCAGGATTTAATTCAATAAAGAGAAATACTAAGAAAAATTCAAGGCAAAATGATTATGGAATTGAACATGTCGATGCCCCAATTAGGAAACTCAAAAGAAAATGATAAATCACACAGAAGACAGAATAGCAAGAACTGAAGATGAAGTAGTGGAGATGGACTTCTCACCCAAAAACACAATTAGAAAACAAGCCAAAAAGGACTATTTGGGACATTTAAAACACAATGAAACAACAAGCAGACCTGCATAATGACCACACCAGGTGATCCAACATACCAGCATTTAAAGGGCCACCCCTAGATAAAGAGCTATAGGCAATCAAAGGCTGCTGAGAGAGCCAACTCAGTTTTCTCCAAGGATGCAAAGAGAGGCAGGGTGGGGTGGGGGTAAGGAGGAAAAGAGAATGAGAGAAAAAGAGAGGGAAGGAGGGAGGGGGAGGGAAAGAAAAATATAATCATATAAGGAGAGGACACACATGGGAGGAGTTGGAGTATGGAGGAGAAGGAGTGGGTGGAAAGGATGTAAATACATGTATAAAGTTCTAAAAATAAACATAAATTAAAATGTAGCGAACACATAGACTTTTCTCTTGAGTTTAATCCATGTGTAGAAAAATGTGAATAAAATCTATACTTATGTAATAAACACAATTAAAGATGTATTCCTAGTACAGAAGAGAAAAAGAACCAGAAGAACAGCTTATGCGTGTGTATCTGAAATATGAACACCATGGGTGTACTATGCCCATGAAGGTCAGAAGAGGGCAACAGATCCCCAGGAACTACAATTACAGTGGCTATATGGTGCCAAATATGGGTGCTGGAAATCAAACCCTGGTTCTCTGCAAAATTATCAAGTGTTCTTAAGCACTGAGCAGATATCTCTATAATTCCCCCCCTCCTCCAGTAAGGAAATATTTTTAAAATAAAATAAAGGTTGAAAGTTATTGAATAAAGCTACTGGACGTTGACGTTAGACCTCTGTCCACATATGAACCCATGTGCACTCATAGCTACGTGGACACGCCTACACTAAAAAGTACATATAACACATATACAGAGATCCACACACCAAAATAGAATTAAGAACATACTTCTAAATGTGGAGCAAGATTTACCTAATGGGCATCACTTGAGGAGAAACCTAAGTGTTTGTGTTTTCAAGGGCCTTCGTGGTTGTTTCCAGGCCTGCCAAAAAAGATAAAATCCATTTCCCTAGTGTAAGGCTCTCTCTTTCTCTCAGCCTAAGCCTGGGAACGTGACCCAGACAAGCTTGGGAAAGTGACCCAGAAAAAATTGAAGGCCAGTTTTAGTTTCTGAGATCAAGTTGGCCAACTGAGATAAACAATTTCAACTAAGGTAAACAATTCTCAGAAAAATACCATCTGGAAATTCTCTGGAAACTCCCCAACACCCCTCCTTGCCAAAAATAGCCCCCAAGACCAACGACCCCTGCAATAGCCAATAACATTTAGACAAGCACCCTTAGCGATCACCAGAGCCAATCCTAACATAGGGCACACAGCCCCTCCTAACCTTTGTGGGTTTTAGCCTTTAAAAGTAGCCTGTAACAGTGACTCAGGGTGCCTCCCTCCCGAGTGAGTGCTGAGGTCCCCTGACGCGCGTCAGCAATAAACCTTGTGCTTTTGCATCAACACTGTGGTCCTCGAGTGGTCTCTCGTGACGACCCCCTACCCGAGTGGACTCTAGGGTCCAACACTAGACTGCAAATGCTACAACGGTGTAGAAGCAACCATCTCTCCAAAGGCTGTAGACAGCGCACATAGTGACTGTTTAGGAAACTCAGGCACCATGTCGACACTGTCTCTTCACCAGCTATAAATTCATCTTGTATAATTACCAATGACTTTTAGAGAAATCTAACTCCCTACTCCTTCCTGTTAGCATGCTTGTTTTCATTCTGTCAAGATAAAATTGGCTCTCAAGTTTGGATGCTGTTCCACCCACATCTTAAAATGTATTTAGTCAGAATTTTTCTGGTTTGATATGAATGCTAGCTAACCATGCATAGTTCTTATTTTTTTTCTGTCTTATACAAAAATTCTTCAAGAGAAAAGACAAACTCAGCTCACATTCAAATTACCAAATTGACTCAGATTTTTTAAATGCCATTCAAAGTTTCATATTATATACTTAACTTAAAAAATGACTCAGTGTAAATGTCATATCTTGTTATAATCCTATTCCTAGGATCTTGTTTTTACTTGAAATGGAGTGGAAAGGAAGATTCTATGGCTGCCAAAATATAATTGATCATCTGGAAACAAAGAGAAAAAAGTAGTATCACTTTTCTTTCTAGAAAATAGGAAAGGATGCAAATAAATCAGTAATTTCCCTTCAAACTCCTGAGGTAGTGCTATGTATTTTGATGGTTCCAGGGGGATAGGACAATGTAAACATTAGGCTACCCTCTTGTCCCAGATGACAATATGTCATCTGCCAGTCATCCCTGAGAAGCACTGAGCTTGAAGCCAGTGAAAAGAGCACACTCAAAGATGGTGGGATATCTGACTGCAAGCCAGCATGCCCTGAAGGCTGTCAACAGAAACACTCTTAGGAGCTGGCAGGCAAAACAAATGTCACTTCAGGGTCAAATGAGGTTGGAAAACTATGAGGTACACAGAGCTGAGCGAGTTCTCTTGTGGGATTTCTCAGAGCCCTCCTCTAAGGATGCATGCCTCGCTTTGCACATAGGGAGAAAATGACAGGCCTTGAGTTCATTCAAGGAAATGTTGGTGGGCACAGGTCAGGCCGTTAACGGAAATGCTCAGGCGAATCTTCAAATTCTGATGGAAGAAGCTAGATATTACAAAGCAGAGAGCCCTGCCCCTGCCCCTCCCTCCCCTTTGCTCCTGCCCCTCCCTCCCCTCTGCCCCTGCCCCTCCCTCCCCTCTGCCCCCTGCATTGAGGCTCTTAGCTTCTCTCCATGGGCCTCATTGGCTCTAAAAGAAAGATGATGCTTATTAGTGAAGTGCCTTGGGATGGTTGGGCAGGAAACACTAAATAAGAGCCAATTATCGCCCTCATTACAAGGCAGATGACCTAATAAAGCATCTCTATTAACTCACGGAGTTTGCAATCCTCTTTTCTTCTTGCTTTTACTATAATCCAGCTTTCCCTAAGAAGAACAAAGCAAATACATCTAAGGAAACCCATGCAGAAACCATGGGGGAAACATTCTTTTCTTTTTTTCTTCTTCATTTTGATGCTTGATTGTGCTTTGCTGCAAATAGAACTTAGCCCTGTATATGCAGACTGTCTTCACTCTGGCCTGAACTACCCAACCTAACAACCTAAGATTTCTAATCGGATTCCTCTCCACTTACAGGTTTCCAATGAGAGTCAACTGCAAAAATCCGAATGTATTATCCTTGTGTACTATGTTCACAGGCTCCAGCTTTCAAGTTTGGAGGCCGACAAGAGTTCAGGTGCAAGATCTGTTTCAGTACATCTTAAGCTATTTCTCTTCCCTGAACCCTTAATTCTCAAGTGCCCTTGTCACTGAAGGGGTCAGAGACTGTGTCTTGGCAGTCCAAAGAAGCCAGGTTAGCCCACTCATTCTCAGTAATCCCATTAGAATATGCATATTAATAATAACATCAGAAAATGGGGATGTATTCAATGTAGCCACACAAATAAGAGGGACAAAGATTGGGTGACCTCCCAACTCCAAATCCTCCTAGGGGTCCTTGAACATAAAGGTAAAATTTAGTCTCCTAATGGGTCTAACAATATGGGTGGGGAGTAGGGACTACTTCTGACATTGGCTCTGGCCCTCCAACATTGATCACTTCCCTGTGGCAGGGCTGCCTTGCCAGGCCATGACAGAAGAGGATACAGGTAGTACAGATGAGACCTGATAGGCTGAAGTCAGATGTTAGGGGAAGAGGGCTCCCCTTACTGAGGACTAATGGAGAGGGGGGATTGGGAGGCTATGAAGAATGGGGTTACAATAGGGATGTGAAGAATTCAAACCACAGAACAAGCAGATAACTTTTATTACTAATCCCACTACATGGGAATAGCTCTAAGACTGGCTGAGACATGAATGTCTATGCATAGACAGTGCTTCTTTTTGGTTACAGAATCCCTGTGATTTAGTATTAGATGCCATTCTTCCTATGGCATGAATGAAGATTTGCAGATGTCTTTCTTCTGCTTACGCAAAAAGCAGAGAACCAGCCATTAATTGTTCTGTGCATCACCCATGCAGCATACATTTATAATTTTAGGACTGTATAACGCTTGTGAAAAATTATATGTTTTCAGAAAAAAAGAACCAGACACTGACACTGGACCAGATCTGACAGGATTCATTCCTCTCAGCATGCTGGACACTGACATCCTGCATCCTTCATGTTCCAGAACAAAGTGCTTCAGTGGCTATTCTTCATCAGAACCAGGACAGCTCCCAGGACAGCTTCGAAGAAAGCTTCCAATCCCAGTTGGTCCAGCATTTCAGACTGTCCCACACAGGACTCTAATTAAACCTGGAATTTCTTAACATTTAGAAACTGGACCACAAATGATATTCCTAGCTTGTTTAACCATTTTCCACAATTTTAATTGGACCTCTATAAAGATATTATTCATCCCAAATCAGCCAGAAGATACATTAAGAGAATTATGCCCCATTTACATAAAGGGGTGTTGGATAAGTTTTTGGCTGTTTTCTTGGGCTATAGATGTTTATTTTCATTGTGAGTTGGTTACAAGTCAGTATTGATCTTATTTAGAGAGAAAACAAGGTTGGATTTAGGGATGTCTCTCTTTTCCTTTTATCTTTCTTAGATTTGGAGATAGGGGTTGAAAAGAAAGAAGGGGAAATATAGAAATATAAAGGGATGATAAGACAAAAAGTAAATTATTCCTCAAGCTAATGCCTTAATAATTACTCACAAGGCTATTTTTAATTCACTGGTATAGAATTTTGTATATTGGTACACAATAAGTTTAATTTTGATACATTGGTATAAAATTCAAATTTAAGATTATTCTTCACACACATTATGTATATTTCCACTCTAATATGAAATATTGTACTTATACAACTCAACTATAATACAAGGTTTACTTCCAATTCTTTGAAAGTGCTATTGTAGGCTGCTTAGAATAACTAAGTAATACAATTTAATTGTTAGTTGGTCAACTCATGGTCATGTCAATTACTAGTCTATTTTTATCACAAGAATATACATCCTAGGTTTAACAGATATGATTCTATAGATAGATTAGGTAAAATAGTTAGATAAGGTCTTCAACACCTACAGAATATTGCACCAAGGTCTTAGATACCTACAGAATATTGCATTTAAAGATGTTTTTTTATTATTTTAAAGATTCTTTGACAATGAGAGAGGTTAACTCCTAGCAATACCCAGCCTACCTCAAAGAAGATGATGAGCATCAATGAACCTGCTTATGGAGATAGCTTCAAATGTGACAAACCAGCACCTGGGCAAAATGTCACTGTTTCTGCCACAGACAGGATTCTGCCTAAAAATGGGCAAGCTTGGATGCAAACAGAGTTGACAGCCAAACTCTGCCATGACAGAGTAAGCAAGCCTTCAATAGTGTCTGCTTCACAAATATGTCTGTCAGATATAAGTCTGTCTGCCAGAAGGCTGAAGATGATACAGAGATGATATAGATGATATAGAGAGTTTTGGGAGACTATTCAGGCAGCAAACTATCTCTGTCATCTTCTAATTTTAGAAGCTGTAACCTGCACCCACTGTATACTCAGGTAATTAATTTTATTCCTTCTCAAGTCTCTGATAGGGTTGAAGACCAGATAGTTTAGTTTTACAGTTAAGCTTAGTAGTTTAGGGGTTAATATGTTTTTAGGTCTAGATAGATGTTTTAAGTTGATAGAGATGAGATATGATAGATATTGATTTATATTCAGAATTTTAGATGCACCAAGATAGGAAGACGTTTTCTTCAAGGCTGCCAAATACAAATAGCCAAAACACTATGAATGTAAGACTTATATAATACCTGCTTCCTTCATGGTTCTTCTTGCCATAGGTAGTTTATTGTATATATGTGTAATAATACAAATGTATATGTAAAAATTAAAAATAATTTGAAGATTTTATAAAGAAAAAAGGCAAATTTTAAATAGACTGCTACCAGTATGCATAGATAGAGTCTCAATCAAGATGCAGCTCTGCCACATTGACCCATTGTTGTCTAGGGTGCTCTGCAAAGTAGTCTAGTAAGCTGTAAATCTTTCTCCTGGAGATGAGTTTCTCCCACAGTCTTTCTTTCTCCTACCACAACATTCCTTGGGGGGTTGCAATCTCTTGAGACACATGGCTACAATAGTGTGATAGCCAAAGAGTAGCCAGCTTGGTACAACACACGTGCTCCAGCTTTCCTCTGCTGTCACTGAACTACTGCAAAAGAGCTACTTTATTTTAAATATTGTATCCACACCTTCTGCGTGTGTATGTTGTGTGTGTATGCTTGTGTGTGTGTGTGTGTGTGTGTTTGAGAGAGAGAGAGAGAGAGAGAGAGAGAGAGAGAGAGAGAGAGAGAGAGAGACAGACAGACAGACAGACAGACAGACAGACAGACAGAGACAGAGACAGAGAAGCACACAGATAAATAGACACAGAGACAGACCAACAGGCAGACAGAGACACAGAGCATGATGCAAGTGCCCACAGATGCCAGAAAAGGTAAACACTGAGCCATCTTCCCAGCACCTGAGGGGAATAAAACAACCTTTGAAGAAATACAAATGTGGTCAGAGTACTCTTTTCACTTCAAAGCAAAGGACAGGAGCCTCTAGCTCTGCGAGAGACTTAGAGCTTCTGGTTCCTGTTACTCTCTGCAACTTAACTATCACATGTCTCCCTAGCACCTGTCTTCCCATTCTGTGAACTCATCCTCCCCCTTTGCAATAAAGTACAGTCTTTCTTACCTGTAGTCTTCCTGGTCTTAGGTTAGTGGGCTCCTCTTCATCTTTCATATCAGGTCAGGTTATATCACTCCTGAAGGTGTTCCCTGGACTTTCTCCCCAAGAGTCAATACACTGTCAGCATTTGGCCTGAACCCATACAAATTTCTGAACAAATAATTTGTGAATGAATGAGTGTCCATTTGGATTGTTATTATGGCAACCAAACATATTACACCTTCTATTGCATTTGGCATAAGCTTGGTGCTAGATCAGTTGTTACCTGTTTGGAATATCAGTTGGACAAGAAACCAGACACCAAGCATTGCTCAACATGGGCTTGAAATTCAAATTATCTGGAAAACTTTCAGCCCATTAATGTCCAAATCAATTATATGATAGACTCTGAGTGTGCAATCTAGGCACACGAGTGTTTTCAGAACCTCGTCGGTGACTCCAGCATGCGGTCACGTGGCAGAAGAGACACTTCTGCTGTCTCCCACTGTGGTCTCTCAGCCTTTGGGGACAAGAAGTATGACAAGAAATGTCCTTGTTGTTCTTAGTATAAGGTCATGGCCTTGATTCTCCCCAGGAAAGGGAGACTAATATGAACCCACGTAAAAAAAATCCAGCATTTCATTTCCCCTGGGCCTCTTGACAGCAGCAGATGGTGGACACTTTTCTTAAATGGCCTAAACCAGACTGAAACCTAGAGGAATGCCAAGTCACCTGGAGAGGGAGCAGTGACACTGGAAGATGGCTGTGGTCTGAGGGTTAAATGTTATTTTTACAGAACTCATCAGAATATAAATCAGTCATAATTGTTTCTAAGAAGCTGTTGCTTCATGGAGCAATTATTTTCAACTGCTTAAAAAAGTTAGAGATCCTGGCCAGGCGTGGTGGCACATACCTTTAATCCCAGCACTTGGGAGGTAGAGGCAGGCAGATCACTGTGAGTTTGAGGCCAGCCTGGTTTGCAAAGCAAGTCTAGGACACCCATGGCTACACCGAAAAACCCTGTCTTGAAAAACAAAAACAACAACAACAACAAAAGTTAGAGATCCTAAGTGGTCAATCAAGCAACAAAACAAGAAATCTGAGAGCTGGGAACCTCTACTACTCAAGAACTAAAAAACTAAAAAACCACAGGACACTGTGGCAGGTTTATATTTGTGTTTGCAAATGCATGTATAACTAAGGTTGCAGTGTGATTCTTACTCGTTCTGAATATTTCAATATGTGATTTAACAATGAAACATATCCAAAGACTAGATTTTAGTTTTAATGGTTTAAGACACACACACACACACACACACAGAGAGATAGAGAGATAGAGATAGATAGATAGAGAGAGAGAGAGAGAGAGAGAGAGAGAGAGAGAGAGAGAGAGAGAGAGAGAGAGAGAGAGAGAGAGAGGAGAGAGAGAGAGAGAGAGGAGAGAGAGAGAGAGAGAGAGAGAGAGAGAGAGAGAGAGAGAGAGAGAGAGAGAGAGAGAGAACCAAGCAAAATCTCTTCTCTACAATTAACAACTTTCAGTCTGAGCACAATTTAAGGCCAACACCCACAAAATCAAAGCCAACACCAAGACAGCACAAAGGCTGTGTGATTGTTATAAAATGCATAGGATGTCTCTAAGGAAATTATATCTCAGTGAGATAAATTCCTCCTTTTTCTAATTCTTCTCCATTTTCTAATTTCCCCACCACAAAAATAGATAGACAGACAGACAGACAGGTAGATAGATACATAGATAAGATAGCATGGTTCATGAATGTATATTTTTCTTTGCTGTTAAAATTACACTCTGGCATCATCCTATCTGAGCCTCATCCAAATGAGAATACACAGATAATGACAATTTTTCATTAAGTGGTTCTAGGAAGCAGGCTTTGCAAGATCTATAAATGAAATGCACTATTAAAAAAGTATTATTATTTATTATTATTATTATTATTATTATTATTATTGTTATTATTATTATTATTATTATTATTTCAAGTATCCAGAGAAACCATAATCAATGATTAGCCATAACAATTAAACTAACCATAATACATCTAGAATAAATTCCACGGCAACATGTGTTTCATGCTTAATAGTTCAAAATAATTTAATCTGATGGTGTTACATGTACCAGTTAGGAGCTGGAGAGCACCAAAATTCACATTAGTGTCCACTTTGAAAGATATTATGAAATGAGAAAGAAGAAAATGAAGCTATAAACAGCAGTGGCAAACAGGGAGATGTTGGTGGTTGGTCTGATGTGTTTTGATGCTAATTACTGCTTGCTGTCTCTGCGCCACCTATACTTTGCCTAAGAGCCTAACCTGTTGGGCCAATAAAAGGCCATCACACCTGGGCTGGGCAAATGGGATAGGCATGGTTAAGGTTCCAGGTTTTGGAGAGACAGAGAGAATCATGGGGAGAGAGACTGGAGGAGAGGAGAGAAGAAGGTTGCACCATCATGGGTTAAGTGGAGGAGAAGGACATGGCTGGCATGGATGGAGGATTTGGGCTGGATGAAGAACATTAGCAAGTATATGGGATTATGGATGGGAGATATCTTGATAGAAATCTTAGAAGCAGATGGCATGGGATTGGGACAGGTATTCCATACCTGCCCCACTATGGGAAGTAGTTTACGGGATTAATATCTGCCCTGCCCCAGGTTCACGAAGGCTATTTTAAAATGTCCCTTGGATGGGGACGCCTGGTGGCACCCAGAGGAAGGATAATAGGTCATCAAGAAGAGACTCGATACCCTATGAGCATATACAGGGGGAGGAGGTCCCCCTCAGTCACAGACATAGGGGAGGAGAGTGTGGGGGGGAAGCGGGAGGGAGGGAGGAATGGGAGGATACAAGGAATGGGCTAACAACTGAGATGTAATTTGAATAAATTAATAATAAAAAAGGAAAAAAAATATAACAGGTGTCTGCCTTGATTGGTTGTTACATTGCTGTAATAATAATTATAGGCATTATAATAAATATTATTAGGCTATACTGGCAATAACTGCAACAGGGGAGGCTCAGGCTGTTCCAGGTGAGAATACTTCTCAGCTCTTAGGAATTTAGCAGTGATAAGCTGAAGGCTGGTACTTCTATCCTCACATGTTCCTTTGAGTGCCCATTGAAGACACAACAGCCATTAAAGTCAAATAAGGGGGTGTCTGGCTTCCCTCTAACGTTCCTTCTCACCCGTCTCCCCCACTGAAGCAATACATGATGTGCAATGTTCATGTTGCAATTGTCAAATGATAAGGCAGAGGAATGTGGATTGGAGAAGCACAGAAGTTGGGGCAGTTGTGGACTGGGTGACCTCTCTTTTCTTACTCTACCCAGCCATTATGTCACTGTCTCAGCTGTGCTTTTCTGATGGAGACTCGCTGAGGTGGTGGTACTCAATCTTGGCATTGTTGACATTTTTTATCTAGGGCAGTGGTTCTCAACCTGTAGGTCACAACCCCTTTGACAAGCCTCTATCTCCAAAAATATTTACACTATGTTTTATAACAGTAGCAGACTTACAGTTGTGAAGTAGCAACAAAAATAATTTTATGGTTGGATGTCACGACAACATGAGGAACTGTAGTAAAGAGTTGAACCATTAGGAATGTTCAGAAGCATTGATCTTGGCAATTCTCTGATGCACAGGGCCACTCTGTACACTATAGGATGGTCATAGAATCCATGACCTCTACCCAGTTAAGGATATGAACAAACACCTTTATCCCCATTCTGTCTCAAGAAAATGTCCCAAAACAGAGGTAAAAATGTCCTTTGTCTGACATTTCTTCCCCCCAGCTATTGAGCTGCCATGATGTGCAGAGGAGCTCTGTTCCCAGGGTTCCCAGGATCTTCTCTGAGACCTTCTGCAGATGTGGGCTTTTCTAAACAGAGAAATTGAGAACTGCCATGTTTCTGTTCCTTTTACTGAAATGGAGACCAGACCAGACATGAACCAGCTTGTACCAAAATTATTGTACATGAGTTTGCATCCAGAAGCTGAAATGAGAAACAGTCTCCAACACTGATAACAACAACAACAACAACAACAACAACAATAATAATGTTGAAATGACAGCATAGTCACTGTACCTAACTTGCAAAACCTTCTATTGTAAAAACTTGATATGTATGGGCAGATCAGCCTCCAGTGGGAACCAGGGGGCCAGCGCCTCTCCAGAACTTCTGTAGGGAAAAGCACCTACCACTATCATAACTATGGCTTGTGGAGTGAGAACATCTTGTGTTACTTTGCCTGGAGCAAAATTGCTAGGGCTCACCCCCAACTCTCCCAACCCCCACCCCACCCCACTCTTGTATCCTCTAGACTCAAGCTCTTCTCTTCACTGTGGTTTCTTGTATCCTTTCACTAGACATCACAGTATGTTGAGAGAACAATTTCTAGTAGACTAGCCCTTCAGAGAACTTTAGGACCACATACACACTGACCCCAGGCATTATAGTGTGGGCCACTAATTGTAGCAATGGTGAAATTCTGAGTCCTAGAGAATTTGGGTGGTAGTAGCAAGAGAAAGAGTTAATTACTCCAGCTTATTTCAACCTTCCTCCACAGAACACACACTCTTTGGCATGCCTTTTACAATGACTATTTTCAAATACGATTCATGCAGCATATAATTAACTCTTCTAAATGTTGTTGGTATATTCAACCCTGGACCCTAGTGAAGTGTCCTTTCCATAGCCATGGGCTTACCTACTCTAAGAAGTCTGATGAATGGAATCCATAGTCCCTTGTCTTTTGTTAAAAGTCTTTCACTTAGCACAGTTTAGAGTTCGTTGAAATGTAATATTTATGAGTCCCACCCTGGTTTTTAATGGACGCACCATCTTTTATTTGTTCATTCACCAGTGTATAGGGAATTGTTCAGCTCTCATGGTGGGCTACCATGAACAGTGCTACTGTAAAGCCTTAGTAGTTCTGTGGTGCAGACTACCGTTTCTCTTGGGTGGGCATCTGAAACACAGTTACTGGTTTACATTTATGCTTGACTTTCTAAGCAAGATTTTGTTCTTCAACATAATGGATTGTGGGTTTTTTGCTTGTTTTTATTTTTATTTTGGTTTTTGTTTTTTGAGTCGGGATTTCTCTGTATAGCCTTGGCTGTCTGAAACTCACTTTGTAGACCAGGCTGTCCTCAAATTCAGAGATTTTTTTTTTTTTACTTCCCATCTGCAGAAGGCTGGATTCTAATTGCTCAGTCTTCTTGCTAATGGTTTTCATTCTGATTTTATTTATAGATATCTTAATAGATTTGACAGGTCTCAGCATGGTTTGGTGAGCACTTCTGTGATGGCCAGTGATGGTGAACATCTTATATGAGCTTACTTGGCCATTAATAATCCTTCCTCAGATAATGTTTATTCAGAGATCATTCACACATTTGAAAAGGATTGTTTGTCTTAAAAAAAAAAAAAAACAAATTCTGGATATGAATCCCTTCTCAAACATATTATTTGACCAAAAATTTTCCCATCATGTATGTTGTTTTTTTTTCTCAATGATATGCTTTGAATCAGAAAAGTTTTAACCATTATGATGTCTGGTTTTCGTTTTCATTGGATCACTTTGCTCTGGACGTCATAGCTTTGAAATGATCACGTGACATAGCTTGCAACATACCTTGTCTATGTTTTTACATGATCTTTGAATTTTCTATTCCCATCCATTTTTATTTGATTTTTAATCTATGATGTCATGTTTGGGTCTAAGTCCATCTTATTGTGTGTGATGTTCTCTGGATCTCTTGAGTTACTCCTGGCAGCAGTTTCATGTACTTTTGACTACATGAGTTAATAGGTACCAATACCTAGAAACTAGGCATGTGACTAATAGCACATTTTGAAAAATCTTTTGCATGGTTTTGTTTTGTATGTTTATTCTTGCTATTTTATGACTATATTTAGTAGTCTATGCCAAAAAGTAGTTCCACTATTGATATTGTGGCAACTATTTACTTCTTCATGAGAGCTTTTATTGCACAGGTATTCACTTACAAGAACTCCAAATACTTTAATTATATCATATTCCCATTGAGATAGTGGATTGGTGGAATCAATACTTTCACATTAGCAAATGACGACACTGAGACTCATTGCTATAGAGTAATTTTCCTTAAAATGCCTCCAGGGATGGGGGAAAAGTGATATCAAATTAAGAGAAGGCCAGTGATGGAAAGTAGAACCTAAGCTATTTTGTTTGAGGGGTGTGGCATATGTGTACACATGCACACTGTGTGCCTCTGTGTATGCAGAAGCACGGCAGGGTGGCAACTAATGTCCTGATCTATTGCTCTCTCATTTATTCCTTTGATACATGCTCTTTCACTTAGCCTAGAGCTTGGCCTAGTGAGCAGCATGTCTAGTGAATGTCCATCGCCCATCGCTGCTCATCATAGTACTGGAGATACACGTGCATGCATATGACAACGAGGTTTTTATGTGAGTTTTGGAGGTTTGAGCTTGAGTTCTCAGACTTGTCCAGCGAGTATTTTTATCCACAGTGCTACTCATGGATAGTGATTTCTTATGAAGCACACACGCACGCATGCACGTGCACACACACACACACACACACACACACAAACACACACACACTATACAACAGCACACAATCCCAAATTGAGCACCAGTAGATAACACTTCCAGTTCTGGTGGAGCTGCTGACAATGGAGCTGGTCTTCTTCTAATTTACTAAATGGTTTAAAATCTAATCACAGGAGATGTCAAGAGTGATCTGATGTCTCAAAAGCTTTTGTCACATTCCTGAAATGACATTAATGACTAGGTGACTGAAGGACTTAGTCAATTAGAGCCAGATAGGAGGAAGTCAATGACAGAATTAGGGGACCATGAACTAAGAATACACTGACTCAGGGGCTGGGGGTGGGGTAGGGTGGGGAGGCGCTGAACAAACTGCTGTACCAACCAAGGACAATGCATGCAGTAAACCTAGACCCCTTGTTCAGATTTATCCAATGGACAGTGCATTCTCCATGGTTGTGGGAAGAATAGGGACTGCTTCTGACATGAACTCTGGTGCCCCCTACTTGACCACTTCCCCTTGGTGAGGTGGCCTGTTGGCACTCAGAGGAAGGGAAAGCAGGCTATCCAGATGAGGCCTGATAGACTGTGGTCATATGGTGGGGGAGAAGGCCCCCTTCTGTCACAGGTTTAGGGCAGGGGAATAGGGTGAAAAGGGGAGGGAGGGGGGACTTGGAAGATACAAGTGAGAGGATAACAATCGGGTTGTAATCTGAATAAATTATTTTAAAAATCAAAATGAAAAGTCATCAAGTTTCAAAACTCTCCTTTCTCTACCTATGGGGAAAAGTATAGTCAAAAAGGGCTTTGTAGAGACTGTCATTATAAAGCAACTTGAATTTGGGAGCATTTTCCCAGATGTCTGAGAATTGCATGTTCACTAACTCTGCACAACTACAACATGAGTCTGGTCAATTTTCAGGGGAGAAAATATAGCTGGAGCAGTCAGTTGACTATTGCAAGTCTATGCATGTTTATGGTAAAAAAAAAAAAGTCAATGTTTCTTACTTCAAGGCTAATCCTTATCCTCTGTACTGACTGAGTCTGAAATGATTTCATAGTAAGTGACAGTCACTGTCTTGTCTTACATGACCTTCTATCTAAGTGCCCCAAAGGCACAGCTTGTGGGGTGAGTACTCTCACTTCCACCTTATATACAAGGATATAAACTGGCTTACTAAGGGCTACAGTGTGAACCCGAACCTTGCACTCTGCCTGTAGAAGTAATATCTCTCTCTGTTTCAGAATAGCTGTAACTAGACACACATGGGTTAAACACAGGAAGCCCACTCTGAGTCTTTTTTTTCCACACCAGGCAAGGCTGTCTTCAATATACTTATAATAACTTTATACACCAAATAACATTTCGAGGGTTATTTCTTCCCAACACAGAAACATCCCTGTGCTTCCCCTGGGATCTTCAGCATTGTCTGTTGTGGAACTGGTCGGGCTTAGCAAGTATTGCTTTATCATTCTTAAATAAAAACCATTGCAGAGAATGCAGAAAACAATTTCCCTTTCAGTCTCCCCACTCCTGTCCATATTGAGAAAGATGGATTCTAAAGCACTGAAGGAAAGCTCACAATGTAATAAAAACTTGGCATCAGGAATGTGCTGGGTCCCTCTACTCCCTCTATATATTTAGGAGGTAAAATTTAATATAGGGCTTGGCCCTCTGGAGACTCCAGTGTGTAGGAGGGTTAACACACACACACACACACACACACACACACACACACACACACACAAACTGCGATAAACAAGAAGCAGATAGAGAAGCCAGAGCAGCAACAGTGAATACACAATTATGATAAGAATAATCTACCTAACAGCAATGGAGCCAGATAGTGGCACTACTGCAATGCTGTTGTATAGTTTGAATGATTAGAAAACTATATGCATATAAAATGCTGATGAGGCAGGAGCCATGTCATAGGAAAGCAAAGATAACTTATCATGTGACTACAGACAAATAAAACTTATCTAAGACCAAGGAGCATTTGTTCTGTTACTAAAATGCCATGCAAATATATTTTATAAATGGAACCTTGCATCAAGTCAGCTGATCAAGAGAACAGTAATAAGATAGTGTAGAGTGAATCCATAAGGAAAGAAATGGGGACCTCAATTCTGCTTTCTACAACAAAGCCTTGGAGTAAAACTGCAGATAAGGTCAGGATCCTGTCAGCAGCACTAAGCACGTGCCACCAACTGTGCTGTACTTCTCAGTTGTGAGCACAGGGACATCCCGAGAGGCAAACAAGGAGAGTGAATACTCCAGTCTTCAAACTCCACTTACCGTCCGATCCAGCTCTGTTGTCAAATGTTCGTCTGCTTACTCTAGGTTTTGGAGGATCCACCCTGCTTTCCTTCTTTTGTGGAGCATTAACTTCCTGTTAAGAGCCACTCTGACCCTAAGTTCCCCACCCTTACCATAGGTCCAAACAGAATGCTACTGTTTGCCACGCCCATGTTCCCTTCGAGTCTTTGCAGAGCACACGGTCAAAGCTATCTTTTTTCTCCCAGCCAGCTTGGCATTTTCTACCATCCTCTGTTCTCGTCCTGATAAAGTCTATCAGGTACCTCTATCCCTTCCGAGAGGAATGCAGACTCAAATGCTTACTGCCAAGAGGCTGTATAAGAGTTGAAAGGCTCCTGAGCTCAGGGATACAACACAGCAACCTACTTCGCACATGAAGTGCTCTCTTCCTCACCCCAGCACTACCTCTTCCTTGAGATGGGGATTTCTCAGAACAACTTTCCCTTGGCCAAATGTTTCTGGAGACATAAGTAGAAGCGTGAGCGTGAGGTTCGATGACGACCTCTGACCTCCATGCTGGGACACTTCGGGGAGAAATGCAGATCATGGCACATGGCCTGGGGATAGGCACAGTGTCTGCTCCTTCACATCTTTTTGCTGGCAAGGCTAGGAATTTAGAGATAGTGCAGTGACATCAGAGAGCTATTATAGAAAACGAACATTTGTATTTTTATGGGAAATCTCCAGTTTTCATGCTCTTTTTAAATTTTTGTGTAGAATCTTCTATTTTCCAATACGTTCAGTGTTGTATTCTAGCATAGCAGACACCTGGTGTTTGTTTACAATTTTGAAAACAAGCTGACAGATTGCCACCTCTGGGTTATAACATCCTCACCTGTGGTGGTAGGAATGAGAATGGCCCTAATAGGCTCCCATGTTGGAATGTTTGATTCTCAGATAGTAAAACTGTTTGGGAAGGACTAGGAGGTGTGGCCTTGTTGAAGCAAGCACATCACTGGAGTGGGATTTGATGTTTCAAAAGCCCATGCCAGCCCCAGCCTCTGCCTCTGTGTCTCTCTGTCTCTGTGTTTCTCTCTGTTTGTCTGTCTCTTCCCTGTCTTTCTGTCTCTGTCTCCCTCTGTCTCTGTCTGTCTGTCTGTCTGTCTCTCTCTCTCTCCCTGCTTGCTGCCTGTATATCAGGATGTAAAGCTCTCAGCTACCACTCCAGTGCCATACCTATCTGCTTCTTGCCACAATAACCACAGAGAAACCCTTTAAAACTGTAAGTAAACCCTCAATTAAATATTTCCCTTAAAAGAATTACCTTGTCCAAGGTGCCTCTTCACAGTAATAAAATAGTAGCTAAGATACCAATAAAGATCATTTGGTTAGCCGGGTGATGTGATGCATGCCTGTAATACCGGCACTCTGGGAGGAAGAGGCAAGAGGAGGATCTTGGTTAGTTTGAGGCCAACCAGTCTACAAAGTGAGTCCAAGACAGCCAAGGGAAACCCTGACTCAAAAAACAAAAACAAAAACAAAAACAAAAAACAATTATTTGGTATTTCTCACTACAGTCCCTTCCCTTTGTACCTGCCTTTCTACCGATCTGTGCATCTACTTCCTTTAAGACACTGCTTATGAAACTTCTTCCTCCGAATACTCTTCCATCCTCCATGAGCAGTCTTATCTCTTCAGCCTTTACATGTTCACCCTATGTTCTATTTGTGAGCCCTTGTCCCTTCCAACTGTGCCTGGACTTCATGTGCCTGAGGCTAAAGGCCTGCCTCCTGTCACCCTCACAGCCCTGAGTGCTTAGCTGAGGACTCTGTACCCTCCAGAATATGAACATACACTTCAAGTCAACATAGAGTCTATTTCGTAGGAAAAAGTATGGTAATGTGTACATGAAAATAACACATTGCTTTGTATGCTAATCAACAAATAATTCTAAGAGTCCATTTGCTTCTCCTATTGGACAATAAATTTTGATTCTATGTTTGTGTCTTTGTACAGAAACATTGTCTAAGCCCATAGGTAGGGAAAACTAGGTAGAGTCCAAACCACTTGGCTGAATGTGCAGGAAAAATGGTTTGTCTGAGCAAGGAAGAAAGAAGTCACTTATCGTATGACTACTGTCCCCAAATGGCAAACATTCATGTGGGGAAGTGGTTTCAAGATGTCAGCAGACAAACATGGTGTTTCCTCTGCTGGACAGCAGAGGATGGCCTACATAGACATCCACTGATCCCAGAATCCTTTTCTGATAAGGCTTTGAACCTTCTTGATCATCATTTGTGGCCCTTGTCTGTTTGTCTATATGAATTAAGGCCCAGGGTCAGCATGCAAGCTGACAGGTCTGCCATTGCGAGAAGGTACACATGGGGAGAGAACACAGCATGTGACACACAGCATCCATAGCTTTGCACCTTCTTATGTTTTACACAGAGTGACTTAAGATGGAGAGAGTTGAATCTCTACAGGTGAATAGCCAACAACTTTCTAAACAAGAAAAAAAGCATCTCCCTTTTAATGACTATGCAAGGTTTGCCTTGCTATTCAAATTTAATACTGTGTGATGAGACTGGTTTTGCTTGCCTTGTAAAACATACTGAAATACGCAAACAGTAAATTACTTCACTGAGACTGCTGCAATAATATAAACAAACAAACAAACAAACAAACAAACAGGCAGGCAGGCAGACAAACAATACAGGCTATAGTAACATTCAGGGAGCTACCTGACTTCTCACACACAGAACAAAGAAATTTGCAACAACTCAGACTCAAAATGACCAATCCCAAGAATTATGATAAAAAGCCAATTACCTTTAACTACAAGCGCACTTACTAGGACTTAGTGAAATAAATGATCTCTGACAGCAAAGAAAATAAGTATAGATGTAAGTACAAACGGTTGGTTAATCTTTCACTAATAAGAGTCTTTTCACTTGCTATGAGCACAAAGGCCAAGAGTGGTCCATGCAAGGGTCAGTTTTCAGGGATGCTGCCTGGTAAGTGAAGTCTGATGACCAGCAGGCAGGAAGTGATAAGAAAGCCTGAGGAGCACATGAGTAGCTGAACCTTGGCTGTCTAGTACGCATCCCTCCTCAGCTGAAATCAGCATTCTCCTCACCTCTACTTATACTAGGCACATTTCACAGTCCACATGCTGTAGACACAGCTAGCTTCTACCAAGAAAAGGAAGCAGGTGACACGTGAATGCTTTTAATCAGAGGAACGAGTCATGCTGCCATTCATCCCACTCCAGTATGTAGCTCCGGTGAAAAATAACCTAAATGCTCACACGCACACAAAACTGCACGCAAATGTTCATTAGAGCATTATTTAGATTAATCAAAGGGCAGAAAAACTTTTAATACAATTGATGGATGGAAAGAATATGTGTACACACACACACATGGATATTACTTATGCTTTATAAGCTGTGATACATGCATGGTATAACTTGCACTAACCTTGAAATCATTATGATAAGTGAAAGAATCCAGATATCAAACACCATATATGGAAGGAATCTGTTTCTACAGACAGTGCAAACATGCAGATTCTCATAGCCTATGGTCAGTAGCTAATAACAGAGTCTGTAGCAGTGACTTGAATGTGTGAGGGTTCCTTTTGCGGATGAGGAGTACATTTTGGAATTAGAAATTGATGACAGCTATGTAGCTTTGTGAAGATACAAAAATTACTGTACTGTACAGATTGCTCAGCTGATCACTGTGGCTCTGAAATCTATCTAGACAGAACGTTCCGGCGAGAAAAGATGGCAGCCTATTCTGATGCTCAGAGATGATCATCATCACTAACGGCCTAGACTGCTAGAATGGACTTGGGAAAATATCGTTGGTTTTGGTAGACCAGAAGGCAAAAAAATTGTGCCGAGGTGCAAAAGACGTTTTAAATGCCTCAGAAGCGTTAGAATGGGAAAAGAAAATTACCAAAATGATTTTCTCAGTTCTCTTGCTTTCCTTATCTTTAGAAATGCCCAACAACATACATAAAAGAAGTTTGAAGACCTCTTGATGCTCCCAGTACATAACACATTACCACTGCCCCAGCCTGGCCAGGAGTGTAATTCATGCAAGCCTCTCACTGCTCTATCAGTTTCCCATTAAGCATTCAGAGCCTCCTTGGTAATACACTACATTATAAACCGGATGCATTGTCTGGATAAACTACATTGTCCAAAAACACTGCCCCGTTATTACAGAAAATACAGAATATAATTAGTATTCCTCTTTGCATAAGCCACAGCTCCCAACAACAATGCCATATTATAAAGCCTTAATTAATAAACAAGAGTTGGGCCATGACTGGTTACACTTATTTGGATTTTATATTGTGGAGAAAGGCCACTGTTCAAATTCCATTTACAAATATCTAAATTCTGGTTAGCCTACATGAAGACAATCTTCTGTGGTGCTAATAGCATTGTGTTGCTATACCAACAATAGCACACAGTTAACTGCTGGGATGTAAACCATCCTGAGAAATCCAAGCAGGATGAAGATAACATTGTATTCTGGCTGTGTTATATGGTGCAATTCTTCTATTTGTTCACATGTGTTTTCTACTTAATAGATGGAGGAGCCAGGATGGCTTTTCATATTACTGGAAGCTTTAAATCTAACAAAAGAACACAAAAAGGGGGAGCTGGCAAAAAAATTAAAAGATCTAATGTGTGGTAGTGCTGGCTGGGTGGAGTGGACGCCCACAGCTCCTTCCTGCCTTTTAGCTGGTTTTATTGATTTTTCTCCTAACTTACAAGCCATGAGCACTGAAGTAATATTTGGGACTCTAATATCGAGAAGCCCAGGTATTGGACATCAACTTAAGGAGCATTTTCATTACATTGCACCACCCTACGTGATTAAAGCCTATCAACCCTACCATCTTGACAATTACACAGTACCTATTACATATACTCTGGGGTGAGCAGTTGGCATCCTGAGGAAAATAAAGATCAGGAGGCATCTAAGAATCAGCCTCCAAGCAGTATGGCAGAGAGAACAGGGGCTGTGTCTTCGGAGGCATGTCACACAAGGAAAGGCCACCAGAGCTCAAATCTGATCAGAATCCTAAACCCACTGCGAACACAGAGCTCTGTGTACGTAATAATTCTTTCAGCAAAGTCTATAAGATGGTTTATGGGCCTTGTGACAACAGTGTAGCTCAAGTAGTGTTCAGTTCAGGGAAGGATGAATGGCCCAGCAGCACACTGTAGCATCAACAAGAAGCCCAGAGAATGGCTCCTGCATCACCAGGGTTCCAGAAGTGCAAGCTCCTTTAGATTGGTGCTCTTCTTCTCATCAGCTCCAGGCCCTGAGCACAGGTTCAGTCCTGTGAGTCAGCAGGACCTGTTTCAATTTGGCTGAACACAATACTTGAATTAAGAATAGGCTAGAAAAATCTACCTTGCCACATTTAAGGGAGAGCTGTCCCCAAGAGGCTATTGAAGTTGGGGAGTCATACCCTGCAGCTGTATGAGCACAGACAAGCAGTCCAGATCAATATTCTGTGTAGGAGGCAGCTGATCAAGGGTGGAACACTGCCTAGCGAATAAGAGGCATTGAGTTCAATCTCTAGAACTTCAAAAAATACAAAACAAAAACCCACTTTTTAACAAAACTGAAAATTTAATATTGATTTGGAAAAGCACCTAGAAACTGGTCTTCTTACCAGAAGAAACTGACACTTCTGTCAGTCAAGTCTCAAGACATTTAATTTTATAGATACTGCAACAATGGTATTGATTTTAAAGTTAGAACTGTAACATTCAGATTCCTTAGAGGTCCTCTCCTCTTCTCCACCACCTCTGTTGTTTGTTTGTTTGTTTTTAAGTTGGAGTTTGTGATGACTTGAATGAGAATGGATCTTACAGGCGTATATGTTTGAATACTTGGTCCATTGCTGGTGAGACTGTTTGGTAAGGATTAGGAGGTGTGGCCTTGTTGAAGGAAGTATGTGCCTGGTAGTGGCCTTTAGATTTCAAAAGCCAAGTTCTCTCTTCTCTTCTCTTCTCTTCTCTTCTCTTCTCTTCTCTTCTCTTCTCTTCTCTTCTCTTCTTTCTTTCTCTCTCTCTCTCTCTCTCTCTCTCTCTCTCTCTCTCGCGCTCTCTCGCTCCTCTCTCTCCTCTTCCTCCATATCTCTCTCTCGTCTCTCTCTCTCTCTCTCTCTCTCTCTCTCTCTCGTCTTGTGTGTGTGTGTGTGTGTCTGCCTCAAGCTTGCAGATCCTGTAAGCTCTCAGCTACTACTCCAGCACCACACTGGCCTGTCTGCCCTGATGGAGATGAACTCATTCTCTAAAAATGTAAGCAAGCCCCCAACTAAATGATTTCTATTATAAGTCGCCTTGTTCATGGTGTCCCTTCACAGCAATATAAGAGTAACTAAAGCAGAATCTCATATAGCCCAAGCTTTGAGCTCCTGACCCTCTACTACCACAGCCCATGTACTGGGATTACAGGTGTGCACTGCCACATCAATCCTAGATTCCTCAGAACTTCTCAAGTACCAACCGTTCCCTGGGGACCATTAATTATTATTTATTCTTTCTTTACCTCTCCCTCCCCACTTCTTGATGTGTAAAATGAGTGAATGAGAGAATAAAACATGATCTTCAACCCCCTGCCCACCAGGTATCTCCACAGGGCTTTTCTCAGCACTGGATGGTACCCCCATTATCACACTCAACCACCTCAAGTTACTAACCATCAAGAGAGTCTTCATACATAATCAAACGTCTCCTGGGGACAAAATTACTTCCTGTTGTGAATCCTTAATGTCAATCCTCAAATTATGATACCAGAACCTGGAATAATATACCATTTTTTTTCATATAATGCCTAATCATTAGATATGTGAAGAGATCTTCAGTAGCATACCTTCAGAAATTCATTTTGACAAAACTTTATTGAGTATCCATGGTCTGTCAGGTAAAAAGAATGCAGGCATACAGGCCTGCCCCCAAGAGTTTACAGTCTCAGTACAAAGTAGCTTTGCCCCCTTATACCTAAAGATGAGAAGCTAGGGCATTAGGATTGAACAAGAGATGTAGGCTTTGATCTTTTAAAAATCCTACTTTATTATTATTATTATTATTATTTTTTAATGATTCTACTTCCCTTCCAACCTAGAACTCCTTGAATGAAGGGACAATCAGGTTCCCATGATGAGAGACATTGATAAAATACCCAAGGCTTTTATTGGTAGTCTTTCTCCAGTTGTTCCCCAAGACGAACCCTAGGGCCTTCTACAAAGGCAACTATACTCCAGAGGAAACCATCAAACATTTTTGGTCTGCTGGATACTGCTTCTAAATTAACACTGATTCTCAGAGACCCCAAGAAATAATGTGGCTCTCTAGTTAAAGTAGGGGTTTATGGAAGTCAGGCGATTGATGCAGTTTTGAGTAATGTCTGAATCACAGTAGTTCTAGTGGTTCCCTGAAGTCATCCTATGGTTATTTCCCCAGTTCCACATAAATAGACTTAGAGGTTGGACAAATTATCCTATGGGTTCCCTGCCCTGTGGAGTAAAGGTTATTATGATTGGAAAGGCTAAACGGAAGCCTTTAGAGTTGCCGCTACCAAGGACAATGCATGCAGTAAACTTCGAATCCCTACCCAGATCTACTCAATGAACAGGAAATTCTTCACAGTTGAGTGGAGAGTAGGGTCTGACTTTCACACGAACTCTGGTGCCCCATATTTAACCATGTCCCCTGGATGGGGAGACCTGGTGGCACCCAGAGGAAGGATAGTAGGCTACTAAGAAGAGACTTGATACCCTATGAGCATATACAGGGGGAAGAGGTCCTCCTCAGTCACAGTCTTAGGGGAAGGGAATAAAGGGAAAATTGGAGGGAAGGAGGAATGAGAGGATACAAGGGATGGGATAACAATTGAGATGTAATATGAATGAATTAATAAAATATATTTTAAAAATAGTGAATCAAAAACTGTGTCTGATCTCTGGAAGAACTGCAGAAATTAGTGCCACCATCAAGGACTTGAAAGATGCAGGGGTGCTGGTTCCCACCACTCCTCCCTCTAACTCTCCTGTCTGGCCAGTGCAAAAGACAGATCCTGGAGAATGAGTGTGACTATCAAAAACTCAATCACGTAGTGAGTTTCAGCTACAGCTTCTGTACCAGATGTGGGGTCCTTACTTGAGCAGATTAACACATATCCTGGTACATGGTATGCAGCTATTGATCTAGCAAATGCCGTTTTCTCAGTACCTAATCACAAGGACCGCCAGATGCAATTTTCTTTTGGGTGGCAAGGCCAACAGTACACCTTTACAACTTTACCTCGGAGGTATATTACCTCTCTAGCCCTGTGTCATAACTTAGTTAGAAGGGATCTTGACTTTATGTGTCTTCTAGGAAATATCACATTGGCGCCATACATTGATGACATTGTGCTGATTGGACTAAAGGATCAGGGGGAAGCAACCACTTTGGACTAATTGATAACATATGTACATCTTGTTTGAAATAACTCCAACCAACGTTCAAGGGCTTCCTTCCTTAGTTAATTTCTTAGGTGCCCAGGGGTGTAGGGCACACAGAGATAGTCCTTCTAAGGTAGTATGACTTGGATCTTTGCCATGGATAAGTTATTGCACTCAGCCACTCCTCCTACTGAGACATAAACACAATGGTTAGTGGGCCTATTTAGATTCTGGAGATGGCACATGCACTAAGCGACTTAAAAAGCTGCTGATTATGAGTGGGAAGTGGAATAGGACAAGGCTCTCTTTCTCTGCTTGCTTTCACTCTTACTGGCAAGTTTATCCTTCATTGGCACTAGAGCCTGCTTATTTGGGATTCCAGGATATAGTGAAGACCAGCTGATTCACCACAGAACACCTACTGGATTCTTGCATCTTCCATTGGTAGACAGCCATCGCTGGACTAGCTGGACCACAGCCTGTGAGTACTTCTAAAAATCTCATTAATATATAATTGCTATTATCTCTGTTCCTCTAGAGAACCATGAACCATGACTAATACAGCAACTTAGAGAAGATCTGTCTGAAAGTGAAGTGATGTGTTCACTGGTAGATGTAGATCACTTGCCCA
Source organism: Acomys russatus (assembly GCF_903995435.1). Classification (NCBI taxonomy): domain Eukaryota; kingdom Metazoa; phylum Chordata; class Mammalia; order Rodentia; family Muridae; genus Acomys; species Acomys russatus. The sequence goes on from NC_067139.1 coordinate 45,416,080, forward strand.
GCATGCACCAGGCCCTGGGTACATCCACCACTGGACCCAAATCATAATATATATATTATATATATTCTACAGAGTTTCTATCATAAGATTATGTCTATTTTGATTTGCTTTAGTGGCTTACTACAGAGATTGGAGTCTCAAGCCAAAAAGGAGAGGGGGCTTGACTTAAGAGAAAAAGCTAAAATAGGAGTGGATGAGACTGTCTGGCCTTAAATATGAATTCTTTTACTTTCTGTTTATGTGGCCCCTAAAAATACCATCAGCTCTTGCAATCAGTTCATTCTTCTCTATGCAAAAAAGTTATTTATGCCGCTACTCACTTCAAGGCTCTGTTGAGTACTCAATGTGATAACCTTGTAAAACACTTGGCACACCTGCCACAATGCTCACACCAACAGCCCTGGTTGGCATCAATGTACTGCTTTTCAGTCCCTCTGTCATATAGCAGCCCACCTTCTCAGTTTTGGCAGATATGCATTATATAAGTTAACTTTTTCAGCATATACTTCAGGAATATTAAGGACAGTCACATTTTACACCACTGTCACCATCCATCTTCAGAACATTAAAGTTTATTCCCATGCTGAAACTCCTCATACCATCCTATACACACCAGGATTGACATTTGAGTCACCCTTGTCTAGAAAAGTACCCTCTGAGAACTGAGGATGGGCCTCTGTAATTGGAACTAAGGGTGGTTCAAAATCCAAGTACCATGAAAACAGTACTCAAAAATGGCTCTGTATGCCACTTGACAATGCCTTCTTTTGTTATTTTGGCAAATGGGTTCTGGACATGGGCTCTGCCAATTGTAGTCACTTACCATCATAAGGGCATCCACCATATTCCCTCTTTCAGTGAAGATGAAAGCACCCAAACAATGCTACTCTGGAAGTTCTGGGAGGCCTGTATTCTGGTACCATGGATGCAGTGGGAATGGACGACTTATTGGCTAAGCTGTCAAGAGCATGTGCTATTCAGTGGGCAGTAAACAAGAATCTTCCTGTGTTCCCAGGAGCACTGGAAGTAGGAATGCAGGCAGCACCTGAAAATAGCTCCTAACTTGGTATCACCCCCAGTGTCTGCCACTGTGCTTGTATCACCCCATCTTTTGCCGCTTACCAGCCACACTATGCCAGTGTATTTCCAGTCACTGTCATTACTGACTGTGGCTCTATCCCATTGCAGTAGAGCTGAAGGTTTTTGTAGACGGGAATTTCATTTGATTGGTCAGTAACTGGCCTGCTCATCTTTCCAGTGAGTGGTTGGGCTAAAGTTGCACCAAGGATGCTGGGAATAAAGAGACGGTAGAAGAAACTGGCCACACAAGAGACCAGAGAGACATCCCAAGACACTGTCCTCTTGAGAGAACTAATCATGAACTTGGTAGATCTGTCATCACCTGTATAGAGGTAATGACCTCATAGCATCCCCTAGTCACCTGAGTCTACATGTAGCTGACTTTGCCTGTGGTCACTATGCCTGCAAGACTTGGTATCTTCCCCTTCATCCTTCTCTGGTCATTGCTACATAGCCACACCTTACTTCCTTTAAGAACCCTTTTTTTGCAGAGGAGGAGGTGGCTGTGGTGAAACACTGGGAGACAATGCAATCTTCTAACTATATCTGTATTTTGATTTACTGCTGAATATTATTTAAAGTGTGGCCATGTTTTCCACTTCCAGTATTTCAGCTAAATCATTTCACATATTTGAGCTTATTTTCTTTTCTGAAAACTTGATGATGTGGGGGACAGCCATTTCGTACAGTCTTGGGAGAGCCCAGATGGGGGAATGCATACAAAACGCTTAAATGGTGCTCCCCATAGTTGAGTGGTGATGCTGATTACTGAGAATTTCCTTAGAAAAACCCCTCTTCACTTTGCAAAATGAATGTCCAACCTTGAAACCCTTCCTTTATCAGGGAACAATTTAGTCCAAGAAAAAAATGGGTTTCCAACCAGGGTGATACCTTGAAAACTGAAAAGGAACACTGAGAAGTTGTGCCCACAGAAAGCAGGGCAAGCACACATAGGTCAGCTGTTTTGTTGTTGTATCCAGGTTCCTGTTGCCCACTCCTGATTTAAAGGATGCCCTCGTAGCTCAAAGAGTTAACAAATGTCAGCCCATCAAAGGGCGTCTATTATAGAGAGCTACCCCACTTGGTAAAAATAGGTAGGGTTGTATATCTCCCAAAGAATGATGCTTAACACCTCAATACCTGTAATAAAGTATTTATAAACAAGAAAAGACTTTATGTTTAGGAGCAATGACTTTCATTGTACGCTAAACTGGCAGGGAGTCACCACTTTGCCTTTAGTTGAGGAAGCCAAAGAAGGATTCTGTGAACCTTAGCTTAGAATGCTGAGTCCCAGAGAAAGCCCCAAACAAAGACCCCTTAGTATCACATAAAGATATCAAATAATAGTCCATCATGACAATCACAACTTATCAAAGTCCCCTTCAAAATAATCCTCAATGACATGGAAGGGAAAGCTAGAATGGCTTTGCATGCTGGACAGGATTAAAAGCAGATGGCCTGCCTTCCTGGTCCACCACTTTATATGTCTTTGGGGAGATTTAAGGTACAGGTTGGACAATTGGCCAAGCTTGGCATCTCCTTTCTGGAACAGCTGACTAACCCTTGTGAGGCCCATTCTGTTTTCTGACCAGAGCTCACAGGGCGGTGGAGACTCTGGAGCATTGGGATTGTTGTTGTTTTCTGTTTCCTTTTTAGTTGTGGGTTTTATTCTTATTAGTAACTGTCAACAGTACAAAAACGCACAGCTTCACATCAAATTCTAACACACTACTATACACTCTATAGAAAGTAATAGTCACTAATGTGAATATTAAGCCCAGACCCTTGGACCAACTCCATAAATGGCCTGAAAAATGGTTATTCTCCTTCTTGGTGTTTGCAGAACTGAAAAGTATCTCATTTTATAAGTAGGCAATTAGGAACACATATGCATCATTTGGTCTTGTTTAAACCTCTACCTCTGAGACTGCACCATCTAACCCATCTGAGATGCCCACTTCTAAAGACACAGCTCTAAATCTGTCTAGAGATGGTTCTTTAAGCACAAGAAGCCCCCATCTTAGGATGTCACACCCCATTTTAACCAAGCTCTTCTGCAGGAACCCCAACACCTTGCCAGACTGGCTTCCATGGTGTGCCGAGCCGAGCGCCCCAATGCAGATCAGCAATATGACTTCTATTGTTGCACATTATCAATCTTTGGAATGTCAAGGGAGTGGCACCCAAGTGTGAGTGTCATCTGCATGTCAGTCAGCAAGCTTTGAACTTCCACTACAGCAAAGCCTGGGCCAAGTGCTGAGGCCATAAGCACAGACAATGTGTTTACCATCTAAGTAAGCAATTATATTGGACTTATGGTATAGCTTAGAGCTTCACAAAGCATGTTTGCTTGCCATGTCATTTGTTCCTAGGCAACATGGAACATGAAATGTAACAAACATGGTCAAGCTGGGTGGCATCATACTGAAGTCCAGATTTCTGGCTGCCTTTCTTTGAAAACAGCCAAAATTCTGGGAGGAACAGACATCTCCCAGCACATGTCAACTGTTTGTTTGTTTGTTTGTTTATTGATTTATTTAATCTATTGGGTTTTGAGACAGGGTTTCTCTGTGTAGCCTTGTTTTCCCTGAACTTGATGTGTCGACTAGGCTGATCTCAAACTCCTAGAGACCCACCTGCCTTTGCCTCCCCAAGTGTTGAGATTAAAGATAGGCACAACCACACCTAGCTATGTCAAACATTGGAAGTCCCCAAACACAGCACTCACCTTTTTCCTTAGTATGGTCCACTGGCTTTAATTAAGATTAACTCCCTCTGGTTGCACATGACGAAGACCCAAGGGAATTGGGAGGGAAGGGCGCTGAGCAGCTAGCTCGAGAAGAACAGAACTGGAGAAGGAGAAGGATTGGAAGACGGGTGCATGTTCCCTTTTACAGATGGTGCTTGTCTCAGCTCCCTTCGCTTTGTTTGGCTGGACACAGGAAGGCCTGGAGGGGAATTCTGATTCCAGCTTGCTCTTTGCACGGTTAATTATTTGGGGCTCCCAGCAGGTTGGCAAGAACAATGACTTCTCCAGCAGTGGCAGTTGGGCGAGCTAGTTCCCGGTTTTTGGCCCTGGGGTCAGAACTCAAGGAAGGGGAGCTATTTGTTTTGGCCTTAAACTAAATCTGCCCAGAGACACAGACAGATGTTTTGACCTGAGTGCAGGAAGGCTACTATTTCAATGCCGAGTTAGGTTTCCCTCCCTGGGCTTTGCCAGCAGGCTACACACCAGAATCATGCATTTCCCTGTTCAAACTGTTTGCTTAGGAAAAAAAGAGATTTCTGGATATTTCAGACTTGCTGCTGCAGCCCAGGCAAGGGCTTTAACAAGACAAGGGCTAATTTGAGATGGAGCAGCAGAAGCTCATTTGTACCAAATACACTAATAAATGTCTACAACCTCTTCTGGTAGGAGATCCACAAGAAATTTCTTAGAAAAAGGAGGGACTAAGGGAGGAAATAATGACACTCCATGTTTTTTAATCAACCAACTAACAGGATGGAAGCCATTCTAGCAGTCCCAGAAAGATCATTGCCACATGACATTCACACCTCACCATCAAATTGTCATCATTGTAGCCAGCCTGTTAGACCCACCAGAGAGTCACCGCCAAATGACCACCATCTTATCCCGCCTGTTAGACCTACCAGAGAGTCACCGCCAAATCACCATCATAGTAGCCAGTCTGTTAGACCCATCACAGAGTCACCACCAAATGACCACCATCTTATCCCGCCTGTTAGACCCACCAGAGAGTCACCACCAAATCACCATCATAGTAGCCACTCTGTTAAACCCACCACAGAATGAGATGAGATGGGTTGGCTACAGCAAGCTGTGCTCTGCCTTTCAGCATCTGAACACATTTCATTTTTGCTAATTCCAGTAGGGATTGCCTGTATTCTAAGCTAGAAAATCTCCGAATGACAAGGAAATGCCCACTCTCTGACCACTGCTGGATTTTATTTTTATACCCAATGGTGTCATGCATACATGGTTGCTAGGCACCTCCATGATAATAGTATTGTGGATATCAGGTGAGACAGGTGTCAGAGCTGAGCACAGCAGGGAGGCAGGTGTTAATCAAAAGATCACACCAAAATCAAAGAAATCCTTTGAACGGTACACAAGGAAAAATATCCAAAAACCAGGAAGATCTATGACAAAATGGTAGCCTAGCTGGAGGGTAAAGGATAGGTATGGGGAGGCAAAACATTTGTTCTAGAAGAAATAACACAGATTTGTAGCCAGTGGGAAAGTATCATAGATGGAGGGTACTGATTGTGCGTATAAGAGCTTGCAGTGAGTGGGGCATAGTACAGACAAGGTCAGACTTTACCAGCTCTAAGGATTTTGAGCAACAGAGAAGCACTTGGGGATTTTCTTTTCACTATGGTACAGTAATAGTAGTAGATAGGATCGGGTTTGTGGTTTGAATAGAGATGGGCTGGCTGGAGTAAACAGATATAGATAGATGTTGGTTCAAGAGCCAAATGGTAGAGATGGTATCTGGGGAATGTTAGAAAAGGAACGGCAGGGATAAGGGAGGGACCTCTTGTGAAGGGGAAAAGAATAGTTTCTGTTTTAGTTTTGACTGAAAGACATCAATGTAAAAGATATCAATGCAAAATGCTTCAATGCAAAAAAAAATATGGCAGTAGGATCAAGCAGAAAGGATGTCTGCTTATTAATCCATTTGGCCTGGATTAGCTACATGGCTTACTTCTGTGATTTCTAAGAAGTACAAGGAACCCAATTATTGTGAGCTTTGCCATCTCACCAAGTTCAGCTTCTTTGGTGTGACTTCCCAAGGCCAAAGCATGCGTGTCCACTATTTACAATGTCTAGAAGCGCGTTACTGAACTGTCCAGGATTGAAGATCCTCACATGGTCCAGAGCTGGCTAACCTATCTGGCTTTACCTCCACCTGCTCTTCTCCAGAACTGAGGTGGTCATCATTCTGTTCCTGGAAGTCACAAAGGTGAAGTTCTGATTCTGCTGTGCACGGGAAATGTTGCTGGTCACACTAAAACATTATTCCTCTCAATTGCTGCCCTGTTGTCCCTTCCTACCTGGCCTGGCTGAGCCCACTCCTCGTTGCTGGTCACCTGAGATGGTCTTGCCTGAGGTTGCTATATTCAGTCCTGAGCTGAGTCAAGCATCCCGTCTGGCCTCTCAACAGGGATCTTGATAGAGGATGCTGATGATCAGACAATGTGTACACTTCCTAAGGACGGGGACTTAATCTTCATCATCCTTGTAGTACCAGCCCCCATCCTACTAAAAAACACAAAGTACTCAGTGAATTTTCGCAAAGGAAAAATACAAGACGTGATGCCCAACTCCAAAAATTTGTCAGCATAAGTATAACATTTTGAAATATAACACAGCAATGGGTGATATGAATCAAATATAGGGCAAGAAACACAGTGGGCAAGAAAGATAAAGATCGCCTTTGGCTGGGACAATCAGAACAAGAACAGGGTGGCCCATGAGAGTATTTATGACACACGAACTATTTTATGTATAAATAGCCATATAGTGTGACTATTTCCATGAACAAGTAAGGGACCAGATGTTTAGAGGACAAGTAGCTAATCCCCAGAGGGGTAGGGTTTGAATCCTAAGCCCAACATTTCCAGACACTGAAAATGAAAAGATGGATATCTTGAGAGGAGTGAAAGTGCACAATGTTTGAAAGTGATTCAGGAAACACATGTCCTACTGACTTAAGCAAGAGTGATCCAGTGATGGAAGAATCAATGGGCATTGGGGTTCAGTGTGCTATATCTCAGAAGAAGGAATTGAATAAACATTTAAGAGTGGTAGAAAGCAAAGGTAGAGAATTTACACAGGAAGACTCAGCTTCCTAGGGGGAAACAAGTTAGTGCAGAGAACATATCTAAATGGTATACAAAGGTCAGCACTTCTAAGTGATATTTAGAGGGCTTTCTGGTCTATTAGCATAGTATAGGCTTTCTCATACATGCTTGGTTATTCTAGCTCCACATCTCTACATATAACTTTATTGTTAGATGTCTCACTAGCGTCCCGAATCTCTTCTCAGGTGTATGTGTATGTTTTGGTTTGGGATCATGGGCCATAGGTCACCCTCAGTCACTCTAGAGTGCTTCTGCACCTGTGCCAGTGGCCACACGTGTTCTGGTGTGACTCAGCACAGGTTTCCAGTCTCCTTTGCCAACAGGGTTCTCTTATACACTAATTGCTGCTCATATGGATACAAACGTTCTTTCCATCTTCTTCATTATTATGATCCCCACCCCAACAGTGTATCCATTATAAGTTTTCTCATCAGCGTCCGTTGTGATAATGAAAGCCACATTGGGTAGAATTTATGGCAGCCTCATTTCCAAAGTTTATGGAGGTTTCTATCTGTAAGTGGAAATTCTAAGTATCTTCAGCTCAAAGTAACCTTCCCTCCAGCTCCCAGGGTCTGAGACTGTGCATTCTCAGTTAGGAGTGTGGTTGGTGTCTTACTCTACAGCAATGACTCGGGGGAGTGGAATGAAAGGTGATTTAAACCAGACTGTGAGAAAAGACATCAAAGGACCCTGAAAAGCTGAGCAACTGTGGGACAGAACGGGAAAGAAACTAGAGGTTACATAATATTTTGCTTTACTGAGCTGCCCAGTACTGTGATGAAGTAAGACAACTAAAGTCAAGCTTGATTTTTCATCAGTTTTTCGAGGGCGTAGTCCATGGTCAGGTAGGCTGCCCATCACTGTGGGATCATATGGTGGAGAAAGAGGCTTAAAACAAAACTAGGAAAAGAAGGAAAGGGACAAGGGGCGGGCTTTACAGCTCCTTTACAGGCCTGCCCCAGTGTCCTGAAGAGCCCCACACACACCCCCGCCCAGAGTCCAACACAAAGAATCCACTACCTCCCAACGGCTCCGTGTTGGGGTTTCAACTTTCAGCACATGTGCTTTTGGAAGATCAAATTACAACAAGTAGTACACGAACACAAAAGAAGGACCCGTAAAACCATCAACACTAACAGAACCACATGGAGGAAGCATGGTTCGAGAAGAAAGCTCTGGCTATGTAGAGAACACCAGGAGACAATCAGGAAGACACTGTTGGACTGTGGGCTGAGCAAGCCAGTGCCATCAATCTATCCAAGAAATGTAGCACTGGCATGGTTCCACCAAAAGTGCAGGCTGGTAACAATGAACGTGCACTCACCTTCAGAGGCAGAACAGAGAAAAGGAGAGTGAGTGGCATGCCAAAGTCTTAATACTCACAATTGATGGCAGGCAGATAAAGCCTAATACATAAAAAACACAAAAGAACAAAGATAGAAGTATCCAAAAATAAGCAAAGCGTTATGCCCAGGACCTGTGGTCATTTATTCCATGAAGCAGATACCACCTCTATGTCACAAAAATGCAGGCTGGTGACTGGAGTCGAGGCACAGTGTGTAAAGATCTGTACGAGTGTGCAGAGCCGTGCGAGCGTGTGGAGCTGTGTGCGTGTGAGAAGCTGTACAAGCTTGTGGAGTTGAATGCAGGTCTCCAGCACCCCGTAAAATGCTGGCTGCAGTGGGATCAGAGCACAGTCCAAATACAGAGTCCTGTAAGAACTCTGAGTGCCTGTGAGGAAAACTCCAAGAAGACAAGACAGAAGTCTTGTCACCTCAGTTTTTTCAAAATCCAGATATGTTCTTGCAATGTGGTTTTCTGCTCCTTCCAGGTACAGTGGATAAGAGTGAGGTTACTTCAGTCATTGTCATTCATGTGTCTCCATGGAAAAATGAATTTTTGCCACATGGTGTTTGTCTTTGTGACTGTATATAGCTTGAACTCATTAGAATGTTACTCAGTTGGCCTTTCTTTAGCCTCAGGGTATAAACTTTCTAATGCTCTGAATAAAGTTGGCTCTTGCAGCCTCTACATGCATGCTGGCATGTACACACACATGAACACATGGACAAAACAGAGCGAAACAGGCTAAGAGACTATATTTTGCCCAAAGCTAAATACTTAGTAGTCAGTGGAGTGAGCTAACACCTCTGTCTCACTCAGGGGACCTCTGGCCCATGCTGTACAGTCGTTCTGTGTAGAGCCATGGCACAGAGGCCCGCAGAGGGAGTTTTCAGAACTCAGTCAAAGACAAAGTAGACAAAGAAGAGGCCAGGAGAAGTTGTGAAGACATAAGTATTGTGTGTCACTTTGACATCAAAAGAAGATTAGGAAAGCCTCAAGCAGCATAGACACAAGTGCCTGCATTATCACAGGGACCCAGCAGAGTTGGTGACTTCTCCAGAGTGCTAGGTTTTGCTGTCCTCTCCATGTTATTACCTCAGTGTGCTAGCCATATTCCCTCTCCCCCCCAATGACAACCGTCACCCTGCTGTCTGAAAACTACAAAGCCTCATTGCCACATCTCTTGGTCGTTTGCTTTGTTGCTTTGCTGAATACAGTTACTTCTCATGAGGCCTGCATAGCATAAAGTGTCCTTTTCCTTGGGTTGCGCATGTGACTAATACACTTGTCACTCCCCTCTCCAGTCTTAGTGTCATGTTTTCAGCTATCCTTAAAACCAAAGGTCAGGAACTGTGCCTCTCACCTACATCGACTAGATACCAGAGTTCCTACTGTGAGCTTTACATGGGTGAAGTGCCTTGCCTGTCTTAGTAATTACTGACTTTATTACAGATGAAAAGTAATGGGCTATTTTTTTCTAATTTCATAATAAATAATTAAAGTCAGGAAGGGCAAATAGCCACTTCAGGTAAGAGAGAAATAACCTCTACTTCCAATTTAATGGTGTATTCTTAAGAAGAAGAACTTATTTTATTGTTTTATAATGTATGTGGGGGGCGGGCAGGGTGTGCACATGACTGTGTGCACAGATGCCCACAGAGGCCAGAGGTTAAGAATTCCCTGGAGCTTACAGGTAATTGTGAGTTGACAAACTGGGGTCTGGGAACGGAACTCCAGGTCCTCAGCAGGAGCAGTAACCACTGAGCCACCTCTGCAGCCCCTCAGAGCAGCTACTTAATGTGAAACAATACCACGAGCCTTACTGTGCTACTTTGAAATTTCACATCTGAGCTCCTCAACATCTCCCTCATGCTTCTAGTGGCTAGGATCATGTCTTAAAGCTTTCAACAGACTTAAAAGAAGCAATTATATCAGCACCCAGGTCTTTAAGAATGCCAAACTCAACTCATTCGCAAGCACTAGTGTTGACCCCAGGGTCTTTATATTAGAACAAATTCAGACACAGACTCTGGGACAGTTCTTGAATAGCCTATGAAAATAAATTGCAGGTAGACAACAACCCAACATCCTTTTTAAACCCTTTTTTTTTTTTTTTTATGAGGCAGATCTGAAGCTGGAAAACCTTGCCTTCACCACAGAGGAGATCTAAGCTAAAACAGAAAAGTAAGAACTTTATGAACTATTAAAAAATAATGCCATGGAGTTAGAGAGTTATGGATTACGTTCTGGCTCATTAATTCTTTTATTCCCTGAGTTGGAGCCAGCTGAAGACACGGGAGCCTCAGGCGATGACAGAGATGGTCAGATCCAGAGCAGTCAAACAGGAGAGAAGTGGCTGCCAGTGGGAAGGGCAGGCCCGCTCCTTGGGATGATAATTTGGAAAGGTAGCAAGAATCCCATGACCTCACCTCCCCCAGGTAAGGGAATAAAGGGTTGGCTCCTCCGTTTCTTCTGGGAGTTCCATTAGTTTAAGCAATATCCTGCTCAAGCCGACTTGCTGTATTTCCCTTGAAGGAAATTGATTTCTCAATTCTTCCAACAAATATAATCCCAACTTGGTGCTTTAGGTTTCCTCTGGGTACCACTAGCTGAAATCCAGTCTAAATCTCTTCTGAGGGAATGCACGAGATAGAGGCCGAGATGGGATGGAAGGGAAGGCAAGGTAAAGGGAGCACTCCGGCTAGGACAGTCAGGCTTTGAACTTCCCCAATAAGGACTACTAGGGGTTGGGGGACAGTGAGTCTTGGCTGAGTGGGTATGCTTGACAATTTCCATGGGAAATTTATTTTTAAGCATGAAAGGCCTCTGAAAGAATAAATAAAAGATTATAAGAAAAAGAAACACCATGGCTTCTGGTTGTTTAAAAGGCAACTCAGCAAGCCTTTATCAGCACAAGGAAAAGGTTGGGATCAATAAAGGGCCTCTCCTTTAGAGGGAGATGTGTTTCCACTTTAACACTGGTAAGTCCTGTGGTAGGCCTTTGGAAGATCAAGGGGAACATCTAACTATGCAGAGGATCTGATCTCGTCAGGAAAATAAAACTTGTCCATTTGCTATTCTCAAACCCTACCCAAAAAACAGCCACCTTCGCCTCTCCTTCAGCCTTCACCAGCCCTCTGCATGCCTGCTGCTGCTCAAGGGCTAACCTGCAACATCAAAACAAGCCCTCACGCAGGAAGACGTCGCTCTCCATATTTCCAATTGCTCTAAAAGTGCTTTTTTAGAACTACAAGCCTTTGGTGCTTTTAATATCAGGCTGGTTACACATAATGGGGGCTCTCATAATGGCATTTCCATACACGTGCACCACGTGCTTAACGTAGCCGGGCCCCTGTCACGAGACCTTGCTCCTCTCCCACTGGCACTCATCTCCTTCCTCTCTGGAGTCTTTGCCTGTTTGCTGCTGTTATTTTTTTGGTGTGTGCGAGCCAATGGCTTTCACTAGGTTGGCTTCTGAGAGTATGGGTGAATGAAGCATGATCTACCGCAGCGCGGGTGCAGCGCCAGTGGCTACGCCACTCAAGAAAATGTGGAGTCAGCATCTGAAGAGCAAGGTCCACTAAGGAAATCCCCAGGACTGAGCAGAAGCTGTCTAGAAACCCTGCAGGACACCAAGTCTTTGACGACAGAGCAGACCTTGCAGACAAAGGACCTGTGCTGCAAGGTATCTTGGTCTAACTCACCTTCGCTCACCCTTTTTAACTGCCCAGTTGCTGTTCTAAAGTACTGCCCTGTGCTACGGTAGAGACAGGCTCTTATATACCTTTCAGCAGATGTACAATGACAGTCTTTCCATCCTCTTTACATTTGTTGACAAATCTGGGTCTTTACTGCTGTGGCCGTTGTTCCAAATACTTACACCTCCCACACAGAGAGATACTCAACTGTTACCAATAAATCCATAAGCCTACCAGCTGGCCGCAGCCGGGACCTCGTTTAGACACAACTCCTCTCCTTCGTCTCCAGAAGGCCTATCAGAGAGCAAGGTTGCAGGGAGTAAGATTCTTGCCCTTAAAAATCTGCTTTCCTTTTAAAAGAGAAGCAGATCATCTGCCTCCTTAAGCAATTTAAATATTATTACAAGGGAAACCTGGTGGAATTCAGCATCAAAGTTATTCTCCTGTATGAAATGACCTTTTCAGAGCACCTCCTCCACTGTATAAATCCCTGTAGTGGCTCAGGGCTCATCTAGTCTACACTAGGAAATCCTTCAATATCCTCTCTCTGGATCCCTCCATAGCTCTCAAACTCAAGTGCTTCCCAGGCACCAGATTATTTGTTGAATGCCAGCTAATTCCCAGCTGGTCAAGGTTGAATGTGGGCAGTTGAGGACTGAAGAGCAGATACCTTACCCAACAGGGTACCGGCAAGTCAGCCCCACCCACGCCCATTGCTATCTGCATTTGGGTGGGGGGTGTAGGATTTCTCATGTAAAAAACACTGAATTTCAAAGGTTAAAGCAAGTCCACTAATTGGCAGCTTCTGTTCCCTACTGAGCCTGTGACTCTTTGTTGTCTATGTTGCACTGAAAAGGGGTGCAGCATTTCCTATCAGTAAGATCATGCTTTCTTAAGAAAACACAAATAATTAATAGGCACTTTCAAAACAGGGCAGAAGAACTAGGCAAGGTGGCATGTGCCTGGACTCTCATCATTGAGGGAGGCAGAGCAGAAAGATGAATTCAGGTCCCAGGTTGGCTACAAAGCCAGCTTGGGCTATGTAAGACCTTGTCTTAAAAACACACACACACACACACACACACACACACACACACACACACACACACACGATTTTAAAGACACTGAATAGTCCCTAAGCAGAATGATGGGCAGAGCACTATGAAATGCTGTCTCCAAGTATGCCATGGCTATAGTATCCATGAACTTGAAGCAACTATGGTTGCGTACACAGGACCTACATACAGCTGGGTGCCTCACCATTCAGTCATTGATGGGAAAGGGACTCGTGGGGTCCTGCCCCCTACTGGAGAGGGGGCAATTGGCAGTTGACAGCTGTTGAAGGAGCAGGATGTAGTGATAGAGTCACTGGTAAACCCCTCATGCTCCAGGCAATAGGTCTACACCTGTGCTGGGTGGTTTTGTGTCATCTTGATACAAGTAGAGTCATCAGAGAGTAAGGAGTCTCAGTGGAGGAAATGCCTCCAGGAGATCCAGCTGTAAGGCATGTTCTCAATTAGTGATCAATGTGGGAGGGCCCAGCCCATGGTGGGTGGTACCATCCTGGGCTGGTGGTCTTGGGTTCTATAAGAAAGTAGGCTGAACAAGCCATGGGAAAGCAAGCCAGCAAGCAGCACTCTCCATGGCCTGTGCATCAGCTCCTGCCTCCAGGTTCCTAACCTGCTTGAGTTCCTGTCCTGACTTCCTTTGGTGCTGAACAGCAATGTCAACATGTAAGCTAAATAAACATGTTCCTCCCCAGCTTGCTTTTTTGGTCATGTTTTGTTGCAAAAATAAAAACCCTAACTAAGACAACACCTGTGCTCATGAGGATGCCCTGTTAAACTCAGTAGGTCACAAAGCAAAGGCAAATTAATTAAAAAAAAAAAAAAAAAAAAAAAAAGACAGAAAGAAAAGAAAACATGGAAGTGGAAGAGGGATTTGTTGGGAGGAGGAGTGTTTTGGCAGGAGCAGAAGGGCCATAATAGGGTAGGGTAAGTGTGATCAGAATGTATTATATACATATATTAAATCATCAAATAATAAATTTTAAAAAAGAAAATCAGTGTTTCTGCATTAAACAATGAAGGCCAAATGAATGTCTACACTGTCATTAGGGGAATTCTACTTGTTGATCAAAAGCTACCTGATCCTAATTATTTCCTCTCTGTAAATTTTGTAATACTAATTTATATAAAAGAAGAAAGAAAGAACAACCCTGGCATAGAGAATGTGTTCCCAAGGTGTTATTAGTGAAACTGAACTGAAAGAAAGAAAGAAAGATAAAAATGAGAACTCCCTTTGTCTCCTGAGAAAGACCGCATTCGTGCACAAAACCGTTCTGGCATTAAACCATTCTCTCTTCTGCCATGGGTATCACTGAACTCCAGTCTGCTCCTCCTGGAGACTGGGCTCAACTTCATAAAGTAAAGTGTGGACACCAGCACCTTGCTGCAGAATTCCCAGTAACCAGACACAGGCCCTGATGAGAAGCCTAATGCAACAGACTGGGGCAATGGCACCATGAGTCAGGTGTGAGGGAGGCTTCTAGTGTGCTTGGGAAAGAATGTAATGAACTCTAAGAATAGAATCATTTCCTGGGTGGACATCAACTCTTAGTGCTGTGTGATATTGTCCTGTTTTTACAGGTGCAAAAATATTAAGTCAGAAAAGCTGAATAATTTGTCCATAGATTTGTTCACTTGGTGCTCCACTAGAATTAGGCCAAATGTTTTGGGGCCCAAAAACTCAAGGCTAGTCACCACTATGGTCACTGTCAACTTTGTCATCAAGAGTGTCCACTTCATATAGCAGCTGGGGTTTAAAGCTGAACTAGACATAGGTTCAGTTCTCAGCTTAATTTTTGTGAAAGTCATATAATATAGGCCAACTGCAGGAGACAACCTACCAAAGACATGAAAAATCACCCCTTTTATTAATAACCTAAATACATATTTAGCTCCAGTTAATAGGCTTGAGATTCCCAAATACAAGAAGAGTGAAAACCCAACCGTTTTTCAGATATCTTATTGGCAAGTTTGTTTTTATTATTGAAGTTACTGTGTAAGGGACAAAACGCTTTTGTTGGAAAGAATGTGCATTCACTCAAGACACCAGATATAGAGGGTCCACTTGGGCCAGATATTGTTCTGGACTCTGAGCCTACGAGAACGGACCAGGCAGAGAAACCCCAAGTCTAGGAGAAAGAGAAGCTTAATGATTGGTGTTGGCAGTAGAAAAACAAAAAGTCAGAGAAAGTGTTCAAGAGCCAATACTCTGCACAGAAGAACAGGAGTCTCAGAAAGGCAGTGATTCAGTGACCTGCAACCCCTCTGGGAAGTAAAATCCAGGGAGGGGTAGGAAGAGTCAACTCAGCAGCAGCCACAAGTTGGCCAGACTTCTGGAGGATGGAAACACCACGAAACACATCCGGATTTTATTTCATGTATAGCAGAAAGCTGTGGCATGATTTGATCCTGGAGCAGGGAGCCACCCAAACTGGTGGATGGTTTCATTTTGGCCACTGTGCGCATAGTGGACAAGAAGAAAATGAATGTAGAAGCAGGGGACACCTATTTCAGTGTGGGAAAAGGTGCTTGGCTCTTGTAGGGGACACCTGCCATTTGCCTTGCAGCCCCACTTTGCTACCTCCCTAACCTGCATCTGCCTCAGAGACTGGCTGCCCCTCCTTCAAGCCAGAGCTCCTGTGGAAAATCCAAACCAGAAGTCAGGAGGAAGGACACTCAATCCATCCCCTAGCCAGACTCCTTCGTACTTAGCACCTGATAATTGAAGTTCTTATAGCAAGGTTGCTGGTCATGGCAGGTGGCCCCCATCACACAGTCTCACCCAGGAGACCTGCCCCACAGCTTTTCCCAGGGTTCTATTAACCTTCACTCCCTATTCTGCTTTAGGCCTTGAGTAATCTCATAAAAGGTTGCAGCCATCCTCCAGGTGCTGTGTTGTGCCTTGTGGTTCGAAAACAATACCTTTATTAAACTCCAGTTCAATTATTCAATTTGTGTACACCATCTGTTTCCTGTGGTACAGAAAGAAGGATGAAAAGTTTAATACTGAAGAGTTCACAGACTCTGATCCTTAACTAATGTTCTCTTCCTCAGAGGCTTCCTGCTCATGACTCAAGGGTCTTAAGCCCAAAAGAGTTCACATTCCTGTATCACTTGGGGACAGCCAACACTATAAACTGATCAAAGCTGTAAAAAGCCAAACAATGTGTTGAAGACTGAAATCAGAGTTCTTTGCCATCTGCATGCAGCCTATGACCGTAACCTAAGCAGTGAGAGGTACCACTTAAATGCTTAGCTATCTGGTTGTTAATCACTCATTTATTCAATCAGTGAACACGGAGTGCCCACTGCTTGTGAGGAATATTACATGAACTATACAAAAGTCAGAGCCTGACATACAAATGACTAGGAACTTATGTTCTAGAAGAGAGGGAAGCTAAGTCAACAGTATCCTTATAGGCTCACCTCAACAGATGGAAGGGTTTATGAAAGAGAAAGTCTTTGCTTACTATATAGGGCTGGAGCAGAGGAACAGAGGGGCAAGATGAAATGACAGGCAGGGAGGCAGGGTCTGGGAGAAGTTAGAAAGCAGCATCTTTGAGGCTTCCAAGTGATAATAAAAGACCTGTGTGCTGGAGCAGAACCTGAAGGCACTTGGTAGTCTCTGCAGCCAGGAAAGCACAGGTGGGATGGGGCAGGGTGGGATGGAGTGGGGTGGGGTGTGGTGGAGTGGGGGGGGGGTGGGGTGGGATGGCAACCAACCAACAGCTTCTGCTGAAGTCCGGATTCTATTTTGAGACGAGAAGCCTTAGGGGGTTTTGATCAGAGTCTTCACTTGGGTTGTTTTAGTTTTAAGAGGGTCATTCAGGTGGCCAATATATTTGGTATAGTTTGGATTTTAAATGTCTCCTAAAAACCCAATGTGTTAAGTGCTTAGCATCCAGCCCATGATTTTATTGGGAGGGTCCAGAGATCTGAAGATAAAGAACCCAGTGAGAGGTGTTGGGTATCTGGGGGGCCCTCAGAGGGGACAATGGGAGCCCAGCTCCTTCTCCTCTCCCTTTCTCTTTCACATGTCAGTTCTGAGATGGCTACTGAGCTCTAAGATGTCCTCCCACGATGCCACATGCTGCAAGTCATAGAGTTGATGAACCACACATAAAGTATAGAAACTATTAACAGAAACAACTATCTTGTTAAACTGGATTCTCTCAGGTATTTTTCTAATGGTAGCAGAAAATTTAATGATCACAATGATGCACAGAGGAGATAAAAAGAAAGAAAGAAAAATTCTGACTTGGTAAAAGTCTAGAGTACTAGTGTGACTGAGAAGGTCAAGCATTGCTAAAAGGCTCTTGGCTAGAGTCACGGAGCCCCAGGCCCATGGTTTTGCAGCAGATGTCAAGTAGCCTACAGGCACTGGCTGGCCCCAGCCAATCCAGTTGGAGTCATGTTAACAGGATGTTTCTGGTCCCAAAGACCACGCAGAACGATCTGAGCCAATCAGCCGCTCATATGACCATACATGGCCTAATGCCTCTGGACTGTATCATGGATGACCAGCTATTCAGCACCCAGCCCCCTGTGATTGCTCCTTTGTCACCCAATCAAATTAGAAGATAGCACATCCTCTTAGAAGTCCCCTAGTTTGCTATAAAAAGGCCTATGCACCTTTGGCCTGGGTCACTGCCATTTTGTATGGATAGTTGACTCCTGCATGCAGGCTGTTTCTGCAGAATAAATGCTTTTTGTTTCTGAATGTGGGGTCTTCCTTCAGTGCTTTTCGACCCTTAAATGCCTTGGGCCAGAATGGTAGCTTTCCACTTGCTGAGACAGCAACACACCCAGGGAGAGCTGGGTAGGTTTGGGATATATAAATCAGATCCAGGAGCTAAGAGACCGGGTCTGACCCAGAGGTGAGATTTGAAAAGCATCAGCGGTCAGCTCTGAGGGATGGATGAGAATGTTTCGGGGGCGAGAACAAAAGGGAGACCAGTTCTGAGGCACTGCAGCAGGCAGGTTGGCAAGAGGGACTGAAAAGGAATGACCAGTATGGAAGGAAGAAATGGAGAGAGATGGTAACCCCAAAGCCAGTGGAAACTACAGAGGAAGAAAACTGTCGGGCTTGGTATTTTGTCTAGATCCTATGAGAATAAAACCTGGAGAATAAGACTTGGTTAAGAAAGGGTCGATGCCTCAGTTGAACATCTGGGCAGAAAGCTGGTAGAGAGGACACATAATTGTTCTGGGGTTCTGTAGGAGGAGGTTATAGGCAGAGAGAGGTATAGCAATGAGTTTAAAAAATCTCTCTCTCTCTCTCTCTCTCTCTCTCTCTCTCTCTCTCTCTCTCTCTCTCTCTCTCTCTCTTTCTCCCTCCCTCCCTCCCTCCCTCTCTCTGCAGCATTTTAGTAAGCTGCCACAATTGCATTGTAGAAATGAGCTCAGTGGAATGTTTGATCAGTACCTTCTAGAAAGCAAAGGGGATAGAGCCAGGGGACCCACAGATCCCTGTCACAAAGCACAGGTTCTAGTCACAGGTAGTCTGGGGAGTAGTGGCCTCCTAACTACTAGCCCTCACCCCCCTCCCACAACAAATCCAGAGGTGATGTCATGTATACAATAAGAACCAGGGAGTAGCTGTTGAAGGTATGAGCAGGCAGAGAGTGGGGAATCATCACGGACGGCAAGATCACTGGGCAGCGTTTTAGACCTAAGTTGGCTTTGGTGGAAATCCAGGATAGTAATATCCATAAATGATTGTCATTTTTATCTAGGGTGATAGGAGACTTGGCTATCTGTGTAAGGAAAGTATGGACTGCATGGTGACTTACAGAGCAGACGGGGGAGCCCAGAGGTCACACTGGGCAGTGTTCCCCTCCAGTTTCCACTGAATGTACTTGTTCCAACATGAGTACAGGGAAAGTGATGGCTATGACTGCAGGCAAAGCAAGCTCAAGGAAATGTGAATGTCCTGTTGTCCTCAGACAGGAGGGAGAGAAACAACACAACAACATTCAAATATATGGAAATGATCTTGAGTTTAGATTCTTTCTCATTTGGCATTTGAGGCTCAGAGAATGTAAAAAAAAAAAAAAGATCTGAAACCCCATTTTAAAATGCTCTTTTGTAAATTATTTCTGGCATGTAACAGCCCGGCTCCTATGTAGAATGGGGGCGGGGAGGGTTGGAGACTAATGACCCCTGATGTTAAAATTTAAAATATCCCACACACAAATCCACCTTCCCTCCATCCTTTTGTAATGCAATAGCCAGTGAGAATTAGAATTGCAAAAAATGCTAAAAGAGTTACATGGAAATTATATAACCAAGTCGGTTCACAGTGAGGCAGGAATATGACATTAAAATAGAGAAACACAGAGACATACAGTGATGCCAGAGACTCAGGGACACATGTGCATATGTACATATGCATATATGTGTCTGAAGAAGCCAACTGATAAATCATTATTTTCTTTCTTCTTCCTGAACAAACCTTAAAAATGGACACTATTTACTCTGGTTATATTTCAGTAGCAATTAATGACATAGTTCTTAGTCTACTTATAAACTACTTTCACTAAATAGCTTTTAAATACTTACAACTGGGACAGTGTTCCAAATGTCTGATTATCAAAGTGAACCTTTCAGGACTCACTGATAACCATTTTCCAGTTATTATTTCTTTAGTTTCTAGAATTCCAATATGCCCCTGTCCTCTCCTCTTCTCTTCTCCTCCCCTCTCTGCACCCCCTTTCCTCTCCTCTTCCCTCCCACCCACCTACCTCCCTTTGTGGATTTCAGGGAGCACTTAAACTGTGACCATGATCAGGAGGGGAACTTATTTTCATGGCCTCCACCCAGAATGTATTAAATAATGTAAACAGATTTGGAAAAATCCTTCTGGACATATATCAGCTACATAAACATTTAGTAATGTCTGCATTGTCCCTCACATCTTGTTTGGTGGTTTGAACGAAAATGGCCTCCGTAGGCTCAGATATGTGCATGCTTAGTGCCCAGTTGATGAACTTCTTGGAGAGAATGAGGAGATTGGCCTTGTTGGAGGAGGCATGCCACTCACTGTAGGTGGGCTGTGAGGTTTCGAAAGCCCATTCCAGGTCAGCCTCTCACTTTGTCTGCTGCCTGCTGCCTGCAGATCAGAATATAAAGCTCTAGGCTACTGCTCCAGCACCTTGCTTGTCTGATTCCTGTCATTATGATAATAAACTAACCTTTTAAAACTGTTAGCAAGCCACCAACTAAATACTTTCTTTTATAAGAGTTGCCTTGGTCATGGTGTTGCTTCACAGCAATAGAATATACTAACTAAAATAACCTGCCTTTGTTTTTCTCCTTTCTTTCCTTCTTTCCTCCATCCTTCGCTCTCCCTCCCTCCTTTTCTTCCCCCTCTCTCCCTGCTTTTCTACATTTCTGTTAGCCCAAAATGAAGAAAGAAATATCTTTTCTTGGACTGAGATACAGAAGAAAGGGTACTGTCTTCTAAATTTCATCTTAGCTTACTTTTGGTCCCAGGAATCAACCCTGGGTCTTGATACTTGCTAGGCAAAAGCTCTACTTCTAAACTGTATCCCTAATACAGATCTAAAGCAGTTTCTTATTAATCCTAGAGGCTCATGTGCAAAGCAATTACCCCAAAAGGAAGTCCACATTAGAGTAGATGCCCGCCATGTATTCCTGGTGAGCATTTTGGTGCGATAGAAAAGGTGACCAATGTGCATCCATTTTAATTCTTTCTGGTGGTGCCCCACTCACCCACCCACCCACCCACCCACCACCGCCTTCCTTTCACAGTGGCCTTGAATAACATACTCAGCTTTCCAGACTTCCCTGCATCTATGCATGACCAAAAAAGTAACTGAGCAAAAGGACCAAAAAGAAACCATTCGAGGCTTCCAAGACACTTCTGTGGAACAGGAAAGACTTGGTGAGTGTGAAGCATTGGCAGTTTCTGCCCTTTGCCATTCACCTTCTAGGGTTACCTTGGGAGGTCAGCGGATGGGGATTCCACCTCGTAACTGTTAGGACAGAGACTGACAAGAGATAAAGCAGCAGGGAGAGTTGCACTTGTTAAACTATCTTGAAAACAATAAGCCCTGCTTTGAGTGTGTGGTGGTTAACAGTGCATCAGCATCCTAGGTGATTGTGATGGCTGACTACACGAACATCCGTAGACTGTGGCATCCAGATATTAGTCATTCTTGCCTGGGTGATGCTCTTCAAGTTTCATCTTATTTTAGAAACGAAATCAATTGTTAAATGCGGAGGCAGAATAAAACTAATTACATCTCCATATTAGAGGGCCTTTTCCAGTGTACAAAATGGCTTTAAGACTGGCTTCTCCAAATATAAGGGAACTGTCCAAGGAGATAGCTTCCCGCCCCTCTTCATACTTTCTGGGCCTTGTAAGCCTCTACAGTTGCACAGTTAATTCCTTAAGTGACCTTCCTGCTTCCCACGTCTTCTCCCCTAGCTGTTGGGTTTCTCTGGAGAATGTGATGGTTCCACGTGGCTCTCACTGGGCTTCTGTTCACTGCAACTTAATCCTCTGAGGCATATGCAGGATCTTCCTCTTTTAGCTAAATAACTGCACATGCCTTTGTGACTCATCCTTTCAGGTCTGCAAAATGGGAGTATGAGTCACACTGACTCCACAGCCTATCAAAAAAGCTGTATGAGGCTATATATGTGTATATAAAGTGTTACTGATGTAAGGCAACTCCACTGTGATGAGAGCGCAGAGTCACCATATAAGGACACAATGGCTTTGCCATAATTCCTCAGTGATAACCATTCTTCTGTCACGATTGCACTCATTTAATATAATGATTTCCTTTAAATCTGACCCCTGAAAGTTATTAGTGAGCATTTGAAAGTTGAGGAAAGCATAAGAAAACACTCATCTATATGGGCCTGGAGCTGCTGCTATCTACTTGCAACTCATGTTTATCAAGGTATTGTGTTCTGGGCAGACCACAAAGCAAGTTTTATTTCTTTAAATGAGTTATCACTACAAAAACCCAACTTATGTTCCTGAGCTGTGGACCCTTCTGCCTGAGGTTCCCAAGTGCTGGTGGTGCAGGCCTCCAGACCTTAGCACAACGGAGGTCACGATGGACATACCATTCTCAGGCCTTGAAACCCAACAAGTAGGGAGAAACACCTGCTGAAATGAGAACAAAGACCTAACCCATGAGATTCCATAGTTCTGAGCAAGTCCCTAAACGTACTGACCCCGCTTTTTGGCTTCTGAAGCTCGGCTTCTGACTAACTGATCTTGCTAACTGAGGTGTGTTAACCCAGCATTTCACTTTTGTGCTTAAACGCCCGCTCTTCTTGAGAAAGGGCCAGGACCGCACTGAGGTCCTGCATTCCCAGTATAGTTGTCAGACAGCTGAGAAGAGTTCTTATTGGCTTGAGTCTTCTCTGGTGGATACTCCACAACATGGTGATTACAAGTGTGTCACCTGTAGCCAGCTGTGCAATAGAACACAGTGCATCATCTCTAACTTGTGGGTGCAGGTGCTACTTTGATGTACATGTTGGTTACTTATTGCTGTGACAAAATATTAGATATAAACAACTTTAAAGAACTGAAAGGTTTATTCTGGCTCAAACTTCAGAGGGAACAGGCCACCATGGCACAAAAGGCATCGGTGCTGGAATGGGTAGGTCTGTCATAGAAGTCACTTGAGACATGGGATCAAGAGACAGAGACCTCAGATAGAACTAAAGGTCAGGCCAAATGGAACTACTTTTCTAAATAACCTGAAACATACCAAAGCAGCGCCAACTCATCTGGAACCACAGGTTCAAAAACAGGACCCTGTGGAGGACATTTGACATCGAAACTTTGTTTGTTTTTGTTTGGTTGGTTGTGGTTTTTTGAGACAGGCTTTCTCTGTGTAGCCTTGGCTGTCCTGGACTCGCTTTGTAGACCAGGCTGGCCTCGAATGCACAGAGATCCATCTGCCTCTGCCTCCCACATGCTGGGATTAAAGGCATGTGCCACCACACCCGGCACTTGACATTGAAACTTTAATAGTTTGCATTTCTTAGATGGCAACATTACAGATTGGAGCATGTAAATAACTGGACCTGAAGGTCACAGTGACATGGTCAGGGACCAAGCACAGCGAGTGACGGGTGTGTTCCTCATCAATGCATTGGCTGGTTTAGAAGCAGTGAATGGTCAGCAATACTTGTGTGGCTAGCACAGCATGTGCACACTGCTCAGCACAGAAACGCATCCAGAGTCGCTTGCCCAGAACAGTATTTGAAGTGCAAGCCTGCCCCATATTAGTGTCTCCTGCTAACACTGCCCTTCACTTCAGATGGAGATATCCCCCAGGAGACGCCCAGAAATTCCCTGAAGTTACACAGGTTCATCCATTTGAAACTGCCCGTGTACCACAAGCACATTTTCTTTCCGTGTAGCCCTTTGAGTTAAGAAGGGCAGGGACTATTAACTCCATTTCACAGGTGAAGGACTGAGCTCTGCATAGGTTAAGTAAGTTGTCCAAGGTCACACAGCAAATTAATGTGCACCAGAGATGGGGAAGCCTGTCTCCTGACTTTCCACCCAGTGCCTTCCCACTTTCCACCATGCTGTGCTCCCTCACTTCATTCTCATCCCTCCTGAGGGGCTGCAGTCAATGAGCTGTGCTATCAGCCCCTCAGCATGAAAGCATCCTATCTGGGTAAGAAAATGGACATGCATGGACATGTTTGCAAATAGACAGGCACACATATGCAGTCCACTGTAATGGCATCTGCCAAAACAGTCCAGTAAAGGATGAAGACAAACCCCAAGGTTGTCTTTTAGAAGTGGAGACTAGAGACTCAATTTCATCACAGAATGGAGCTATGGGCACACTAGTGGACTGCATTGATGCTGGAACAGTGGGCTGCAGGGCCAAAGCTCTTACTACTGTTCAGTAGTGGCCAGAAGAATAGATAAGACAGACCAGAGGCAACAGGTTCACTGCTGCCCTTAAATACCTATTTCTAAATTTCAGGATATGGACCACACTTTATGAGAATCAAAAAATGCATATTTAACTAATTTTGTATGATGATGATAAGGAAGAAAGAGAAGGGTGTTACTGACAGTGATTACGATTGTAGTCAAAAGCAAAGAACATCTAGAAGCAAGGTGCACAAATTCTGCATCGAAGCCAGGATTTTAATGGCAACATTCCCCATTAGTGAGCTATGCAATCTGGCAGTTTCCTGCTACAGTGGCCCTGGTAACAGCATAGTGGGCAGGGACTTCCTTCAGTTGGTTGGACAGGTGGAAGTATCTTAAGGCAAAAAGGAAGAGCTGTAAGACATGATTCCTGGTGACAGGGGACTGGCCCTCAGCAGACATTCACAGGAGACTGAAGTGCTTCCACCCATGTTGTCTGAACAGGCACAGGCAGCCTTCCTCCAAATAAGGGCTGCAGTAAACTCCAGTCTCCTGGCACCCTGGAGGGTGTTCCAGGCAAATTTCCTCTGCAACAACCCCAAAAGGCAGTTGAGAAGCATTGTACTGACATCGGGAGAGTGGGCACCTCCTCAAGAAGGAGCTTGCCACACACCACAGACATTCAACATGTGGACATAAACATCCTTCCAAATGAAAGTGAGCATCAGTGTATAAAATGGAAAGGCAAATTTCATCTAAAACAACTGGGGTCTGGCTTTTCTGGCTATGAAGTGAGAGACTATTAGGAGAAGTTCAAGAGAAAGTAAAGAGAATTTTAAACAAATATGCTTTTCACTAGAAAGTTGCCCTGCCACACAGGGTGCAAATATTCCAGGATTCAAAGTGTTCTCTGCATTCTAACATGGAGGCACAAGAACAGCAGAAAACATGAAAGGAAGGACTTTGTTCTTAGTGTAAATAAAACATCAGGCAATGACCCTCATCTCAAGGTTGCCTTCTTGGACATTCTTGACATGGCACATAGCTGATTCACAAAAGACACTCCTCCTGGCCCTGGCCCCACATCTAGGAGGCCTGCCTCACTCGTTTCCTTCATTTTTCAACTCTTTATTATATAGCTCAGTATAGTATTTTAATTCTTTGCTGTCCTTCCTGCTTTCTTTGGTTCTGAGAGGGCCTGGAAATGTAACCAAGTAGGATGAAGAGTAGGAAAATGGTGAAGATCATGGATATTCATATAGCAATAATTTAACCCTACAACGCATTAACAGATTCTTTCTCCCTTAAATTTCTGTTGTCTCAAAGGAATGCAGACCGTGGCATTGAGCACAAGAGCCTTTCTAAGTGGTAGAGCAGTGATTCAAAGGCAAGGGTGGTGTTAGAAACCATGGACTTCCCACGATGTTGACGTGAGGAAATGAACTCTTGTGATTATGTTCACATGTGTTACCAACACTAATGTGCTGCAACATGTGTTACCACACACCAGTGTGCTGCACAAGTGCCACCATACACCAGTAGGCTACCTAGTTTTTTGTTACCGTGACACAAGCTATAGTCATTTGAGAGGAGGGAACTTCAATTAAGAAAATGCCTCCTTAGGACTGGGCATCAGGT
Source organism: Acomys russatus (assembly GCF_903995435.1). Classification (NCBI taxonomy): domain Eukaryota; kingdom Metazoa; phylum Chordata; class Mammalia; order Rodentia; family Muridae; genus Acomys; species Acomys russatus. The sequence goes on from NC_067139.1 coordinate 45,441,681, forward strand.
AAGTCTGTAGAGCATTTTCTTAATTAATGACTAATGTGAGAGGGTTCAGTTCATTATTGGTGCTACCATCCCTGGGCTAGTGGCCTTGGGTTCTCTAAGAAAGTAGGCTGAGCAAGCCATGGGTAGCAAGCCAGTAAGCAGCACCCCTCCATGGCCTCTGCATCAGCTCCCGCCTCCAGGTTCCTGTCCGGTTTGTGTTACTGACCTGACTTCTTTCAGTGATAGACTATGATTTGAAAGTATACACCAAATAAACCCTTCCCTGACTTGCTTTTGGTCATGGTGTTTCATCACAGCAGTGGTAAACCTAAGATAACCTGGTACTGAGCCAAATAGTAGGAAAGCAGGGATTATTAAGACACTATGATAGTTCTCACAGAGGTTAGCTTAATGGTGTTTCTCAAACTGTTCCTTAGAACACAAAGGAATATATTTTCTGAGAAATTTCAATAGTCTGGATCCTGTTTAAAATGACACATATTCACTTGTGTCATCCTTTCAGATACTTCTCATGCTCATCAGACTCTTCATTATATGTTTAGCATTTTCCAGGTCATCTGACTCCCCTGCCTAACAATCTTGGAGTGAGTTTATAAATGTTGACATAAAGATACTGTTTCTTTAAGGTGTTATAGAGATAAATGCTTGACATTTTTTAAGATTAAAAGGCGCTGATGCACCTAGATACAGGGACTGCATATGTATGTCCTACCACAGGTTGAAACCAGACAAAATCCCAGCATGGAGAAGTTCCATCATTAAGCAAGAAACTATTTGTAATTGAGATCTGCTGAAAAGAGGAAATGAGTTTTCCCCGATCAAGTAGCGCTGGGTAAATAAAAGCCAATCTAGGGCAGTTGGTCAACACAAAAGACATTCTTTGTTTGTTTGTGATTTGTTTCGGTTTCATTTTGCATTTTATGTCTTTGTGGGTTTTAACTTTAATTTTTAAATGTTCTTAAGAGAGAGAGAATAAAAGAACATGAAGTTAAGTTGGGAAATCAGAGGGAAGTTGGGGGAGGGAAAAGGACATGATTGAAATATATTATATAAAATTATTTTAATAATAATAATAAAAGAAAAGAACAGGAAAGAGCAAGTTCTGAGGGATCCAAGATGGCGGCAAGCAGTGTGGACCGTGTTTAGAAGCTCCAGTAAACAATTCAGGGAATTGCACAGATTTCTGAACCAGGAACACCGAGGTCCCCACACCACTGCAGCAGGAGTGCTCCATGGTTCGAAGGGACCAGGGTGCAGAGGACCTGCGGTGCCACTGCACACAGAAGGAGCGCGAGTTTTCTCAGATCAGAGCAGCAGTGACAGCAGCAGCAGCGGCAACAGTGGCAGCAGCAGCAGTGGCTGAGGTTTGCAGCTCGGAGTCCTCCGGCTGAGGCGATTGGTGTGGTGGCCGGTGGGAGTTGCTGCGGAAGAGGGGACTCTGGGCAGGATTTGGGTCGCGCAGTGCCTTGAGACCCAAACTGGACTCGGTGGACAGTTCAGCCACAGAGTCCCGGGTTCAGCTCAGTGTGCAGTGCTATGGAGACGCTGGCTCAGCTCAGCAAGCAATCTGCCAGAGGCACTATCTCAGCTCAGCCACAGCTCCCCTGCTGTGACGCAGGCTGGGCAGAGCGCTCAGTTCCACCCGAGGCACTCAGCTCAGTGAGCAGTTCTGCCCAAGACACTAGCTCAGCTCAGCATGCAGTTCTGGGGCGCTGATGCAGGCTGAGGTCAGCATGCAGATTCGGCCCAGAGTCCCTAGCTGGACCTGCCGGGCAGATTGGGCCCAGAGACTCTAGCTGAGTTTTGCGCACAGGCTCGGCAGCCCTAAGACTCTGGCTGGACTCTCCACGCAGTTTAGGCCCGGAGTCCCGGGCAGAATTCATTGCGCAGTGTGGGTCCAGAGTCCCTGGCTGAGCTCGGTGCACAATTCCGCCCCGGAGACTCAGGTGGAGCTTGGCGTGCAGTTCAGGACCAGAGTGCCTAACTGTGCTTGGCAGACAGTTTGGGTCCAGAGACTCTAGCTGAGCTTTTGGCACAGTCCTGGCTCTAAGACTCTGGTTGGACACAGTGTGCATTTTGAATCCAGAATTCCTGGCTGATCTTGGCGGACGGTTCAGGCCCTGAGTCTATAACTGACCACAGCATGCACTTTGGGCCAAAAGCCCCTAGCTGAGCTTGGTGCGCAGTCCTAGCCCAAAAATTCTGGCTGGACTCTGTGTGCATTTTGGGGCCAGAATCCCTAGGGGAGCTCAGTGCGTGGATTGGGCCCAGAGTTCCTAGCTGAGCTTAGCAGATGGTTCAGGCCCTGAGAATCTAGCTGAGCTCGGTGCATAGTTCGGGCCCAGTGCCCCTGGCTGGACTTGGCAGGGGACCCAGATGGCTGTGGATACCTTGGCCTGACCCAACGCTCATTCAGAGACCCAGAACAATTATAGAAACCATAGTACAGGGGAGCTGAGAATCACTGGCTTTGACAGTCCAAAACGACAGGGCTAGCCTCCTGCCATCCACACCAGTGAAGCATAAGAGCTTCCAGCCTAGGGAAATCACGAGAAAACAAGTGAATCTATCATCAGACTCCCTCCACCCAACTCTGGAAGCTACTCAACAAAAACAGAGATGGCAAGATGTCTAAAGGACAGCATAAAAGCATACGCAAAAAACCCCAGAACAACATGGCATCTCCAGTTTCCAGCTATCCCAAAGAACACAACCCAGAGAACTCAAATACAATGGAAATACAAGAAAATGACCTCAAATCTTTAGTAATGAGGATGATAATGGAGGAAACAAATAAAATTCGTAATCAGATGCAGGAAGACACAGCCAAACAGGTGAGAGACATAAAAAAAGCACATAGAGTAGAACTGGAAAAATTTCAGGAAAATGCAAAAAACCAGATGAAAGAAATCAATAAAACGGTTCAAGCTCTGAAGACCTATAAAGAGGCAATGGAAGAAACTCAGGAATATACAAACAATCAGATGAAAGAAATAAAAAAATCAGTTCAAGATCTGAAAATGAATTCAATGATAAACGCACAGACAGAAGAAAAACGAGAACGTGAGACCTCAGAAAAGAAGGCGAGCAACACAGAGGTGAGCTTTTCTAACAGAATCCAATAGATGGAAGATCAAGGGTATCCAAATGGGAAAGGAGGAAGTCAAATTATCCCTATTTGCTGATGATATGATAGTGTACATAAGTGACCCTCAAAATTCCATCAGAGAACTCCTACAGCTGATAAACACCTTCAGCAAATACGCTGGATACAACATTAACTAAAAAAAAGTCTGTAGCTTTTCTATACACAAATGACAAGTTTACAGAGGAAGAAATTAGGAAACCCACACCCTTCACATTAGCTACAAGCAACATAAAATATTGGGGAGTTACTCTAACTAAGCAAGTGAAGGACTTGTTTGAAAAAATTTTCAAAACTCTGAAGAAAGAGATTGAAGATGACCTGAGAAGATGGAATGATCTTTCTTGCTCATAGATCGGGAGAATTAACATTTTAAAAATGGCTATCTTACCAAAAGCAATCCACAGATTCAATGCAATCCCTATCAAAATACCTACACAATTTTTTGAAGACATTGAAAGTTCAATTTTGAACTTCATATGGAAAAACAAAAAACCCAGAATAGCTAAAACAATCTTGTACAATAAAGGGTCCTCCGGAGGAATCTCCATACCTGATCTCAAACTGTACTATAAAGCAGTAGTAACTAAAACAGCATGGTACTGGCACAGCAACAGGCTGGTTGATCAGTGGAATCGAATCAAAGGCCCAGATATGAATCCACACACATATGGTCACTTGATTTTTGACAAAGAAGTCAAATCCGTTCAATGGAAAAAGGATAGCATCTTTAACAAATGGTGCTGGTCTAACTGGAGGTCTATGTGTAAAAAAATGCAACTGGACCCATATTTGTCACTTGCACAAAACTCAAATCCAAGTAGATTAAAGACTTCAACAGAAAACAAGAGAACTAAGTCACTTAGAAGAAAAAGTAGGAACATATTAGCACAGGAGACAACTTCCTGAACAGAACACCAACAGTCCAAGCCTTAAGGTCAACAATTAATAAAGGGGACCTCATGAGGCTGAGAAGCTTCTGTAAGGCAGGAGACACTGCCAAGAGAACAAAGCAACAGCCTCCAGACTGGGAAAAGATCTTCACCAACCCTACATCTGACAAAGGTCTAATATCCAAAATATATAAGGAACTCAAGAAGCTAAACACCACCAAACCAAATAACCCAATTGAGAAATGGGGCTTGGAACTAAACAGAGAATTCTCAACAGGGGAATATCAAATGGCTGAGACACACTTAAAGAAATGCTCAACTTCCTTAGTCATCAGGGAAATGCAAATCAAAACAACTCTGAGATTCCATCTTACACCCATCAGAATGGCTAAGATCAAAAACTCAAGTGACACCACATGCTGGCGAGGATGTGGAGAGAGAGAGGAACACTCTTTCATTGCTGGTGGGAATGCAAACTAGCGCAGCCACTTTGAAAATCTATCTGGTACTCTCTCAGAAAACTGGGAATAGGGCTTCCGCAAGAACCAGCTATTCCACTCCTTGGAATATACCCAGAAGATGCTCCAGCACACAACAAGAAAATTTGCTCAACCATGTTCATAGCAGCCTTATTCATAATAGCCAAAACACGGAAACAGCCTAAGTGTCCATCAGTAGAAGAATGGATAAAGAAACTGTGGTATATTTACACTATGGAATACTACTCAGCTATTAAAAATAAGGAATTCCCAAAATTTGTGGACAAATGGATTGAGCTAGAAATGATCACAATGAGTGAGTTAACCCAGAAGCAGAAAGACTCAAATGATATATACTCACTTATATCTGCATACTAGCCCAAGGAGCATGTCCCATGAAAGCCTTCACTTACCAGGAAACCGGGACAGAGGGGAGGACATCCTATTGGGACTCTAGATGAGAGAAGCATGGGAGAATAGCAAAGTAGAAGTATCCAGAAGGTCCTAGAAACCTACAAGAACAACATTATGATAGGCAGATTTGGGCCCAGGGGTCGCGCTCAAACTATGGCACCAGCCAAGGAAAATACAGGCCATAAACTTCAAACCCCTTCCCAGATCTAGCCAATGGACAGGATATTCTCCGCAGTTGAGTGGAATGAGGAGTATGACTTTCACAGGAACTCTGGTGCCTCATATTTGACCATGTCCCCTGGAGGAGGAGACCTGGTGGCACTCAGAGGAAGGATAGCAGGTTACCAAGAAGAGACTTGATACCCTATGAGCATATACAGGGGGAGGAAATCCCCCTCAGGAACAGTCATAGCGGAGGGGAGTAAGGAGAAAATGGGAGGGAGAGAAGAATGGGAGGATACAAGGGATGGGATAACCATTGAGATGTAACAAGAATAAATTAATTTAAAAAATAAAGTGAAATAAAAGAAAATGTAAAGAGAAGAAATATTTTAAAAGGGATGATGGAAGTGTTTTCATGTAAGGTGAACAGTATTTCATTCCCAGTAAGGTGAATGAATGGGGTATTTGTCTTCTTCACAATTTATAAAAACAAAAAGAACATTGAAGATGCTACAATGAAGGCCACATACTGAGGGTTTTGCCTCTTTCAGGCAGCCCATGGTCTTGTTCATCATATTTATTTAATAATGACAACAATTATGAGATAAGATCTTGGTAGTGCTAAAATCTTAACTGTCCCCAAGGGCCTGCATGCCAATGGACTAATGACAAGTAAGCCTATTGTGCCACTGGAGTGCAGAGAACTTATGAGATGTGGCACCTAGTGCAAGGAAGTCAGGTCACTTGGGACCTTCAAAGGGGACACTAGGACCCCAGAGGCCACTATGTGAGCACCTCATTCCCCTTACACTAACCCAAGAGCCTACCTGCTAGAGGCCCAGGGACAACAGTGGTAAGTGGTCATGGATTGTCTGGGACCTCACAATACATAGACCAAAACAAACTTTTCCTACCTACAAGTTGTCCACCTCAGTTGTTCTGTCGTGGTGAAGGAAAGTGAATAGTGTGGCCTTCTGCTTTCGAGTCCTTTATTGAGGAATGAGGTCTGGGCCAATCACTTGATAAACCGATTCTAAACTAGGCTCTATGATTGAGAACGTGGTGGCCTCAGCCCTATTTATATAGACAAAGAGGTGTTGCTGTGTGTACAGGAGGAGGGCGAGGCACACAAGATGTTAGTTAGGAGAGCAATAGATGACTAATGAAGCCTGGCATGTTTGCATGCTTGATGGTTAGGCAGTGACTAAATTGTCTGGCAGAAGAAAAGAGGAGAAAAGCTGCAAAAAAAGTCCAGATGAGAATCACAGCAAGAGTGTGGCAAATCGGGGGGGGGGGGGAGAAAAGAAGGGAAGGAGGGCAGGAGGGTAGCAGGGTAGAGGGTCAGGAAAGAGAGAAGGAAGGAAGGAAGGGAGTAAGAGATGGAGGGAGAGAGGGAGGGAGGGAGGAAGGAAGGAAGAGGGGGAGGGAGAGAGGGAGGGAGGGAGGGAGGAAGGAAGGAAGAGGGAGGGAGAGGGAGGGAGGGAGGAAGGAAGAGAGTGAGGGAGGGAAGGAGGGCAGGAGGGTAGCAGGGCAGAGGGTCAGGAAAGAAAGAAGGAAGGAAGGAAGGAAGGAAGGGAGGGAGGGAGGAAGGAAGGAAGGGAAGTCAAGAAGGAAGAAAAGGGAGGGAGGGAGGAAAGAAGGAAGGAAAGAAGGAAGGAAGGGAAAGACTTGTGTTTGGCATGGATTTCTTTCTGGTTTTGCCCTGCTTTTACCTTGGACCTGGGATGATTTATTCACGTTAATGGCCCCCACAGAGGCAATGCTTTTTTTTTTTTCCACCAGGCCAGTTAGCATTGTAGTTTTGGGCATTGTTCCCAGAAGCATAGCCTCAGCTCTATTTCTCAGGGACTACCCATGATTCCTTGAAATGCCTCATATCCTTTAATAAACTTCCTTGCTCTTTTTACAAGCCAGAACCCATTCTATGGTTTGTAACTAAAACCCCTGAGCACATTTTCCTGCTCCTCTTCCCAAATCTATGCAAAAAATTGTTTGGGCCACTCACAGCCCAGCCATTCTCTCTGGAAAACTCTAATCCAGCAATAATTTTCTGAGAATTCTCCCAATGAGCTTTTTTCCCTCCAAGCCATAAGGAAAGGATGAAAGGTGCTCTTGCTCCAGAGTCCCACCTGCATTCCTTTTCCAACTCAATCTTCTTCCTTAGCCTAAGGCTGGCCTATTAATTGGATGAAATAGACTTTCCTGTCAATGTACATGGTAACATCTTTGGGTAAGTCAAAAGCCTCACTCCTCATCTATCTTTCCAGATAGAAACATGTCCCAGGATACAAGGGCTTTGTCTACAAATACGTGTGTGTCATCCCCATTCTCCAGCAATCATTTTTACTGCAATTTTTTTTTTTTCTGAGTTTCCCTCAGCATAGCACTGTAGTCTTTTTAGCCAACTCCTCGAATATGCTGAGAAACCTGCCAGAGTCATCTCAAAACAGGGCTGAGCGATCTGCATAAGAAAGCATTCTACTTCCATGTCCAAAGTTAGCCAGGAAAACAAAACTCAAGCAATAGTTGTCCAGGGTGTGTCTCCCCAGAACAAGGCCTCGATGTCTCTCTTGAGTCCCACCATAAAGCCAGCGAGGCCATGAAGGCATACTGCTTGGAAAGTACTAATGGAGGCCTGAGGAGATGCCTCAGTGGATACAGCATGTAATCCTGACTGGGACCTCCAGCCCCCAGGTGAAAGCTAGAAACCAACAAACATGCCTGTCACCTCTGCGGTGGAGAGAATGTCGGGGGCGGGGGGAGAGTTACCAGAGCTTGCTGGACAGATCATTGCCTGAAAAAAACAGTGAGCTCTATATTCAAGGGGACATCTGTCACAGGGATGAGCCTGTGTGAGAGAGAAGGACACTTCAGGTCCTTGTCTGCAATGTGTGCTCGTGCACACACACACACACACACACACACACATGCACGCACACACACACACACACACATATACACGCACACACACACACACACACACGTACACACACATGCACACACACATATGATAGATAGATAGATAGATAGATAGATAGATAGATAGATAGATAGATTCTCCAAATGAGCTCCTTTCCCTCCAAGCCATAAGAAAAGGAGGAAATGAGCAGACAAGTGCTAGAGAAAACCATTTCAATAGTTGTCTTATAGAAGGACATCAGCATAGTTCTTGATGCAGTAATTAACAAAAGATTCAGATCCAGTGTGCAAAATCCCCACAGAGTCCTGCTTAGCCTCTATATCTATTCAAAGCAAACTTAGTTTCACATCAGCTGCTGCTTCCAGTTTACCTTAATGCTAAGGATTTATTTCTTATGCAAAACTTTTCCATTTTACCAGACTGGAACGTTTTTGGTTTTGTCTTAAATCACATTTCCTTTTCAATTTTGCGTTAAGCTCAGGTGTCACGAAGCTGATAATCTGCAGACAGGATTTTGGCTCCCTCCTGCAGGAAACTCCCAGGTCTGCCCAATCCAGCCAACAACAGATTAGCAGTGACTCTGTGGTACATGACTACCAGTGTTGGGAATGGAAACAACACAAGGGGCATGCCACAACGGACAAAGATTTCTCTTCCAATCCATGTGAAAGCATTAAGTATCTGGGTTATCCCATGTGTGGACCCGGAAGCGAATATTTCAGTGGGGCTTGGACTGGCTGGCTGCCATGTGTACACAGGCCCTTGGTTAAGAATATAACCCTGGAGCTATGTAGATCATCACTGAGGTGGAAACTACATGCTCAGAAGAAAAAGTAATGCCTCTGTGTTCCTCTCATCTTTAATACTCACGTCTTTATTTTGACACCATAGAGATATAATCAAAAAGAGAATGGCTCAGTTGGTAAAGTACTTGCCTTGCAAGCATGAAGGCAATAGGAGTTTGATCTCCAAACCCACATAAAGCTGCCAGGTGTGGTTCTACATGTTTGAGATTCCAAGGACACGGAAGTAGGAGTCAAAAATATTCATGGGGTTTGTTGGCCAGGCAGTCTGGCCCAAACTGGTGAGGTCCAGGCAAATAACAGACCTTGTTTCAAAGGAGGTAGATGGTGTCCCAGAGGATGCCACCACACCGGACAGAGCTTGTGCTCCAAGGTCTACACATATGCTGACCTGCATGCATGCACGTGCACACACACACACACACCACACACACAAACATGCATGCACATACATATGTGCACAGAAAAAAGGAAATTAAGTTATACATGAAGTTTGTTGGGAAAATTCAGGGTAAAAAGGGTTAAGCTTTATTCAACACTTCAGGAAAGAGAAGTGAACAGTTTTAATCTGCATCACGGTGGTCAAACCCAAAGACAAATCAAAACCCAGTAATTAACCCAAGGTCAAAGCTAAGAATATCTATTTATTAGTGCCCTCTCTAGCTCTGTGTCCAATTAAGTCCCAGCATTTCCCCGGACTTTTTCCTCCTGGTCATATGACTGTTTAATACCTGTCAATGCAATTTTCTTGATCGCTAATGAAGCACTCCTTGTTCATTCCATTAGTCTCTATCATCACTATATTAAGTCTTTCTCCCTGGTGTTTAATCCCTAGGAACCATTAAGAGCCACCAAAGCATCTTAGTTTTCCCTGGGTTTATCTCTTAGATCCCGGTGACCAGTTGGTGCTCGCTCTTTCTTTCTTTCTTTCTTTCTTTCTTTCTTTCTTTCTTTCTTTTTTTCTCATAAATCAAGCCAACCCACCATCTTGTAAGCAACCAGGCAAGTGCTGTAAGGCTGAGTTGGGCCTGAAGGTCTTATTGAGCTATGCAATTAAGCTGCGATACTATCACTCCTCTAGTTTACAAGATAATCATCTGATTCCCTTTTGTTAAACTGTTCACCCTTTGGCTTTCTGGTCTATTCACTTGGGAACTAGATTAAAGCAGCCTGAGCTAAAGCTACACAGGAGCAGTTGCGGCTTGTTACAAGCTTAATTGATGCCCCACAATGCCAGGCCGATGGCAGGCTTAGTGCTATCTCCTGCCACGGAGCTCTCTCTCTATCATATTGCCTTCAGTAGCTTTCTTGACTCATCTTTTTTTGCAGAAGTTTCTGCAATGTGGCTACGTTGCTTTACCAAACTAACATTTTCAGTCTGTACGTTGGATGGTAAAAGGGCTTAAGGAAGATGTAAAAATGGTGACATTGTCATTATCTATCAGAATCCACACTGTACAATCTCACCCATCTTACACACCTTTCCTAAGAGGACTCAGAGGGCCCCATGGAAACCAGTTTGCCACTGGAAGCACACCATGTTTTCCACATTACATCAGTAAAGACCACGCCCAGGAAGCTGTTTCCATCGATTCAAGCCTTTCCAGATAGTTTTATTTTGAAAAGCACATTTAAGTCAGATCAACCTTTTAGCTGAACACAGGTTATCGACTGGAAAGCATCTTCTCTGGGGAAGGAACAAAAGTCAGGGCAAGCACAGCAGGCAAGATTGAAAAGGCAGCGACAGCATCTCAGGCTCTGGGGACTAATGGTGGTTTCAAATACACTCTGAATCCCCAGAAGGGAGAAGCCACAACCCTGAGGAGAAGTGCACACATGAACTCATTCTCTTCAGTTTAAAACTTCAAAAATAGTCACATTTGCAGCCCCAGGCAAGCACTTACCCTCTTGTCCCTTCACCAGTGATCTTACCACACACCTATCAGTCCAGAGCACCAGGAAAACCAAGGCAGAAGTGGACGATGGTTTATGCCATATCAAGATGTTACAGACCCAGAAAAAATCACTGAAAATATAGGACAACCTACATATCAAGTCCTGAGGAAACACAAGTCAGCATGTGGGTTCTGAAGAACTTTCCAGAAAGAGTGAGATCATCGAAGCTAGGGCTTTGGTTGAACCTTCTGGAAATCACATGGGGGAAAAAGAAACGAAGAAAATAAGCTTCAGGAAGTGTCCAACGTCTGGGAAACAGGAAAGAAAGTTGAAAAACAGAACAAAGAAACAGCAGGTAGAAAGATGAGGGGAAAAAAGAGGCAGAAGCAGGGACCTGAGGATGAAGCCTCATAGTAGAGCATTTGTCTAGCGTGTGAGAGGCAAGCTGGGTGATGGCCTGTACCACATTAAAACAAAAATAGAAGGAGAGGTGTCTCGGCAGATGGGAGCGCATGCTGCTCCTGCAGAGAGCTGAGGTTGGGTGCCCACCTCACTCTCTATGATTCCAGTTCTCGTGCCTTCTGCTGGCTTCCTTGGGTACAAGGTGCACAGACACACCAACGCATACACATTCCTGCAGCAGACACTCACACACATAAATATAAATAAGCAACCCTTTAAACAATATGTCAAATCAGGAGATAAGGGAATTTTAAGACACAGCCCAGGAATGATGACAGGCTGACCTCACACGAGGTGACCGAGCTCTTCTGTGAAAATGGAGGTCAGAGAGGCCTGTCATGTGGTGGAACCCATGAGCAACAGAAGTCCATGAGCCTATTTCCTGTGCTCTGGGCAGACAGCATGGCACTAAACCCACAAAGAGAAGAGCTTCCTTGATTGATCTTGTCCTAGTCACTGTCCCTATACAAGCTGGACACCGGGCAAGGGTGATTTGCTGCTGCCACTAGGCTCCTGCTGTGTCTGAAAGCTGACCTCTGTATCCTCCCAACTTTACCCCAGAGAAAAGCACAGTGGCTGGGTAGTTAGTTCCCCAGGCACAGGAGACAGGAAAGGAGAATGCCTAGAAAACAGGCTTCTCTCTGCCACTCCCCGAGCCCTGGTCTCTGGGATTGGGAAGCTTCAAAGGAGCATGCTAGGCAACAGGGGACCCAGCCTGAGGTAGAGCATCCAGTTTGTGCTGAGAAGGAACACAGCCTTAGTAAGACGATTGGAGGCAGGGACCTAAATTAAACAACCGTTGCTGTTGTGTATTTTGTTTTCTCACAGTAGCAAGTGGTTTAATTCTAGAAATTAACATGCATATGACAAGCAGAAAACACACATACTCATATCTAACACACAGACACATACATAACCACATAAGACACGTTTCATGATTACTGACAGCATATGAGAACTGAGACAGATAAATTCAAAACTTCCAGTTTGTTGGTCATGTATGTTCCCTAACTTTTCTACATTTAACATGAACTAGTGTTGAAACAGGAAAAAAATTAGAAATTTTTCTTTTTTAAATTATATTTCTTTTTTACATATACATTTATATTATTACACATAAATAAAATAAACTACATACAGCAAGAAGAACCACAAAACAATCAGGAATTATATAAATGTTACTTTCATAGTGATTTGGCTATTCGTACTTGGCAAACTTGAAGAAAATATCTTTTCTATCTTGGTGAGTCTAAAATTCTATCATCTCTGATCTCTATCAACTTAAAACATCTATCTAGACCTAAAAACATCTTAACCCCTAAACAACTAAGCTTCATTGTAAGACTAAACTTTCTGGTCTTCAACCCCATCAGAGACTTGAGAAAGAATAAAACTTAATTATTTGAGTGAATTGGAAGTGCAGGTTAGCATCTTACAAAATGAAAAAATGGCAAAGACAGTTCGCTGTCTGAACATTCACCCAAAACGCTCTATAACGTTGGAGCATCATCTTCAGCCTTCTGGCCCAATATATCTGACAGACATATTTGTAAGGCAGGAACTACTGAGGACTTGCTTACTCTATCTTGGCAGAGTTTGGTCATCTGTATCCAAGTTTGCCTATTTTTAGACAGAATTCTGTCTGTGGCAGAAATTAGGAAATTTTGCCCAGTGGCTTGTTTGCTGCCATCTCCATAAAAAGGTTAATTGATGCACATCATCTTTGAGGTAGCTGGGTGTTGCCAGAAGTTAACCTATCTTGTTGTCAAATAATATTTAAACTACTAAAAATATCTTTAAATGCCATATTCTGTATGTCTCTGAGGTTTTTGAAGACTATATCTAATTATTTTATCGTATATATCTATAGAATCCTATCTATCTGTTAAACCTAGGATATATATTTTTTTTGTGATAAAATTAGACTAGTAATTGACATGACCACAGTTTGATCAGTCAGCTTGTATTACTTTATTACTTAATTATCCTAAACGGCATACATTGCTGCTTTCAAGGTATTGGAAATAAGCCTTGAATTATAATTAAGTTGTATGGGTACAATACCATATTAAAGCAGAAATATATATATAATGTGTGTGAAGAATAATCTTAAACATTACAATACAGAGACTGATGCACCAACCAAGGTCCACATATGATGTGGACCTAGACCCCCTGCTCAGATGTAGTAGACAGGCAGCACAGTCTCCTTGTGGGTCCCACACTATGGGGAGCAAGGACTACTTCCCCCCTGGCAAGGTAGACTTGCCAGGCCACAGAGGAAGAGGACACAGTAGTACAGATGACACTTGATAGGCTGATGTCAGATGTTGGGGAGGGAGGGCTCCCTGTTCTGAGGATTAGAGGAGGGAGGAAGAGGGGATGAGGGAGGGGGCTACAATAGGGATGTAAAGAATTCAAGCTGCAGAACAAGCAGGTGATTTATATTGCGAATCCCACTACATGGGACGGGACTAGCACTGAGACTGGCTGAGACTTGAATTTCTATGCATAGACAAAGCTTCTTGTTGGTCACAGAATCCCTATTACTTACTATTAGATGCCATTCTTCATATGGCATGAATGAAGATTCACAGATGCCTTTCTTCTGCTCATACAAAGAGCAGAAAGCCAGCCTTAATTGTTCTGTGCATCACGCACACCTCATACGTTTATAATTTTAGGACTGTATAATGTTTGTGAGAAATTATGTTTTCAGAAAAAAAGAACTGGACACTGACACTGCATCAGACCTGACAGGATTCATTCCTCTCAGCATCCTGGACACTGACATCCTGCATCCTTCATGTTCCAACCCCAAGCGCTTCAGTTGCTGTTTGTTACTCATCAGAAAAGGACAGCTTCCATGACAGCTTTGAAGAAAGCTTCTGATCCCAATCGGTACAGCATTTCAGACTGTCCCACATAGGACTTCTATTAAGCCTGGAATTTCTTCCTTCCTTCCTTCCTTTCTTTCTTTCTTTCTTTCTTTCTTTCTTTCTTTCTGTCTGTCTGTCTTTCTTTCTTTCAGTCTGGAATTTCTCGGAATTTAGAAACTGGATCACAAATGCTACTCCTGGCTTGTTTAACCATCTTCCCCAATTTTATTTGGGCCCCTACAAAGGTATTATTCACCCCAAATCAGCCAGAAGAAACCTTAAGAGAATGACACCCCATTTCCACTAAGAGGGGTTAGGTAGGTTTTTGTTTGTTCTCTTGGGCTACAGATACTTCTTCTCTTTCTTTTTTCTTTTCTTTCCTTTTTTTTTTAAATTTTTAATTTTTTTTGAATTTTTACATATACATTTATATTATTACACATATATACAACTACCTTTAGCAAGAAGAACCATGACACAATCAGGAATTATATAAATGTTACATTCTTAGTGTTCTGGCTATTTGTATTTGACAGCCTTGAAGAAAACATCTTTCCTATCTTGGTGCATCTAAAATTCTGAGTGTACATCAATCTCCATCACATCTTGTCATTATCCACTTAAAATATCTATTTAGACCTAAAAACATCTTAACCCCTAAACAACTAAGCTTCATTGTAAAACTAAGCTACCTGGTCTTCTACTCTACCAGAGACTTAAGAAGGAATAAAATTGATTATCTGAGTACACAGGGAGTGCCAAGAAGCTTTGCATGCCTCTTTTGTCTTTGTAGCACCCAAGGCTGGCATAGGTTTTCACAATGTAGGGATTCGATATGTAACTGTGAATGAGGCATGAATGAGTGAGTGAATGGGCTGATTTTCCTATTCCATCAAGAGCCCTTCCTATAACTAACTACACTGGCCCAAACAACAACAACAACAGCACCTTTTAAAAAAACAGATTTATTTTTATTTTTATTAATGTGTATATATGTCACGTGTATGTGGGAATCCTTCTGAACAGAAGTGGATGTCAGATGCCCTGGAGCTCAAGTTAGAGGTAGCTGTGAGTTGCCTGACTGGGGTGCCTAGATCCCAGATCAAGTCCTGTGGGAGATCAATAAGCACTCTTAACCATGTAGCCATCTCTTAAAGATGAAAATGTCAAGTGCTTAAATTCAACATAGTTAAGTTGAAATTAGCCCATTTCCCCAACTTCTCTGGGTTTATTCCACAGGAGTAGGAAATACTAGGGAGCACTGACAACTTAGGCTGCTGCCTGGGTGCTCAGCTTCTCACCCTTCCATCTTCCCAGGTGGCTGCCATCTCCTATAGAACCCTGGGAAGAGCCTGGCGGTTTCTTTTCTCCCTGAGACCTTGGTGACCACCATTAAAGAAGAAGCCAGTAGAAAAGAAGGCGGGAGGAAAATGAGAGATGCAGGAGGCAGTCAGGACAGGGTGGAAAAGGACAGGATGGAGGTGAGAAAGGACTGGCATCCTGGAGACACATGTCACCCTCATGTCACCCTCACTGCATAGAAACTGTTTTGTCAGCATCTGTAGCTACAATTCTGAGCTAGGTGACAGAGAGCTGAAATTTCTTTTCTTTTTCTTTTTTTAAATTTTTTAAACTTTTTATTGATTCTTTGTGAGTTTCCCATCATGCACCCCAATTTCACACATTTCCCCTTTGTATCTGCCCTCTGCCCTTGTAACCTCCCTTAAAAAAGAAAAAATAGATAAAGTATAGAGAACATCTTTTGGAAGCTTTACAGTGTCATCATGTCCCACAGTGTATCCTTTTAACAACACTTCTTTACTTGCAAATGTTTGCTGCCATGGCTCTGGTTCAAGGCCTCTGGCTTCCACTATAGCATCACTACTGGTTCCTCCCCAGGGCTCCTCCTACTGTTGCCCCGTGTCTTGGAGATACTGAATCTTTGGATCTGCAGGACTGACCTTTCCTTGGGCTCCAGCAGTTTATAAGTGAGGTATATTTTCGGATTTGTCAACTCAAAGCCCTGGATCTGGGCCTGGGTGGTAGTCAGTGATACTTGCAGGTAAAACCTTGTCACAGGTGTAAAGAAAAAGGCTTTCTTAAAATGGGAAGTACATGTTTATTTGATTACCATCAACTAAAAGAGAAAACTGTTACGAAGTGTGTATGAGTCATGAAATGTAAAAAAAAAAAAAAAAAAAAAAAAAAAAAAAAAGCTATTTCCAGGTTTTTTCTATTGTTGTTGTGCGTTTTGTTTTGTTTTGCCTTTGAGTAAAGACAATATTCACCAGCCTACTGGTCAAATGTTGTTGCTGCTTCTGAGGAGTTCCCCTGGACCTTCAGCCTGAGCTGAGTGCTTTATTACCGGCTTCACTAGAAGGCTTATTGTTGTAAGTAAGCAACTCTTTCGACAACTGAGTGTCTGTACTGTGTCTGAAAACTTGATGGGCCCAGGGAGAAATAACACACCAGCTTTCTCTGGCAGCAACCTGAGTCAACAAGCCTTGTGCGAAGAATTAAACCAACAAATATATATACACACGCATGGCTGATCTCCATTATTTATAGAGTCTGTATTCACAAATTTTCCAATGTACTAATTTAAAATGTATTATAATCCCAGAACCAGTCTCAATACTTTGGCATGGGTTGCTGATGTTCCTGGAGATGAACTTGTCATGAGACATATGTATTCCATATGAGGAAGGACCACCCAGGCAGTCCCTGGATTCCCTTTTGGTGTCATCCTCCTGTGTTCTTCTGCATGCTACATTTTCACCTTTTTGTGCTTTTTGATGACTGGGATACTTCAAATGGCCCGTATATACACCACTGAAATAATAGCTAGTTCCCTGAATGCAAGAAGGCTGTTATGGTCAGCTCTATTCAGTCCTGAGTTTACCACTGTTGGTATTAATGAAACAAGCATAGGTTAAATAAGATGTCTTCAAGCAAAAATGAATATGGAACAAGGTTATTTATTGATCAGTTAGTAAAAATGTTTGGACAAAGGCTCATGGGAACCTAAGTCTGTGTCTCTTATGAAAGCTATGACTCCATATTCATTAACTCAGTGTTTGTGACAACTTTATGGACTATAATTACCAGGAAAATGAGAATCGGCTGTGCTTATGTTTTTTCTGCTATTTTTGTGCTTATACATTTGATAAGTTTGTGGGCTGGAGATATAGCTCAGTAGTGGAATGCTAGCCTCACCAATGTGAGGCTCTGAGGTCAGACCCTAGCACTTAAAATATGAACAAACAAAATCCACTTTCTGAATGACATAGGTGGTAGACAGAGGGAGATGCACACATCATAGGACCCTGCTGTGCCAGGCTCAGGGCATAAGGGGTTGCATTATGCTCTAAAGGAAGAGTCCCGCTGCTGAAGAGCGGCATTCAATGTGGAGCAACTTCTACAAATTCCTAATATACATTTGCATCTGGACTCTGAGCATTCAGGACCTCCTATCTGTCACCTAAGGATACCAGTCTAACAGAAGCCCAGGTGTGGCAGTCCAGGCCTTTCATCCCAGTACTCAGGACGCGGAGTAAAGTGGATCTATGTGAGTTGCCAGCCAGTCTGCTCCATAAGAGTTCCAGGCCAGCTAGGGTTACAGAGTGAAACTCTGTCAATAAGCAAACAGACAAACAAATAAATAAATACAGAGCCTGACAGATATTTCCGTTTTGAGGGAGAAGCAGGTTGAAATGGAAGCACAAATACAGTATAGTGTAGCATAATGTGAGTGTGTGTGTGTGTGTGTGTGTGTGTGTGTGTGTGTGTGTTTAGTAAAACCTTAATTTACTTCAAATGTTCCATATAGGTCAAACTTTCTTTGTACCATTCCCATAATGACAAGAACTAGATAGACAATCCCAGTATACATGTATTTCTGGTCAAAAGGGTTGAAAGATAACTTATGAATCACTAGCTAAAGTGATTCCCTATGATTAACTAAACAAAATGAGCAGAGAGCTAAATAAATTATATGGACAGCTGACTATGAATGGTAATCCACCTACCTATCATCTGAAGATCCTCTGCCTCCTACAGCAGGTATAGAAAGAGGAATACAAGCTGAGACTCCCTTGACCTCAAACTCTTCAGAGAAAGTCATTGAGACCCACTCTGTCTGCTAAAATAACACTCATATTTCTTAGAAAAGCTTCTAATAAAGTTTACTGGGTAAAGATGAAACTAGAACAATACTATAAGGAACAAAAATCTTGTCTGCAAATGGCCCCATGTACACTGTGATAGTAAATAAAACAATTACACCGTTAATAATTCGGTATTGTCTGAAAACTGTATGACTGTGAATGATTTGTAGAGACTCAAGCTGACGCATGTTGCACTACAGGTGGATATGAGGTTATGAAGAAACCACCTCAGAGTTTTCCCACAAGAATAAAGGCAAAAAGGTCACCTGTGGTAAAAGATCTTCTGGATTAGTCTTCTAAATCAATCCGTAAATTAAAGACAATTTACATATAAATAGGCTAATACTCGGGCTTTGAAATTAAATGGATTTTTAAAAGATGTAAGTAACTGCAGAAAAGGTCAGTTAAGCAGTAAGTACACATAATGTGATTTTTGAAACTGCTTGTCTTGTTGGTTTATTAATATTTCGTATTCATGTCAGTGTCGTCCTCAAACTGCGCGCATAATTAGTGATGCGCCAAAGTCAAAGACAGGCCACTAAAGTGAGAAACATGCACTTCACGAAGCTGCGAAGGCAAGACAAGTGTAGCTTCTCAACACAGAAATAGTCATGATTAACCTTTGCCCACGTATTAATACACATTAGATTCAAATATATCACAACAAACTCCAAATAAGCATAGATGACTCCAATAAAATGTACCTTGACATTTAGCCTTGCTAATCAATTTACAGCTCTGCCCAAACAGAAAAGCTCAAGGGATTGGCTGCAGCCAGAATGGCTCCTCTTCATAACCTGCACTCATAAGCCCCTCAGTATCTTCCTGGAGATTGTGCCTACAGTGGATGAGGAAGGGTTTCCAAAATGCCAACCTCACCACCTGCCACGTATGTGTTAGCGGGCCCTATGAAGAGCTGCTCCATGGCGCAAAAGTAAGGAATGCAGGATGGACATTCCTGTGTGTGTGTGTGTGTGTGTGTGTGTGTGTGTGTGTGTGTGTGTGTGTGTGTCTATGGGTGTTTGTGGTGTGTGTGTGTGTCTGTGTTTGTGGGGTGTCTGTGTGTTTGTGGGGGGTGTGTGTGTGCAGACACGCATGCACATATGCATGGAGGTTGAAGGCTAACAGACAAGTAGAATCTTCTTTATTGGTCGACACCTCATTGGCTGAGGCAGAGGCTCTTTACAGAAGCTAGCGCTTGCCTATAACTAGCCTAGCTAGCCAGCTTGTTCTAGGGAAGCCCTGTGTTTGCCCTCCAAGCACTGGACTTATGGGTGGGTGGCTACACGCACCTGGCGTTTAGGAGAGGCCAGAGATCATGCAAGTGCTTATTCTAGTTGATCCATCGCCCTCTTACTTTGGAGATGTTCAGGGAATCAGAGCAGGGCAGGAGAGGAGTAATGAAAAGGTGGCGGGGTGTTGCAGGGGTCCCCGTCCTTGTCTTCTCCTTCTGCTTTAAACACAGCAACTGCCGTTTCATCAGCTGAGCACACAGTTTACCCAAAGGGAAGGCCATTAAGCAGAAAGTCCTCAGCTAAAGAAAAATAAAACTATGAGAACCACAGACCTCAGCCCCCTGGTGCACCTGACTAATAACCCCACATGGCAATGGCAAGAACCACCGGACAGCAAGGAAATGATATACAGAACTCCCCACCCTCCACTTCCACAGCAAGGAGTGACCAGGAAGCACTGTGTAGTGACGGTCCAGTCTTAGCACTGCAAAGGAACACACAGCGGGCATCGGATGCCAGTGAGAAGTTCTAGATCTTAAGAATCTTACAAACTTTCAGAATACAGGGAACCAATGACCATGTCAAATTGTAAGAGCGATGTGCCCAAAGCACCCAGAACACAACCCAAGCTAAAAAGAGATTTGAGATTTTCCAATATCAATAGACTGTCAATACTGGACAATGTGAGGGCCAGCATTAAAGAGAATATTCCAATACCAGTGACTCATTTTTAAAAGGCTGAATGAATCTGAGTGAGGTGGCTCACACCTTTAATCATGGCATTCTTGAGGCAGAGGCAGGCCGATCTCTTTGAGTTCAAGGCCAGCCTGTTCTACAAAGCAAATTCCCGGACAGCCTGGACTGTTACACAGAGAAACTGTGTCTTAAAAAAACAATCAATTAATTAATAAATGAATAGATAGATATATAGGTATATAGAGATGGATGGATAGATAGATAGATAGACAGACAGACATAGATGAACACATAGATACATAGATGGATGAATGAATGCTGATGATTCCTGACAATTAGCTACTGGTTATACCTTGTAAACACAGGTTCCAAGTGTACAAGGTTTCTATAGTGTTGTCTCCAATTGCATATATTCCTTCTCTCTTAGCTGATGTTCCTGAGGTTGGCACGATGGCTGGTTTGTTAGTGCTAACTGTACAAGCATGAGGCCTGGGTCTGTACCACAGAGTCCACATAAAAAGTCAGCACAGCGGTGAGCATTTGTAACTCCAGTGCCAGAGAACAAGATATAGGCAGCTTCCTGGGGTGTGCTGGCCACCCAAGCTAGCCTAATCAGCAATGGTTCCCAGACCAGTGAGAGACTCTGTTTCAAAAGCAAGGTCTAGGCTGGAACCATGGCTCAGTGCTTTGAGTCTTTGCTGCTCTGAGGAGCTGGGTCTAGTTCTCAGCACTCACCTGCTGGCTAACAAGCATCTGTAACTCCAGTTTCAGAATCCAATGCTTTCTTCTGGCTGCCATGGATACCAGGCATACGTATGGTACACATACACAGGGGAGGCAAAACACTCAAATAAACATAAAAATACTCACGTTGGATGGTTCCTGGGGAATGACACTGGGATTGACCTCTAGCCTCAACAGTGAGCATGCACATGCATGTAGTCTCCCTGAGCCAAACATGTACATATAACATTGATGCTCTTCATTAATAGCCACCAAGTAGTTAATTCCCAAGATCTTGCAGATGTCAAGTTGCTTCCACACTCAAAACTGGCTAGACGGAGTTACTTCTCTAGAGGCTGTTGGAAGTCACTCTTCAATGCAAAGTTTGAAGGATAGTCACCCCAGGCTTGGGTATTTGAATACTTGTTTCCTAGTGGATGATCTTTTTAGGGGATGTTGTGTGACCTGCCTAGAGGAAGTGCATCACTGGGGTGAGCTTTGCGAGATCACAGCCTGGTCTCATTTCCAGTTCCCTCTCTGCTCTTTGCTACTTGGTTGCTTCTGGCCCTGACCATCTGCTTCCACTTCCATTATGAACTCTCCCCACCCCCTGTTCCCTCCCTCCTGTACCCTCCCTCCCCCCTTCCTCTCTCTGGACCGCTAAGCTGATGTGCCCTCTTACTTCTACAAGTCACTTTTGACTGTGGTGTTTTCTCACAGCAACAGGAAAGCAAGGGATACTTACCCTGACGGAAGAGACACCAGGCTCCAAGCTGGACTGCGTCCCCACACCAGGTATCTCAGGACCAGGATAGAGAAAGCGCTTTGCTGTTTACTCCTGGGGCAGTACAATGTTCTTTTTAGGTCTGTAAGTGTGCTGCCTGTGCTATAAATTACCCGCTCGTGGGTGTGAGAATAAATATCTATGTATATAAGTGTGCATGCACATGCATTTTCTCACATACAATATGTTAGAGTTAGAATCATTCTGTCAAGAGCCACTCCAATCTAGAAATTTGGCTCTAAATGTAGGTACACATTTTGGTTAGACAGTAGGATTATAGATGTTTTGAA
This sequence comes from Acomys russatus, assembly GCF_903995435.1. Taxonomy (NCBI): domain Eukaryota; kingdom Metazoa; phylum Chordata; class Mammalia; order Rodentia; family Muridae; genus Acomys; species Acomys russatus. The sequence goes on from NC_067139.1 coordinate 45,463,628, forward strand.
TATTACCAGGATAAACAAACTATGCAAAAACACATAAACATTTACACAATAGTCATGCTCCTTCACACTGGTGATACACACACCTGTTTTAGATGAGTGACCAAGATATCAAACGTGATTAAAAATACAAAGAAACTGCACCCAAATGTCATGCTGTATTTGGCAAAGAACTCTGGACTCAAGGGACCACTGCAATCTACAAGCAAAACGCTTTTGTGGTAATCTGCTTGTCCGCAGAGGCCCCACTGCTGAAGAATCATAACACAGGTCCCTCTCAAAGCAGGCTGAATTCTTTACAGCCATTAGTGATTCCGTCTTGAGACTCCTCCACTAAAACAATTTCTCCTCCTTCTTTTTTCCCACTGACAATTGATGGTTTGTGCTTTACCGAGATGAGCTTCAGAAGTTGCTAAGAACTTGCATAATACATTAGCTCTGAGTAGCTGTATAATGAGCTCCAAGTATGCACAGGAAAATGAAGGGCTGGCTGCAGCTGCTGTCCTGTTACTGAAACTAGAAAGCAGGGGACACAGGTCGGCGTTTAAAAGGGGAGAGGGCCTTCTAATGACCGTAAGATGTAAGAATGCTTGGCACTCCTGCTTCTGCTGCCGCATCTTTAGGCGACTCCACCGTGCTCTTTTTTTTCACAGCCCACATTCACATACACCGAACTGTTGCTTTCCAGGGGCTGGGGATGCAGCTTAGTGTAGGGTCCTAGCCTAGTGCACACGAAGCTCAGGGGTTCCTAACATGGTAACAGGATATGAAAACGTACTACAATTATAACACTTTCAAGGATCCATACATTCAAAGTAGGATGCGAACATCTCATCTCAGAATGCTGAGAAGATGAAGAGCAAGTGCCTTACTAAAGGCTCCTAGAGAAACTGCTCGGGAAGTGGTGAGAAGCAGCCAAGTCAGTGTGGTGGGACGAAGCCTTCTGAAATGGGGTCTCTGCAGACAGGGTGACTATGCTTTCAGCCACTTCTGCCAGCAAACCTGTGCCAAATGTTCCTCTGGGTGTTCAGGGCCTCCTAGTTGTGCATGGCATCACGCTGGGTAGCCATTTGCAGACAGGTCAAAGGCTGGTGCAAAGAGAACTTACAGGTTGTGGGTCAGGACTGGGGCACAGGCATGTTCTGCACCAGGACAGAGCACTGGCACCTACCTGGGTGCCACCAAATAACCGATGGTCTACATCTCCTGTCACCCTAAAAGAAGTGTGGGGTGAATAAGGTGAGAGAATTCAAGTGATACAGGAAGATGAAACACAAAAGCCTCCCGTTTTGCAAACCACCCTCCGTGGGCTCCCTCACCTACTTCTTCTTTCTAAAAGTCACACACACACACACACACACACACACACACACACACACACACACACGTGCGCGCGCGCGCAGACACACACACACACACACACACACACACACACACAGACACACACAGACACACACATTGAATTTAGTTAAACATTCTTTAAAAGCCAAGAGTCATATCTATGAGCCAGCATTTGCAGGTGGGTGGGTGGAGAAACGAGAGTCAGGAGTTTGGGATCTGCCTCTGATCCATGGAAAGTTCATAGCTAGCCTGGGCTACATATGAGGCTCTGTGTCAATAAAGGAAAAACAGTTTGGACTATAAAACAAGCTATTTTAATTTTTAATATTTCTTTTTTCACTGAAAAACTTGCCTTAGATTCTAGGTATAGTCTGTATAGAACTATATCCCCAAGAGGCAAGGCAGACAGACAGAGAGAAAAGTGAAGAGGAAGGGATGGAAGGAATGATAAGAAATACCGGATGAGAGAATAGAATGGCGGCGGGACCAGGTGTAACTCACTTCCACTTAAAAATATTGGGGTTTTTTCCATATTATTTGTACCAGGTTTTTGCCTCTGTGTGTGTGTGTGTGTGTGTGTGTGTTGTGCGCGCGCGCGCGCGTGCGTGCACCACATGTAGGCCTGGTGTCCACAGAGACAAGAAGAGGGTGCCCTATCCCCTGGAATAGGGGTTTCAGAGGGCTATGAGTACTATCGCTGGGAGATAAACGGAGCCCGCTGCAAGATCAGGAATTGCTCTGAACTGCTGAGCCCACTTCCTTGCCATTTTGACATTTCTGAAATCAAGATGACTTACAGGTGACAACGCTTTCGATTTACCGAACAGGACTCTAGCTGCTCCTGCAGACGAATAGGCAGGTGGCTCAGACGCTGCTCCATTATCTGAGAATTGGCACTGAGCAGCGGTGAGAGTAAACCCAAGCTCCCGTTGCACTGCGTTCTCGAAATGGCAATGTTTGGATAAGGCTGACAGTCATTTCAATAGCTGTGCTCGCACGCTCACTAACTTTGACTTTAAATTATCTTGAGTCTATAATGAGATTGATTCATAGCTCTTTGCTTTGTGCTTTGGTACTGCCACAACAGCTGTGTAAAAACACATCCATACTTTTGTGTCTTTATCTACTTCGGACAGTCTTATTCCTTTTTTTATATATAATTGTTTGACTACTTAATGCATGTACACAGTATTGAACTCAAAAAGCAAAAGAAGGATATACATTACAATGTATCTGCCTCTAACCTGTCTTAGGCTGTCTAGTCTCTTACCTAGAGGCAACCGCTCTATTCCTTGCAGATGTCACACCTGCAAGCATCTCTCTCTCTCTCTCCCTCTCTCTCTCTCTCTCTCTCTCTCTCACACACACACACACACACACACACACACACACCGAAATGGTAGCACAAGAGACACAATGCTTTGTGTTTTCCTTTTTAAAATTGATTTTGGAGACTTCTCCCTAGTACAGCACATATCCTACAGGATGTTTATATAATTTCTCATTGTGAGGATATGAGATGAATCTACCCAGTACCACTTCAAATAATATTATCATTATCTGTTCTGCAAGTCTTCAAACTAAGTCGCTATTGAAGGCTCTCTCTATGGCCTTGAGTCTCTGATGCCCACCCACGTTGCTTTACTTGTTCTTCCTTTGTCAGGAGGTCCACGTTACTCACCTACTGCAAAGCTTACTGCGGGAGGACTTTCAGTTAACTGTGGACCATGTTCCAAGGGTTCCCCTTCAGTCATTTGGTTTCTGGAGCATTCTGGTACTTCTTTTCACTTCTGTGCTGTGCCCACCATATCTTTTTTCATTTTGCTTTGCTTCACTTTTGCTTATGTTAGTAGGTAGATTATTTCCTTATTTTACTTTACTTTCAAGAGGAAAACATTTGTGGAAGAGGGGGAGCAGCAAGATGGTTGAGTATTTAGAGAAACTCTCTCTACAGGCCTTAGGGCCTGAATTCAATCCCCAGAACCAACTCTACAAAATTGCCTTTTGACCTCCATAGGTGCATTGTGGCACACATACCTCCCCCACACACCAAGCTGGTACACATGTGTACACGTGCGCATGCATGCACATATGCATGCACACACGCACGCACACACATATACACTAAAAATTGTTTAATTGTGAAAATTTGCATTTATTTATGGTACTGGGACCTGCTAACTCCATTCTATACTTGGAGAAGCTGCACACATTTGGTAGGACTCATACCTGCCTTACACAGGAGCTGAGGTGTGTTCTGAGAGTAAGGGACTAGCTCTGCCTTCCTTTTGACTACATGTAGGCTACAATATCCATGGAAGAAACCTGATATTGAATTTTTACATTGGCACCCATGTAGAATGAGAAAAACAAAAAGAAATCAATTTAATTTTATAAAAACATTAAGATTTAATGAATCTCTCTCTCTCTGTCTCTCTGTCTGTCTGTCTATCTGTCTGTCTGTCTGTCTGTCTCTCTCTCTCTCTCTCTCTCTCTCTCTCTCTCTCTCTCTCTCTCCCTCTCTCTGTGTGTGTGTGTGTCTTAAATATTTTAATATTGGTCAGAATATTTTGCATTTAGAACATGTTACAAGAAATGTAACTTTACTAAACCTAAATGAAATATTTTTAGCTTTTATTTTTTCTTTTTGGTTTTTCGAGACAGAATTTCTCCGTGTAGCCTTGGCTATCCTGGACTTGCTTTGTAGACCAGGCTGGCCTCAAACTTACAGCGATCTGCCTGCTTCTGCCTTCTAAGTGCTAGGATTAAAGGTGTGTACCACCACACCAGGCTTTAACTTTTATAATTATAAGCGTGATGAAAATATATTCAGATTGTATACATGTTGAATAGAAATACAGTATAATTTTTAATCCCTTAGATAGGAATCAGCAAGCTTCTCTGTAAAGAACCAGATAAGAAGTATCTGGGGCTCTTAGATCCTCATCGCTGCCCCCATGTCACAGAAAAAATCACAAACAATGTGCTAAGTCAGTGGAGTGGCTATGTTTGGACCCAGGGTTTTAATGTAGGTTCCCTATATTAGACCATAACTGTTAACAGACCCAAAATATGTCTAAAAAAAAAAGGAAGACATTAAATTATAACAATTTTAATGAGATGAAGTTAACAATACAACTTATTTGATATAAATATACCACAATTTAAAGCTATTTTGTTCTTTTTTAAAAACTTCTTCCAAATAACCTTATCCAAATAACTGTCCATAAGCCGGCCATGGCAGCACACACCTTTAGTTCCAGCACCTGGGAGGCAGAAGGAGATGAACCTTCTTGAGTTCAAGGGCAGCCTGGTCTACAGAGTGAGTTCCAGGACAGCCAAGGATACACAGAAAAACCCTGTTTAATAAACAAAAACAAACAAATAACAACTGATATGGCAATAACACCAAACCACTTGTCCTTGATATCTGGCTAGTTTTCAACCATATAGAAGATCATAGCTTTACCTTTTCTTACATTTTGTCCTTGAAAATATTTTTATGGTAACTTCTTAGTAGAGACGTAAAGTTTTGAAATAGTCAGATTCATGGTTTATAGCCTGGTTTCCGTTTATACTTTTGTACTGGGAAAACCTCAGTGACTGCCTGGATTCAACAGTTATCAGGTACCCGCTTCAAGAGCCTGGTCATGGTCACTGTCTGGAGACCCATGAGCATCAAACCTCTTTCTTGTCCTCCTACAAGTATTCCTATTCTTCACAGTGCATTTCTATACAACAGGGCACTGTTTAAAGAAACAAACAAACCGAACTCACACTATCATCTCTGCTCCCAAAACTCTTCAACTACTGTCTATTTTTTTTATCATCTCTGTTCCCAAAACTCTTCAACTACTGTCTATTTTTTTTTTTTTTTTTTTTTTTTTTTTCAGGACACAAATCCATCCAGAGCATAGGATGTTTTCTAGAACTCTGCTTTTGGCAACCTTCCCAGTCCTGTGTGCTCCTGTCCTTGCCTGTCCCTGAGTACTATCTGTTCGCTCTCTACTCTCAGTGGTCTTTGGGGGACCCCTCTACCACACTCACTATTTCTTTTCTCCAGACCTTGTCTTAAAGCTGGCTTCCCCAGATGGGCATTCCATTGGATATTGATTAACAGACTCCACTGAGAAGATAGAGAAAAGAAACCCATGGGCCATCAGAGAAGCCAAGAACCTGCAGTCTCGCTTGAAGTTCAGCCTTGCCCATCATACCAGGAACTTTAGGGCTATGAATAGACCACAGTTGTCCCCCCTGTCAGTCTCAGCCAGGCACTGGTTGGAACGAGGTCTCAGGTATTTTTGGTGGAAAAAAAAAAGCAGGCATGAAGGAGACTTAGTTCTTTGAGATGACTAGGCCGCTGAGACATGGGGGTGTAGACTCAGCAAAGGCGTTGTTGGTGAAGAACATCAGCACCCTCTGCCCTGGGAATGTGCTCTCAGAATGTATTTCCAAAATGAGCAACTAGGGTGGAACCTGCTGAAAGCTGCCTTAGTGTGTGTGTCCCTGTGGAATGTGTTGGAGGGATGCTTTAAATCAGACATGGGAAAGGAGAACCGCAGTTCCCACCTCCTGGCCAAGGATTATCTATGGGTCACCAGTGCTTTTCCACGGTGGAGCAGCCTACCTCTTCTCCCCAGCCAGGATGTCAGAGGAACCATGGGAATATAACTGAAGCTCAGGCAGGTGAGGCTTTGGGTTATACCTCCCCTAAGGTGGTGCTAGAACTATATCCGAAGATATGAAAGACACAAGACGATAGAGGATCAGCCGTGAGAAGTGTTGGGTACACTCTCTGGCTTCCGCAGATCATTGCAGAATATGTCCAATGTGACACATTCCCATGCAGAAGGCCGGCTGGGGCCTTCAGTGGGTGGGGAGGGGGTTCTCACATGCCTGGCTTTTATGCGTTGGACTGTCTGACTGATAGGCATTTTTAGTTTTGCACAGCTCATGTGGCCTCATGTACCTAGATTAGGCAAAAAGAAATGTAAATTAAATCATCAATCTCACAGAAACATTATTTTTTTTTTCACTTTTCTTGGTTATGCTACTGAGAGTATTTCATTTTGTACAGAATATTTCATTAAGATGCAGACATTGTCTATCATGAGTGCAGGATGTAGCTGAGCTGCTTCTGCTATGATGACCATACCAGAAAGTGGTCTCTGCTACCATGCATAAAGGCATGTCTAGATTCCATCCTCCACTGAATTAAGACAAAATGAGAAGCCCCCACCTACCCTACTGAGGAGAAAGGACGTGTGCCATGCTCCCCGGAATTCAGCCAGTTATTAGGCGGCACTGCTCACTCAGGATTAAAACGTGGAGTCCATTACTGTCATTATGAGAGAGATCCTGCCAACTGGTCCCAGTCAGGTTAGTGTCATTCAATCGTGCTGCTAATAGGAATAATTTTGTGGTAATTGGTGTATTCAAGACCAGAGAAGGAGGCAAATAGCTCTGGAATCCTTAATGATTTGTGCTGACTTTTCTGGTGAAAATGACAGCATATTAGTTTACCAGATGCCGGATCCAGCCATGGGCCATTAACAGGAGGGTGTTCTCGGAACACTTACAGAACAAATGCCAGCTGGTTCACTTGCAGCTTACAGACGTAATCACAGGCATCCCAAGTAAGATCCCCTCAACACTGTAGGAGACATCATAAATTAAAGCCTTCGCGGGCTCATTATAGGTTTTTATTCAGAAAAGCAACACATTGTCCTGGAGAGATCCAAAATATTAAGCAAGCATCTAAATAAACTACGGAAAGGATTGCCTTGCAAATAAACTCCCCACTTAAGACTATTGACAGTATTCAAGTATGCACAGAGTCCCCAATCCTGGTTAAGCGACAGCGAGAAATTCCTGTCTTGTCAGGAAAGCTTTCCGGTTAGGATTCTCTGGGATTGTCTGCTTATTAGTAGATTTAACAGGCTGCCCTCTGAAGAAGAGAGGGCTTGAATCAAGTAAGCAGATGAAATCAAAGCAAAAAGAAACAGAAAAACCGACCCGAAACTTAATGCAGGGCACATTAGTAACCAGGACAGCTCAGACTTCTCAGCAATCTACTGAACAGATAAATTCACAGAGAAATCAAAAACAAACAACAAAACCCCAGCCAGGCCAATCTTCAGGAGAAATGTGAGGCTTATTTACATTTCCTTTCTGTCTCCCTAGGTGTGGGGATCTTCCCCCAGAATACAGAATGATCCAATTTGGAGACAAAGAGATGCTGGCAAAAGAAAACAGAAATAAATAAGTAAATAAGCAAGGTCACATTTTCAACCTTAACTGTATCACAGTGATGATTTCTCAAGGGCCAGTCATCACCTGGAAAATGTTTTATTAAAAAGCCCACTCCCATTAAAACTTTCTTGGGGAAGGTGCTGAGGCAAAAGAGTCAAAGAAGGATGGTGGTGTGATCTTTCTTGAAAGGAAAAGGTGGTACCTTGTTAAAGGGACCAAGGCCAGAGCTTATGACCCCCCAACTCCATTCAGTGCACGTGACAGAATCCCTTGTGATGATCCCCAATATGTACAGTAACAGTTAATTAGCTCAGCCCATTCCATCAAGCCACTGCCAAAAACAGAATGGTATTCTTAAGTGGCGATTAGGGGTTTTGTGAGCATCCTGGGCTTGGAGGGCAGTTTCTCACTGAGGACTCTTCCGCCCGCATTCACGTTCATTCAGCGCTTTCTTGGGGGCGGGGCGGGGCGGTAAAAGCTGCAGTGATAATCCTTTAAGTATGGCTTGGAAAAGCATAAAAGGCGCAGTGTATAAGCAATTGGATGAGGGAGCCTTTTATGTAGAAGTCACTGAATGGGTAGTCTCTGGGCCATGTGAGTTGGGAAAGACAGGCTGGATGCCTTTTCCCGAAGTGGGGTTAGTAAGATCCCAGGCGATTCAATCGCCTGCCATCACCAACGCTGCTGCCCCTTGGTTCACCTTGCTTCTTGTGCCCACTCAGCTCCTGGGGCCATTTTGCTCCCAAAGACAGAAGGAGGGGCAATGTGATCTTTGGTAGGGACCCAATTTCTCTCTAAATGCCAACTCGGCCAGCTGGCACAGAACAGGCCAAGCCTTCTTCGGAAGGGGTTAGCGAAACCCAAATTAGCATGCTCCATTTTAAAAACTTGCTTGTATTTAAAGACTAATTCATGACAAACAGTGGCTCCCGCACTGAGGTCTGGCGCACCAGGGGCTGGCACCCTACCAAACACATGCAACTAATTGCCACCCTCAGATGACACGCAACTAACAAACTCCATTTTCCTGTAGCAGATTCACTAAGAACGCAAGCCCGGAAGGCACTGGAGGCAGAAAAGATCCTTTCATACCCCTGTCCTAGCTGCCCAGGGCAGCCAAGGGCCTGAAAAACACCTTTGTTTCCCTGCACCAACAATTTATCTCTGCCTAGGGCTGCAAGTGCAGCTAAGTGCCTGGAAGACAGTTTGGGACACTGCAGTGTCCCAGTTATGGTTGTCAGACGTGGGGATCTGCCTTTCTCTTGGCCCAGGGAAATGTGCAAAGTTGTCCATTTTTGAAACGCCGCATCTTGCTCCATTTGTAAATCTGTCAACCCTAGTATTCCACGTGCTCCAGTGAGATGCTCAGGGCTCCCTTACACAAGCCTTTATAAAAATGTGCAGGCCCCAAACTCAGCTCCAGCATGTATTATAAAACAATGAGTAATTTAAATGCCTAGGTTTCCTCATCTACAAAGGAAAGACAGTGTTAGTATCCACCTTGGGCAGTTATTTTGAGTATAGTGAGTCAATGTAATATACACAGGATTTTAAAAATGGAAGGTGAGAGGACCTTGTGAACAGACATTTCCCTGTGGATAGTATACATTTAGGTCAAAGTTTATGCTTCACTTCAAACTACCCAAGAATTCAACTTCTAGGCCTTCGTTCTTCACTTTCTCCTCTTCAACTGCCCGCTCTCACTGACCAGCTCTGTGCAGCCAAATTTCTTCTCTGCTTCAAAGCCCTTCTTTGATGCCAGCTTCACCCCAGACTCTCCCCGCCCCATCAGCTGCAGTCAGTCACTTTGGTCTTGGCATTTTTACAAGCAAGTAACAGTGTTTATGCACCTGTTTTATTTCCTCCTCTAGAGGACGGATCCCTCAGCTTCATCTCTGCATAGTTGGCTCATAGGTAGGCACTCAGTGAGTAGCTGTTGAAAATGTAGCTGGTCGATAGACAAAATTATACTATAATCCTTTTGGGTATAACTTAATAGGGCAGGCAGGGGTATGATGTCTTAAGGACTTTCATTGTAGCTTTGGTCCAAATTAAGAGTTCTGTTTAAGTTAGTGTGAATCAAGCCTCATAAATCAAAGTCAATAGTAGAATTTATCAATAATTATCTTAGCATGGACTTTCATAATGAAAAGCATAGATGAAGTATTAGAAATTATAGTTGTGGGTTTGAAGAAGGAGCTAACGTAAAATACCCTCAAGGATGCACACAATACCAGGAGAGAGAACCCCCCACCATAAAGATCATGCCTGGGCCTTTAGGTGGGAAAATAATTGGGGGTGGGGTAGGGATGAGGGTGGGGGATAAAGGGTCTTCCAGAGACAACACAGTGGACTCATTAGAGAGCTACAGCACATAGACAATATGATCACTGGCCTGAGGCAGGAGAGAGCCTCCAAACAATGCCCTGAGCGAAGAAGAAATTCTGGCTTTTATCGGATTTTGGAGGCTGACAGGAAGTTGCACACATGAGACTTAAAGCAACATAGCCTATATGACAAGGAACCAGGTCCTGGGTTGACTATCAGTCTCTCTTGCAGTTTCAGGGGTTAGATGGGATGGAGGCTGCCAAGGCCAGAGCCCAGGTTTTAAATTCTGTCCCAGGAGTAGAACTATGGGAGGCCTGGCCTAATTTCACCCCTGAATCAGATCTGTTCTCCTAAATGACCAACCTCTTAAAGTAGCAGGTCCATGGTCTAATACCAGAGAGCTTACACAACAGAAATCTATTTATTATAGTTCTAGAGACTAGAAGTCCAAGCTTTCTCCTTGGGTTGCACCTCTGTTTTTTGGCTCACCTATCCTCACCTGGTTGTCTGTGTATACATAGCTGAGGTTTCCTCCTGCTCTTAAAAGGGCACCAGTTGTGTTGGATTATGGCCTCACCCTTAAAACTTCCTTTAACTTTAACTGCCTCTTTAAAAGCCCTGCCTCCATATATAGTAATAGTGGGGGACGAGGCCATCAGTCTGTGAGATGGACCGTAAGCCAGTCCACACTAAGATAATATACAAATGGAAATGGTTAATATGCAAGCTGTGCATAACCCCAGAAGCCTTGAAACCTTAAGAGAGAAAGGTCTTTGCTGTTTTAGCAAAATTACTGACAAGGAAGGAGCTCACACAATCTAGCATGAAGGCGAAGCAAAGTAACAAGAACACAGGATGAGCAAACCACAGCATTGTCCTCAGAGCATGTTTCTGGGTGCCGGGTGCAGCTAATTTCTCTCCTCACAGGTAGGAGGACGTTTGCAGCCTGAGAAGGAGCTGGCTTCTATTCAAGTCCCAGTGTCTCTCCAAACAAATGGAAATGTCTATGTAAGCAAACATTTGTGCACTTTAGAGACCCCAAGCTCACTTTGGTGTTAAGTCCCAATTCATCTGAATCTTTCATTTCTTACGATGAACCTGGAGTTTTCCATAGCCCTGAAAATCTGAACCAAGTTCTCTTGTTTCATTTCCTCCTCTGCCTCTTCACAGTTTAACTGCTCCCCTTAGGAGACTAGATAATGTGGGTTTTTTTTTTTTCTTCTTAAATTGTATATGTAAGCACGCGCAAACACACACACATATGTCCATAGAGGCCAGAAGAGGATGTCAAATCCCCTGGAGCTGGAGTTATATACAAGCAGTGGTGAGCCATTCAACTTGGGTGTTGGGAACCAAACTCAGTTCCTGTGAGAGAGCAGCAAACACATTGGTGCTGAACCTTCTCTCAAGGTCTCTCATAGGCTTTAACTACTCATGCTTTGCCAGGGATGTCTCAGGTGTCAACCCCTGAAGCTAATGGTTCGCACCATATTGGTTGGCTTCCTTCTCTTCATACTTACTGCATTTTTTTTTTTTTTCAGATAAATCTGTTACACAGATATTAGTAAGGAGCCCACAGCAAGACTGGGATCCCACAACTGAAAGCTCATTTGCATTTGAATCTAAAGTGTGAAAGCAGCAGGGAGGACTGAGGCTCTGGCTTTGAGCGCTGGTTTGCCCTCAGGACTAAACCCCCAGGAAAGCTGCTTCCTTCTGCTCAGCCCTGGGCCTGTTCTCACAGTCCTTCCTTCACTAACAGGAACCTCCCAGTGAGAGGCAGGTACCATTTACCCCATCACGCTCACCCAGTGCTCACTGATGGGCTCAACATTGACGCAAGTGATAGAATCGTAGGGATAATGTGATGTGTGGCTAAAATCATTCGTTTTTAAAAAAAAAATTTTATCTTTTGCCACTTTTAAAACAGAAAGGTGAAAAAAATTAAAACAGAAAGGTGAACAATCATGTTAATTTCAAGCATATATATTCGAAGACTGCTTTTCAGTTAACGTCGTCAATGAGAATGGAGCCCAAGACAACTAAATATTCTTTAATTATTCTATTATTGTTGTTTTCAGTTACTATGAGAAATAATGAGTTTCCTTATGACATTTTTTAATTTTACCTGTCTTTGTACTTTTTCATTTGTCTTCTCTGCTTCCCTTCTCTCCCATTGCTGATCCCTTACTTTGGGGTGTGTCCTGTAGAGATAGATGTCTTGTGGCCTTCCTGGGCTTTCCACACTTTTTCTCCGGTAGGTTCAGCTGCACAGTTAGGTTTGAATAGAGGGCAAGAAGAAGTGTGCACATCTACGCAGTGCTGGTCAAAGCTGCCACTCTACCCATCATTGTTTTCTACATCCCACTCTCTGCTGTTAGATAGCACCCAGTGATTTTCATGATTGAAATCTTGGAAAATATTTTATACTTTGCATTTGAAATTGGATACTTACATATAATTTGTCTAATTTAATTTAATTTTAAAATTAGCTAGGCTTTCACCATAATTTTCATGCGTTTCTAGTAATGCTTAAGGAATAAAAATGGTTAATTCATAAGTTCTCTGTGAAAGTTGATGTTTTAATTATTGTTAATTTTCGTAATTAATAACAATAGCATAATGCTTTATTTTGCTGGCATTTCAGTATCAACTTGCTGTGGTTGTGCAGCTTCCCCATACACTTAAGTCAAAATTAGCTGGTTTTTCATTGTTAATAGGCCAATCAAAAATACACTAGCTCCTGTCATTAGGCTGTGGTGTCCCCATCCTGGCAGCAACAAAGAGATTCTACATAGGAAGAGGTGCCAATGTTGGGCTCTCAGGGTATTGCAACAATGACCTCAGAGGCTGCCATTTCCCCAGGACTCCCATGCTAGGAGAAGGCTGGAACCCAGTAACTGTCAGAGGAAAAACTTGTCACCCAGAGGATCCTTGGCCTCGTCAGGAAAGGGTGGAGCTGTGATGAGGAGGAGCACACCTGGACTGGGACTGCACAGGTGTGCATACAGCTTGCTCTCTATTTAAACCCAGATATCATGACAGGACCTTGAAGATGACCTGGGCAGGTAAAGGGCCAAGTATGCATGTGACATCAATTGGACCTCTTTGTTGCTCTACCCAGTATGAGCACAAGGAATAAACCTTTTTTCTGCTTTTCAGGATTGTTTCTTTCAAGCCAGGTGTGGTGTTGCACACTGTTAATCCCAGCACTCAAGAGGCAAAGGCAGGCGGATCTCTGTGAATTGAAGGCCAGCCTGATCTAAAAACTGAGTCCAGAACAGCCACGGCTATACAGAGATACTCTGTCTTGAAGAACAAACAAACAAACAAACAAACAAACAAATAAACAAAAACATTATTTTTTTCATCAACCTATTGAGGAAAGGCAGGCAAGCCTTGCTTGCGAGGGCTGTCAGGGCTCAAGCCGGGATATTTGCATTTCTGGTGCACATGATACACGGAGGTTCAAAAACATTATGAGATGGTATCCCTAGCACTTGCCAGACAGAAATTCCTGGGCTCTATCCCCAGAGAACCTCATTTAATCCTCTGAGTTAGCCCAGGACTCAAGGCTTATAAGATGGTGAAACCCTTCAATTGTATAACATGGCAGGAAACTTCAGCTGATGTGCGCAGTTGATGCTCACAGCTGGTGAGATGCTTGATCTGAGATACTGAATAACTGGAATCATTTTAGACAATCTCTGTCAACATTGGCTCACATTGTAATCACCTGGAGAACCCCCCCCCCAGTTCTCTCCCCCCAGTTCTCCGCCCCCGCATGCCAGTTCTCCCCCCCCCCCCCCCCCCCCGTCCCCCGTCATCCTCAGCTGTGATATACAGGCCAAAGGATTCTGCTGTATTCGGCCCAGGGTGGAATTCCACACTAGAGTTTAACTGTCTTACAGAGAACCCCTGACAGCCTAAGGGTACTCAGAATCAGAAAGCCTCAATCCACTCTCCACGGTGAAGACAAGGCCTAGACCTGAGCAGTGCAGTCAAAGAAGCAGAGGAGATAAAAACCACCAGAATCTCCTCCCTCCCAGTTTCCCCAGCACACCCAAATAAGCCTTGCAGTTACAGCACAAAAACAAGACCTTCCCCCTGGTTTTCAGCTGCTGGCAGAATGATTTAGTAGTTCTATTATCAAAGAAACTCCATTATAATTACAGTGTTTGAATTATACACAAAACAAGAAAAATTCAGAAGGGAAAGTCCTTTAATCAAAACTGTAAAACAGAACAGTTTCTGGCTGCAGTTAAAAGCAAACTCTAAAATGTTAAGAGCCGGCTCCCCAGTCCTTTGGTTCTTGCCTGTTTCCCATAAGAATGACACTACACATTTTTTCAATTAAGCAGTTTGACAATCCGAAGAAACCCACAGTGCATGATTTAATGAGCATATACTGTATGCCTGGTAATGGGCAGGCTGACAATTCACTCATTTCAACGTGACAAGAGGGCACTGCACATTAATGGAAAGGTTCCGGGGTCTCTTTCCATTAAAAGGGTTTATAGTTGAGGAACATCCGACTGTATTGGCAAAGCTGTCATTGAAGGTCCCCGATGACCTTAACTTTCTGTCACTCGCCAAGTCTGCAAGTCTGGATGGTGAAAGTCATTTTTAAAAACATAGAACAAACACAAAATAGAGACATTGAGGGTTCTCTTGGTGTTGTCAAGTGCTGCCTGATACCAACTCCATCTGTGATTTCACAGTGAAAGTATTGTGACCCAGGATATGAGGAGTCTTCACAATCACTATAAATGTGAATTATTCCTAGAAATAATGCTCAATTGATTATATTATTCAATGTTCTAGGAGGAATTCAGTACATTGGAGATAAATATATATGTATATGTGTGTATGTGTGTGTGTGTGTGTGTGTGAGAGAGAGAGAGAGAGAGAGAGAGAGAGAGAGAGAGAGAGAGAGAGAGAGAGAGAGAGAGAGAGAGAGAGAAACAGTCAAGTCTGAATAAGAATACACAGCCTTGGTCAAATTTATCAAGGTTCTTGAACGCTGAGTTACAGAAGTAACAGCCCCTGTGTATGGAGGTCACACAGACTTCCTCATTATTCCTGGCAGTGTAAGAACACTTAAACCAACCCCCAGAGGCTCAAAGTACAGAGTTAGGTAACAGGTAACGCCACGCTGATGCTTTTGGGAGTTTCCACCTGAGCCTTCGTGCAGGTTAGAGGAGAAGGCAAACAATACCCCAGCATCCATGCAACCCCATCCAGCACCCAAAGCAAAGCTTTTGGGTCATGAAATAGGACTCCACTATTCAGTTCAGGCTGGACTGGAGCTCACTATGTACCTAGGGTTGGCCTCAAACTTGTGGTTGTCTTGCGCCAGCCTCCTGAGGACCAGCATTACAGGTTGGTGCCACAGGCCCCAATTATCACATCAGTGACAAGAAGCGATTTTAATGATCACCTAATAAGCTTCTGACATATGTTAGACTTTCCGGTGCTAAGAACATGGAACTTGGTGTTT
Source organism: Acomys russatus (assembly GCF_903995435.1). Lineage (NCBI taxonomy): Eukaryota > Metazoa > Chordata > Mammalia > Rodentia > Muridae > Acomys > Acomys russatus. The sequence continues at coordinate 45,479,043 of NC_067139.1, forward strand.
TCATCATTGATCTGCCTTCCAGGAAACTTAGTGAATTCTCAGCTCCAGTGTGTACTTGCAACCACATTTATCTGTAGTGGTAGATTTGTTTCCTGCTTTCCTAGATGTCTTTTAGTGGCACTATTGAAAGTTGGCTATAAACTACACATGAAACAAACTTGTCATTTACATGCTAAGGGAGCTATGGCAAAAATGTACGTCACTCGGGTCTAGGCAAGGGCTCTTCAAACACAGTCGGAAAATGGCATAGACGGCCTGTGGGATTATAACTTATTGCTTGAGTTATAGAGAATGCAGAAGAAAATTTTAAATTTTATTTAAAGGGATCACATCTGGGAGTGTCAATGCTTTTATCTCAAATATGAGACAACATACTTTTCCTTAGATTGTTGTGATGACTCAGAGAGAATGTTACACAGGTCAATCAGGGCAGCGTTTCACGGTCTGCCTGTTCACAGTGTAAGATAAGATGGCAACACTGCTGCTCAGAAGTCAAACTCAGTGCATAGACCTCATGCATCATTTAGAAATCAGGTACCCCACCCAGGCTCCTCAGTCTGGGCATGGATCCATACCAGATGGCTTTATCTCGTGTCTTAGAGGAGGGAAACCCAGGGTAGCTTCCCACAGTCTTGTGTTCCTAATCCAAACCTGTGGAAATGCATAGATGCATCAGAAATGTATATGTACTTTGCAGCTTTACAGCCCAGTGTGCAGTTCATGAAGAACTGGGCCATTACCATGGGTCTATCTTTGTGTGATACAGCAAGCTTCTTCATGTTTCCCAGGCATTGGCCACAGTAGAGTACATGCCACTAAGGCATTCATTTGTCTTCAGAGGATTCTGGTGAAGGGTTCTTCAGTTCTACAAGTGAGTACTCTGGTTAAAAAAAAAAAAAAAAAAAAAAAAAAAAGTCGGGAAAAGCTTCCCCTACTGTGGTGCAATGGGAAGCTTTGAAAACAAACTTGGATTTGAACACTGATACCCATCAATTTCATGGTTTGGGGCAATACACTGAGCCTGTCTGAGCCACACAGTCCTCCAGAGGCAATGGGGGAAATACAGCTACCGTCAGCAAGGGTGGGTCCAAAATATGTAACAAGGACTATGGTGAGGGCAGCAGCTAGAATGCGTTAACATTTAATTTAATTAAACACAAGCACTGTAGGATTAAGTTACAAAGGCAGCCATCTTGGTCCTAGCTTGTGAAATATGCTCAAGCACATGATGTGCTGCGTGAGGCAAACAGCTACTGGGAACGTTATGAAGAAAGACAGAAGCTGTTGGTTACCGTGCAGTCGCCATACCCCCAATGGCATCCCTCTCCTCAGTCGCCATACCCCCAATGGCATCCCTCTCCTCAGTCGCCATACCCCCAATGGCATCCCTCTCCTCAGTCGCCATACCCCCAATGGCATCCCTCTCCTCAGTCGCCATACCCCCAATGGCATCCCTCTCCTCACCTGTGCTAAGGGCCATTAGCCTGGCTACTCTTTAAACTGATAAGCCGCATAAGTCTCTCGACTACAACTGAGTCCTCGAAAACCCCTACTTAGACAAACATGAACAGATTTTGCTTGGAATTTTATCAGTTGTGTCTTATTCATGTAATAACCTTTTTGTTATTGCAAAATACTTTCTGGTAATACTTTTTGTCCTGAAGTTTCATTTGTCTGATATTTAGGATGGCACTCTGCACGACTCATACTGTTTCTAGGGCACACCTTTGCCCGCCAGCTTCCTTTAAGCCTAGGTGCATCTTACTATTTAAAGGTTATCGCTTATACAGTATTGCTGTCTATAATTCTTAAATATATTCTGACACCTCTGCCTTACTAGAATTCACAGGTTCCATTAACAATATAATGGTAAATTCTTGCATTTGGTGGTACAGTTTATTCATCTGCTTGATTTGAGTCCCTGCTTCATGTTCCCTTGTTCCTCTTTTTCAATATTTGTGTATTGTTTTTAAAAAGCAAGGTGAGAGTTTCTATAAGCTCCAGGCCACCCTCATCTACACATCAAGTTTCAGGTCAGCTAGAACTACATAATAAAAAAGAACAACCACAAAACACAACCACCACCACCACAACAACAAAAAAGTGAGCTTCTGTTTTATAAATTGACTATTTTTCTTCTTGGCTGTTCTATGAACTAAAATCTATATTCTTGATCTTTTTATAATAATATTTGGGTCACTTTTATACCTTCTCACATAGAAGTTGGAAAGCTTACATCTACGAAGTCCACTTATCTCCCCACAATCTTTATGTCTATAATTGCTGTCCATAATTGTCACCTGGACTACAGCCGCACACTTTGCATCATAGCAACTCCATGGAACAATGTTGTCATTCTTGTTCTATGTATTTTAAAATTGTAAGGTAAAAAAGTCTGTTACATTTGCAATTCCAATATATTTATTCTTTCTTGAACATTTAAGATTCCCTCTGATGTGCATGACTTCAGACTCAGCCGTTTCTGTTGACAACGTGCGTGCTGCAGGCCTCTCAGTAATGAAGTCTCTACAGTTTCTTTCATCTGAAACTGCCTTTGTCCTCATTCTTAAAGCCCATTTTAGCTATACAAATAACAAGGTCCCTCAGTTTGTGTGACTACTCCTCTTTACTTTAAAAACATCACTTTTCTGACCATTGGCTAGATCAGTGTGATACGACTTTCTCACGTGTTCTGGTGCCTCACATTTGACCATGTCCCCTGGAGGGGGAGACCTGGTAGCACTCAGAGGAAGGACAGCAAGTAGCCAAGAAGAGACTTGATACCCTATGAGAATATATAGGGGGACGTAATCCCCCTCAGGAACAGTCATAGGGGAGGGGAATAATGGGAAAATGGGGGGGGGGGAGGAATGGGAGGATACAAGGGATGGGATAAACATTGAGATGTAACAAGAATAAATTAATAAAAAAAATACAAAAAAAAAACAACAAAAAAAACAACAACAACAACAACAAAAAAAAAACATCACTTTTCTTTCAGGTCTGTTGCAGTCAAGCCGGACTATCTGAGTTCAAGCCCCAGGGCCTACAATCCGGTGGCAGAGAGAACCAACTCCTACAAGTTGTCCTTTGGCCTCCACATGTGTAGCATTTACACACATTATCCCACTCACCCTTTACCACAAGTAAATAAATGGCATTAAAAACACTAAACTATCATTTTTTTTCAAGCCTTTGTCACTATTGAGAAGAAAGAAGTGCTCATTTAAAACACCATTTCCCGAAATGAATTATGGTTCCTGTTAACATCCTCTCTTTACTGTCACTGTTCAGCTGTTTAAATGAGGAGTACAGTGTCAGAATCTCCCTCCAGTTCATCCCATTTATACTAAGGCATGTGGCTCCTACAACCTCAGTACAGGTTTTATATTATCTCATTTAAAATAAGATGAATTTCCTGAGTTTGAGGTAGACTTCTTAGCTCAAGGGCAGGCTGGGCTGCATGACAAGTCCCTGCCTAAAACAGAGCGGGGTGGGGGGGGGGAGACAGAGACAGACAGACAGAAAGACAGACAGAGAGAGAGAGATAAAGAGAGAGAGACAGAGAGACAGAGAGACAGAGAGAGAGCGCGAGCAAACATGAGAGGAATTACTATTGTTTGGTGTTTCCTAAGGTTTTTGGTCTGTGTATTTAAGTATTTCACCATACTTGAAAATATATCATTATTTTCCAAACATACTTTCTGCACAATTCTATTTCTCCTCTTTGTCCATGACTCCAACTACAAGAATGCTAGATATGTTCCATTTTGTCATACAATTGCCAGAGCCTTGACTCCTTGTTCAGACATTAAATACTTTTAAATTTTTTGTGCCTCAGAAATACAACTGCCACAGCTCTGTCATAAGTGTTACTGACACTTGTCATGGTCATCTCCAAAGGCTCCAAATGCTACTTAGTACATTTCTACTTCAGTAATGATAGCTCTCCATCCATGAATTCCAAAATCTGGCTTCAAACTCACAGCAGCCAGTCTGCCCCTGAATGCTGACATTAAAGGCATGTGCCTCCACCTCAGCTGCTTCTGTCACTTTTAAACTGTGCTAGTGTGTCTGCTCCTTATAAGTCCATTTCAGCAACTGCCCCCAAATCTGGTAACTGTTCAAACGCAGACCTAGGAGATTCTCCCTGCCTCTTGCCTTCTCAGGAACATAAGTTCATGTTCCAGTGGCCGTTACTGCCCCTGAGTCTGTAGTTTGGGTCCTCAAGCCTCAAAGGCAGTTTCTAATTGGAGGCTGGAAAGCTCAATTGACATTAACTTCAGCCTGGTTTCAGCCTAAACAGTGTAAGGTGGGAGCTCAGCTCTCAGGTTCTGAATTGCAGCTCTGCAAAAGACCCACCTCTGTCCTTTTGTTCTTCCTTCTTTCAGATGACAGGGCAAGGGTGGGTCTATTCTATAATTGGCACTCCTCCTGGTCATGTCTGGCTTACTAGAGCTTACCTGGCTACACCAGAAGTGGCGGTAGAGAAAACACCGAGGGAATATTCTCTTGTGTTTTCTAAGGACTGCTTAACCTTCACCCAGTATCTTGTCTAGAAATACCTGGTCTTAGTCCTAAGAAGAAACAGAAGTCAGACCTGGTGCTTCCTTGACCATCTAGACTAAAATCACAGCTTAAAGCTATACACTAACCATCACACATACACAACAGCATTTAATCTCAAGGCAATGAGGCCTGTACTGACCATTCTTCAAAAGAGTATCCATGTGGTTCTTTGTCACATTCGTTTTACTTGTCTGCTCTCAGATATCTCACATCAGCCTCATTGATTTGGTTATGGGTCAAAGGCTAAGACAAATGAAATACGCCAAATCCTTCAATATTAAGACACAGAAAGAACACGTCTACTTTCATGAATAAATGTGACATCTATGTCTTGACCATTAATAATTACAAGTTCCATGTCTTGAGAGCATCTACATGCAAGGCACCTTCCTAACCACTCTACAGAAATTATCCCGTAATCCTTCAAAACCATTCTGTGAAACAATTCCTAAGATTAGTCTCATTTTATAAAGGAAGAAACCAGAGTTCAGAGAGGTTAAGTGGCTGACTAAGATCAAAAAGCAAACATGATATAGAAACAGCAAAAAAGGGAACACTTGAAATTATTAGGCATTGCCCTTTATTGTTGGGAGAAAAAGAGAAGTCTTTCTAAGTACAGAGGAACAAGTGGGGTCTCTAAAACATAAAAATCGCTCACTTTTAATTACTTTTTGCATTAATTGTGAGCTTTCATTTCAAGAGCTTTGCTTCTGGAGTTAAAATGCCAAGTAGAACAAGAATATTGCAGGCTAAATGGCTACACTCAAAGAATCATGGGAAGAAAGCATGCAGAACCAGTTCTCCACGTCAGCTCATTGTGCTTCTTGTCTGCTTTGTAGGTAAGCTCTCTACAGGTAAATAACCTACTAGGTCTATTAGGAAGTCAAAATGCCACCCTACCATGTGTTAGGTGAACACTTTTAGATGACAAAGCAATATCTAGCAGTAATACAAACAGTTATGCCCAGAGAAGCAGTTATGCCCAATTTCATAAACTTTGTATAAACCCATGGCTTTCAAAGGATTGTGGAATGACAGAAAAACAGGCAGAGCCAAAACATAAACAGGTGTACAAGATAAAGTGGAGACAGGACGGGGTCTTAACTGGAAGCAAGACAAGATGTGTGGTATCTGTCTTTTGGTTCCAGTAGCTTTTAAATTTACACACACACACACACACACACACACACACACACACACACACACACACTTTTGCAAAACCTAGACATGGAGATATTGTTGAATCTGGAAGCATGAGAAGGAAAAACAGAAAGGAACAGGAGTGTTTGTAAAAACAGTTATCTGAGATCGGCCCGCCAAGAGTCATGCATATGTCTGATTTACTGGAATCTAGGCCAACGGTGAGGTCAAGGCCAGGCATAGCTGCTCAGCAAATATGAGGCCATTTGGTTTATATAGAAAGCCCCTGTCTATAAATAAGCAAGTAAATAAATACATAATTTAAAACTCAAATAAGAAAGTGGAACTCACTGACTACACGCTAGGGAAATGACCAGATTGGAATTGTGGGGCCAAAGCACATGCTTGTGTATGAGATCTTTCCTCAATCATCAAAGTATCACAGATGAGACTGGTGTAACAAAACATAGGTTAACAAGTGAAAAGTCGGACATGCAAAATTTTATGTGATATGAGAGACTTTGGAAATGGAAACCAAAGACTGAGGAAAAAAAAAAAACATTTCTTATGGTTATCTCCCAAACTGAATGGACAGCCATAAAGGGATATAATTGGACACAAAGACCATTACCTCTTGGTATGAGACCTACTGGACTGAGAAGGGGACGTGAGCAAGGCCGAGGGATTCAGTAAGCTGTGTGCCTTTTCTCTGACCTAGGTTTGGAACACACTCCTTCTAGAGTGAGTTTTATGACCACTGTCAGACATGATGGGTCAGAGACTATGAATGGCCAGTCTTAACACACAGCATAGGGGCAAAGTTACACTGCAGGTTTTCTGAGGGTTTATTGCTAGTTTTGAAAGAAAGAGCATCCAGTTCCTATGGTCTGCAATGGGAAAGGAAGGCATACAAGAGAAAGTCAGAGAGAAGGCTTTGCCAACACCCTCCAGCACGCCTAACTGCTGTGACTTGGGAGACTATGTCTTTTGAACCTCATTAGTTCATTTCTCCTCCTCAGCTACTGTTTTTAAGTTGCATGTATGACTCACCACCAAAACCACTCAGGCACAAAGGGAAGGGAAGACTCTACTCAGTCTTAGAGTCTCCTAATAAGAGTCATCAATCATGATCCCATTCTGTACCAGCAGAGTCTTCTCTGACCAAGACCAACCCTCCACTCTTCAGGACACACATCCCTTGACAGAGGCCTCCTGTTGTTGCTACTAATCTCACCTCAGTCCTACCACTACGCTTGAAGCCACACAAGGCCTTACACCTTGACATTATGACTATTTAACCTTTCTTTTCATACATATAAATTATTAAAATGTGTGCCTGTCTGTGGGGGGAAAACAATAGAATGCCATGTCAATCTAGTAATGGCATAGCCGCACTTGCTAGGAAAGGAAGGCAATGCTATCCTTCAGAAAGTGAAGCCATCATTCTGTTACTTAGTGACATAATATTTACATTCCAATTTTAAAGTGGCAGCTACAAATAGAAGCAGAGAGGGGGTGAATTCTCTTTAGGGACTCCATCTGTAAACTAGTACCATTATAAAAGTTCTATTTATATGCAAAAGAATGTGACTAATACTATAAGGACATCCCCACAGTGGGTCAATTTATCATACTCTGAGAAAAGAAATACAGTTAAGCAAACCCTACCTTGCAGATGTGTTGCTGCCTCCTCGGGGGTCCTCAGTGCAACATGGAGAGTTTTTGCAGAGGAGTGACAGAACCGGTTGTCCCAGAATACCTATCTAGAAAAAAAGTTCAGACAACCATTTCAGCAGCAAATTGGACAGCTTCTAGACACAGCATCATGAAAAAAGGCATGAAGAACCCTGAGCCTGCCTGTATTAGGGTTTATTTAAAGGGCTCTATGGACATTGTGAAGCTTCTAGAACCCTTGCCATTACTCTGTAAAAGGGGGATGTGGCTCAGCAGAGTGAACGTGAGTCACAGTACCACACAAAAGCAGTGTGGTGCTTTACTTGCTCATATTCTGATTCCTACCCCAGGGCATTCCTAGATGCACCATCTGGCCTCCTCAAGAGCTGGGCAGTCCTGATACCAGATTTCCAATGAGGCTGACCCAGGTTATAGTCAGAAGGAAACTTCCTTGGCTTTGCGGAATTCTATGCCAAGTCACTGAAGAGTCACTTAACTTCCTCTCCTTTGAAATACCAGTGTCAACTGCAATTGATTATAAGTAAGATGTCTTGGTTTTTACTGCTGTGATAAAACACCATGACCAAAATCAACTTGGGGAAGAAGGGGTTTATCTCAGCTTATTCTTCTAAGTAGCAATCCATCACTGAGGGAAGTCAGGTCAGGACGTCAAGTAGGAACCTGGAAGCAGGAACTGATGCAAAGACCAGGAGGACAGCTGCTTACTGGCTTGCTCCTCCTGACCTGCTGGTTTGCTAACAGTCCCAGGGTGGCACTACCCACAATAGCCTGGGTCCTCACACATCAGTTACTAATCAAGAAAGTGCCTTCCAGGCTGGCTCCAGCCAGATCTCGTGGGTCTTATGGAGACATCTCTCTCCTCTGGGATAATACTAGCTTGTGTCACGTTGACATAAACTAGACAGCACAGAGGAGAATACAGGCTTTTGGTACAGCTACCTAGGTTTAGAGCCTATGCAGCTGATCAATCTAATTGATCTTTTCATTCCATCTCTGTCAAATGGGCATTATAATATATGAAGGATGCACTTTAGAAGATAATAAGTTTTTTTCATTGTGAAAATGACTAAGAGGCCAACAGACTCTAAAGCTTACAAATGACTCAATGGCGTCCTCACTGGTTGGCTTCTCTCTGTTGTAATATTTACCTCTACTTTTCCTTCTTAGGCCCTGTTTTGAAATTACAAATTCCATAGTAACAGACACTAGTTCATTCTCTGGGATTTTGTGAAAGGGTCATTATTTCCTTTGTAAAATCTAATTATTTTGCTCCATAGCATGTCACTTGCTCTGCTCATAATGTGTTTGACATCATTTATCCTCATCCAGCAAACATTTACTGAGACTACAGAGCTACCAGGCAGCATTCTCCACAGCTCAGAACATAGTAGCCTCCAGTTCTACCTATGTTCTACACACACACACACACACACACACACACACACACACACACACACGGAGAGGCAGGGGGGAAGCAGCCTCAATCTCTATCTCTCAGTTCCTGAGAATGGAGTAAGTTTGTTGCAGACAAAGATTAAGATGATGTCATATTGGAATAGGATGGATCCAATTCAGCAAGAGGGGCTTACATCTAAAAGAAAGACCACAAGAGGAGAGCGACACAGGAGGAGCATGCCCCATGATGACTGAGACTAGTGTGAGGCTGCCACATTGCCATCAGAAAGCCAGCCAGAGGAGGAACCCCACCCCATACCCCGACCCACCCATTCCCAGGAAGATTTCTCCTAGGAACGTGGTTCTAAATGACACTCTGATTTCAGAGTGACAGTCTCCAGAACTGCCAGACCAAGAAAAAAAAATCTGTTGTTCCAAGCTTCTCAGTTTGTGGTATGTTTCGAGTGCCGTCTTATGAAATGAGCAGAGTGAATTTGTAGAGAGGTTTACATCTTTTAACACAGAGATTCAGAGAGATCTCATTGGGAATAAGCATCTGAGGCAAATTGTGAATGAGATGCAGAAAACAGACAAAAAGACAGCTTTGGATGAAGACATTTCCAGGCAGAGGGTGCAGAGGGAGCCTGAGAATGACGTAATGGAAGGGAAAGCAGACTGCCACAGTGAGGCAAGAGCTGAGGAGCAGGGGACAAGAAAGCAGGGACCAGTAGCTGGACCCCCGAGGCCTCTAGAGCTTTGCTTATTTGCTGCAAGGTAAGGTGTACAGCCTCCATAAGGTTCTGAGTTGAGTTGGAGCAAGAGCTGACTTGCATTGTTGTAAGGTCTTCCTCACTCTTTGTGGAGAATTAACTGGAGATAAGATCACTACGAAATCTCCCATGGAATCTGGAAGAAAAGAACTGCAGTGCAGTCAGTCTGTGTGGAGACAGTGGGGACAGGACAGTGCTGTGCTGTATATTCAGACTTTAAGTCCAAACAACTGGCAACCCACTGGAAGCAGAGATATGCTCCCAACTTCTTGATGCCAAGGATGCAACTAGATAGCAAGACAATTTAACTGTACTAATCATTTGAAGAAGTGATCTTCCTAAGAGCGAGTCATGCCAAAGACACAGGGGACGTCTGGCAGACATGGACTAAGAAACCAAAATATTTATGAAACTTCCAAAAGTCAAGGAAAAGACACAGAGAGGCATACAACAGAGAAGTGGGAGTTATTCAAAGAAGAAACTACAATGGATCGTGAACTTAAGAAGCTCAGTCAGTAGTCAGCAAGAAAATGGAAATTAAAATAATAAGATTCCATTTTCCTTCCATCCAAGTAGTTAACATGAAAAGGCCCAGCAAAATTCAATGTTGTCCAAGATGTGAGGAAAATAATGTAATATTCCAATTACTCCTGGCAGAATCATGAATTGGTACATTATTCTAGTGAGAGCTTTTATTGCATTTATCAAAAGCAGTATTGCTTATTCCATGCATACTGATTCTACCTGGCAGATGTGCAGGGCTCAATAAACAGGCACATAAGGGGGGACACGCTAAGAGGAGTATGAGAACAGGGCTTTTTTTGTTGTTGTTGTTGCTGCTGTTGTTTTGTCTTGTTTTTTAGTATAACAAAACTTAACAATGACCTAAAAGTTCACCTTGAAAAGGAAATGGGTAAGTAAAATTTGCTTCACTTGTAGTATGGAACAGTGCATTGTCCTTAAAAGGAACCAGTTGGCTTTGCATACATATATCAGTACACATGTTTCACATCATAATTATTAAGCAACAACAACAACAAAAAAAACCTTGAAGCACAAAAGCCACAATCACATATACTCTTGTGGCTACACAGATACATCTGTGAAAATACAAAGAATGAAGTGTGCAGGGTCATGCCCAGAGGCATAGTGCAGGGTTTGGGGCAGGAAGTAAATGTACCAGAGGAAGTAGAGAGTGAAAGGACAGGAGATGACAGGGAAGCTAGTTTCATCAATAAGCCTTATGAAAAGAAAACGGATATAAAACAAAACTCTGAAAGCAAGTCTGACTGATAAGAAGGTGCTTGCTTTGGATACTAGAAATCCAGATGTTTATCATATTATTTTTGCACCTGTTTGTACATTTCAATTTTTTTTTCAAATAAAAGAAAGAAGGAAAGATGAGTGGCAAGGGGGAGCAAGGGAAAGAGAAAGGGCAGAAATAGAGTCAAGAAAAGAGAGGGAAAAAGCAGAGGAGGGGGTGGCAAGACTGCATGTGTGGGTGGGTGGCAGAGAGTGTCAGGTAGGGAATTCTGTGCATGTTTTGGAGTGCACATAAACGGCTCACAGAGTTTGCTTTTTAAAGGATGAAATTCCAAACTCTGTGGTGTCTTGGTATTGTAGCTTTGCTCTTCTTGTTGCTTACTGTGTTTGTGGTTCTGGAGACCAAATCCAGGACCTTAGAAAGGTTGTATGAGTGTGCTACCACTGCCTTATACTCCCAGCCCACAGCTCTGCTTCTGTCATCATTGAGACCAAGGTCGATCCATCCCAGGCTACCTCAGCCTGCGGCATGGAAGTTCAGCCGAGAATGGGGAACAAATGCCATTTGGAGGGACAGGGAGTGCTCTGCCAGTGGATACCAGACCACAGTCGCATTATCCTTCCCCCACCCCCATTTTTGGAGACACCAACACCACAGTGAAGAGAGAAGCACAGGTTTGGTGACAAAGTAAACCAAACGCATTCCATGGGCGTCTTTTTAACCTTGTGGAGATGTGTGTTGCAATCTTCTAGAATCAAGGGAACAATACGCTTGATTAGTTCTCAGTGGACTTAGCAATTTTGCTTTTTTTCAAATCTCTCTCCTTCCAGCATGCTCATCATTAACCTCATATGTTCTAGGGCTGGCGATGAGGTTTTTCTCCTGTAAAGTGTAATCTGCACTTTCAAGAATCAGATTGCTTTAGGATAACTCATTTTGGTAACTAAAATCCAAAGATCCTCTCTGAACCTAGAAATCACTGACAAAGGGTCTGCATTGATAAAGCAGGGTCCTTTTCTTCCTGGAGGGAGATTGCTACAGAGGAGAAAATGCTTACAGAAAATTTCACCATCATGAAATGAATGCCCGACCTGAGTGCTGAATGGCGTCACTTGTTTGAAAGCGCATCATACCCATGCTTACTTCAGAGGCCTTAGCTTAAAACTTTCCAAGGGAGGGGCACACCTTTGAGGACTTGACCATTCCAAGTCTTTCCACGCAGCAGCGAGGAAGCAGAGGGTACCAATCAAAGGCTTGGTTTGCCTCAATTGTTTGGCTCATGTCACAGCCGTGCTATTTAAGTACCCTCATTCTGTGTATCATCTGACAGATCAGTTTGTACAAATGGTTTAGATTGATTTCTAACAGGAAAACAAACAAGGCAGGGAGGGACATTTGTGAATAAGTCACTGATGTAAGTGTGTAATTTTGTGCCTTTGAATTTGGACAATGCTGAACATGATTCCCTGTGTAGAATAGGCTTTTCAGAGCTGCTTCCATGCAGAATAGTTTAATTTGTCTGCTTAAGTGTTCATAATTATGCTGTGTGCTGTGACAAACTCTGAGGATTGCGTGCTGCACCCCATCCATACAGACAGACCCACAGCTGAGAGCACTCTTCAGGGCATCTGTGCTGACAGGATGAAGATGAGCACTGTGCTTCAAGCCACGAAGATGAACAGTCCTGCAGCCTTTGGTTTTACACTCCTGTTCCTCAGCAAATGGTTCACAGTGAAATGATGGATGCCGGAGTTATTTGGAGTTGTAACCGGTTAAACTGACACATGAAGATACCATAATCTGTTCTGCCCGATTATAGGCCTGGAAATGCTTTTGAGCAAAATAGGATCTGGTTTTGCATTGTGTTTAAGAAAATGGGTTTGGATCCTAGGGTTTGTAAGGCAAACAGGTACAGGGCTCTGCCCAGGTCACCAGTTTTCACACTTATGTTCCCATTGGTAAGTAGGGTTTATAATTCTACCTTCCAAGGCGATGTATCAGGGGATTTCATGATTCATGCAAAGGGCATGCTGCGTGGTTAGAATCAGGACAGACGTCACCATCACCTTCTGTTGTCATCAGAGTCACCATCATTATGCTTATCCAGATCGTTCACTATCACTCTCACAGCCATTCAAGGCTCACTTAAAACACCACATGCTATGTTGGTTGGTAATTAATTACTTCCATTCATTTAAAGAAGTATTTACTGAGTACATAATAAGTGTCAGACTCCATTATGGAGCCTGGGGCTGTAAGACCATTGGGGGGAAAAATGTCTGGAGAGCAATTTAAGTAGATGATAGTCAAATACTATGACTATGTACCTTCTCAGCTAAAAGACGAATAATGGAGGAAAAGAGCATGTTGATCCAAGATAGACAAACAGAAAAAGAACTGCCTTAGACCTGGGGACAGGCACATAAGGAAGAGGCAAGCCAGGGGCAGGAAGATGGCTGTCTTTAAAAAAAAAAAAAAAACACAAACATGCTCCCTCTTCACTGTTACTCAAAGTCAATAGAAAACCATCCAATGAGTCATCGGATTTAGTAGAACTTTATGACAAGCACCAGATTCTGCAGAATTCCAGATGTACAGCAATCAAGACTGATATGAACCTTGTCTCACCCAGATTTCTCAACACCTTTACCTGTGCTTGAAAAGTGTATTATAGTCAGGATTCATCTCAAAGTTAATAAAACACACCTTCGATTTATTTCATTTCATTTTATTTTACTATAAGTTTTGGAGACAAATTTTTTATTCTGTAGTCTACGATGGTTTGGAACTTACTGGGCAGCCCAGGCTGGCCTAGAACTTGTGTTAGTTATGCCAGCGAAAAGAGAAAAAAAAAAATGCTGTGATATTATTTCCGTTAGGATACCAATGCTTCACAGGACAAATAATGCCTTCCTGACCAAGATGCCCACATCAAATTTAGTGCTTTTCATGGACTTAGCAACTCACACTGCTAGACAGTCACATTTCTTTTCCTCAGTTAATTATCACATTACACCTGACACATGCATGTAACAGCCACTGGCTCTTTGCAAAGTTGATAAAAGAAGGCAAAACAGAGCAGAAGAGAGGAGAGGAGAGGAGAGGAGAAGAGAGGAGAGGAGAGGAGAGGAGAGGAGAGGAGAGGAGAGGAGAGGAGAGGAGAGGAGAGGAGGGGAGGGGAGAGGAGAAGAGAACCAGAGATGACTGGACATGAGTCTTAATATCAGAATATTTCCATTTGTTACTCTAGTGCTAGCAAAAGCAAGAGAAATGTCAGCATTTTGACTGATGCCTGATGGAGGGAAACGTTAAGTTTTTCTATGATAGAATGAGAATATATTTCCAATTTCCTAATGTTTTCTTGGTTTGGGGGGGGGCGGGGAAGGAATAAGAGAAAAATGAAAAGCCTGCCTGTTCTTTGTTTTCTTTGCAAAGGGAAAACAAAACTATAAAATGATCTGCCTGGTTAACTATCAGGAAGAAAGAAGTGAATTTAAAAGACTTTTTTTTCCCCCAATATCAGAGCACTGTAGAGTTCTGATTTTTATAGCCAAATCAATCCAATTCTCACGCACGCACGCACACACACACACACACACACACACACACACACACACACACACACACACACACACACTGCAATTGAGGAAGTATTAAATATCCCATCCTAGAACCACAGATAACATGTTCATGGGGCCTTTTGAATTAATGTTGGGGACCCTAGTGTGGTCAGTCTACTGTGGGATGAAGTAATATAACAGACTGATTCAAGTAGCTTCCATCATGCCTTGGGTCTCTGGCAGGTACAAAATCTCTATGGTTAAATCATTTCTGCATTTTCCTAAGAAAGGCTCCAGTGCTAACGAGTATCACACTCCCTCAACTAGTCGATAAAACTGCACGGAGAACATTAAGTGATGGCCCTTGAGGAAACAGTTACTAGTTAAAGGGGGAAACTCAGAGCTGAGAGTGGTGATTACAGCTGATGAGCTCCTCAGACGGCACGGGAAGATGGAGCAGTGGCTGAATAACATGTGTTTTTTAAAGGTGAGTTATCCCTTACAGCAATTACCAGAATGTGAGAGTTCCGCTCCTACTTCTCAACCTTACGCTATGAGAAAGAGCCGCTTTGAATGCAAGACTAAGAGAGCCAATTACTTCAGCACCAAGCCACATCCTAAATCCCTGGACTTGGCAGTTAAACCTTTTCTTTTTTACCCTCTTAAAAAAATGTTCTTCTAAAAATCTTCTCTGACAACTCTGACTTTATCCATTTAGACTCTGAAGAGATGAACTAAGCAATTATGTACCGAAGTCGAGAGGGAACTGAAAAATGCCTACTGTTACAGTCATAGCTCAGCCACCAAGGAGCTCTGAAGTCTGGTTCCTATTCAGTGTAAAGAGTAACAAGCATAAAGATTAACACTTACAGGACATTTGGGTTGCGCAGGGTTTTCCAGCGGCTGGTTCATCCCTGCATGATAACTTTTAAGCCAGGAACCCCCATGACACCATGTGACAGAAAAGCAAGGAAGGAGCATGCTAATTAGCTTTGCGATGCTCCAACTGAGTCCCTGAGGCACTGTGAAGGAGGAAGGCTTTATTTTGGCTCATGGTCTCAGAGGCCTCAGTCCATGGTCATGTGGCTCTATTAACCTGGGCTAGCGGGCAGTACAGTATACACACTATAATAGCGGCGTGTGGTGGAGGAGGGCTGTCACCTATAGTGGTTGCGAGGCAAAAGGCTGGGCAAGAAGGAGCATGGGTGCCCATATGACATCCAAAGACATGCTCTTAATGACCTAACTTCTTCCAATTCGACCTCACATCCTGAAGACTCCAGTACTGTCAAACAGAAGCACGGGCTGCAGACCAAACTTAAATGCACGGGGTCTTGGGAAGGCAATCTAGATCACAGTTGTAGCAAACAGCTTACCTACCACCCACAAGAACTCCCACCCAGAACCCAGCCCTTAGCAACACACTCTGTACACAAGTGTGAGAAACCTCGGCGCACTAGCTAGCTTCTTTCAGCAAGTAAGGGCTACAGTTTATGAGGCATGACAGCACAATAGAAACATCTCAGCATTGGAGGTTGTCAAGCCCCCATCCAGGGCAGGAGTAGTTTCCTTTCTAAGTCTAAGGTAACACTACAGACGCTCACTGGCTTACAGTGGGTCTGTATTCTAGAAATTCTGCATCCTCGCTTAGCAGTACAGTCTCCTTGTGGTCTCGTGGCTGACTGGGAGCCAGGTTCACACTTGTGGCCTAGCAAGTGAGAGGATCGGGCCTGTCTATCACTAGCCTGCGAAAAAATCTCCCTTCAAAATTTGAAGTCTGGATTCCATTGAATACAGACTGATTTTGTACCTTCGTTAAACCATATCGTCTTCAGTCAGGAACATCTGTACTGACTTTACAGGCCACTCTTGTGGTCATAGAGATCGTGGTCACTAACTAGCCCTCTGTGAGAAGAAGGCTTGGTTTGTGCCTGTCTCTAGCTAAGCGTTTTCTCACACTGACTCATGAGATGCTCACTGGAATCTGGAGAGCACTGCTCTTTTGATTCTTGTGTTAAAGACAAGGGAACCCAGGCAGAATGAATTAACTACTTGACCTAACCATAGCCTGTACCTGCCTGCCTGACTCTCTGTCTTGACTCTCTGTCTGTCTCTCTTTCTCACTGTGTGTATAGTGTGTATCTGTGTCATATATGTGCATGTGTGTCCAGGAGTAGACACCTGTGCGCACATGCAGAGGACAGAGGAGGACATAAGCTATCTTGCCCTATCACTTTATTCCCTTAAGACAGGTTCTCTCAATGAGCCTGAAGCATGACCTTGTTTTTTGCTTTTGTTTGTTTTTGCTTAGCAGCCAGAAAGCTCTAGTGACACTCCTGTCTCCAGGCCCCATGGCTACAATCAGTTCTGGGGATAGAGGGGCATTGACCACGACCGGATTTTTTCCATAGTTCCAAAATCATGTCCTCATGCTTGTACTTGAGGCTGTTATCTTTTGAGCCATCTTTCCGGCTCCCTAAATCACAGTTTTTAAATTTTGGATCCAGGATTCTCTTACTGAAGGAGTGGCTCAAATACTGCATGAACTCACAGTGACACTCAAATTATATCTTTCCCGTTTCCCAGTGTCTGGGCTAATTTAAACCAGAGTTCAAAATAAACCTGGAAAATGAAAGAACTCATATGAATATCAAGACAGCCTGCTTACTTTGTCATTCAGCTGTGTGTGTGTGTGTATGTGTGTGTGTGTGTGTGTGTGTGTGTGTGTGTGTGTGTGTGTGTGTTTTATAAAGAAGTAGCCTCAGGGCTGGGGAGATAGCTCAGCAAGTAAAGCTATTGCCACACAAGAGTGAGGACAGGGTTTATATCCCCAGAGCTCACACAAGGGCAGAGCAATGACACTGTCTTTAATGTGCCTACAGTGAAATGGGAAGCAGAGGAAGGAAGGTCCCTAGATGCACCTGTGCCAACTGGCCTGGTTGGTGCATTCAGCAACAAAAAGAAACCCTTGCTTAAACAACACAGAAAGCAAAGACTAACAAGAAGTCCTCTGATGTCACACATGGCCACAAAAGACAGGCAGAAAAGGACATATGGGCAGACAGCTCACATATATCTGCTGTATGGCATAGCGTATTTTGGTCACCTGGGTAGCCATTATCTTTGAGTTGATACCATGTTGTTCTGAGTTGCACAACTCTGGGTTTTCTGCTTTCCCTACTGGAGAAATCTGTTCTCTTATTCATTTAAGATATTATTTTTTAAGATATATTTTACTTAACCCAATATATCAAAAATATTTCAACATATAATAAAATTTATGATATATTAAAATTTTTATGTTAAGCATTCAGGATTCGGAGTGTACTTTATAGCCAATCTGAGATCATAGTGCCTATGAGTGCTGAGGGTCTACATGTCAGTTGTAGCTTACCAGTACTAGCTCAGGTCTAGATCTGGAATGAACAGGGTCCCAAAATGGACTCTTTCACATATGCCTCCTGGTCCCTTGAGAGTTCTGCTGACCTCTGCATGCCCTGTGCCCCACTCTCTCTAACCTTCCTCCTGAGGTTGAAGGGAGAGAGAGGACAGCTCCCAGCTCTGCAGGAGGCAAGGACCATGGGGATCTAAGAGGTTTTTTAGAATCTTTTCAATATTTACTTAATATTCCTTAAGTCCTACCTAGTTCCCAGAGACACTATCTCCTGATCCTTTCTGGAATCGCGCTTTCAGTGTCCCTTCCCCCTCTAAGCAGGCCTCTGGCTTCTGAAACTGCTCCTGTAATTATAGCCATCCATTGCCTAACAACAGGGACACATCCTGATAATAGTTCCTAGGCAGCTTCATCAGTACCAAACAACACGGCATGTACTTATGCAAACTAAGATGGCTACAGCGTTTCCAGGCAATATCACCTATGACACCCTGGCCAGGTAGGCTATCTCCTAATCAAAAGGTCAGGGTCCAGTGCATGATGTTACTTTTATTACTCTTTTTTTTTTCTCCTACTCTTTTAATTAATTATCCCCTCCTGTTTTGAAATGATTGTAGAGCTACATGTGGATAATAATAAGAAACACAGAGAGAGTCTATATGCCCATTACTCAATTTCCTATAGTGATGATATTTTATAAAACAATAATTCCTCCATGATACTGACATGCATAAACACGGTATGTATTACATCTTATTGCCATTCAGAGCCAAATCCCTCTCCTTCTCACCCATTATCCTCAACTGGACTTTCAAAACTGCTTTTCAAGAATGCCATGTAATCTTTGACATCGCATCCCTCAGCCCAGTCCAAGTTCTTGAACATTTCACAAACTATTTCCATGTATCAAGCTCCTTGCTCAGTGGTCCCACAGGAAGAATGCACCACTTGTTTAGTCACTAGGAAACTGGAGCGCAGTCTTTCCAGTTGATGTGAAGAATTTGTCCAAACATATTAAGACACTTTACCCATTTTCCAGGTTTTTTTTTTTTTCAATTTGATTTTGGGAATGTTTTGTGTGTTCTCAATGCAAGGGATTTGTGTGCCTTCATTTCTTTTTAGACACATGGTTTGAAAATGTTTCTTACTCTGTCACTTGCCTTCTCTTTCTCTGAGGAGAGCTTCCAGAGAGGCGCTTCAGTTCCTGTGCAGAGTTCATAAGGAGTTCATTAGAATCAGCTGAACATTTCATATTTGGCAGTATTATAAATTACCCTGTTTTTAATTTCACTGTCCACAGCCGTTGCCAGTACACAGAATCACAGGGGTTCTTTTCTTCATCTTGTATTCCACAATCCGACTGAGCTCACTCACTTCCTTTCAGCATTGGTTTTGTGTGCCCTTTTTCCTTTGCAGATCATTTAACTTTTTTCTATGTAGAAAATCATGTCATTGACAAATACCAATGCTTCCCCCTCCACATTACTTGTCTGCCTATTCTCTTTTGTTTCCTACCCGCTTTTATTAGAACTCCCTGTCTGATGCTGAGATCTCCTGTGGTATTTCACTTCATTTATTTTTACCCAAAACATCTTTTTTCTTTAGTCTTCAGAAAAGTCAAATTCTTCGTTTTCCAAAATAACCATGATTATCTGAGAAAAATGGGTGTAACTCTTCAAAGCATTTCCCTTTAACAGAAATTAGCTTTATAAAAAAAAAACAAAAAACAAAAAAACACAAGCCTTAAAAGTTTAAACAAAATCAGAACGTACCATAAGTCAAAGGAATCTGCTCATCTTGCAGGCCCTTCTCCTCCAGGAACTGGTGTTATCGTATTGCTTCCGTCCAGTAAAATCTGACCTCGTTTAGTAGTCCTTCCTCCCAATGCAATTCCAAACTCTACCTTTCAGCACCTTACTGAGAAAGTCATCAGATCCCAGGACTGGTTTTAATAACTTTTCTATCACTCTTCATCACAGTATGAATTCTTGATCCTATGCAAGCGTTCATAAGCTCTAATGGCAGGAGCTGCAACCACTGCAGTGGCCGCATTAGCCACTATGGCCATGTCGGAAGTCCTTGTGATACCTTTTAATATTTTAGGGAAAATATGCTGAGTTTTCATCATTAAGTGTAATATACCTCATAGGTTCTGTTTGCTTTTATTTATTTATTTATTTATTATTAGTTTGCTTATGTGTGTGTGTGCACATGTGCATGTGTGCACGTGCACATGAGTCATGATACTGGAATGGTAGTCAGAGGATGGCTTGTAGGAGTCAGTTCTCGCCCACCATGTGGGTAGAACTCAGGTCTTCAGGCTTGGCAGCACTGGTACACTTTCACAGACAAGGTGGGTTCTTATAGAAGCTGTTTATCAACTTGTGGAGGGGCCCTTAAATTTTGTTGCTTTTCATAAACCAGTGCTGAATTTTTTGAAAACACTTTTTCCTTATTTTTTTGTTACCTTTAATATGCTAATGTGATAAATTATATTAGTTAACTTTTTAATAATTAACCAGAATTATATTGATTTAATTAATAGTGAACCTGGCTTGTATCTTTGAAGTAGACTCAGTTGTGTAATGATGTATATGTTTCCCTATTTATTTCTAAATTTTGTTTGCTATAATTCCATTAAAATATTTTTTGTTTCTATGTTCATTAGAGTTGTGGCAACATAGTTAGTGTTTTGTTTTTTGCACTGCTTTTGGTTTTGGGAGACTCTTGGTAATATTTTTATAAAATTAACTAAAAAGAAATAGTATAAAAATCTAATTTCTCAGTGAAACTATTTTGGCCTAAATATTTGTGTTTTTATACATTATTTTTTAAAAGAATTAATTTTTTTAGTTGTTAAAAGCTATTTATATTATCTGTTTCCTAAGGATCAACTGAAGAAATTTAGTGTTGGTTTTCAAAATTAGTGTTGTATTTCATCTAAGTTGTCAAATGCTGGGTAAGTACAGTGCTCTGCCATTAGTATCCTGATGTCTGTTGTGTCTGTAGTGATAGCCCCTGCTTCCAAGCCTCTTAGTTAGTCTTCTCTGGAGGTTTGTCAGTTTTTTTGACTTTCAGAGCGAATCAGATAGTCCTGCTTCATTTGTATTAAAGTTTTACAGTATCCATCTTTTACCATTGTGCCTTCAGTTGGCCTCCAGTTATCTCAAGTGGACGGTTCTTAAAGAATAACAGCTCAGCTAAGCCCCATGTGCGTATGGCTTATTTTAAAACATTTAGCTATAATGTAATTGCTATATTTTAAGGCATCTTATTTTTGTTCTCTTTGCTTTTTGTATTTGTTCTTTATATTTTCCATGATTTTTGTGAACTATGTGAACATTTGAGTAATTCATTTGGTATCTTTAAAGTGGTTTTAGAGCGTCACTTTTCACAGTTTTAGTATGTGTTAAATATTACATTATATATTCATAAAATGAATTGATTCTTTGTATCTTCATCTTGCCACTTTTGATAAGAATTAAACCTCTCTTTTTATCCTTACCTTTATTCATAAAATAATGATCTTAACTTCGTCTATACACATCTGCTTCACATCCTTATCAGAGTGTTCAACCTTTGAACACCATTTAGAATTTTCACCATCATTTTGCCTTTTCTTTCTAATGTTTCAGGGTTCCATTTTAACTGTTTTCATTCTTTAGGAAGATCTACTGGCAGCACATTCTCTTGGTTTTTCTTCCTCTAAGAGAAGAAGCCTTTAACTCCTCTATTCATTGCTGAAGGACATTCTCACTGGTTATAGGATTCTAGGTTGACTCTTGACTGATACTTTCATTCAGTCCTTGAAAGCTTTAAATTCCAGAGTGTCAGTAGGAACTCAAGATGAAAAGTGTATAATAGTCTTCACCCTCTTGAATTCAAATGTCACCAGAATACTCTGGTCCTTGCAGGAGGAACAGCCATGTTAAAAATAATTACAGTAACATACAATAGTGAGAGAAATGTACTTACCTTGACTAATGGTCAGAGAAAGGGGTCAGATGATGTATTTGGGGAAAAGTCAGATTTGACAGACAGGGGTCTGACCCCAACCCTGACTCTGACCCTGACCTGATCCTCAGACCTCTGAAGAAGCAGGTGGAGATGATAGGGGAAAGAGGAGGTGCTGAACTCCTCTCTGCTCAGGCTCAGGACTTTATTCTGAGTGTATCAGGGAGCTGCTCCATTTAAAGCACTGATTACTACAGTCGTGCTCTCTTAAAGTATCCTTCAATGAGTTATTAGCTTTCTCTTCAGTATGATATAGACGAAAATCTAGTTTGTGTGTGTTAGAATATCTAGTTAGTGTGTGTTCATAGCAAAACAAAAAGAGAGACACAAAACTCTATGAGTCTATCTTCTGCTGTTCATTTTGTCTCCTGGGTGACTTCAGTGTGATCAGGGCAAAGTGGCAGGTAGAGAGAGAAGGGAAGACTGTCAGCTTCGCTGCAGCATTGTCACAACATCAACATTTCCAGCTTTGTCACAACATCAACATTTCCTAACATGTATTTCACACTATTTACCAGGTGAATCAGGTGAATATTTACCAATGCCCTTGGCTACAAAGGAAATGGATGTATGTAAACTTTGTCAAATTTGCATTCTGCTCTTTAGAAGTACACAGTATCCCAAGACCTTCAGATTGTTGCTATCCCTGTGTTGCCCTACTGCCAGTTTGCCATATACCCAGGGCTTCTTCAGGGAAGGAACAAGAACTCATTTCTATAGGTGTTGAGTGGTTATATGACTGTAACCAACACGCACTTTGGTGAACACACATTTCAGAGAAGAACAGGAAAAAATGAAGATTATAATGATAGGTAACAATAGTGCTTACCTATTTCCGTGTTTGAATTTTAGTCCAAATGTTTAAAAGGACCTTTAAGCTGCCTCTCAGGGGCATATGTGCTTAGCTTTCGAGACATGGAAGAGATCTGGGGGCTAGGAAGATGGTACAGTCAATACTGTGCATGCTGCACAAGTATAAAGCCTGAGCCCAGCACCTAGGTAAAGAGATGTAATGGTGGCCCATGTCTGCAATCATAAGGATGGGGAGGCAGAGACAGGAAGGTCACCAGAGCTTGTTAACAGCCAGTCTTGATTTCAAAATTTAAAGAGAGACCCTGTCTCAAAAAATAAGGTGGAAGACAATAAAGGGAGATGCCCTACATGAACCTCTGGCCTCCAATGTACTTGCATGCCCAAGTACACACACACACACACACACACACACACACACACACACACACACACACACACACACAAATTCAATTCAATTAACACTGTGACACAATTTCCTTTGGGGGCTGATTTAATAAGCACCTTAAAGTCAGGTTCTTCCATTTAATTCATTTATTCATGTATTTATTTATATTTATTTTAAATTTACTTCTATTGTTTTTAAACTGAGCAAATGTGCATGCGAGTGTAGGTACCCTCAGGGGCCAGTAGCACTGGATGCTCCTGGAATTGGAGCTACAGGTAGTTGTGAGGTGCCAGATGTGCATGCTGGGAATGGAACTCAGGCCCTCTGTAAAAGCACAAGGGACTCTTAACCAATGAGCCAGTGCTTGAGCCCCAGGTTCTTCAGTTCTTAAAAGTCAAACTGTTTAACAGAATAAGAAATCTGAAAAGTATCCATCAAAAATGAAGATGTCAAGTTTACATTATATTATCAGATAGGAAAAGGAGCCAAAACCAACTCTCTGGTCAGGGCTGGAAGCAAATCAGACTGGAAGGAAACATGACTGTGTTCCTTTTCCACTAAGATATTTTCTCTTTTAGTTTCCATCTCTTTTCTTTCATGGTATATTGTTGTGTTCTGTTGTGTTTCTTTGAATAATCTGTGTATAGTTATACTATGGGTGTGTAGAGTGTGGTCAGTGTGAACAGAGCTGTCAGTGTGTAAATTGACATGAGTGTACAGAGCTAGGATTGTGTACAGAGCTGACAGTATGTACAGAGCTGTCAGCGTATAGAGTGATGTGTGTGTACAGAGCTGTCAGTGTGTACAATGAGTCAGTGTGTACATAAATATGAGTGTATAGAGCTAGGAGTGTGTACAGAGCTGACAGTGTGTACAGAGCTATGAGTGTTTACAGAGCTATCAGTGTGTACAGAGATGTCAGTGTATACAGGGCTGTCAATGTGTACAGAGATGTCAGTGTGTACAGAGATGTCAGTGCGTACAGAGCTATGAGTGTGTACAGCACTTTCAGTGTGTACAGCACTTTCAGTGTGTACAGCACTTTCAGTGTGTACAGAGCTGTCAGTGTGTACAGAGATGTCAGTGTGTACAGAGATGTCAGTGTGTACAGAGCTATGAGTGTGTACAGCACTTTCAGTGTGTACAGAGCTATCAGTGTGTACAGAGCTAACAGTGTGTACAGAGCTGTCAGTGTGTACAGAGCTATCAGTGTGTACAGAGCTGTCAGTGTGTACAGAGCTATCAGTGTGTACAGAGATATGAGTGTGTACAGCACTTTCAGTGTGTACAGAGCTATCAGTGTGTACAGAGCTGACATTGTGTACAGAGCTGACAGTGTGTACAGAGCTGTCAGTGTGTACAGAGCTATCAGTGTGTACAGAGCTGTCAGTGTGTACAGAGCTATCACTGTGTACAGAGCTGTCAGTGTGTACAAAGCTATGAGTGTATTTAGCACTTTCAGTGTGTACAGAGCTGTCAGTGTGTACAGAGCTGTGAGTGTGAGAAGAGCTATGAGTGTGTACAGCATTTTCAATGTGTACAGAGCTATCGGTGTGTACAGAGCTGACATTGTGTACAGAGCTGTCAGTGTGTACAGAGCTGGCAGTGTGTACAGAGCTATCAGTGTGTACAGAGCTGTCAGTGTGTACAGAGCTATCAGTGTGTACAGAGCTGACATTGTGTACAGAGCTGTCAGTGTGTACAGAGCTGTCAGTGTGTACAGAGCTATCAGTGTGTACAGAGCTGACATTGTGTACAGAGCTGTCAGTGTGTACAGAGCTGTCAGTGTGTACAGAGCTGTCAGTGTGTACAGAGCTGGCAGTGTGTACAGAGCTGACATTGTGTACAGAGCTGTCAGTGTGTACAGAGCTGTCAGTGTGTACAGAGCTGGCAGTGTGTACAGAGCTGACATTGTGTACAGAGCTGGCAGTGTGTACAGAGCTGACATTGTGTACAGAGCTGTCAGTGTGTACAGAGCTGTCAGTGTGTACAGAGCTGTCAGTGTGTACAGAGCTGTCAGTGTGTACAGAGCTGTCAGTGTGTACAGAGCTGTCAGTGTGTACAGAGATGTCAGTGTGTACAGAGATGTCAGTGTGTACAGAGCTATGAGTGTGTACAGCACTTTCAGTGTGTACAGAGCTATCAGTGTGTACAGAGCTAACAGTGTGTACAGAGCTGTCAGTGTGTACAGAGCTATCAGTGTGTACAGAGCTGTCAGTGTGTACAGAGCTATCAGTGTGTACAGAGATATGAGTGTGTACAGCACTTTCAGTGTGTACAGAGCTATCAGTGTGTACAGAGCTGACATTGTGTACAGAGCTGACAGTGTGTACAGAGCTGTCAGTGTGTACAGAGCTATCAGTGTGTACAGAGCTGTCAGTGTGTACAGAGCTATCACTGTGTACAGAGCTGTCAGTGTGTACAAAGCTATGAGTGTATTTAGCACTTTCAGTGTGTACAGAGCTGTCAGTGTGTACAGAGCTGTGAGTGTGAGAAGAGCTATGAGTGTGTACAGCATTTTCAATGTGTACAGAGCTATCGGTGTGTACAGAGCTGACATTGTGTACAGAGCTGTCAGTGTGTACAGAGCTGGCAGTGTGTACAGAGCTATCAGTGTGTACAGAGCTGTCAGTGTGTACAGAGCTATCAGTGTGTACAGAGCTGACATTGTGTACAGAGCTGTCAGTGTGTACAGAGCTGTCAGTGTGTACAGAGCTATCAGTGTGTACAGAGCTGACATTGTGTACAGAGCTGTCAGTGTGTACAGAGCTGTCAGTGTGTACAGAGCTGTCAGTGTGTACAGAGCTGTCAGTGTGTACAGAGCTGACATTGTGTACAGAGCTGTCAGTGTGTACAGAGCTGTCAGTGTGTACAGAGCTGGCAGTGTGTACAGAGCTATCACTGTGTACAGAGCTGGCAGTGTGTACAGAGCTGACATTGTGTACAGAGCTGTCAGTGTGTACAGAGCTGTCAGTGTGTACAGAGCTGTCAGTGTGTACAGAGCTGTCAGTGTGTACAGAGCTGTCAGTGTGTACAGAGCTGGCAGTGTGTACAGAGCTGTCAGTGTGTACAGAGCTGTCAGTGTGTACAGAGCTGTCAGTGTGTACAGAGCTGGCAGTGTGTACAGAGCTGTCAGTGTGTACAGAGCTAACAGTGTGTACAGAGCTATCACTGTGTACAGAGCTGTCAGTGTGTACAGAGCTATCACTGTGTACAGAGCTGTCAGTGTGTACAGAGCTGTCAGTGTGTACAGAGCTGGCAGTGTGTACAGAGCTGACATTGTGTACAGAGCTGTCAGTGTGTACAGAGCTGGCAGTGTGTACAGAGCTGGCAGTGTGTACAGAGCTGGCAGTGTGTACAGAGCTGTCAGTGTGTACAGAGCTGGCAGTGTGTACAGAGCTGTCAGTGTGTACAGAGCTGGCAGTGTGTACAGAGCTGGCAGTGTGTACAGAGCTGTCAGTGTGTACAGAGCTAACAGTGTGTACAGAGCTATCACTGTGTACAGAGCTGTCAGTGTGTACAGAGCTGGCAGTGTGTACAGAGCTGGCAGTGTGTACAATGAGTCATTGTATGATGTTTGCCTCTTTGGCAATATGAATGGGTCAGTTCTTTCCTACCACGTTTTCCTTCCAGAAATCCTCCCTATTCGTGTCAGATACGGACTATGATTTTTTTTCCTCTACCTGTTTATGTTTTAATTAAATTTCAGAAGTGAGTGTATGAGGGAGGACAACACTTTACTTGGAAATGTGCTTTTTGTAAACAGGTTAAGAGGGCTGTATTTAATTTTATTTTTGAGTTCACATTCTGAACAGGGATTTTTTTTTCTATCTACATTTTTTGTGATACCTTTTTTTCTAGACTGTCTTGCCTTCTCATCTGCTTATACAACACATTATACCCAAATTATATTATAAAATGAATTTGACCTTCATGGGAAAAAAGCAGAGAATCTGTCAGAAGTCATGCAGATTTTGTCCACAACACAGCATTTCTATACAGAGAATACAACATCCTATATAAGCAAGATACAATGTGTTTTGCTGTCCTTTAAATAGGAAATGTCCCTAATGGGCCTACACTTTGAATCTGTATCCCAGATAGTGGTCTTAGGGCTTAGTTGGCTGAAATGAATCACTAAAGACAAGGATTTGAAGGTTCTAAAAAGAAGCCCCGATTTGGGCCCCATTTGCTCAGCTTCTTGACCCACCGTGATATGAAAAGCCCCACCATACATCGCCACCATCATGGACTTTAGCCCACCTTCTCTACCATGATGAGCCCAAACCCTCCTGCACCATTCATTCAACAGCAATCTTTCTTTTCTTAAGTTGTCTGTTCTAGGGATTTTATTCACAGTGATAAAAATAAATAAAATATGATACAACATAGCTAGAATTAAACCACATGAATTAATGTCATCTCACAGTGTTTATCATACTTGATAGTAGAAGAACAAGTCATTACAGTACTGGAGGGATGGCTAAGTGGTCAAGGACAAGTCATTATGGTACTGGAGGGATGGCTCAGTGCTCAAGGGCGTGTATTATCTATCCCCATTTGGGGCAGCTCAGAACTGTCTGTGACTCTTTCTCCAGGTGATCTGACACCCTCTGTGAGAACCTGCACATATAGTAATCACTGATGGACAATATATATATGTATGAAATCAAGGGGTTGAACTTAAAAGCATCTGCTGCTACTCCAGGATCCTAGGTTCAGCTCCTAGCACTACACAGCTGCTCACACCTGAGTAAATCCAGTTTCAGGGATCCAGTGCTCTCTCTGGCCTCTTCAGGCACCAGGCATGCACATAGTGTGTGTATGTGTGTGTGTGTGTGTGTGTGTGTGTGTGTGTGTGTGTGTGTGTGTGTACATGCACACAGTCAAACACCAAGGCACATAGAACAAATTAAATAAAACTATTTTTAACAAGAAAGCAACAGTATTTTTATCTTTCCCTTTTATAATCTATCAATCTTAATTTTACTTTCTTCTGTTGGTCCAGTGTTTTATCTAAAGAAGATTAAATACAATTCTTCATTCCATTTTACTACATGGAGGCTGAAATTGTTATAGATCCAGCATATTTTCAACAATTAAATATGCTATCATAAGTTATCTTTTAGAAGAAATAAAATGTAAAGTGTGGCAGTAAAGGAGCAGCTGTCAATCTACCAAATCCATTACCATTGAGAAGCAACTGTGTGCGTTGTATATTTAGATAATTTATTAGAACAATTAGAATACATCCTTGTTGTCTTTTAATTAGATTATTCCTTGTTCTGGTAATTATACCAGACAAGGGAGAAAAATAGTCTCAGGATTCTGAAATCATCTGTAGACTGTGGAAAGTGAGTGATCAATAATGCTAATCTACTGGAACGCTTAAATTCTTAGGAAGAGAGCTTTTTATCTTGAGTCTTCCTTTGTATAATCAGCAGTATTCCTCACTGTCTGGCTCATCTTGCCTAAAGTTTGAAAGTAAATACACTGGACAAATAACAGATATTTATTCAGCTGTCAGAAGCCTGGTAAGGCTGGGCCACCTCCTGCCTCCAGTGCTCAGACAACACTTCACTTCCTTGAAAAATGCCGACAAGTAACCGCAAACGAAGGACTTAGGATCCCAGGCACATCCAACGGTCTGAACATCTAATGGGGAAGATAAAGGAATTCTCAGCTGCAGGAATTGTAAACTACCTTGGCTTGGAAATATATTCAAGTTGTTGTAATGTTTTCATAAATGATAAAGCCACTAAATAATATGAGAAGAGTAACTCTCACCCCTTACATGCAAGCTAATTTGTAGAAATTGACCAGTAGGCTAACAGAAAAGATAGGTAAGTTGAACCTCTGTCTTGGCTTATGTGTAGTGGAGTACAGAGTGATGCCAGAAGTGCTCTCCTGTGTCCCAGGCAATCGTCACTGGCCATGAAGGACACGCTGAGGAGCAGTTCCCAGAACTTTCAGGACTCAGAATTTGAGTCAGGAATGGGCATCATCTGTCCTACAGCACAACCTGACAGTTGGTTGAAGAGTGTTGGGAGCCACAGAATTGACCCCAATGAATCTGGAGTTCTCTGTAATACTAGGCAACACAGATACCCATCCCCCAGCCCAGATTACAGGAATCTCGGTCAACCTCAGTCAATGCAAAGTCCTAATGAGACCATGTCTAGACAGTATTGATCTCTTTACCAGAAAAAAAAAAATCAGACTGTGACTTCGTTTCTAGCTTACTCCAAATGACATCCAAGTTGTGATGTTTCATTCACACATGGCCTCCCTAACTACACTCCTTTTGCCAGTGACACAGCTAAGACACAATGGCTTCTTTTCAAGGTATATAGAACATGTGAATGTTTAACCCTGATCGTCAACTAGCGTCTAAGAAGGTTATTTAATTATTCTAGAGATGTTAGATGAATCTTCAAAATATACACATGTGTGTGTGTGTGTGTGTGTGTGTGTGTGTGTGTGTGTGTGTGTATTTCTACGGAAATGAAAGAGGCTTTGAATGAACCAAAAGTGAGCACAAACTGATGGAGCAACAACACGAGTTAATATAGGTAAAACATCCCATGGAGACAGCATTAGCTTGCTCCATCCAAAAGGCTTTCTATGAAAGCCCTGGGTGCACCACTACAGCTATTATGCGTCCCAGTTTGGGAGGAAATGTTCCTCCACAGAAGCATCTCTTTAAATATTCAGGTATACCAACCAAAACCTGAGGGTCCCCATGTCTCTTGTCTTCAGACTAGTCAAGCATACTGGGCAGAATACTAGCCTACAGGCACCAAAGTCTTGCATTTAGTTGCACCATAGGGAGGCATTCCAAAGCATGGTGAGGATTCTATGTGCCTGTAGAAAGTCAGGAAGCGAATGCCACTTGCAGTTACTGCAGGAGTGGGGTACAGACAGTAGGCAGGTGAGGTAGAATCGGGTATTACAATCAGAAGTGGAAAGCGGAATTCCATCTTTCCTACGAGTGAAATGTAGTCAAGACCATGGCAATCATGTGGTTCTTGATCATGAAATATTCTTAAAGCAGGATTTGTCCACATAGGAAAAAACCATGTTATTATGCCACAACAATATGAATTATGCAGAAGAAACCCCAAACAAAAATAACTCAGGGAGTTGGTGAGGTGGCGCACACCTGTGACTCCGGCACTCGGGAAGCCAGACACAAGTGAATCTCTCGGAGTTAGAGGCCGGCTGGGTCTACAAAGTGAGTCCAGGACAGCCAAGGCTATACAGAGAACATCCCCTTGCTTGTCTTCACCCCTCAAATAACCCAGTGGGACTGCCACCACTATGGCTAGTATCACACATACACAGCACCTAGGGCAGAGTGATGTATTGTGAACATGCTAACTAAGTGTTATATTAGTCTCAGAAGTATTTACCATCTCAAGAAAACAAGAGAGAGTCCCATTAGCTCATAAGGTCTTGAACTGGATTTTGAACTGTTTAAGCTTTGCTGCCCAAACTGAAACTGAGTTAGAGGTAGGGGTGCTCGCATGCCTAGAACCATAGTTATTAATAGCAAAGGCCATCAGTATATGAAAGACACAGCATGATGTGAGAAGCAAGAGGGAATGATACTCTTCGCAGACAAGGCAGATTATAGTAGAAGGTCTGGGCAAAGCCTGAGATTGCTGTACATTGCCAGGGATAGGGTGATGAACAAGTTCCCTTGATCCCGATGCACAGAGGAAGGCGCGTGCGCACACACACACACACACACACACACACACACACACACACACACACACACACACACACACACACACACACACCCTTACTGATCAGCAGAGAGAGAATGGCAAAAAGGAGAGCTTGGAAATGGGTCTAAGAGGAAAAAAAAACCAAAAGCAACCAAAAACAAAAAACAAAACAACAACAAGAAAACAAAACCTTTTCAACGAGGCATGAATAGCTGTGGTTTGGGATTCTCTTGTAGAAACCTTACTTTCTCTAGTGAAATGTAGACTCCTGCAAATGCGTTGACAATAACAGGATGGCTTGCATAATGTTTTATTGCCAGAGCCTTTACTCAAACATTCTGATTTGGCCAAATGCTAAATCAGTTAAACTTGACAGGAAAAACATTTCACTATTGATTAAATAATCTATTTTAAAAATGCATGAACTTAGCACACAGATAAGGAGTATGTTCTAGAAATTAGAAATAAAATCAGACATTTCAATAAAAAGGGATGAGGACATTTTGCACCATCTTAGGGCATTGATTTTCTTGGGTTTTGGATACAATTATTGGCTCAGGGGCAGAAAGAGCCCTCTGCATAAACACAGAGTATTTTTTCCCTGCCTCCAGGTTACAAGAGTGCAAAGATGAAAGCTGGTTCTTAAGCCTCCCCAGGGTGTGATTGAACATATTGTCTGTCTTTAAAATGTCTTAAAATGCCTTGTGATCACTCCTCCTAAAGACTATCCCGTACACTTCTCTAGCATATGACCAGCTGTTTCCTGGTGACACAGTGAAGACACAGATGTAGCTATCAGACCCTCTCATCGCTTATAAGATCATTGCCATTCATATCTATCGTGATTTTCCAAATTTTGTTGAAATAATTCTTAGTCTTCCAAAATCAGGACAAGAACTAGAAAATGTTTTACCTGCTTTACTATGATGAAAATCAAGGGGTTTCCCCATTTTTCTCAACTTATTTAGGATTTCAGCCTGGTCTTCATTATTGCTACAAAGCTCCTTGTTATAAACACAATGTCCTCCGTACCATACTGACAACTTCCCCGAAGGTGCAGGTTTGTTTACTGTGTTATACTCTTGTGGTCTGCTGGATTTTTTTCTGATATGCTAATTTGTTCTAAATTTTTGGGTGCCACTGTTGTTATTTATTAAATTCACTGTGAATGTGAATTTTATTTTCAAAGGAAGTCATAATTCTTTATTACCAGCTTAGTATTAACAATTAATCTAATAGACATTGTATTTTTAAGTATAGCAAAGTCAAATTTTGTTAAAATAGTAGTCTTCAAGGCCTTCTATTTCCTGGCAAAATAAATTAATGTTACATAACCTTTCTCCTTTTACCTCAGTTTCTAAGACAAATATCATTGTTTTTAAACTATGGTAATGGAAACAAAAACACAACAGGAAAAATGAAGGGATAATGAGAGAGGCACATAAGGCTAAAGGGAAAGCAAATGCCTGTTAAATGGAAGAGTAAAAGAGAGGGAGGAGAGGAAGGGAGGGAAGGAAGGAGGAGGGAGAGAAAAGGGGAAAGAGAGGGAGAGGAAAAAAAAGTGAGGGGGTAAGAGAGGAGAGAGAGAGAGAGAGAGAGAGAGAGAGAGAGAGAGAGAGAGAGAGAGAGAGAGAGAGAATGAGCAGTGTGAATGGCACCCTGGCTCCTGAGCAGTGGAGAGGTATGGTCACAGGAAAGAATATTAAGAAAAGCTACAGAATTTTCAAGGTTGTTGGCGTCAGGAGTAAACTGAACATTAAAACAAAATTTATATGTTTCATTGTTCTTAAGACTGAACTAACCACAGGAGCCCGAGCATTTATGCATGTTATGCAAATGCTTTCCAAAGCTGCTACTTATTTGTTGATATCTACCCTTCAGTTTCTATTACATGTCCTTAAAATGCAAAACACGAATCTAATCGTCCCATACATTTTCAAGAATTCTCAACCTGCTTGAAATGAAATTCCACCAATGAATTCACAGGCTGATGTCTGGCCCAACCCTGCAGACTACTGGAATTTTTTAAAAAATTATTTGAACACATGGAAATGGAAGTGTCTGTCAATGTCAAATAAAGAAGACACATGAGGAATGAATGACTGCTACAGAGCAAAACAGTTTTAAACTACTTGCCATGTAGTTACAGTTGAGCGAGAAGAAGAAAGTAACAGGAAAAGCCGTAGCTTGTATGGTAAGTTTTGTGCCTGGGATTACTCATGGCATCATAAGCACTTTTGGCTTTGTTGTTTCACTATCCAGGTCACCCAGAAAACTGGGCTTTGGGGTGATTTGGCTATTGGGATTCTACATGTCTTTCCTCAGTTACATTATTAAAAGATGAACATGGCAAAATATAACATGCACTATTCTTAAGGAAATACACAAAGGAAACTAAAATGGATATTATATTATCATCTTTCTACCTGATGTTAGATATTTATAAACTAAACATCACTACTAAAAATGTGCCATATAGGAAGAAGAAGTGTGAAAGACATAACAAACCGAGGATTTAGAAACATAGATATGTCTACATACTTACATGTGTGTATGCATGTGTCATTTTTATATGGCACATAAAACACAAAGGGATTCCTGTGAGCTAAGCCACGAAGACACAGTCTTATCTTAGGGAAGAGGATTTAAATGTAAAGTCATAGCCTAGGATGAAAGTGGCACGGAATCAAATATACCCCTGACAAGCTCTGAAACACCTGTAGGGTGCGTGTGATACTTCTTTGTGTAGTCAGGCTCACAGTAAATATTTGAGAACAAATAGCTCAGGCAGGCTAAAGGAGGGAGAGAAAAAAAAAGCATCCATGCAAAGACATACTTATCCAAAGTACTGTGATGTTAAGGAAATACCAAACCCCCATCACCGAAACTTTCCAGGTCGGGAAAAGAATGTAAAGCAATAGGCCTCCATGTGTTTAATGCTATTTTCTTTAAGCTGTGCAGACAAAGGTTCAAATCTAGCCTCTGGCACTAAATTAACTGGGTACAACCCTGAGTAAGCCATTAAGCTTTCTGAATTTCAATTTCCTCATCTGACAAAAATACCAAAATCTATCTAATGGGAACTCTTTTAGGACAAAATAAGGTAATCTTGGTAAAATATATGCCATGCCAGGTGCACGGTAAGCATCCAAACAAGGTTGCCATGTCGTGTTGCTATAAATTTAAACGAGTGAAAATTTTCCTTCACAAAAGCTCAGATTGGTCACTTAAAGAGTAGACACTGCAGTGTCAAATCCCTATAATCCCAGCAGTGGGTAAGCTGAACAGGACTGCATTCAAGGTCAAGGCCAGTGTGGCTTGTACAGTGAGGTGCAGGCCAACTTGGAATATGTTGCAAGACCAGGTTTTGCATGGTTTGGTTTGCTTTTAAGCAACAACAAATAAAAAACAAAACTCCAGCACTGATATTAAGTCATTGGACCCAACGCTGACTGAGTCTGTGGTGGTTTGGCTGAGAACGCCCTCCTAGGCTCAGATGGTTATTAAATACTTGGTGCCCAGTGCGTTGTGGCATTGTTGGAGGAAATATGTTCCTGAGGGCAGGCTTTGAAG
This sequence comes from Acomys russatus, assembly GCF_903995435.1. NCBI lineage: Eukaryota > Metazoa > Chordata > Mammalia > Rodentia > Muridae > Acomys > Acomys russatus. Next base: position 45,513,348 of record NC_067139.1, read on the forward strand.
TACCATTCCCAGTGATTTCTCTGATCCCTGTTTGCTGTGTGAGATGTAAGTTCTCAGCTGTTCCTATCACAATGCCTGCCTTCTGTCATGCTTCCCTGTCATGATGGGGATGGGCTCTTAAGCCTCAGAGACCATAAGCCCAAATAAAGCCTTCCTTCTATAAGGTGCTTTGGTCATAGGGTTTTGCCATAGCAACTGAAAAGTAGTTAAAACACTATTAAGTACATTATTTTCACACTTGGGACGTTACTACATATTTTGAGTTGATATTAAAAATTGGCAACAAGCATATAAAATTAGGAGTTGTTGTCTGTCCATATACAGAAATCTAGATAACTAGTTGCATATTTGAACCAATAAATGAGTCTCTGATCTCAGAAAAACCATCTCTTTTAAAATATATTTATCTCATTTATACATAAAGACTGAATATTTTGTCAGTGGTTTCAAAAGTTACTCCTGAAAATAAAAACTTAGAAATTGCATTGTAAAAACCACAGGTTATGACAGCCAAAGTAGATGTGTAGTGAAAGAATGAGGCAAGGTGCCCACGAGGTGACTCACCAGGTAAAGGCTCTTGGTTCCAAGTCTCATGAACCTGAGTTCTAGCCTTGGGACCTACATGGTAACTGGAGAGAACCAACACCCAAAAGTCATCCTCAGACATCTGAGTACCATAACATGTGCACTTCTACCTATGAATGTGCATCCAGAATAAATAAAAGAAATCTAATTTAAAAGAGAGGCTGAGACACGGCAAGAGAGACACAGAGGCCAAGAATGGAGGCCATGCAGCAAGGGATGCTGTCAGGATGTCTGCCCCTGCACACAGCCACACAGGAAGATCACCAAGCTCATGATGCTGTAACTTCTCTCTATGGAAACAGATGGGACACCTCATAATAGCACAAAGAAAACAAAACAAAATAACAACAAGTCACATCCCTATACAGACCTTTTGTCAAAAGTTAAGCTAGCTATCAAAGTGCCAATAGTTGGATCCAATCCATCAGAACAAGTCAGGCTTTTGCTCTGGGAAACTGATATATTCTTACAGGGTACAATGGAAAATTCATGTGTGGATCCCGATCTTTAAAGAGAGCACTTGAACCCACTCTTGTATCAAACACACCTGCTTTTAAGTGCTCTTTCTGCTATTTACTTCTTGGCAAAGTTTCATATTCATTATGTGTTGAGCTTCCTGATCTAGAAAGTGGCTCCAAAAATATGATGACAGGAACACTTCTGTTTCAATCTATATTCCTCTCTCTCTCTCTCTCTCTCTCTCTCTCTCTCTCTCTCTCTCTCTCTCTCTCTCTCTCTGTATGTATGTATGTGTGTGATTTCCTCTTTCTCTTATTTGACCCACATCTTTCTAAAACCCAATTCTGAATTTTGATTGTGAAATTGAAGCCAGAGGCCAGAAAAGTCTTATTTACAAGTTGGGGAAACCACTATACTACAATGTGGAACAAGGGTGGTTGCTTCTTTAAGCTGGGGGAAGTCTGAACTCTACTGTTTGACTGTTGACTGTTTCCTTCCTTTTCCTGGGTTGTCTCCAGCAATAACTTCGATGAGCCAAGGTACTGTTGGATTGTCTAGCTTTCTACATATTCCACCTCCCTCCCTTTTCCTCCCTCTCCTTTTCCTTTTTCTTCCTTCTCTTTCTTAACACTGCCAAAGAGTTCTTCACTGGAAGGAGAATGGAATTTTGTAGATGCTGTTTCAGGGATGCCAGTTCAATTGGCTCATGAAAAGCATTCTGCACCAAGTGTCTTGAAACACTAGTACTCTAGTTTGAACACAGTCTTTCTTCTCCAAAGCTCACATTGAAATTTCCAAATGTGATAGTTTTGAACTGTGGTTTGGCATTTAATGAGTTATAAGTAGCTAAGAGGTCTCAATGCTGTCTTTACATCAGGTTTGAGCCCTCATTCAGATGACCAGTTACCATACAGTGAGGCTGAAATTTATGCTTTTAGATGGCATTTTCATATCTGTTATATACTTTGGTCATATTCACCTTCATTACTGTCTTTTGTCCCCTCCTTCCTACTGATCTCCTTTCTCTCTTGCACTCTCCTCTGAATGCTTTCATGTCTTAAAAAACCAAAACTACCTCCCCTACCACTAAGGACATTTGTCTCATTGAGTCCTACATTGTATTCCACACCAGCGATGTCCACTAACATCCATTTTCCTACAAATGACTAAATAAAATTCTACTGTGCATTCTTCCCGTGTTTTCTTTATCACTAATCTGCTGATATGTATTTAGGCTGGTTCTACCTTGTGACTCATGTGAACAGTACTGTAAAATATGCACTGTAGAGGGCTGGGTGCTTTCTTCAAGGTGGAGAGGGTGTGGGGAGCAGAGCAGCTGACGTCACTCCGTGACAGAAAGCAGGAATGTGCTACTCCTCTCCTACCACATCTTATGCCATCATGGCTCCAGGCCATGGGGATGGTGCTTCCCATACCCAAGATGCATCTTCCTCCTGAGTTGAACATCTCTGGAAACAGGCTCAGAGTCACAGCCCTGTGTGTGATTCACCGGCCTCCTAGGTGATTCTAATTCCAGTCCAGGTGATGATGAAGATGAGCTGTGAGGGCAGGATCCCACCTCCTACAGCCAACAGGCCCAAAGCAATCCCTTAGAATGTTCTTCTCCCTGGCAGAACTAGAACCAGCTACTACAATGAAAGCCTTCCAATTTTCAGACAATCCTTCTCTAACTTGTCAGTGTCTCTAAAAAGAATTTATTTAATCTCTACATTGCTTTGAAAAGTACCATTCAACAATGTCATAGCAGAAATCCGATTATAAGGGCACAAGCTAATGAATGTTCCTACACACCTAGAAGACAAAGGCTAGTAAGCAAGGCATCCTTTTATACCCCCAACACATACACACAGACACACAATGGAGAGCTCTTCTTGACAACACTACTAATATCCTGTGGGAGGAAGAAAAACTACCCTGTGAAGGGAGCAAACTTATAACCATAATAGTCTGCAAAATATTGCAACGTAACACTTCTCGTTTGTTTTTGTTTACTTGCTCAATTACAGGATTGAAGTGCTATTTTCTGTACTAGCCCACTGCCACCCAACAGTTCCTCTCAAGAAAGCCACAGACCTAGCTAAATGCAGCTCAGGGGCATCTTAACTTGGGGAGATTATAAATTGGAGCTTAGATAGTTTCTTGGAAATCATCTCAATTCTCCACAGAATAAAATATGATGCAGCTTCTCAGCAGGTCCAATAAAGGATTCCAAGCATTAGTGCAGATAGCTCTATCTTTGGGGATAAGATGAAGTCATTGGTGCACTGATGTGAGTTTACTAAGCATGTATTTTTAATGCAGAATAGAGCTTATCCAAACTGAGGTCAAACTCAGCACTAAGATGTTCCCAGTGAATGACTCCAGAGAAAGAAACAGACATTCAACTCTGGGGTTACATTTAGTAAGTAGCTTATGTCCACTGATAGGATAACCAACATACTGCCTTACGTTATTTAATTCAGCAGCCCTATCTCCTTGTTTTGTGTAACTCTGTGTGGTTAATTGGGAAAGTTCCATGCACACAAAGTATAATCTCATTCTACTCAATACCACTCTCCTTTTTTCCTTTGCTTTTCTTTTCTTTCTTTCTTTCTTTCCTTCTTTTTCTTTTATTTCTGTGTAGTTTCTTTGTGTAAAGTTGGCTGTCCTGGAACTGCTTCATAGACCTGGCTGGCCTCAAACTCACAGAGATCTGCCTGCCTCTGCCTCTGCCTCCAGAGTGCTGAGATTACAGGCATTCATTACCATGCCTGGTTCTACTCTCCTTTCTTAAGCAAAATAAAAATGATCAAACAAACAAAAAAACCATCACACTGAAATTGGACAAAGCAAACCAAGAGAAGGAGAAAAGCCTAAAAAAAAGCAGAGGAACCAGAGACCCACTTGTTCACACACTTGGAAGTTCCATAAAAATACTAAATTGAAATCTATAATATAAATGCAAAGGACCTGGTGCAGACCCAAGCAGGCCCTGTGCTTGCTGCTTCAGTCTCTGTGAGTTCACTTTGGCGTTGCTCAGTTGATTTAGAGGGTCTTGTTCTCTTGTCCTCCATACTCTCTGGTTCTTTCACTCCTTCCACTCCTCTTCCACAGTGTTCTCTGAACTCAAAGACTTAAACAGGTGGGATTTGATGGAGACATGCCATCTCATTAAGAGCTGTGTGCTCAAGATCTCTGTCTCTCTCTCTCTCTGTCTCTCTCTCTGTCTCTCTCTCTCTCTCTCTCTCTCTCTCTCTGTCTCTCTCTCTCTCTCTCTCTCTCTCTCTCTCTCTCTCTCTCTCTCTCCATATTGTCTGGTTGTGGGCCTCTGTATTTGTTTCCATATGCTGAAGGAGGAAGCTTCTCTGATGATGGCTGAATAAGGCACTGATCTATAAGTATAGTTGAATATCATCAGGAGTCATTTTATCACTACTTAAAAAAGAAAAAGACCAGTAGTATTTGGCTTTATCTAGGTCTCTGCGGAGCTGTCTAGTTCTTGGTCACCCAAGCAGTGTTGGCTATGGGTTCCATCTAGTAGAATGCACCTTGTGTCAAAACAGATATTGGTTGGTTATTCCCACAAGCTTTTGGGCTGCCATTGGCCTAGCATATTTTACAGGGGGAACAGCATTGTACATTAAAGGTTTTGTGGATGGGTGGGTATTTACATTTCTCTTTCATTAGTCTGCAGAGTAGAAAGACACTAGGACATAGGGGTGAATGTTATACGTAGACATCAGCTAGATATTTCTATTTTCAATAAGTTGTGTGGGTATGGTCTTCAGCATGGGGGCCTTGCTGTCAGATTGTGAAGAGCAACCCCTTGTCTTGGCAGCAGCCTGCTTTGTGAGGGTGCGAGCCCAGCCATCTTACCCTACCAGGTCCTGAAAGTTCCAACACGGCTGAGACAAAGGAAAAAGACCTTAAAACACAATCTGTGTGAATGATAGAGACAGAGGACCTTAAAGAGGAAATGGATAAATCCTTTAAAGAAATCCAGAAAAACACAAACAATCAGTGTAGGAAATGAATAAAACTGTTCAAGACTAGAAAATGGAAATAGAATACTCAGACTGAGGGAACCTCCAAGGGAAATTTCATGAACAGAATACAAGAGACAAAAGAGATAATCTCAGGCATTGAAGATATGATACAAAAGATAACATCATTCAAATAAAATATTTTTAAAAATGTAATATCCAACAGACCCAGGAAACAAAACATCCAAGAATCTGGAATACTATGAAAAGACCAAATAAAAGAATAACAGAAGTAAAGGAAGAAGAATCGCAGCTAAAAACTCCAGAAAAGATTTTCAATAAAATCATAGAAGAAAATTTTCCTAACCTAATATTAGAAATGCCTTTTAAGATAGAAGAAACTTACAGAACACTGAATAGATTGGACTGGGGTGGGGGGGGAGTCCTTTTGCCATATAATAATTGAAACATTAAACTTATGGAAAAGAGAAAGAATATTAAAATATGCAAGAGAAAAAGACCAAGTTAACATATAAAGGCAGACCTATTAGAATTACATCTGACTTCTCAATAGAATCTAAAAGCCAGAAGACCCCAGACAGATGTGCTACAGACTACAGATGCCAGCATAGGCTACTATACCCAGCAAAACATTCAATCACCATAGATGTTTAATATCAATAACCCTCTTTATATCGTGCATTCTGTCAAAAAACAAAAGATGATGGCTCTCCTGCCTGACAGCCTCACATAGGGACTTTGATTTCTCTTACTTTATAGGGCAACAGAAGCATTGCTTCCTGGGTAAAAAGCCTTTGGCCCACGACCTAGCACTAGGCCTTGGCATGTCAGAGGCTTCAGTGGTTCTTAGTTTTGTCAACCTCCCTAACTGCATGAGCCGATTCCTAGCAATAAATCTCTTTTCACATGTGCTTATTTATAAATGCCCCATTAGCTCTGTTTCTATACACAACCCTGACCAGTACAAGTGTTAAACCCAGAGGAAAGAGTCATTACTTACGTCAGTTTGGCAACTAGCCCCATGACTCTTAAGGAGACTTCGTTTTTTATGAGCCATCATATGGTACTCCATCGCTCACTCCAGAAATCCTGTTGGGTGTTTGAAGCTTGGTGTGTTATGTCAAGATAGAATGTGTTGGGTGTGTGTGTGTGTGTCTGTGTGTGTGTGTGTGTGTGTGTGTGTGTGTGTGTGTGTGTGTGTGTGTGTGCGCACGCGCGCTGTGAGAGCAAAGTGAAGGCTAGTTATAAATGCCAGCTACAAAGTAGCCCAGCAAACTTTGCTTCCCCTTTTTGTTAAAACTGAAGAAAGGGAATTGAAAAGTCAGGATGGTCAACTCGCACAGGAAAGCAGTTAAACAGCTACATCTATGCTGCATCTCATTGACGTAATCGAATGTTTAGAAACACGTACTGTATTCAGACTCCCACATCTGTGTCTCTAGTGTGACAAGCACCTTTACTGCTGCCAGCAGGCTTCCAGAGTGGGACTCTTTTTCTAGGTTGGAGATTAGCCCTCTTTTCCTCCTGTCTGATTCTTCTCAGGAGGTTGTCTCTAAAGGTGCAAGTGCCAATTTATAAAATATTAGCAGCTTTTCCTCTTAAATAAAAATTCGTCTTCATACAAGTCTATATTTTGAAGTCAATTCACAATGTTCCTATTTCTTGTACAGCTTTTTAAGTGATTTTTCAAAAGGCCTGTTTAGAATCAACATCCAGCACTTGGGATTTGTGAAGTCACAGCCCCTGAAATCATGACTAACTCTTTATTCAGTTTCTTGCTCCTTCCTACCAAAGTCCAGTAGATGAGGCTCTCAAGTGTTCAAAACAAGCACAGGGCAAGGCCATTTCTGCCAGCTGTCACTATTGAAAGCAACACCAGAAAAAAGACAAGAGCAAAGGCCATTTCTCCCAAGGGTACCAAACCTCAGGAGAAAGCAAGGCTCATCTCTGTGGTTGAACATATGTGATAGATTCTGGAGTGATTCGGCCATTCAGACGTAGAACATGCTGATGTAATGGGCTTGTGCATTGTGGGGAGGTAGTTAGGTTTTCTCTTTCCCCTTTTGAGACAAGACTGCACACTGTTTTTCAGGCTGGCCTAAAGCTCAATGACCCAACACTGATTTAAACACAGGCAGTTTCCTTTGTATGTGAGTGGGCTGTTTTGCTTTCGTTTTTGCATGTCACAAGATAACTGTAGATGGAGGTGGTCTGAGAAAGAGCTAGTGTCCTCCATGTTGTCCTCGAGTACCCTCAGGCCAGCCCCCTTCTCTTGTCTGTGCTTATGTGAGACTCACTCCCATTTCTGGCATACTTGATGCTGCACACATCATACATGAATGGAAACAGTGAAGTAAAGGGTTCGGAGCTCCTGAGTGGCTATCTGAGAGTTCTGCATGAAGTCCTATCCAGTGATTCCACAAATTTCCTTCCGGTCAGAAATACAGCCTCTTCTGGTTATAAGAAAGAGTAGAAAAGCAGGTTTGTGTTAAGCAAGTATTGCTACCTCAAATAAAATTAGCTTTCTGATAGGAAGGGAGATGGGTCTGAACATGGGAACCACCAGCACCAGCAACTCACAGGGACCAGGAGGAGTAGAGAAGGCCACATCTTCAGATTGGAGAGGTTTCCTGGGGGAATATTTTGTGCTAGGGAACCATTTTGTTTCTCTTATCACCTCTATGCGCCTCTTCTATTGCTTTTCTGTTGGACTGACATAGATGCCTCATGATGGAGCATGTTCCTGCACATGGGACAAACATCATTCTCTCTTGTTGATTACAGAATCTACATCCTGACTGACAGTAATGTGTTCAGACCTAGGATGTATAAGGATTAGCCTAAGCTATGCTGGTTTCTTTTTAGCAAATTGTGCAAAGCATGTTCTGTTGTTGTTTCTGATGTTGGTACAAAAAGCCCAGGTCCTTTTTGACACCTCCAGTGTCAAACATGTGACCTAATTCTAACCAATGAACAGAAATACATTAAGGCTTCTAAAAATCTTCCTTTACTTCATGAGAAGAAAACTTATTTTCATCTATATCTTTATCCTATAGTCAATGTACTCATAAAATCCTAAATGCCGTACTTATTTCCTTTTCTGAGAGATCTGGAATAGCTCCACATCACTTTGGTGATAAAATTGCTAAGTTTTGTCATGACCCACAGACCTGCCTCACTCTGCTCATGTCCCATTATGTCCTATTCTTTCCACATTCCTGGTGATATCATCTTTCAATGGGGAGTCCACTGTCCCCTCTCAGCCTCAGGGACAAGCACCAACCAGATGCCCGCATGGGCATGCTCTATTCTTGCTTCATGAGTACCCACTCTTGTTCCTGACTTCTGAGAGTGCACTTTACATATCCACAGAGCCTGCCCTGTGCCTCTTCAAGCCCAGCTTACCAGTTTGCTGCAGACTGCTGCCCATGTGCCCTCTTCTCTTCCTTGTACAACATCACATTAGTGATTAATTATTTAGTGACTCTGCTCTATGTTGTAATGTTCATGAAGTCAGAGGCCATGTCTTTCTCGTTCACCCAGTTTCTAGCACATAATAAAACTCGATGTGCATATATTGAAAGACTAGCTGTAATTTATCCTCGGGCTAACACCATTTTGCAGGGCATGGGCATCAGCACACTCATGAAGAGCACAGATGAGAAGTAGGCTCCTGAAAAAATAACATGAAAACATGTGTGGAGGGTGGCTTTAAAGACCAGATACGCCTTTCACTGCTTTAATAAGGCATCCCTGGGAAACCAGGATCCTTCCTAGTATGTTTCACAATTCTACGCAGCTGAGTTTAGGGCGCTAGCTAAAGAATCAGCCAGGCCTGGGCTTATATTCTGCTTTTCTCTTTATCAGATGCATGGTTTTATCCCTTTGTGCTTGGCTTCCCTTATATACAAAATGGAAATAAAGAAGAAAACATTCCAATGGAATTGTAAAGAATAAATGGGATAACATCTGTGTGCTTATCATAGCCCTTACACACAGTGAACACTCATGGGCCTCCTTGTTCTATGATCATCGGTAAATACAAAATATACACTTACTTCCATCAGGACATCATAGGAGCACCACAAGGTTTAGCTGGCATGGTGATGAGTTGTGCTGTCATTGTCATTTGTAGTAAACAGATCTAGACTCTAAGTGCTGACACAGCCTCCTTCCAGCTATGGAGGTTTGTGCTTTTCTTGGTCCCCATTTTGGCCTAGTGCCAGCCCTGGAGAGGGATGGAGGAGGCCTGATGGCAGATGAGGTTGAAGCATAAACTGTTCTCACTTAAAGAGGTTGGACCTCTCAAGACACTGAATTTCATTCTGAAGCTCTCAAAGAATATATTCAAGGACATGATAAGACAAATAATGTTAAGAAGCTGCTATTAAATGTTTAACTTTTTTTTTTTTTTGAGGTAGAGGCTGTTGGGCACGGAAGTGATTGGCCTTGAGTAAAATAATATTAGCTTAACTTGTATTAAACCATTGTAATGCAGCACACATTAGTTCTTGGTACCCAATAAACATGAAGTAGTAGTGTTTTGTTAGATTAAAATGTCCAAGCCAGTGGCACAGAAACTTAACTGAGCAGACCAAAAAAAAAAAAAAAAAAAAAGCTGGACTGGTTTTATATAAAAAAATCATTTAGGCAATAATATTATTTCAATTTAAACTATATCAGAAAGATAGATTTTATTTTATGGCATGGTCAAAGCAAAGGCTAGCAACAAGGACAGCACTGTCCAGAACGTCATGACCACCCGAGATAATAATTATAGCAGACTCAGACACAGCTGTGGCTTCATCTGGAGGCAGGCTCTGCAGCTGTTCACATGGCTGGTCCGTTGGCCCTGCCTATCAGCATAGTCTGAGGAAGGAAAGGCTTCTGTTCTGGTTCCCACCTTACTCACTGTGCTCCTACCTAAAAAGGGACTTTTTGGGGGGGGGCGCCCGATTGTAACTATTCCATCTGACATGAAGCTCATCACCAACATGAGAAGCCTGTGAATCTGTCATTGAATAGGATAGAATTTGCCATCCATTTCTTCACTTCAGGAAAAAAAATTTCCACCATATTGTTACTCCCTGGCCTTGAGGCCACTTAGAGTGTGCCATGAAGAAAGCCGGCAGAGCTTCTGGACTCCTGTGTGCCATGAAGAAAGCCGGCAGAGCTTCTGGACTCCTGTGTGCCATGAAGAAAGTTGGCAGAGCTTCTGGATTCCTGAAGACTTTTTTTTTTTTTTTTAATCTATATAACATGGTCTGCAATGCTTAAGTGCAACAGGATGATTTAAAAGTACCATGATAGCTGTCTCCTATGATATTTATCTCTCCCAGTCTATTCATTTGTGATCTAGATGAAAACATGGGATGCAATCTGCATATTGATGTTCCCTAAAAGGCATTTCAGCAGCTCTTCATGAAGGGTGTTTTAGCTGCTTTAGAAATTTGAAATGGTCTACAGTTGTGGAATTTATCATTATCATTTCCATAAAAGTAAAGCCCTACTAGAAGATAGACTTATTTCTTTCTTACATACTATACACATGTGTGTATGTGTGTATGTGTATATGTGTGGGGGTGTGGGGAGATGCACACATATGCCACAGTGCATGAGTGGAAGTCAGAGGACAACTTGTAGAAGTCAGCTCTTTCCTTCCACAGTGTGAGTTCTGGTGATCAAACTCAGGTTGTTAGACTTGGCAGAAGGTGCCTTTTCATGCAAGCCACCTGGCTGGCCCCGAGATCTGTTCAGTCCTTCAGACTAATGTGTGCTTAAATACCTGTGCTATGGGCGGAGACAGACCTGAGTCCAGTTCGGGCTCTCCTTAATCTCCGCAGGAACTTGGGTAAAGCCCTGAGCTCCAGCAGCTCCGTTGGATTATATTGTCCTTGCCTGGCATGGGGGAGCCTAACATATGTCTGTTGCTCATGGTGGCATATCTTTTGCTGGCACTAGGCTAGGTAGGCAGTCCCTATTGCTGTTAGATGGGCTCATATGACAAAGTTCTGGTGAAAAAAAAATGTGGCAAAAGATGCAAACCATGGAAGTCTTATGGACCGGCTTTTACTATTTCTTTTCTTTTCCTCCCTAACTCCCTTCAACAAGTCTACCAGATGAAGACTCTACAGTTACTAGATAAAAAAAAAAAAAATGTGGCTCCAACCCCAGAACCTTTTAGGAGAGGCACAACTGAGGAAGTTTAGTAAGGGAGCTTATAAAAATTAAAAGTGAAATTTAAAAAATATGTTAAACTTCTGGAAAGCATTGTGATGCTGCTCAGTACAAAATCTGGGCTGCATTAGAGGCTGCTCATTACAACAAAAGGCAGACTATGTTCAAGGCGGCTCATTACAACAACAGGCAGGCTAAGTTAGAGCTCCCAAACTGGTTACTACCAGACAGAGACTAAAATTGTTGCTAATGACAGTTTTCTTGTTCATCGTGGGGGTGTTTAGCAACATGCATGGACTCGACTGGAAGATGGATCTACAAAAATATGATTGTAGACAATGCCAAATGTTACCTGGGCAACAGAGTTACCTTTGCTAAGAGCTTGCCTGCCTTGACCACCACTACCACCATCACCATCACTGATAGCACATACAAGGGATCCAAAGTACTAACTGTAGCTCCAGCATGAACTTTTGTTGCAGTTCTTTATGGGGAAACAGCTCAATGCCATCAGGACTTAAAGGAGAAAAAATATCCAAGAAAGTAATTTAAACTTTTAAGAGAACAAATGTCAAATTCAAAACCAAATACAAGCATTAAAATAAAAATATGACAAATATGACAAAATGACAAAACAAGCAAACAGAACTTTAAGTCTGTGGAGACACAGTTAAAAGCCACACCAATGAAACAATGAAAGAATAAAGGCATAAAATACTAAAACAAAAAGAAAAATCATAAAAAGAGCAATCAAATGAAATAGTGTCAATATACAAGTTAATGAACCAAACAAACAGTTCTCGAAAAAGAAACATAATGTCCAATAAATATTTGAAAAACAGTTCAATATTCTTAGACATTAGAAAAATGCTATTAAAACCTCTTTGAGAGGCCATCTCACCAGTCAGAAAGGTCATCATTAAGAAAACACGGAATGGGCCTAGAAAGATGGTTCAGTCATTAAGGATACATTGATATTATAGGATCTAGGTTCAGTTCCCAGCACTCACATGGCAGCTCACAACAACCTATAACTCTAGCTCCAGAGGACCCAATGCCCTCTTCTGACCTCTCCATACATCAGGCACAGTGCACAAATACATATACAGGCAAAACCATCATACATGTAAAAATAAACTAAATAAATCTGAAAATAGAAAAGAAACAAAGTACAGAAAATGCTAGTGAGAATGTGAGGAAACAGGAACACTTATTCAATGCTGATAGGCCTGTGAACTGACGCATCCACTATGGAAACCAGTGTAAAGGGGTCTCCCCCCGTAAAAAGCCTAAAACTAGAATTGTATGACCCGGCTGTACCACCCTCAGGTATGTTCCCAAAAGATACCACAGATAAATCATCATAAAGATACTACCACGTGCATGTCACAATAGCTGGGAAATGAAATCAGCCTACATGTACATCAACTAGTGAGTGGATAATGAAACTTTGATAAACACAATGAAACTTCACATAACTGTAAAAAGAAGGAATGTTTAGCAAAATGGATGGATCTGGACGGTATGACATCAAGCAGAATTAATAAAGACTCAGAAAGACAAGTTATTTGTCATACATGAACCCATGTATACATACATAGTTATGCATATTGATATAGGGCACGAGAGTAGAAAGCACCATAAGAGGAAGAAGATTTACAGAAGAAGGGTGGCAGGGTAACAGAATACATGTGACATGAACATGGAAAGGGGACTTCTGGAACAGAGCTTAACAGGGAGGTGGGGAAATCAACCAAATGTACAAAAATGCCTCAAGGCAACCGGTTTTTTTAACATTGATTTTTTTTTAAAAATCAATAAATCAAAATATCAGGGCCCAGAAATTTGAATGTTTAATGAAGTACTTCTAGAATGTGTGCTACAAGACAGACACTACACTGAAGTCACAGTGGTCAGAAAACTCCATCCCTGCTCTCAGAGAGGCAAAACTGAAAACATGGTGGATTTTTCTGGACATTGTAAACACAGCTATTAACTGATCCATCAGAGAGACAAAATCTTATAGATATCCCTGCCTAATTTGTATGCCCTGGTTATCCAGATGTGAATGGAGGTAACTGCTAGGAAGGGACTAGGCAGATGTAACTACAGTCACTAGTCAAGTGGCTTTGACATGAGAAGACTCTCCTGGATCACATGGGAGTCCCCACTGCATCACTCAAGGCCTTAAGTACCCAAGTGGAATGATGGAGACACCAGAGTGTGACGCCAGGAGAGGATGCAGGAGTGAAGGGACAGAGAGGACATCTGCCCCATTTATGTTTCTGGTTAGTGTATGGCCATGTGTGTGAACACATGGCTGAACGTACATGTGTAACATGTGTATGCTTGCACATGTGTGGGTGGGTGAACATACTCATACATGCAATTGTAGAGGATAGAGGCAGCCACTAAGGGTGATATCTCCAGCCCTCGGTGCTGGAGTTACAGATGTTTGCTGCTGTGCCTGGGTTTTTATGTGGATGCCAAGAATCCAGCTCAGGTCTTCATACTTGCACAGTTAGCACTAACTACCCACTTCGCTATCTCCCCAGACCAGGGAGCTGGGTCTGAAGCACGAGAAAGATGTGGTTTTAAAGTAGAAGAGGCTATGTGTGAGGACCAGTGAGAGATTCGCGACAAATGGAAGTGCTTCTCTCTTAAGAGCCATCCAGGAAATAGGGACTCAGTCCTATGACCAGGACAAAGAAGAGAGTTCTCCAGCAGCCCGAGTGAGCCTCCCCAAGAGACTTCGATGAACACAGAGCTGTCAGAACCTTGATTTTAGCCTAGTGAAGCTAACTTTGTGCTCCTAATGTACAGAACTCTAGCACAGTCCATGTGTACTGTTTAAAGCCAGTTCAGATCCTGGTAATTTGATGAAATAACAACAGAGAGCTAACAAACCATCAAATATTGAATACTAGAGAAAAGAATGGGCTGAAAGGAAGAGGAGTGAAAATATACCCTGTATTTGTGGGGTGGCTCACTGTGGGATTCATACAGTCATTCATGTTTGTGTTCTCTTATTCAAGAACAGGTACCGAATAGTTTCTGCTGCTCCCAGGCCAAGGTGTTAGAGACAAAGAGCAAAAGATATCATGTTTTATTTTAGTGCTCATCATAAAACTTGAAGACAGAAACATACATATTGCAAAAGAAGAAAGAAGCTGAGTACAGGTGCCACACACCTTTAATCCCAGCACTCAGGGAGGCAGAGGCAGGTGACTTGGAGGCCAGCCTGGTCTACAAAGTGACTCCAGGACAGCCAAGGCTACACAGAGAAACTCTCAAGGAACAAAAAAACAAAAACAAAATAAAACAAATGACAGTGAAGAGAACAAAATAAAGCCTTAACATCATATGGTTACCAACTCAACTCCAAACACATGACAGGAGACCACAACATGTTAACATAGCTAACATGCATTGAGTTTTCACATTACTTCACAGCAAACATATGGCATGGGACATGGTCTTTCCCATCATGAAAACAGAGAAGTGGAAGGACAGCAGGTGATGAAACCAGCCCAAAGTCACAGCCGCCAAGCCTCGTGGCCTCCATGTGAGGGGGACATGGGGATGCTGATTCTGTAGGAGAGAGAAAGCTGAGGCATAAGAGGACATGGCACCTTTTCTGGGAATGCCCGTAAGAAACCTCTTTCTCTTACCAATTAGCTCCACTGTTCCCTGGCTGATGTTGACATTAAGAGTGGGACCAGCATGCCTTCTCATGTAGCTGCAGATTTTGTGAACTTTTTAACAATAAAGCTACTAATTTCTGTGACTGTTGGAGAAATGTCTCAGAGAAGCAGTAAGCAAGGAATGCATAGGGTGTCTAACCAGCTGGAAGGACTTCCTTGGGTCTGCACATCATCAAACCCAAGTGGCCCATACACCTATGCAAATGCACTGCTTTCTTCTATTTTCCTTCTGTGTGTACGCACATGGGTGTGGGTACACATGTGTATGGATGCCAACAGACAAACAAGGTATTGTATACTTCAGGAATCAGTGACCTTCTTTTTAAGACAGTTTTTCACTTGTCTGAAAATTGCCAAATAGGCTAGGGTAGATGGCCAGCAAGTTCTGTAAATCCACCTGTCTTTATTAACATCCTCAAGTCCTGGTGCTAGGTCTCAATTTTAAGTTCTCATGTTTGGAATACAAGTGCTTTGCAGATGACGTTATCTCCACAGCCTCAAGTATCACCACCACCACTACCACAACCACCACCACCACCACCACCACCACCACGATCATCATCATCATCATTATCATGAAGAAAGAATCTACTTAAGTATCCCTAGCTGGTCTAGAACTAGCTACGTAGACTGGCTAGCCTTCACTTCACAGATATCCACCTGCATCTGCCTCCCAAGTGCTGGAATTAAAGTCAAGCACTAGGCAAGAATTACTTTTCAGAATGTCAACCTATGGAAGAATATGCCTGATGTTATTTGTAATCATGCTTACCATGAAAGTATGTTTACCTCCTAGCATTCATATTCTCGCATTCAGCAACAGACTGACAGATATGTGTGACATCTAAGGCTAAGACTTTCTAGTCATTAAATACTTTACTCAGTTTTCTTTCTCAGATTATTTCCTCTGATAGAAACTGGTTACATCTCAGGAAGATATTCTCAAGGCCATGAAGAAGCCCATATGAGGAGAAACAGAAACCCCAACAACCCCAACAGCCTTCCAGGCACAGAACTGAGACACCTTGGAGTGGATCCTCTAGCCCCAGCCATGCTCCTGGATGGTCTAGAGACAGAACCACTCAGCCTAGCCCCAAATGCCTGACTCTATGACATAGCAGGAGATAATATTTCCTGTGGTTGAAGATGGGTAAGTTTGGATGTTACTTGTTCTACAACAAGATGCAACTTCTATAACAGGCTCCTCATACTTTACCTGGTGGAAACTGGGTAAAGAAACTATGGAGTCAATTTTCACATCCAGCTGCAGCACATCCCCATCCTCATCAGATGCTCAGATCCTGACTTGGCAATACATGTGTTAGTCTTGTTGCCAACATGTGCCAAGGCTCACATGCTACTATAGTTTTACTTCCAAGGCTTTATCATGACCTAAGATCCTGTGATTGGTCCCTTTCTCTGTTAACTGATAAAGTTCTTTTGTTCATCTCATAGGTCCCTTCTCTTCAGATTGCCATCTTATTTCATTCTAGCTGAGCAGAAGCCAGAACACTGAAAGTATTGTGTCATGAAGTATTCATGGCCCTTGGCAGCATGAACCCACCATAGCCTTTCAATGACTAGAGAGAGGATTCCTTATGAACAGCCCCAACCCATAAGAACTTGATGTACATTAAAGAATAAGTTAAAATAAAATTAGCACATTCACTTTTCTATGCTCTGTCCTGTGACAGGCTTCAGCCATAAGTGAGATTTGCTTCTACTCAACACAGCAGGCACTAGAGGTCAAGTAAAATCAAACAAATAAATAAATAATCTTGTCTGTTTTCAATATATCAAAGTCATATGGAAGAAACATCATAAAGATGCAAATATTTATTCACATCTGCAGGTATGCATAAGTAGACCATTTACATATCAAAGACAGTGAAGACTAAATGCCAAGTGAATGGGATGCATGGGTGTTAACAGATCTTCAAAGCAGAGGCTGCAGAGCTGAATTGATCAGGACAAGCTTTGGGGAGGAAGAAAGTCCTAAGAGATTTTAACTATGGTGGATAATATTACTGGCATTATCAAGTCCATTTTGTTCTCCTGTGGTCCAGGCACAGAGACTCGCACACAACTTTTGGGTCAGGCAAGACTATACTCCCAGATCTATCTATCCAATGGGTTGTGACAAAAAGTATTGTTTCCTTTCAGAGCTCAATCTGGAGATCATAAAGTCCTGTTTCATTCTCTAGTCTCTCTTCCCTAAAAGGGTCACTTGCTCTGGATGGTGCAGCTTCCTAGAATCTACAGGTTATGTATTGGTGTCTTTATCAGCTACGTGACGAGTATGTAGCCTATGTGATGAGAGCGAGCAAAGTCACCCTGACATGGGATGGAGATGCACCATGAACAAGAAATAAACCTGCCTTTGCCTTATGCCCCTGTTATTTAGGAATTAATTTATTATGGTAGCATAGCCCAGCCCTCTTTAACTTAAAATGGAAGATTATTGGAGGTAGAAAAATAGGGACAGCAGTAGTTAGGTATAAAACATACCCTACATGACCTTTCTCAATGACAAGCCTTTGCATTCTACACTATAGCTCGGTATAACATACCTTAATAGAACTAGAAGTTTTTAAATAAAAACATAGAGTTGGAAGAGTGGCAGGGCAACGAGCTGCTATAACTTGTCTTGATTATTTTGTGGGGTCTTTTCCTTCCTGGTTTCACACCCTAACACTAGATAGGGGAGAAACAAGGATAGGAGGGAGCGAGGAAATAGGAAAATTCCTGAATCTACTTTCTTTTTGTTTCTTCTTTGAGCATGGCTACTAACAAACCACAACAAACTTCCCTAAATGACCCACCCCACCTATCAGGGCTCTAGTATTTATATACCTTCTGGAAAGTTCCCAGAATTCCAAACATCACACAATAACAGAAATTATCTGCAGCTGGCAAAACCACACCTCTGCTAGAGCATGAGGCAAATTGTCAGCTGCTGTGGACTCCGAAGCAGCTCCTCATCTCTACACCTGGGATTAAAACAAAAGCACATTCTTATAATATTTCTGTGTTTTTTAAAGAAACCAAAATCCCAGAATTCTTACAGATGTGACAACAAACTTCTGTCTATAGGTGATTACTACAGATCTCAGAAAAAAAAAAAAAAAGATTATTGATGACTTTGCCAGAACATTCCTTTTTCTTCATGTTCTTTTCTTCTGAGATCATGAGCCATACATTCCCATTTGGAAAGCAGTATTTCCTAACCTCTGAAACTCACAAAGATTCTATGAAAGCCTACAGCTGAAGGGCACAAATAAATGCCTGGAATTCCTTCAAAGCTATCCCGTTTTACCCTGTGATGCTTTCTCTCTCCAGCAGGAAAGTGTCCTGCCTGAAGGATTCTGCCATCTCGCTACATATTATGCTTACTGCTCCATGCCTGTCACTCACTATTCTTGTCTTAGTTGTTTGTTCCTTATAAAATTCAACACTTTGAAGCAGCCAATAAGAAGCAGAGAGCCTCAAAATGCTGTCTCTTACAGCAGACCTTTCCTTTTCCTATGTGTCAGTGACAGATTCAGATCAATTATTGGGTAGAACATAGTGAACATTCACTTGCTCTGTAATGAACATTCCTCAATGAGCAGGAAATAGTCTCCAAGGAAACAAAAGCAATGGATGTTTAGGCAAAACTTTTGTATGACATTAGCACCCCAAATCCACCCTACCACCTCCCAAAATGAATCATCTTTGAAACTGACTTCTAAGTAGAATTTTAGTTTAAAGAAACAATAAAATAGCTTCTTTTTACACATTATTATCAAAGCAAAGCTTCAGGCTGATGATCTCAGGACACACACCAAAATACCAAGTGAAAGTTTAAAGGCCTACCTGACCTTCAACTACCTTTGTGTAAACATGGTTCGAGAGACAACGTAGAGCATGAGGAGAAGGAAAGAAGGGGTGTCTGAACTATTCAGTTACCTGCACCGCTTAGAATGGTGTGAGGTTGGGTCCTTAAACATTTTAACTATTGTGTCATTCTGAAGAGATTTCCTAGGTTAACCTGGCTCTGAGGAACCAACCTCAGATTGGTCCTTTATCTAAAGGAAGACTCTCCCATCACAACAGGAAAGGTCTAAAATGTTTACTGGAGGTTTAAGAACAGTCATGACAGCCAAAGGATTGGCTCACCAGTAAAAGAGGTGAACTGCTCTTTCAGAGAACCAGAGTTTGGTTTTCAGCAGCCATGTTGGGCTGCTCACAATGACCTATAACACACCAGCTAGAGAGGGATCTTGGTACACATCCCCCACACACGCGACTGAAATAAAATGCAATATTTTTTAAAAGGCATAATGCATTATACATAAAGATAGTATCTATTTTGCCTAAGTCTTCTAAACCCACATGAGACACCACCACCAATCTTGATCTTTCTCGAATGTTGTTTATGTACAAATGGCTTGTAATGTAGAACATATTGTTCCCTCAGTTCCAAGTAATGGAAAACAAGCCAAGCTGTGGTAAAAGGGAAAGGGTCTTGGTTATGCACACAGGATGTGTCTTGGACTCAGAGGCGTAAGTGCAGCCAGGGGGTATCCCAGTGACAGGAATAGGAAGATGTTGATGAACCCAGGAAGTACAGGCCTCATTCTCTGCCTGTCAGTGCCTTTCTCAGTAACAGACACATACAGAAAGTAACTGCCTGTCTGGAATTGCAAATACTAAAAAGTGAGGCTTTGGAAACGACCATCTCGGATTAGGGGGCCAAGCCAAATCTAAGACTTTCCTCAAGGAGGCATACAGTGACCACACATGCTTGCTAAAACTCAAGGGACCTCTGCAAGATAAACAAAAGGCAGTTCTGAAGAAAAGAAGTTGTTTGGGCTCCCTTGGCAACCAGAGGGTGTCAGTGTATACAACAAGGATCCACAATTTAAGCAAGGGCCTTGACTCCTAAGGTTGCTACCTCTGCTTCTTACTTACAGGGGTGAAAGCCTTCAGTTGCTCATCTCTAATACCAAAAGGGAGGGTGCTGCTTTCTTCATACCTTTTCTTGGAAAGAGCCCCCAGTACTTTGCTTTATGACTCTATGTAAGTATGACTGAACAACAGATGAAACAACTTAGGTTCTCATAAACATCCATGGTAAACTTCATAAGCAACTGAGAACACCTTCTGTATCACACAATCCCCCTTCTACCACAGCTTTGATTTCCTTCTTCATCCTATTTCATCAATTCACCTTGCTCCTTGACTGGTACCACCAGTGTTCAGTGTATGTGCATACGGCCATTACCGTGGAAACAGGAAAGTGAGTACCAACATACTGGATTCCGATGGGTAGACTGAAATATCTAAAACAAAATGTGTCAACAGGACTTGACTTTGAGTTACACTATAGTTTGAATCCTGAATGTTCTACAAAAGTCCATGTGTTGAAGGGCTCAGTCTCTGGTGTACATTATGAGTGAAAACTGAGAGAATCTTTAGGAAGAGAGCCTCTTGGGAAGTGCTTAAATCACTGGGGGCTTGTTCTTGAAGAAGATATGGGGTCCCCAGCTCCTCTTCTTCCCCTTTCTTCATTTTCTGTTTGCCCTGAGGAGAGGGGTCTCCTGTACCATGCACTTCCGCCACGATGGGCTGCCTAACACAGGCACAGGGGCAACATGCACTGGGAACTTTTCAGCTAATTATGCTGGATATTTGGTGATAATGTGAGGAGACTACCAGAAATGACAGGAAATAGCTTGCAGGACAGGAAAGGAGGTAGTGAGGGAGAATACATAGTTGTACACGTTGGCAGCAGCCACTTCAGTACCATGAGAAGAGAAGTCTACAGAACGAACTTCACACACACACTGTTGCTTTGTCTGGAGGGAGAAGGCATCTTGCATGCACAGTGTCACACAACTGTACGCAGCTGGAGCCTTGGAGTTTTAGTTCTTCTGACAAGATCATCTTCATTAGAAGATCTTAGCATTACACTATCTAGTCTGTCAGCCATGACATATAACATTGTCATACGGAAACACAACATGTCACTTAACTCTGTTCTCTCACAGAATATCCATCTCTGGTTCCCACAGAGCTCAGGCCTTTTAACTCGCCACCTGCTTCTTGGGAAAACACAAAGGGACACACTCCACTACTGCTCAGTCTCCCAGACTGGAAAGACTCTTACTCCATCTGCAAGAAAAGAATTCTTTCATGAATCAAACCATGGTTGGTGGCCAATGAGAGTCCCCTGCCCCAGGAAAACTGCATAGGAAACACACTTGACCTACTTTCATGACACCCTGGGCATTTTCCAAGTGTTTCAGTAGGATGGGCTATTTCCTTATTAATTTCTACCTTTGTCAATGCACTCATAATATATTATCTAAAAAATGTCACAACTGCGGCCTTGGTAACATAGTTTTAAGAACACAGAGTCCTATATTGACCTCCTTTTACATGTACTCCTGCTTGCCTGTCCATTATCTACGTGCCCACATATTTTTGCATGCCTTCCACTTTATGCCACTGCTCTTTTAATATTAGAATCATTTTGATAAGTTGTATTAGAATAAATTTGCATATTTTACCACTACCTTTACAATGGAACTAGAGATGTTAGGTAGGCATTGTAGTGAACATTCTACTTCTGCCATGTGACAGCTTTAGGAAAAACTCCTAGAAACGTCTGTCTCAGATAATTCTCTCCTCCAGTCAGGCTTGGTACTGTCGAACTGTCAGCAAAAACACCTCACTACCCACAAGGCTGATGGCACAAGAGTTTTGCCCCAACCTTTGCGTACTAAATATCATCATTTTTTAAAATAATAAATTCCTCAGATGCACCATGATATTTCTAGACCTCATCCTACTTTAAAAGATTCCATATTAACAAGAAATATGACACATTTAATGTGTAGGTCAGGATTTTAAAGACCCTTTTACATCTGTTTAATGGAGTATATTGAAGCAAATGGAGAGCTCAATTGATTACAAAAACTTATTTTGTGGTAGAGGCAGGAAAACACACCTTGCAAAATCATGCACTGTTATGTTTTGTCTGATGCAGACCCCTAGGGGTGACATGCCAATGAAAGGCAGCTTTAATTTTCCATAAGTGTGTGCTTTGTTGCTTGTTGTATGAAGTCCCTGCTATAAGGAAATGCTTTCAGACTTTGTGGCTTTCATGAGCAACCACTGCAGAAAATACTCATAGGCAACAAACAACTTCACAGACACTAAAAACATCAGGAAACAAATTATTCTGAAATGAATTGTCCAGATTATGGGTTTATATATCCAATAATTCAGCATAGACCCGCTTCACATATGTCTGTGTGAAATGCAGACCTCATGAGACTCTGTGAAGGAAGCTCAGTCACTCTGCATTGGTGAGGCAACGCTCTCCCCTTGCCTGTTCTCTGTCTGTCTGTCTGTCTGTCTCTCTTCTACATTTTGATAAGTTGTCCAATTACATTTCCATGTTTCTGAGGATTTTGAGGACAGAAAGTTATAACTCAAAATAATGATCATTTTTAAAGGAATTGTCATTGCAGGGAGTTTTGTCTTTTTAGGTTTTGAGCTTCAGGGCCTCTGGATGCTTTGAGAAGCCTCAGGGTAGCATGGCAACCAACCTGGCTTTTGTATTCTCCTAGATCTGGGTTTTCTGGAAGGAGCTGGGACAGGGAGAAAGTGAAAAAGAGACCATGCACCCAAACAGCCTCATAAAAAAACAAACCAACCCCCCCAAACCAAACCAACCAACCAAACAAAACCCTGCAAAGCAGAACCAAAGCAGATGAACAAAAAGCAGAAAGATACGATTTTTCCCTCCAGATGATTTCGCTAGCAGGAAGAGAGATTTAAAGCCATGAATGCTTTTTCTGATAACCACCTATGGCTTTCTCCAAAGAGATGCATGTAAAGTTGGGCAAGTTGTTGTTTGTCCTGTCAGGAAAATATTTAGTAACAGCCTTGTAAAAGTAAGCACTCGCTGCTGCCCCGGGGAGCTGTGGATTTGCTTTGTAGAGCTGCTTCTTTCAACAACTTCCTTTGTTGCTCTGTATGTTCTTCCACAAAAGGCCCAGTCTTGTTCTACAGATAGGTTTATCATTCTCTCTGCATGAAGACGGTGCAAGTACAGAAATCATGGGAGCTGCCTCAATCTGATAGCCCTGGCCAATGCTGCCCTCATCTATCTTAGGGTCCTGGCTAATGCTGCCCCTATCTGAGCATCTTGGCAGGGTCCTAAGTGTATTACACAGGATGGTAGGGATAGCAAAATTCATACTGATGACTCCAGTGGGGAACCGTAGGTGGCCAGTAGTTTCAAAGTTTCTTAAAGGTAAAAGACCTGCTAAGTATTAATTTAATAATGAGCTAATAGAAAGAAATATTACCTAGCTAATGTGTAATGCTGAAGAAAGCATTGTTCAATGGTTACAGAGATAAACCTCCATGATTGAGGAAATCCAACAGAAAGCTACATAGCACCACTTGCTACTATGGAGGTGAATCACACACCTATTAAACTTTGTGACCCCTTAGAATGAGAACAATAGTCTTCAATGTGAATCAGGGACAGTTATTTATAAGTTAAATAAGGCCTGCCCATCCCAAACTACATCAAATCAAAACCTTATGTTTTTACAGTTATAAAATGGTTGGCCTTAGTTGAACATGTCTCACTTCCTCCCTCAGTGATCTAGGGGCAGGTTAATAAAACTCTCAGTTACCTTTTTGTCTGTAGATATCACTGATGAGAGCACTGACTTGTAGAGTTGTTATGAGAATTAAAATATAAGTCTAAATAAATCATATTTGCAGCAGCAGCAGCAGCATCTTCAAATAAGGCCGCACTATGAGGAACAAATGTTTTGGGAGAAGTCTGAGTAACTCTTTCTGAAGATCATCCTGTGTGGGAAACCAAACCTTTCATTTGCTGAAACTTGTGAAGCCAACACCCCTGCCAGCCAAGGAAGGGATCCTTAAGAGTTTGGCATGGAATGGAGCCACCGCTCACTGTCTACACAGTTCTAGGGTGCCTGGCATGGCTCAGCACACTCTGAGGTTATGAATCACCATGAATAACTTTCCTTCTGTTTCTAGTTGAGAACCACAGTATACAGGTCAGGGCCACAGACCTTAGACTGGATCCCTTTCGTGGGACCCTTGGAAGAACCGCCATGTTCTCAAGACTAGTCATGACCCCGAATTTAGCACTCTAGAGGCCAGTGTCCTGGGCTTCACAACAACTCACTGGAGGCAGCTTGCTGTGATGGAAAGATCCTGTGCTCCAAAGGGAAAGGCCTAGGCTTACTTCTGTTTGGTCACTTGCCAGACGTGTAAGCAGGAAAGGATTTAGCCCTCTGTGTCATTATTTATAAAAATAGATGCAGTAAAATTCATATTGTAAGTGTACCAGGAGAAGAGGAAGAAAATGCACAGGACATAAAGATGGGAGAGCATGCCTGACTCCAGCTTCTCGGACCTTACCACTTGGTCTCTTCCTGTGCCACTCTGTACAGTCACACTTGCTCATATTTCCCTCACTGTTGCACTACGGGTTGCTTCTTGAGTGTGTCTATTACATGTTCAGCTGCCTCTACTTGCAATGCGCTTCTCAGCATCCTTTGCATGGTGGGATCATTCTTGACAGTTAATTCTCAGGGCAAATGCCACCGTTTTCAAAGGCCTGCCCTAATTGTCCCTTCCTCCAGCTCGTTAACATGTGCCTTCTTAGAGGTATCTTCAATGCCTGAATATGACAGTCATTTATTGATGCCAATATGTATACTTATCTTCTATCCCAAATAAAATAAAACCTCGGTAAGAACGACACCCTGCCTGTCTTGCCTACAGTGCTCCCTGGTACACATTAGGTGCTCAATAAATATTTGCTGTGCTGAATAGTCATTACAAATAAGTAAAACCTATCTTTCCTTAATAGAAAAGTATTCTTAAAGCATATCCCCATGTAACATAAAGCCTGCACGATCCAATTATCTGGGGTTTATTTGACAAATCTGATTATCTTATTTTGGGGTTAATATCCATGAATTGCTGAAAATAGGCTAAATGCCAAGCAGAGCATACAAGCAAATATGATCCCTCCGCAGGACACTTGCCATCCAAATTATAAGGATTCAGAAACCTTGGCAAAGTGCCTATGCTAATTAGAAAGTGGTCCAATATTCATGAGAAGTACTTGAAAAGCCATTATTTTTGCCTGGAATCTTCTTGGCTGTTTCATAATTAATATGTCAGCACCATCAGAAGGCTAAGAGATCAAGGATGGTAAAAACATTGTTTCATGTAACAACACTCATAGGGACAATGGTCCTTAGCAAAATATCACAGTGACTTGTGATAAGAAAGAGTAATACAGAATCTGAGCTGAGCAGATGCTCAGAGCCTGGGGGACAAAAGAGGATAGAGCCACTGCTGTAAACAGAAGAGAGGGGCGGTCACCAGGCACAGAACGGGAAAAACACACTCTAGAGACGTTGGAAAGGGGCAGCTTCCAGTACCATTTGTTATGAAATGCATCACACTCAAATCCTACCTTCTGTCCCTAGTTTTAAATACGTCTCTCTAATTAGCTCAAGAAGAACTCAGTCTCGGCTGCTTACTCATCCTGTCCTGTTTCCACAGCATCTATCCCTGAGCCTGAGATGCCCTTCCCAAAGGCAGACAGCATCAGGACTAAAATGCACTAGCAATCTGTGGGAAGGTCTGTTCAGACTTGAGCTTGACAACTCACCTTGGTTGGTGGCCAGAGTGATTCTAAGAAAGGGATCTATCATTTCATAGCAACTTTTGTTTGACTAAGTTTGTACATATTACCAATTTTGACATCTTAAGCTGTATGCATATGGTTTTTAAAGATATTCTTATTTTTATTCCTTGTAGCTAATGGGAGTTAGTAATACATCTCTTTCTAGCGGTGGCCATTGAAGAAGCTCTGACCTCGGGCAGGACTAGCCTTAGTCCAGATTGTCTAGAGAACTCCTACCCCCAGGTCTTTCCTCTCTTGACTTTGACTTACAGTTCCGCCCCAATTATTATGTTTTGAAAGTATGGCTTTTCTTGTCAGTTGGTTAAATTTTCTTTTGAAACCATGTGTGATATAAATAGTATATACATTAGTGAAATTTTAAAACTCTGTTTTTAAAAAAAGTATTTTCTGGGTTCTGGCCAGAATGGAGTAAATGCTAGAAACTGGTCAAGCCGAAGTGGCACAAGAACAGCAGGGGAAATAACAAAGACTAAATACAAGCACTTCCGCTCGAATTGTAAATAGTCTTTCCTGTGAAAACAGAAAGCAACGTGTGCTCATAAAGGCTCACAGACAAGCCTGGATTTGGAGGGTAAGAGAACATTTGCGCTAAATGAAATCCTAGAGAGATTCACCACCACCACCACCGCCGCCATCACCACCGCCGCCGCCACCGCCACCACCACCGCCACCACCGCCACCACCGCCACCACCGCCGCCCCAATCGCTTTGATTTGAATGTAGGGAAATGTGCCCCCAGTGATTCAGTGACTGTCCCAAGGACACAGGAAGTTAGTAACTGAGTCACCTGCTTCAGAGCCTGTGGTCTTTCTATGCAAGGAACTATGAGAACATGTGGCTGTGCTCTAAGGAGATCTGGATTGCACACTAGTGGATAAAACGTGCTTAGACACTTTATTTTCTCTAGTCCCATCCAATGCCTAAGTTTTATTGTTTGTTTTTAGTAAAGCATATTTCCTGAACATTTCCATGGAAATGAGGAGGATTATGAAACATATAATTAGATTCCCGCAAGTCCAATCCTATTCTCCAGGGGCCCTGGCAGCCTGCACTGTGGAGTCCTCTGGGGAAGTCACCTTGTGAGATGTCAGAATCTCACCCACGCTAGACAATGACAAGGTGTGCATGTAGGTGTGCATGTGGGTGTGCATGTGGGTGTGCAGGAATGCTGAGTGAATGTATCAACTGTCAATAAAGCACTGTTTCACCAATCAGCTGGGCAGAGGGACAAGAAGTGGAAGGCGGGACTTCCTGGAGACGA